>NC_134269.1:46218402-46869697 GCF_031893055.1 Leptodactylus fuscus
GGAAATGCAGCAGCTACTGGAAAATTTAAAAAATTAAAATGACCGGAGTTTTTGGGTGCAGTAGATGCTGGTGCTGGGGAAGGGGAGGGGGTGTTTTGGTTGTCTGTCTGCCCCTTCCCTGAGCTTGAGGACTGAGGGTTTTTTTCCCCCACTTGGAATTCAGCCTGGCTGAATATAGGGTATCTGCAGTGCTCCTATTAACCCCTTCCTGACGGAACAGGAGCACTGCAGATCCCCTATATTCAGTAGACACAGGGATACCTAATGTGTTTTGCAGCAAGTTTCTACTTTTGCATGTATTCTAGGGAAAGGAGTGATTTAGAACTTTTATTTATTTTTTTTAAATGTTTTTATTTTTGCACTATTTTATGGGAGATTCTATACTTTGATATGGTGGCTGGTCACAGACCCCCTCCCCCCCCCCCTAATTTTTTTTTATTTTCTTATTTATTTTTTTTTTGCTGACTCGAGTATAAGCCGAGGGGGGCTTTTTCAGCACAAAAACCAGGATGAAAAATTCAGCTTATACTCGAGTATATACGGTAAACTGAGTTCCTCCTAACACTACCACATATCCTTCTCACACACCTCTATTCTGGGTCCATAAAACCAAGTAATTGTTCACACAAAATCCCCGCCCTGTCCTAGACATTATGGATTGCAATTGCAGTGTGATCCCAAGCTGGTTCGGAATTGCTGTTGCAGGGAATAGAGAGTCAAAGGCATGCTATTGTCATTGTCAGCACTCTCAACAGAATACAGATGCCGTGCAGTGCCTGTGTCTTGTCTACGAATACAGGAGAGGGGTTGGTATATTACTAAAGCCATCTCTCCATTGACTGAGTACAAGCATCCTTTTGATGGCACTGAGGAGAGCAATTTTGGAGAATTTAATTTACTCATGTGCTGTATGCTTTTCCTATTAGACAACTTCTCTAATATATTAGCAATTCTCAGAAGGTGAAGTACAGATGTCTGGAAATGAGGAAATCATGTTAAGGGTAAAATCATTTATAGTGAAAGGGAATGCTGCTGCCTTAAAGGGGTATTCCCACGAATGTAACCATTTTAAAATTTGTAGATAATTCAAAGTTAAAGGGATTCTAGCATTAAAAACCTTTTTCCTGTGGATAACACGTCAGAATAGCCTTCAGAAAGGCTATTCATCTCTTACCTTTAGATGGGATCTCCGCCGCGCCGTTCCTTAGAAATACTGTTTTTTAGTTCTCTGGCAGCGATGGGGGCGGGCCCCAGTGCTGAAAATGCGATGAGGGCGTCCCCACTGCTGCTCGAGAACAGGATCCTGTGCCGCCTCCATCTTCTGCTGGATCCTCCCCTTCTTTCTTTGCCTTTCTTCGGCGGCGTCACCTCTGTCGGCTCTGACACTAGTAGAGCCGACTGCGCATGCGCGGCCATAGTTCCGAGGCCGCAATTGCGCGCATGCGCAGTCGGCTCTACTAGTGTCAGAGCCGACAGAGGTGACGCAGCTGAAGAAAGAAGGGGAGGATCCAGCAGAAGATAGAGTCCCTGCCCAATAACTCAGCTACTATAAGGAAATTATGGCTGGGTCTCAGGCCATAGAAAGTTTCTGCATTCGTGGTCATATCCATAGGAAACTGATCAAGACAACAGACTGTGACTACCAGTAGAGAAAATCTTTCAGACGCTGCAGAATTTTTAACTACTTATATTTGCAAAAATGTTAAACTTAATTATCTACAAATATAGATCTGATTATGTTCATGGGAATACCCCTTTAACTAGGGATCCCTCCTTACTGAATGTATTATAGTTGCAGGGATTGTCTCTGCATTTAAAGAAGGACACTAGCCAAATAGACCAACTTGCTCAGCACAAATTGAGAGTACAATTATTATATTCTGGGGTCTCCGCAGGGTGTAATAAATGGAGGTCCAGGGGAGGTGAGTAAAAATCACCAACACTTATATTCACCTTGCCTCACCTCTCCTGGGCATCATCATAGTGTCCGGTGGTCCCCCAGTGTACTCTTTGGGTCTCTTCCAGGCTCTAACTGACGTCTTGTTCCCCGGGGTCACTGCTAAGGCCTATGATGATCCTTCAGCAGTTACATGTACTGGGCCAACATAATGATGCTTTCACCTAGTGTCATGATTTTGGTGTGCCCCATGTGACCCCTAACGCCATGGATGCTGGGGTACCGCTGGATGCACCTCCAGTTGGAAGCTCCAAACAGACATTTTATGTCAAGCCTGTTTTCAAGTTACAATGGTCCAGAAAAGAGAATTGTATGCTGAAAATACTGTACTCACCCATTATAACTTCATCTCTTGCCTTTTTCTTAACAATTTCCAGTTGTATTAATAGTATCATATGGGGAACCTGTTGTTAATGTAAATCCTTAACATTGTATAATCCAGCATACAGTATATAATGATGTGTTATGCACATTTATTTTACTATTAACCATGGATTTGGGAATTCTGAGCTAAACGCTCCTAAGCAGAGGGTGTTCTAGCTCGATGTATGTTTCGAGTGTCCTGTCATGTACTATGTAGGGAGATGAAGTTTATTGATGTCTGTTCTAGTCAGCCATTCTCTCCCTGATTTTATCTCTAAGCTCCGTCTCGTTATTTTCCAGGGGTGAGCCTGTTGATCCCGCATGAGGCGATTGCAGAAGACAACTCATGGGAAATCTATCTGTCAGTCAATCAAGGGGAACCAAGGTAAGGAGAATTATGGGCATGTGCTAATGGAAACAAACAGAACAGTCTGAAATGAGAAAAGTGTTCTTTGTTTCAGGTCAGTGATACAGAATGATTGGAGTGGGAGCCTCGAATGGCTCTAGTTGGATCTCATGACAAGTCCTCTAGATAGACTATAAGTGATTATTTTTTATATAGTTTAGGTTCAACAATAACTAAAAAACATATCTAGAAAAATATTTCCATGAGTTGCAAGAAGTAACAGCTTCCTCAAGCGTATTAGCAAAGAACAGGGCATACAGGCATAGAAAAAATAATAATTTGTAATTGTGATCAATAAATCTTCTGAAATATAAGTAAGCCTATTAAAGGACTGCAGGGCAATGCTATCCCCTTAAGGACACGGCCAGTTTTGGCCTAAAGCTTCAGCAATTATTTTCTGATTTTTATTTTTTTTTTAAGTTTGAGTTTTTATTATTATTATTATTATTATTATTATTATTATTATTATTTTAATGTAGCTGTTTGAGGGATTGTATTTTGCAGGATATGTTATATTTTTTCAATGACATCTTTCTATGATGCTTATAACTTATTCAGTAAATTTTTAAGCCCGTCTGAGAGTGATCAAAAAAATATCCAAATTTCACATTGTTTCATACATTATAAATGTATCAATCACTGTAGAGTATAAATAACATAGTATGTATATTCTAAGTGTCAGAATGAGTACAGCAATACCAAACTCATCATTTATTTTGTGTCGCCATTTTTTGAAAACCACAACTTTTTATTTATTTATTTATTTATTTATTTTTAATCAAAGTAGATGGTCGAAAGCTTTTTTTTTTAATGGCATGAGCTATTCTTATTACTATCATCCTGGGGTGTATACAGCTTTTTGATCACTTTTTAGGGAAGATCTACACTGTAGTTAATAGGCGCAAGTCTTCGATAATGGTGCAAATTTGTAAACCCTACAGACTGAATTTAGGGTACATTCACATATATCATTTGCTTCAGGATAAGTTTTTTTTTTACCTTTAAGTCACAACAACTGTGGTACTGTACTAAAATGCATCAGTTGTCGTTTGGCTTTTTTTTTGAAAATTTTTACTCTAAAACTATAAGTTGTCAATTTTTACCATGATGGTTCACAACATATGATAGTACAGGGGTACCTAACTACTTTTAGTAAAGGTCCATTGACTGGGTTCAACTATCAAGTAAAGGCATTATACTATGGATGGAGCACTAAGGAGCATTACACTATGTTTGGGGGTGCTAAGGAGCATTATACCCTGGGTGGGGGCATTAAGGAGCATTGTACAGTGGGTAGGGGCACTAGGCAGCATCATATAGTGGGCGAGGAGGCAATAAGAAGCATTATTCTATGAGTTTGGTGCTAAGAAACATTACACTTTGAGTGGGAGCACTAAGGAGCAGTATATTGTAAGTGGGAGCACTAAAAAGAATTATACTATGAGTGGGTGCATTAAGGATCCTTATACTGTGGGGTGCACAAATACAGCACACAGTATAATGCCCCATGGTGCTTCCTTACAGTATCATCCTATCCCCTTTTACAGTATAATTTCCCATTATATTTAACAATAACATCGGCTGGGAGGAACATTCATACAGCGCCAGAACTGATCAATCTTGACTTGATCCCATAGATGACTCAATCCCATAGAAAACTAAAGGATCTGTTCTGCCATCAGTTTCCCTCCTTCTTGTGTGCATCACACTGGAGGGAAAATGATAGTAAGGCCAGGCCTATGTGAATGTACCCTTAAAGCATAACGCCAACTAAAATGCTGCCATAAGTTCCATGTATCGTAGTTTCTCTTCACTATACCATAGGTAGTCCCCATAGGCTCCCATCAAACAACTGTTCACAGCATCTTACACAAAGAATGGTGGAAGAAGCACACCGCTCTACAGCTCTGTTACCTGTGTAGTGGTGGAACTGAGTAGCTGCAGCTTAGCTCCTTAGTGAAGTGAATAGGGTTGAGCCGATCTTGAGATTTAAGGATCGATTTCCGATCATTTTCCATCCGAACCCAATTCCGATCCTAATGCAAGTCAATGGGATTTTTTAATGATCAAAAATCGGATTTTAAAATTGACCCTATTCACTACACAGCATGGAGTCCAAAAGTTGAACGCATCAATTTTTGGACTCCACGCTGTGTAGTGATTAAAGAATCTGCCAGCTACTTAGTCCACTTTGCTGTCCGCTTACCTGAACAGAACTGCTGCTGCCTCCTGTTGTTCTCGGTCCTCTCCTCTGTCATTCACATGCCTGCAGAGCACCGTGCGCACCGCTGCCTCCCTAGGGTAGTGTTTCTGATGCTGGGAGTAGGCAGGGCTTGTCTCCCCTCTCAGTACCCACACTAACCTAAGTCACAAGCCCCACCTTCTCCCAGCATCTTTAACACTAGCCTAGGAAGGCGGGGGCGTGTACGGAGCTTTGCAGGTGTGTGAATGAGACAGGAGAGGACCTAGAACAATGGAGAGCGGCAGCGGTTCTGTGTAGGTAAGTTGAGCAATCAGGATTAGAATTCCGCTCCCGATCTTTTTTAGCCGCTATCCGAACCCGATCGCGATCGTGAAATTAACTCGATCGCTGTCTGGGATCCGATCTTTTCCGATCCCAATTGCTCAACCCTAGAAGTGAATGGAAACTGATCTATAATAAGTAGTGCAATCTATCCAAAACTCCACAGCTTGGAATAGTTTAGCCTCTAGTTGTTCAATACATAATTAGCATTTCTTATTGGAAATTGCTGGTTTCCAACAGTTCACATTGGTCGACTACATTTTGCAAAAGAGGTGCACTAAGGTACCATTGTACCATCTTCGAGGATGTGTTAGATAATGGTTGGGTATGGTGGACTAAAGATGGTCATAGACTTCAGATGGCTGAGGACAGCAATCCCTTCTGACCCTGAGCTGGTTTCCTTACATAGAGACATTTGCAACATTTTCATTACCCGTATTTTCTGGACTATAAGGCGCACATAAAATCCTACGATTTCCTCAGAATTCGTAAGTGTGCCTTATAGTCCGGTGCGCCTTATATATGGAAGCGGCGGCACACGAGGAGTTAAGCGGCGGCCGCCGGCAAAGTCTGCCTGCCGCTTCCATACATTGCAATGGGAGCGCGCTATTCAAATAGTATTCGTTCATCTCTAACTTCAATTGTAACTTCTTACAATTGAAGTTAGAGATGCGCGAATACTATTTGAGTAGTGCGCTCCCATTGCAATGTATGGAAGCGACAGCTGCCGGCAAAGTCTGCCTGCCGCTTCAAACGATTCTACCATTAAACTAAGTTCTTTCCTCAGACCACGTCGGAATAGCCTTAAAGGCTATTCGTCTCCTACCTGTTGCCATAGCCAGCCGCCGCCTTCTTCCCGAGCTGCGTCCTCCCCTTCTGTGTTGTCTTCTATGGGCCTCATGGATGACGCATGCGCAGTCGGCTCTGGCTGCGAGAGCCTGTTAGAGCCGACTGCGCATGTGTCATCCATGAGGCCCAAAGAAGACAACACAGAAGGGGCGGACGCAGCTCAGGAAGAAGGCGCCGCTGGCTAAAGGTAGGAGACGAATAGCCTTTAAGGCTATTCCGACGTGGTCAAGAGGACAGAACTTTTTAATGGTAGAATCCCTTTAACTCGTCGCGTGCCGAGCGCTTCCATTCATTTCAATGGAAGCGTGCCATTGAAGTGAATAGAAGCGGCTGGCACACGGGGGGTTAAGCGGCCGCCGGCAAAATCGGAGTGCCGCCGCTTTCCATCACATATAAGGCACACCGGACAGCGCTGCGCCTTATAGTTCGGTGCGCCTTATAGTCCGGTGTGCCTTATATATGGACCTAGGCAGGACTATAAGGCGCTCATGGGCAATGCGCCTTATAGTCCGGTGCGCCTTTTAGTCCGCAAAATACGGTAATTGGGTACCAATGTCCTTGATAATTGAACTCTCCAAAATGCCATTCAGTATTGCCGATGGTGATTGTACAGCTCGTCCTTGGCCTTCTTTTCACATATATTACATAAGTGTAACTTTTGGAGCAAAGTCGTTCCTACTCTGTTATGTGGCGCTCTTATTGCCCTTGTATCCAAAGTTCAAATTGTCAGTCAAAAAAGCCATTGCCTTGCTGTAGATCTTCTGATAAATCCCATTACAATGTGTAAAGAGGTAACGTCTCCTGTTAACAGCATTCTACAATTTGCCAGCAAAACCACACGGGACAGACTGATCACAGCTTCACAATTTAACAAAGACTGCAAATGCAGCAGGCAGCCCTCCCTTTCTCTCCGAGAAGTTTACAATGCACTTCCTACAGTAGGTCGAATGGGAACAATGGATCATTAATCTACAATCCAGAAGGGTAACCAAGATGTATTTGGAAGGAATAGGAACATGTTATATTGTATTGTAGACTGCAGTCAGTGTATACAAAATTGCTTTACAAGTAGTATATAACAATAATGTAGGTTTTAATGGAATATAAACAACGTGGTGTGTGATCCTTGAAAGAGATGATGGGTGTTGTAATCAATTAATTCTGGGGACCCAATGTACAGCTACAAAGAATCTCATGCAGATAGAGCTGTGACAACCCACCCTGGCCCAAGGGCCAAAAACGGGATTTATTGGCTCTCCTGTGGGCAAATTCAAGCTGGAATTGTAAACTAATATGCAAATCCCTGTCTATTCAATCAAGGACTACAGATGAAGTTGTCACGTGATTATATCTCTGAATTGCTATCTTGGGCGCAACTATCGGGGGGCAGACATGGCAGCTGCTATGGGACCCAACAATTAAGGGGGGGGGAGGGGAGGCATTTCCACTGAGACCTAGGGTACAATGAGTAATAACTATGGATGATGGAGATGGATGTGGAAAACTGAATGTGACTCCATTGCTTCACCAGGACATTATAATGCCTGCATGTAATGTCATATAGTTATGTTTTTCATATGCTGTGATGTCACAGTATACAACATAATCTGTGTATATCATCCCTGTACTATGTCAGCACTATTCTTATTTTCCAGTGCTGTGACATCGCTGTGTGCATTATTGCTGAGCTGTGACATCACAGTGCTTAGTGTCCCTGACACTACAGTATTTATTATCCCAGTAATGAGATATTATTCCTCCATTATTCCTGTATTATCCCTGTACTGTGACATCACTGTGTGTATTATCCCTGTACTGTGACATCACTGTGTGTATTATCCCTGTACTGTGACATCACTGTGGGTATTATCTCTGCACTGTGACATCACTAGGTGTATTATCTCTGCACTGTGACATCACTGTGTGTATTATCCCTGTACTGTGACATCACTGTGTGTATTATCCCTGTACTGTGACATCACTGTGTGTATTATCTCTGCACTGTGACATCACTGTGTGTATTATCCCTGTACTGTGATATCACTGTGTGTATTATCCCTGTACTGTGACGTCACTGTGTGTATTATCTCTGCACTGTGACATCACTGTGTGTATTATATCTGCACTGTTACATCACTGTGTGTATTATACCTGCACTGTGACATCACTAGGTGTATTATCTCTGCACTGTGACATCACTGTGTGTATTATCTCTGCACTGTGACATCACTGTGTTTATTATCTCTGTACTGTGACATCACTGTGTGTATTATCTCTGCACTGTGACATCATTAGGTGTATTATCTCTGTACTGTGACATCACTGTGTTTATTATCTCTGTACTGTGACATCACTAGGTGTATTATCTCTGTACTGTGACATCACTGTGTTTATTATCTCTGTACTGTGACATCACTGTGTGTATTATCTCTGTACTGTGACATCACTGTGTTTATTATCTCTGTACTGTGACATCACTGTGTGTATTATCCCTGTACTGTGACATCACTGTGTGTATTATCCCTGTACTGTGACATCACTGTGTGTATTATCCCTGTACTGTGACATCACATGTATATAATCCCTGTACTGTGACATCACTGTGTATATTATCCCTGTACTGTGACATCACTGTGTATATAATCCCTGTACTGTGACATCACTGTGTGTATTATCCCTGTACTGTGACATCACTGTGTGTATTATCCCTGTACTGTGACATCACTGTGTGTATTATCCCTGTACTGTGACATCACTGTGTATTATCCCTGTACTGTGACATCACTGTGTGTATTATCCCTGTACTGTGACATCACTGTGTGTATTATCCCTGTACTGTGACATCACTGTGTATTATCCCTGTACTGTGACATCACTGTGTGTATTATCCCTGTACTGTGACATCACTGTGTGTATTATCCCTGTACTGTGACATCACTGTGTGTATTATCCCATTTATTTGACATCACTGTTTATTATCTCTGTACTGTGACACCACAGTGTTTATTGTCCCAGTGCTGAGATATCATTGTGCATTATTATGGCACTATTACTGTATTATCAGTGTGCACATTACCCTATTTCTGTTACATCATTGCATGAAGTTTCTGTACGGTAACATCATTATGTGAGATTTCCATATGTATAGAGGAGACCAAAATAATCCTACGCTTTTTAAGTTCTTAACTTGCTGCTTAAGGTGGTCATGGTAGAGTGGAGTCCATTTCAAGCTTTGCTATGGAGCCCCAAGATTATTTGTTAAACCCTTGATTGATAGATTGTCTAACATAGAGAATTAATTCCATGATTAAATAGGGACAAGTGTTTTTGGCACATGGACCTAATATAGTATATACACCCAGAGCAGGGGCTATTAAGGTAATAAATGGAATGGGTGGAATGGGTAATAAATGGAATGGGTGGAGTGCGATACCCATCAAAACTAAGGTTATTTAGTTTAGAAAAAAATATGATTTAGTGGTTACCTACATATGTCCTCCCTTATCTTTCCTTTTGGTCAGACATGTCCAGATATGTATTTTGTTTCAGTATGTTTTTAATGTTTATAGGGGGTAAATAAGCCATACAATGTATGGTTGTCATGAATGATCCTCTGTGTTTTCCATTTTCTTATCCAGAAGTTCTTAACATCTGAAAATTTCACATTAACGGCACAAAAGCCTGGCTTAGCCTCGAATGAGATGAGCATCCTTGCATCTCTTTCTCAGACAGAATCAACAACAACATGTATACAAAGATGAAAGACCTTGACTCCAACACCTTATCAGGCCTGCAAATTCGGTCCCTTCAAGTCCATTCACCTCTTTATTAAATTAAGACAGGGCTTCAAACGGTTTCCATCTGGACTCATTCCGGCAGGGCCGTGATAAGGACACAATGTTTTCCCTATTTTCTAAGAAGCTGTCTAAAATAAGAACACTCCTTTTCTTTATCAATGTCTGGTATATAGATTAGGTGAATTACGCCTCTTGCTGGTGTTAGCCTGGAGTGACAAGAGATTATTTTTAATATCAAGTATCTGTCAGTCGTATCTGTAGCAAAACAGGCAGGGAATGCAGGGAGTTAGTTGAAATATCTTATAGAACAGTGAACGGGGATGAGCGTGACTTTTCTGGCACGTGAAATAAATTGATCAAAGGGGCCACACGGTGGCTCAGTGGTTAGCACTGCAGCCTTGCAGCACTGGAGTCCTGGTGTTCAAATCCCGCCAAGGGCAAAAAACCATCTGCAAGGAGTTTGTATGTTCTCCCCTTGTTTGCATGGATTTCCATCCCATATTCCAAAAAAAGACATACTGATAGGGAAAAATGTACATTGTGAGCTCTATGTGGGGCTCACAATCTACATTAAAAAAAAAAATAAATAAATAAATAAATTGACCAAAAATATAAAATTCTGATTTGGGAGTAAAGATTTTCAATAAAAAAAAATTGGGAGTCAATTAACAAAAAAATCATATCTAGAGATGAGCGAGTAGTACTCGATCGAGTAGGTATTCGATCGAATACTACGGTATTCGAAATACTCGTACTCGATCGAGTACCACTTGCTGTTCGAATGTAAAAGTTTGATGCAGAACCAGCATTGATTGGCCGAATGCTATACAGTCGGCCAATCAATGCTGGTTCTTCTCCTACCTTTAGAAGTCTTCTCCGTGCAGCTTCCCCGCGGCGTCTTCCGGCTCTTCATTCACTCTGCCAGGCATCGGGCCTGGGCAGAGCCGACTGCGGAAGACGGAAGCTGGAAGACACCGCGGGGACGCTGCAAGGAGAAGACTTCTCGGAGGATCCAGCCCGACCCTCACTCGTGGACTTGGTAAGTGTAATTTGATCGAACGTTGCCTACCCCTGAAACGAGCATTTCCCCCCATAGACTACAATAGGGTTCTAAATTCGATTCGAGTAGTCAAATATTGAGGGGCTACTCGAAACGAATATCGAACCTCGAACATTTTACTGTTCGCTCATCTCTAATCATATCATATCTTTATGTTAGGGCCATTCTGGGGTACATTGATCGTCTTCGACATAATAGTTCCCACATGCCACCGGTAATCAAATGCCTCATATTTTACTAAGGCATTTGAAAGGATAATGCTCAAATCAAAGAAGGGACCAATCAGAGACCCAATGGCCATGGCATTTGTATCCTAAGCTGGTAGCCATATTTGAAGTGTCACCATCAACTGTACTATTTTGGCAGATGTTGGAAAGGGGTTAAAGAAGGATAATTGATCGAGAAGGGTTGAACTGGATGGGCCTGTATCTTTTTCAACCTACTTTGCAAATATCTAGTAATAAGAGCCGATATACCCTGAATGTAATGTATTTTCCTATGTGACCAGTCTGAAGCTGTTACAATATACTGCACCACTACTCGATATGCAACCTGAACATGTTGCATTTATGGAACATCCCTATGAGATGTATTTGAAACTTGCAAACAAAGAGTTTTGGGTCACTAAATTATTAGAAAGATTGAAATACTATTCATATCTGCCACCAAGGGAGATCAGACCTGCTGACGAAATGAAATTTGCACAATATAGGAAGAATCTGAAAATGGAGAATATGATCAATATAAGCCTATGACCTAAGAACACTATACTTCCCCTCCTTCCTTGTACTGTACTTCCCCTCCCTTTATTCGCTCGCCTATCTATTCCCATTCATCAATCTTCCTATCTGTTACACTCTCCATTTTCCAATCTATCTGCTACGTTCTTCCAGCTGGGAATCCAGATCCTGTTTTGTGTTCTCCTCCTTCCCTTCCTCTCTCCTTTGTACGGCTGCTGACCTTTTTTCTCTTCTTGTTGGCTCCATTAATGGTCTCTTGGGACTCTCTTCATACTTTCATGTATCTTGAATGGGACCTAATGGGTTTTTAGCACCTGTCTTTGAATTAAAAGCTTTTACCAACTGGAAAGGTGAAGAAGAAAACCGCTATTAAATGGGAACGTACACAAGGGACGAAACAATCCCCAAGCACCACTTTTGTGTTTTCACATTTATACGTTCAACACTTTTAAGATGGCATGCCCTAGAGCAGTGCCATCCGTATCCACCTAAAAGCATGTACGGTACATTACACAATCCTATTCTATGTCCATGAACAACTATACTATAAATATTATACTACGGGGCTGAACTATGGACTGAACTTGTGCCTCAGGTTAAGAAAATAAAAGGAATATGTTATCATGACCTAGTCACATTCTACAGAGTGCATTTTTTTATGTTGTGATGTCATATGGCACTCGGCTTCAGGTATAGCCACTTTTATTGATGCTATTGTTTTATTGTAGTCTTTTAATATGTCCGTTCAAACAATGAAAACATGTAGGATCTTGGGGCAACACGGCTCAGTGGTTAGCACTGTAGCCTTGCAGCGCTGGAGACCTGGGTGCAAATGCTGCCAAGGACAAAACTCTGCAAGGAGTTTGTATGTTCTCCCCGTGTTTGTGTGGATTTCCTCCCATACTCCAAAGACATACTGATAGGGAAAAATATACATTGTAAGTCCTATATGGGGCTCACAATCTACATTAAAAAAAAAAAACATGTAGGATTCTATTAACTTTACCGGATCCATGATGTTTCTGCTTTGACTTTCTAAAAATGGATCAGGGCAAAATATTGCTCTTGTTTTACATTTGCATTACAAGTACAATAACCAAGTATAAAAGTACAATAAGAATAAAAGAAATCTCTATAGTCTGGTCTTCGGGATTTCAAGAATGACCATTTTTAGTTAGATGATTAAAGCCAGCCATACACATTAGGTTAAAGGGAATGTGTCATCAGAAAATGGCCTATTGTTTAAATCATGTTTTAATGGTAAACATATTTTTTAATAATTTTTTTGTGATCTTGTTTTTAATTTTCCATATATTTATCTATATCCTAAAAATGTTGCATTTCCTCCTCTTGCCACCAAGCCTTGATGTGTCACTTCCTGTTTCCTGGAGACAGTCTATGGGTCATAGACGCCACAGTCTGGAGCAGACACAACTGACCTCTATAGAAGAGGTTTTTTTTAGGTGTGCTTTGTTACCTGCATCATTATACTGTATAAAGGGAGTAGTAGTTAAGCTGTGAAATCACCTATTGGGACTGGTAGATTCTGTGTCCTATCTACATCAGTGAGCATCAGTCTACTGACAAGAGAGATGCTACAAAAAAAAAAAAAAAAAATCTCCTGCAGGAAAAAGGAAGCTTTTTGTTTGGTGACCAGAGTAGAATTGCAGATTTTTTTTGCATATATATATATATATATATATATATATATATTGACATGGAATTTAATAAACCTCAATTCCTAAAAAAAAATGTAAATGTTTAAAATGCTACTTAAAGAGCACCTTTCATGTCCACGCGGGCACATGTTGTTTTATATACCACCAGAAAGTCGACAGTACACTGAATTCAAATGTTGGCTTTCCCTTTATGTGCCACCGGGCAAGAGGTATTGGTGCCGTTACTGATGTTTGCTCACTGACAGAAGGACATTCCTGACAGTATAGCTGGGCTGGGAGGAACACCCCCTCCCACCCCCGACAGTACTCGTCCATAGCTCTGTACTGTACTGTCAGAGGGGGCATTTCTTAGCCGCCCAGCGATGATGCTAACCTGTGAGGAATGCCCCTCCTGACTGTCCATAGACGAATACTAGGGGGGCATTCCTCACAGCTCAGCATCATCGCTGGGCGGTTAGGAATACCCTCTCTGACAGTACAAGTCAGTGGGGGTGTTCCTCCCAGCCCAGTTAGACTGTCAGGAATGCCCTTCTGACAGTGGGCAGAGATTGGTAATGGCACCGGTATCTCCAGCCTCGGGGCACATAACAGGAAAGTCAACAGTGCACTGAATACTATTACCCTTCTTCAGCTGAAAGTACATGCACACATACGTGTGCATGTATATGGTGGGATGGGAGAAACATATGTCGGCCAAACCAACTTTACTCCACCAGCTATTAAATGTTTATGGTCAATGGTGACATTTTCTTGTATTCATTTTCTAGAATTTTTATCCTCCAAGCTGGATATTTTCTACCTTGTTAGTGTTACATTTAAGTAGATCTGTTGTGTCCAAACATAGAAATTAACAGATAATTCGTAGAATTTAGTCTAAGCAGCATACACAGCGGCATAAGCTTTCAGCATAGCATCCACAACTACCGTCTGTATGCGCAATGATAAACCTGCGAGATTTACTGGTTGCCACAAATGAAAGCCCTGTTATCCAGCTGTCAGAGGATCTAATCCTGAGATTACATTGTCCAGCCAGTGCTACTGTATAAAACCAATCAAGCGTGGACCCCAGAAAACTCCGCGTTTAGTCATCGGAGCTTTAACTTGACTGAAAAAAGCAAACACGGTATAAATGGGAAAGAGCTATGGAAAAGTCAAACTAAACTCTACCACGACCAGACGAAACTTCTCATACCGAATATCATAATATTGTGCAATATTTCACTATGATTTTAAAGGTTGGGGTGGACATGTCCTCTCTGAGGATAATATAATTCCATTAACATGTCAGTGTCTGGGTCTATAGGACCTATATTTCATTTATATGAGACTGCTGATGCTAGGATTGTAAAACCACATTAGATCAGCCTGTAAGTCTCTTCCTAAAGCTAGACTTGAACACAGCTTCAATAAAATTCGACTTGATTTTCTCATGTAGCGAGTCATTCGATGTTACCGGAGGTTTGATTATGCCGAATAGGATGGGACGGTGGAAGTTGTTGCTTTTGGTACCACTTAGGTTTTCTAATGTCTCTCTTTGCTCTGTTAATAGTTTGCAACTGGAAGGTTCGGAGGTTCTTCTGGGACCAGAAGTCACCTGTGGACCTCTTGATATGACCTTCTCTACTCCTGTGGCCTTAACTATCCCTCACTGCGCTGAAGTAAGCTGTGAGCATTGGAACGTCCGGCTCAAGAGGAGATCACAGCAGGGCAAATGGGAGGTAAGTGACTGTAACAATACAATGTCCAATAGACCTATACTGTACATCTGTTGACGTGTACTTCTCGAAAACCATTTTTTTTACATTTTTTTGTAAATGGTTCAGGTGAATATAAGGAACTTTGTAATACCGTATATACTCGAGTATAAGCCGAATTTTAAAGCACAGTTTTTGTGCTGAAAAAGCCCCCCTCGGCTTATACTCGAGTCAAGATTTTTTTTTATTTTTTTTTGGGGGGGGCGGGTGGGGTGGTCTATGATAGTAATGTATAGAATCTCCCATAAAATAGTGAAAAAAAAAACGAAGCTTTAAAAAAATATAATAAAAAAAATAAAATAAATAAAAGGTCTAAATCACTCATTACTGTGAAACACATACACATTAGGTGACCCTGTGTGTGAAAGTGCCCGGTCTACTGAATATAGAGTATCTGTAGTGCTCCTGTTCCATCGGGAAGGGGTTTATAGGAGCACTGCAGATACCCTATATTCAGCCAGGCTGAATTCCAAGTGGGGGAAAAAAAACCCAGTCCTCAAGCTCAGGGGAGGGGCAGACAGACAACCAAAACACCCTCTCCCCTTCCCCAGCACCTACTGCACCCAAAAAACATTTTAATTTTTGAAATTTTCCAGTAGCTGCTGCATTCCCCCCCCCCCCCCCCCAGCTTATACTCGAGTCAATAAGTTTTCCCAGTTTTATGTGGTAAAATTAGGGGGGTCGGCTTATATTCGGGTCGGCTTATACTCGAGTATATACGGTATATCTTATCGGAGAAAGGTATTCCTATCTCCTGTATTCACCTCCTTTTCTGCCTGGTAAACTGATCAAGTCATTGAGAGATCTGTTTTCGGTGTGAAGACAGGTAGAGCTCACAAAAAGGATTACATTATGTAGAAGTCTATGGAAGAGGATGAGGAGGAGCCCAGTGAGGGAGAAATAAGCATAGATATAAGCTGATATAGGAAACAGTACAGGTAAGTTCACACAGAGTTTTTGCAGGCCGATTTTGATGCAGAATCGATCTCAAAAAATGCCTCAACTCATTTCTATGGGAGTCAAGAGAAGATTTTTTTTACTCTAGCTCTTTGTTTCTGCTAGAGGGAAAAAAAAAAAGCATTGTGAGAAATCTTCAGGCAAATTCCGCCTTGCATACCCATTGAAATGTAGGTGAGGTAGAAAAAGAAAAATCACTACCTTTTTTTGCAGTGGTTTTTGTTTTTTTTGTTTTTTTAAACAAAAACTTTGGCCAGGATGTGGAATAAACGGAAAAAAATGCGGGATCTTACAGTCACAGCAAAGTGGATGGGATTCTAACATTAAACAACACACTGCAGAAATATGAGGTGATTTCCATCTTGGAAATCGCAGCATGACAATTATACCTACGTAAACGCCGGCGGTTTCCATATAGGTGTAGTGGAAGCAGATTGACTGCAGAGGAAACCTATGCGTCCATAGTCCAAAGCGCTATGGAAAGAACTGCGGTGCGTTGCTTTTTTTGGTGTGGGACGCCACGTCGGGGGTTAGCTTTTAGCATCTTTTTTTCCTGTAGCTGAAAAAAATCAGCTAGAAGAAAAAAATCTGCCTGACTCCCATTGAAATGAAGGGAGGCATTATACATGGACTTATACAAGTTTATATGCAATAAGCTTCAGTAGAAGAGCAAGTCTAATAAGACAAGTCAGATGTCCCAAGTACAAGCTGCAGCAACCTTCAGGAGACTCCGTGATTTCCACGGATAAACTTTTGTACCTACCAAAATCCTCATTCTCCTCCATGACCTTATAAGCAAACTCAGACAGGATGTTGGTGCCAAGTAGATGGCCCTTGTACTTTCTCCATTTTCAAATTTATTAAATTAATTAATTAAAAAATGTTTGAAAGTTTTTAATGTAATGTTGATTGCATCCAGTGAAAATAATTTAGCAAAGGAACAGTGATCTAATAAAAATGTACTGCAGGGGAACTAGGTGATCTCTTTGGGATCCATGGTACAAATAACCTCTTGACAATCTATCTCTTGGAGACCACAGGTAATCAGTCATTGGTTCCCATACAAATACAGCCTCCATGTTTGGACACCAGGCATTTATTTTAATTATATTAAAGGATTACTCTAATCCTAAACTTTTGTAATATCTCCACAGTATATGCAGTGCTTGTCCTACCTCTGGGACCTAAACCTATCAGGAAAGGTGAATAGCACTCTGCTCTTCCTATGACTCCCATTGACTTACTTATAGGGAGAGGGACCAGTTTGAATCAAGAATGGGGCCATGTGACTCCTTATTCTCCAGACAGGTGGAGGTCCAGTGGCATAACTACTGTGGTAGCAGTGGTAGCGGCTGCCACAGGGCCCGGGACGTTAGGGGGCCTGGTGACAGCCGCTACTGCTGCGTTTTTTTTTTTTTTTAAATAGTCCGTTACGGGCCCTATTTACTTACCGATCCTAACTGGGCCGGGATTGGTAAGTGATACCGCAGGCCCCACAAACACTATCATTATACTCAGGGGTCTTTTAAGACCCCCGAGTATAGTGATCGGAGGCCCGGGAGCGGTAAGAAACATAAAAAATACTGTTACTTACCTCTCCACGATCCTGCCAGGACTCCTTCCTAGTTGTCTGACGTCTCTGATGTCACATGAACCTGGCCTGCGTCTCGTGTCATGTGACGTCTGACGTCACTAAAGAAGGACGGCAGTGGAGGAGCCGGGGACAGGTAAGAAACAGTAGTTTTTTTTATGTTTTTATTCCCCCGGGTCTCCGATTATTATACTCTGGGGTCTGAAAAGACCCCAGAGTATAATAATTGTTTATGGGTGTCCACTATGGGCTATAATACTGTGTGCAGGGGCCAGTAAGGGACATAATACTGTGTGCAGGGGCCAGTAAGGGACATAATACTGTGTGCAGGGGCCACTAAGGGACATAATACTGTGTGCAGGGGCCACTAAGGGACATAATACTGTGTGCAGGAGCCACTATGGGGCATAATACTGTGTGCAGGGGCCACTATGGGCTATAATACTGTGTGCAGGGGCCACTAAGGGACATAATACTGTGTGCAGGAGCCACTATTGGGCATAATACTGTGTGCAGGGGCCACTATGGGCTATAATACTGTGTGCAGGGGCCACTAAGGGACATAATACTGTGTGCAGGGGCCAGTAAGGGACATAATACTGTGTGCAGGGGCCACTAAGGGACATAATACTGTGTGCAGGGGCCACTAAGGGACATAATACTGTGTGCAGGAGCCACTATGGGGCATAATACTGTGTGCAGGGGCCACTATGGGCTATAATACTGTGTGCAGGGGCCACTAAGGGACATAATACTGTGTGCAGGAGCCACTATTGGGCATAATACTGTGTGCAGGGGCCACTATGGGCTATAATACTGTGTGCAGGGGCCACTAAGGGACATAATACTGTGTGCAGGGGCCACTAAGGAACATAATACTGTGTGCAGGGGCCACTAAGGAACATAATACTGTGTGCAGGGGCCACTAAGGGACATAATACTGTGTGCAGGAGCCACTATTGGGCATAATACTGTGTGCAGGGGCCAGTAAGGGACATAATACTGTGTGCAGGGGCCAGTAAGGGACATAATACTGTGTGCAGGGGCCACTAAGGGACATAATACTGTGTGCAGGGGCCACTAAGGGACATAATACTGTGTGCAGGGGCCACTAGGGAACATAATACTGTGTGCAGGGACCACTAAGGAACATAATACTGTGTGCAGGGCCACTAAGGGACATAATACTGTGTGCAGGGGCCACTAAGGGACATAATACTGTGTGCAGGGGCCACTAAGGGACATAATAGAGCGCGCAGGAATGTGGAGGAGGGGGTCGGTCGAGGTCGTCGGTGTCGGTTGGGGGGGGGGGGGCATGTCAATGTCAAAAGTTCACCACGGGCCCCTCCATTCCTAGTTACGCTGCTGTGGAGGTTCCTTAGGTAGAACCCATTTCTATCAAGCACAGATGGACATACATGCTTATAATGGAAAAATCTCTTTAAAGGGAGTCTGTCATCAGAACTCAGCACAGCAACCCAACCCACAGATAGATAGGTTAAGGTTACTTGAATCAAATGGTGTTTTCTCATAGAGAATCTGTCCCAAATTTGATTTGACAAAGACATCGTCTTTGCTCCAAAGGGGTAAGTGGCAATGCCCTCATTGTTCTAACGAATCCATTTGCATATTAAAAAAATTGGTGATATTTTGGGATCGGAGGCACTGTTTTACATGGCCACAACACTCTTTGATTTAGGTTACCCTATGGTTACCCTATACTATCTATGCGTCTGTGGTGTTGGGTTGCTATCATGGGTTCTGGTGACTGACTCTCTTTAATGTATCGAAATGTCATGAAAGAGCACAAATCATCCAGCGCATGGTAAGGATGTAAAAAAATATTAAGAATAATGAAACATTTCTGCAGAAATCTAATGTCTTAGTACAAGACTTTGACTTGCAGAATATCTCCAGTATGTGCTATCCACATAGGGAATGATGAGTTGTAGCTATCTCACATACACTGATGTTTCCGCCGAGGTAATATTTTTCTGCATCAGTAGTCTACGATCACAACATCATTCTTTCCACTTGGTTGCTATGTTATAAATATTTTTTGTGTAGCCTACAAAAATTATTGCCTACAGAGTTGAACGCGTTCCAACAAACGAAGCGGTATGTGCAAATGTGCAGCCATCTTTTAGGCATCTAAAAAAAGAAAGCAAAAACTAGCAAGTACACAAAATTATATCCAATTGGTTTGCTCATTCCACTCCAATGAAGCCCTACTTTATGTGACTATAGACAATCCCCCAGGTAGTCTCTGCTGCGGTTTCCGACATTGTTTTTCATGCAGGACTTTTTTGCTATGGTTTGCTACATGGGGCCTTAGCCTAAAAGGAACTTTCTGCCAAGCTTTATACTTAGAAACCCTTCCCACAATATTAATCCCCACTAGCTCTGCATAGCTTACTTTAGATTCACACTTGCTCTCGACTTTCCATTCTTTGGGTCCACTTGGGGATCAATAAGAAAGCAGATGACGCCAAAGAGGATACCTAATCTCCCATCAGGGAAAACACACTATGCATGCAACAATTCTCTGCTGGAGCTATAGGGGTTGGGGTGATTACAGCTATAAACAAGCCTAAAAGTTAAGGGGAGGGGCACAAGTCACCCTAACCACATTAAAATTCTTTCTAAATCTCCATTTCTTTGATGGCCGGAAATTTGCACACTGTAAATTTTTGATCCGTGTCCAATGGTGCAGGGATCAAAAATGGAGAAGAAGATTGATAATGCACAGCCACGCACTGTCAGAAAGGAGAAAATTAACCTTTTGTTGGCAACAAATATTAGTGGGTCAGCAGTATTTAGTCAGGGAGAGATCCAGTGGGGGAGGCTTTGGGCCAAAAAGTCTCTGATTATGTGGAGGCATTGACTGTGGTTAGGAATAATGGTAAGATTATGTATACAGGTATGTTGTGTACAAGTCTTCACACTGGTCTGAGTGTAGAAGAACAAAAAGATATGTAATGCTGCTAGTATGGATGGGGATGGTGAGTGTGAGGAGTTATGTAAGGTGGCCCTAATTTAATTTTTTCACCAGGGCCCATGAGGCTTTAGACATTCTCATCAATCAAAGGAACAGGGGCTGATATAGCAGTAATCCTGCAGGACACTCGGAAAGGTTGGCAGACACCCTATAGACACTATACGGTGTATGCCAAGTAGCTACTTATTATAGGGCAGGGTAGATTAACAAAAGTTCTCCTTCTCTCAGCTCATGGTTGTAAGGGTAAAAGAAACTGATAATATAAGACTATGTATGGCTGCATTCACACAGAGTAACATTGGCGTTTTTTGTGCTTATTTTGGCACAAACGCGGCGTATACGCGGCGCTATGTGCCAAAATAAGCACAAAAAACGCCAACGTTACTCTGTGTGAATGCAGCCTATGACTGTATATGACCATAATGTATGTTCAATAATTAGAAAATTAGACAATTGACACCAGCTCTTCATTTCCTCTTCAGGAAGTCATGTCTACCGATGATGAAACCACTTCCTTCTACTGCCTTTTGGATCCCTTTGCTTGCCATATATTAATGGACAGCTTTGGCACTTATGCTTTGGTGGGTGAACCTCTCACGGACTGTGCGGTAAAGGAGCTTAAAGTAGCTGTTTTTGGCTGTATGTCCTGCAATTCCTTGGATTATAACCTGAGGGTTTACTGCATTGACAATACCCCATGTGCATTCCAGGTAAGGGTTCCTGTATTTATCACACATTTGTGGTATTTGGTTCTTTTGCCCGAAACTTTATTGTCTGAACTCTTGGTCCTAACTGGCATGTTCTTCTACTAAAAGCCTTAAATCTTGTTGGTACTATTTCCAGAACACAATGTATACATAACTGTATGATGACGAAGCTGGGATCTGTAGCAAAAGGAAAATGCCCCACCTTGTTGCAGGTTCTCACAGTTAGTAATGGGAGTTAGGTCTCATGCACATGACTGTGTGCACTATTAGGCCTTATTCACATCTGTGTTGGTAATCCGTTTGTATACATCCGCATGGGGACACTCCCGAGTGGACTATCAAATGCATTGGCAAGCACTGTGCAGTGAAAGCACACGGACCCCATAGACTATAATGGAGTCCATGTGCTTTCCGTTTGGTCTCCGCACGAGTCATGCGGACAGGAAAGTAGATCATGAAGAACCTTTCTGTCCGCATGTTCCGTGTGGAGACCGTGCAGAAAGCACATGGATCCCGTTATAGTCTATGGGGTCCATGTGCTTTCACTGGACACCTCTTGCCAATGTGTTCGGTAGTCTGTTACGAGGATGACCCCATGTGGATTCCCCCAAATAGATTACCAATGCAGATGTGTACCAGGCCTTAGTATGCTAGCCATGTTTTCATTTCTAAGGCTCTAAACACACAACCTATTCCTGTCCTTTTTGTGGCCTGTGCTCAATGACCACAATGACTGGAGCTGTGCAGGCTCGGTCAGTGGACAGGCAGAACATTGATGTCATCCATGTGTCATCTGTGCTATTCAATCATGGTCGATCATTGTCACCTTATAGTCTGAATCCAGTCAGAGTTGGGGCAAGTTTAGTGTCGAGTCGGAGTGGCTCAGAAAAAAATCTACCAATTCTGACTCCAACTTCAAAATCAAATGATTTTTAATTATATTATTTTGTATACTGTTATCAATATTGTATAATTCATTAGCTGCATAGTTTATTGCTTATTTTCTTTATTAGGAAATCAATCCTCATTACCACTTTTGGCTTAGAGCGGGTTATCACCTGCACCCGATCTCCGCTTTGTGGGTTTCTGCCTTCTGCCCGAGAACTAGAACTGGAGAAACCCGGCAGTCAGTGCCAGCCCGGGAGCGCCCGGGAACATCTTCTGGTCTCTGTGGCGAAACAGTTTTTTTTTATCCGGGCACAAAGACCTGCATGTCCGACTTTGTGTCTGGTTAAAAAAAAAAAAAACGGTTTCGCTGCGGAGACCAGAAGACGCTCACAGGCGGATACTTTGCAAACTGACTGCTGGTTTCCATCTCCGGTCCAGTTTCTCGGGTAGAAGACGGAAACCTGCAAAGTGGAGACCGTGCACAGGTGTGAACCCGTGCTTACACTGATTTTTAGCCATTTACAAAGGAGTCAGAGCAGGTGTCAAAGTCCGACTGTGGAAAAACAGAGGAGTTGGTTGGAAATAACAATTCTGGATCTTCATTTCCAATATCTCTGCATTGCGTGTTCCTCTTTCATTCCTTCTAGAACTTTCTTACTAAACTGACAGCTGGGGGCACAGTGTGACACACACAGCACGTATCGCACAGTTAGAGAGTTTGCAGACACCTCTCCAACTTGTATCACCTAGTTGTCAATTTATTCATACATTTCTAGAAGGAATAACAGAGGACGATCAGAATGCAAAGTATGGTAATGATGTTCTAGAATTATTTCATGAAAGATTCAGATATTTATTAAAACATATATATCCAGAGAGACTAGCATATAAACAAAACTCACACCATAGGATATGTTTTTCTTCGGCACTCGATGGCAGATGTATAGCTGCATTTGTCTGGCGACCTACTTGACATATTCACTTATTCACATACTGTTTGCGAGGTGAATGAAGCCAATAAGCGAGCTAACTACTTAGCAGCACTTAACACAACGCAAAGCCTATTTCTCCTTCCAACTCAAGATTCGCCAGCCGTATACAGCTTGAAAAGTCACAGGATCACATGGATTTTAGCAAATTTTCACACTGTGCAATTCAAATGAGGCCGCATCCAGTTTATATCAGCGAGTCTGTGATTAAAATTTGCAAATGAGATTTCTGCTGCCGCACGGGTTTCTTTCCAGGATTGTGTTTCTCATAGAAGAGATGCCAAGGAAGAAAGAAAAAAAAAAACCTACAATAATGTGACCATCCCTGTGTGGCAAGGGTGGAATCCTACTCCTCAATGCAAAAATGTTATCATTAATAAACTACACGCCTTGCAATTTTGGTTCTTCACACATGATGTCCCCCCGTGTATAGATGGCGGCGGTCACCCTGTAGATGGGATTGATATCTTATACACTGTCGCGCACAGAGCTGCTCTCAATTTTCTTACATTCGTGATCCCTGTTTAATTTATACTCTGGAAGTAGAAATAGGCATTAAAATTAAGCAATGGGAAAGATTTCTGGAGCAAGAAGATGTCCTCCTCGCCGTACCCTCTAAAATTGAGCAGCGGTATAATAATCGGAGATGGTACAGAGAGCACAGACTGTGAAAGCGGAGAAGGAACACTTTTTCAGCCTGCAAATTGCATTCATTTTAATCGGAGACAAAAGGACAAAGTTTCAGTCTCATCAGGTTGATCATATGAAGGACAAATCAAAGCGTTTCCTCTGCCTTTGTTCTTATAATAAAATGAGAGTGTCAAACATAGCAATTTCTCACTTTCCGAAAATGATCTATGCTTCTGATGCGACGTGTCCCTTCCTACAGGCAGACGCTGCTCCAGTTCTTCCTTGCGGTATCTTTTATATACCTGTACGGTAGAAGCACCTGACAATATCGGGATAGGCGTAATGTATTACAGCTGTCTTCACCCCTAAAATAGCTTCGGCTCTAAGGAATAGTATTTGCAAGCTACGGAAACAAATACACGGTGATTACCTTGCACAAGTCGGGTACGAAAGCAACAAGGAGGTTAATTAGACTTACGCAATCTTTACCGTGCGGCGCAGGAAGTGTTATTTTCAGCTTTTTAATTGCTTTTTTTAGTCAATTTTAAGAAAAAAAAAAATCAACAACAAAAAAAGATTATCTAGAGATCTGGAATCAGAATGATGAGCTTACAATATTAAGGACTATGGGTTCAAGAGTTCAGCGATATCCGATTTTATTGTCCTCAGTGTTACATTTTGATTCTTAGGTCTTATACACATGTCTGAGTCATATAGGAGGCTGTGAAGTACACATAGGGTCCCTGGGGTCTCGTACTACTGTATGAAGCCGTAGGTATTCCATATTCTGCTATACACTGCTCCATATGATGCTGTATTTTATTGATATTTCACACTATGATCCATTCTTGTGATGAATAATACTTTATTTTCAGTAGATCTAACATAGTATGCGGCGCCGGCCAAAGGTACGGCGGAGTACTGGTGAAAACCTACACAAACAAAGTACAAACTTCGTGCAGATGTTGTCCAATAGCTCCATAAAATTATATTTTATTGAAGCTTGTATATTTTTGTTGTTGATGGATTCATGTGGAATTTGGTACAATATGTCTCAGTTAGAGATGAGCGAACACTATTCGAAACAGCCGTTTCGAATAGCACGCTCCCATAGAAATGAATGGAAGCGGCTGGCACGCAGACTTTGCCGGCGGTCGGCCGCTTAACCTCCCGCGTGCTGGCTACGTCCATTCATTTCTATGGGAGCGTGCTATTCGAAACGGCTGTTTCGAATAGTGTTCACTCATCTCTAGTCTCAGTATAAAACACAAGGTCCTATGCACTTCTTTTAGCACTGTATTCAGTACACTGGAAAGATAACAGCATTAGGCACGATTCACATCTACGTTTGGCATTCCGTTTGGCCAGTCCGCTTAGGCACCCCCGAATGGAAACCTATATGCATTAAAAACTGGTTAGCTAACAAACCACACGGACCCCATAGACTATAATGCGGTCCATGTGGTTTCCGCACAAAATATGCGGAGGGAAAAATGGACCGGATTTTGACGCAGAATCCGCCTTAGAATCCAGCTCCAAAAAACACCTTGACTTCAATGGGAGCCATTCATTTCTTTTTTCTGCTAGCGTTTTTTTGCCGCTCGCGGAAAAAAAGTAGCGTGCTGCCCTATCTTAACGCAGATTCCGCAGCTGAATCTGCCATGACATCCGTGGTGCTACACTCCTTTTCAACTATGCCCATCTTTTGGGCTTAATCTGGAGTGTAATGCCGTGACTGGATGCCAGATTCTGAGGCGGCCTCCACGTCAAAATGCGGTCCAGAAAACCCTCAGCCTTAGAAGTCAAGAGGATACATTAGGATTAGAGATGAGCGAACACTAAAATGTTTGGGGTTCGAAATCCAATTCGAACAGCCGCACACTGTTCGACTGTTTGAACGGGGTTTCGAACCCCATTATAGTCTATGGGGGGAAATGCTTGTTTCAGGGGTAGGCAACATTCGGGCTGGATTCTTCTCCCTGCACAGCATCCCCGCGTCCTCCTCCGGCCTTGAATTCACTCTGCTAGGCATCGGGCCTTGGCAGAGCCGACTGCGCATGCCCACGCTACAAGCGGACATGCGCAGTCGGCTCTAACCAGGCCCGATGCCTGGCAGAGTGAATGAAGAGCTGGAAGACGCCGCGGGGACGCTGCACGGAGAAGACTTCTAAAGGTAGGAGAAGAACCAGCGTTGATTGGCAATATATAGCATTCTGCCAATCAACGCTGGTTCTGCATCGAATCTTAACTTCGAACAGCTAGTAGTACTCAATCAGTACTCGAGCAGTACTCGATCATCTCTAATTAGGATCTTTTATACTATACTATTCATCCCTCATAACTGTCTTGGCTCCAATAATGGAAACCATGATGTTTGTGTAAGCAGAACCTAAAGGTGATAGATATATAGTATCAAGACTGTATGAGATCTTCAGTGTAGATGATAGGATTGTAGAGGATTATAGACCATGTACACAATGGGACTCTCCCCATTTTCTACAGATTCTCTCAACTCTCCTGTATAGCCTCACACCTATACCAGTTCACTTTACTCATGAAGAATTTGTGCACTTTTTGCAACAATTTATGTTCTTATTAAAATGGAAGTAAATCTGGCTTTATAATATTTTGCCATTTTTGTGTTTCCACCATCTGTGCAGATGGTTAGACTACAAAGATACCCCCAGTGTAGTCTGATGCTGCAGTCATGTCGCTTCCTTTCATTGCCTGAAATGTATTGGAACAAAGTAATAAAAGTGGTTGCAAAAAGTGCACATCCCCTTTATTATATCTTCTATCTACTGGAACATAACTCAGTTTTATGAGTTAAACACACTTTTTGCCTCATTCCTAGCAATTTCTAGAAGTGGCAAGCCTATATACTGTGCGGTCATTTTCTTACTGGACTTTGGTCTACAGTGACCATCATTTCTCAAGTATTGAATTTCATTACAAGGATTTTATAAATTGTCATGCCCAAGAACAAGAGATTTGTGTAAATAGGAAATAAGGATTCACGGTGACAGCTTCCTCTTAAAAGCAACAAAAAAAATAATTTGATTTTGCAGCCTGTCGACTCTGAAAAATAAGAACGCATTCGGAGCCAAATCATTTATAGCTGGAGCTGTACCTTTGAGCTGGTAACATTTGGCAAGCATGCCCATGGGCACGTCATGCTTCTTTTCATAGAAAATAATATGCCTAATACGCATGATTCTGTATAAATTATGAGATACATAGGATATGCCTGTTGTTGGCAGATTGTATCCCACAGAAACTGCTTCCATTGTTCCTTCTAATAAATCCTTTGTTAGGAAACTTTGAGCACCCTAAGGTTAGAGCTCACCATATTATTAGATTGATGTTGGGTGAACCTGGCTATTTTGTCAATGAACAATCATATAATGCGTAGAAGTATATCTTCATGTTCCTCGAGAGACTATAGAATAGGTTGTCACTATCATATGGAGGGGTGTCTGACACCCGGCCATCCTCACTGATCAGCTGGTTCACATTTGAATTCGTAATCCGTTCGAGGAGTCCACATGGGGAATGGAATACCGAACGCATTGGCAAACGGTGTACAGTGAAAGCACACAGACCCCATAGACTATAATGAGGTCTGTGTGCTTGCTGCAAGATCTCCGCATGGAACATGCAGAAATAAAAGTAGATTGTGAAGTTCTTTCCTCTCCACATGTTCCCTGCGGAGATCTTGCGGCAAGCACACAGAACCCATTATAGTCTATGGGGTCCATGTGCTTCACTGGCACACCACTTGCCAGTGCGTTTGGTATTCCATTCGGGGGGTCCCCATGTGGACTCCCAAACAGATTACCAACGCAGATGTGAACGAGGCCTGATTCTGCCATACTTCATATAAATCAGAGATGTTATGTTCATTGGTTGCTTGGCCTGCTTGCACCTCAGTCCCATTAAAGTAAATGGGACTGAACCGCAACACCAAGCACATTCACTGTAGTGAATCCTGCTAGGGACAACATCTGCAAGGAGTTTGTATGCTCTCCCCGTGTAGGTTTCCTCCCACACTCCATAGACATACTGATAGGGAATAGAGATTGTGAGCCCTATATGGAGCAGTGACTGATAATGTGATATGATGGCGCTATACAAGTAAGCATAAAATAAAAAAAAGGTGTCTTGATGGGACTGACATCGTTTTTATGCAGAATAATCCAACAATGGAAAAAAACAACAACACCATATATGTGGTTTTTATGTGAATTAATAGTTAATAATAATAATTTCTGTTTTCTAGCAAACCATCTAGGATGAAATCCCACAACATAAAATGAATGCTGCGGATTGAAAATGCACAACGCATGTCAGTTTTATAAAATGTCATCCGCTTTGCTGTTACTGTAACACACTGCACAATTCCATGGCAGAATATCTGTAACATATCCGATCAGTGTGTACATACCATTAAACTGGATTGCAGACTGTAAACTGTAAAGCGTTGCGACAATGCAGCATGTCTGTTACATTTATGGAAATGCTGGCGTTTTCTGCATAGGTATAATAAAAGAAGAAAGCAGACTTTCTGTGAAAAGGCTTCCGAAAAAAAACATGATGCGCTTCCACCACAGTATTTTCCGCAGTGTTTTTTGGCAGCGATTTGCTGCATGGAGTAGGGCTAGTTCACGTGGAGTTACATGAATTCTGTGTGTACTCAGCCGCAACGGGATGCCGGTGTAGTGCACTGGCATCCTGCTCTGGATTAGGCCCAAATGAATGGGCCGGAGGCGCACACCGTGGACGCCATGGCTCATTCAGCTGCTGAATCTGCGGCAAGATAAAGCAGCTTGCTTATTTTTTCCACTACTAGCAGTACCCATTGAAGACAATGGGTACCATTTTTGGCAGTGGATTTTGAGGTGGACTCTGCGTCAAAATCCACTGCCAAAAGACTTTGTGTGAACTAGCCCTTAAAGTATAACACATGTAGCAGATGTTTTCTTAAGTAAAATCTGCAGGACCAGGCAAAAAATTCTAACCCACACTGTGTATAAATTTCCGTCGCAGTAAATTCAGTGTAAATTTTGCTACAGTTGCAGATTGGTCATGGAGTCATTGTGGATTTTCCTCTCTATTTCAGTCCTTTATTGATGTTTAACAATTTTTTGGACATTAAAGTTTTTTATTGAAGTTTTCATAATAACATACAACAGAAATGTAAATATGAAAAGATCTGCCATTACAGTATCAGGGTAGGGATAAAGGGAGAGAGGCAGAAGGAGGTACAATGCATGTGGAGAGGACAAGAGGGTATGGGACAAGGAAAGAGGTCATAGTCTCTGGCGCAGCAGAGCAACGAGTCACAAAGTACAATGCAGCAAACAACAGAAAATAACCTGTAGGAGGCAAGCTAGTGGAGCACGAGATATTATGAAGAAGGGGCATGAAAAGAGGTTTAGAAGGCAGAGTGTCTGAAAAGCAACCATGAAAGGAACATGAATGGAAGAGAGCACAGAGGCAACCCAGAGTTTGGAATTAGCGGATGGTGCCAATCTAGGATATGAACAGTGACCTTGTTAGGTAACATTGTATAAAAATCCAGGAGGGCTAGGCCACCTAGCTGTTTAGGTTTTGTTATGACCCATTTGGTTATTCTGGGCTTTTGAGGCCCAGATAAATTTGGCAAATGCTTTCTGGATGGTGGAGAATAATTATTTTGAAAGGATGACAGGGACCATTTGAAAATGGTAGAGGAGTCTAGTGAGGAGTAGAGGAGTCTAGTGAGGAGTAGAGGAGTCTAGTGAGGAGTAGAGGAGTCTAGTGAGGAGTAGAGGAGGCTACTGTGGAGTAATGGAGCCTAGTGAGGAGTAGAGGAGTCTAGTGAGGAGTAGAGGAGTCTAGTGAGGAGTAGAGGAGTCTAGTGAGGAGTAGAGGAGGCTACTGTGGAGTAATGGAGCCTAGTGAGGAGTAGAGGAGTCTAGTGAGGAGTAGAAGAGTCTACAGAGGAGTACAAGAGTCTAGAGAGGAGTAGAGGAGTCTAGTGAGGAGTAGAGGAGTCTAGTGAGGAGTAGAGGAGTCTAGTGAGGAGTAGAGGAGGCTACTGTGGAGTAATGGAGCCTAGTGAGGAGTAGAGGAGTCTAGTGAGGAGTAGAGGAGTCTAGTGAGGAGTAGAGGAGTCTAGTGAGGAGTAGAGGAGGCTACTGTGGAGTAATGGAGCCTAGTGAGGAGTAGAGGAGTCTAGTGAGGAGTAGAAGAGTCTACAGAGGAGTACAAGAGTCTAGAGAGGAGTAGAGGAGTCTAGTGAGGAGTAGAGGAGTCTAGTGAGGAGTACAAGAGTCTAGAGAGGAGTAGAGGAGTCTAGTGAGGAGTACAAAAGTCTAGAGAGGAGTAGAGGAGTCTAGAGAGGAATAGAGGAGGCTACTGTTGAGTAATGGAGTCTAGTGAGGAGTAGAAGTATCTAGAGAGGAGTAGAGGAGTTTAGTGAGCAGTAGAGGTGTCTAGTGAGGAGTAGAGGAGTTTAGTGAGGAGTATAGGAGTCTAATGAGGAGTTGAGGAGTCTAATGAGGAGTCTAGTGAGGAGTCTAATGAGGAGTAGAGGAGTCTAGTGAGGAGTAGAGGAGTCTAATGAGGAGTCTAGTGAGGAGTAGAGGAGTCTAATGAGGAGTCTAGTGAGGAGTAGGGGAGTCTAGTGAGGAGTAGGGGAGTCTAATGAGGAGTCTAGTGAGGAGTAGAGGAGTCTAGTGAGGAGTCTAGTGAGGAGTAGAGGAGTCTAGTGAGGAGTAGGGGAGTCTAATGAGGAGTCTAGTGAGGAGTAGAGGAGTCTAGTGAGGAGTCTAGTGAGGAGTAGGGGAGTCTAGTGAGGAGTAGGGGAGTCTAATGAGGAGTCTAGTGAGGAGTAGAGGAGTCTAGTGAGGAGTCTAGTGAGGAGTAGAGGAGTCTAGTGAGGAGTAGGGGAGTCTAATGAGGAGTCTAGTGAGGAGTAGAGGAGTCTAGTGAGGAGTCTAGTGAGGAGTAGAGGAGTCTAGTGAGGAGTAGGGGAGTCTAATGAGGAGTCTAGTGAGGAGTAGAGGAGTCTAGTGAGGATGCTCATTTTTAGAACGTTGAGATTTTTCACAATGTATGACACACAATCCACAGGATAATCTGCAGCAACAATTTGGTGTGCATTTGAGTAGATTTACTGCAAAGTTTCCACAACAAATACCACCCACGCGAGCCCATAGAGATGACTTCCCATTTGCATAAGTCATAATGTTACCATGGTATACACTCTACAGGTTAGCATACAGTATATACCTTCTGCATTACATTATCTAAAGGGCTGTCACGGTACACAAACACTGCAGCCCTACACAGCTAAATCACAAATTCATCTCTGCTACACCTACCTGCATAAAGCAATATATGTCAAATAAAGAAGCATATCACGGTTTGTCACACTGTAACCAGCCATTACTTGATGCAGTCTATGCTGAGGTGTATCAGAGATACGTGTGCCAGTTATTAGGATTCTGCCGGCATTCCATTACAGCAAAACGACAGCCGGAGTAAAATGTGGCCAAGCCTGACACTAATAGCTTTATTCTTTTGTCTTTATATTCATTTTATGATCATTTTAATATCGCTCGCCAAGGAAGAAGACATTATTCCAAATGCCACTCAAACACCTTATAAAACCCTATGGGTTCATCCTCTTATTGATTTCTCCTGTTCCTTTTGTAGGAAGTGCTTTCTGATGAGAGACATCAAGGTGGACAGCTGCTGGAAGAACCAAAGTTGCTTCATTTCAAGGGGAATACCTTCAGCATCCAGATTTCTGTTCTCGACATCCCTCCCTTCCTCTGGAGGATTAAACCATTTACTGCATGTCAGGTACGTGAAGCATTTGTCTTTGCTGCTATAGATCTTTTCTCTACTGACGTACTGCAGACATGGCGAACAACAATCTAGACTTTTTTTTTTACTTAATACTCATTGATTAATAGCTAATGCATTTAGTGCTGCTGGAAGGATATCAGATGAACAGCAGTAATGATTATTAAAGACTCCGGAGTCCATCTGTGTCTGATGCCAGAAGTATCCCATCCCTGAAAGTTGCAGACAGAAGACGATAGTGTCAGCAGATCTCGGAGTACAGAATAAATATGGGAAGTTGAATCTTATATTACTGGGAAACTTGGCATTGAAATGTTGGGTTTTTAATAGGGCGACCATAATGTATAGTGCAAGGGCATATACATGGGATGTGGTTTTTCGGTAAAAACTGACCCTGACCAGCTGCTATGATGATTTAGAGGGGCAATGGCCAGGTAGAGATAGCCTCTGAATGACTAGGGGAGTGTAGGTCACCTATATTATGCTCTAACTAAAATCAGCCTTGGACAGGTGGGTGGTGTGCATGAACCAAAATGGAGGTCAGCCGCACCCCGCAAAAGCATGATGCAACAAACACATAAAAGTTGCTCAGCACTATGAAACAATATTATACCGCCAAACAACTTATAATCATAGTCACCACTCACTCCCTGGATCTCTGTAATGTGTGGGCTCGGGGCAATGTCATTCTAAAGCATGGAACCTGTCGACATTATACTGAATGGGAGCACATAGGGGACAATATGCTGTAGTAGTCATTAAGGTGGGTATTATACTGTGTATGAGGAACTCCCTTCATGATATGGCTCAACCTCATCCCCAGCAACCCATAAGACAAGAGAATCATGTACACATCCCTGACACAGGGTATAGTCCCACCATGGGGAAATTCAATGTGCTACAGTAGCATAGTAATATAATAATATAATTCAAGAAAGAACACATACAAGCTCATAGCAGATATAAAAGATACTAGGAGTCATAGCAACTAAGAAGAAAAAAGAAGGACTCAGGATCATGTAGTTCTCTGTGCAGAGTGATCTTCGGTTAGCCTGATGTAGATCATGTAGCCTGATCGTGGTTGGGAGGAAGAATCTCTAATAGCACTCCTTCTCACACTTGGGGTGAAGCAGTTGGTCACTGACAGTACTGCACAGTGCTGCCACATTCTCATACATGGGATGGGAGTTGTTTTCCAGCATGGAGCTCACCATGGACAGTATCCTTCTGTCACCCACCACCTGTACTGGGTCCAGAGGGCTCCCCAGGACAAAGCTGGCCCTTCTAACCAGCCTGTCAAGCCTATTTCTATCCCTGGATGGTATGCTACTACCCCAGCAGGCCACTCTGATGAAGATGGCTGATGCTACCACAGAGTTGAAAAATTCCCTAGGAAGTGGCCCCTCAGAGAGCCTGCTCTGACCCTTTCTGTGCAGCGCATCCCGGTCCAGGTTATTATTGAGGAGCACACCCAGGTACTTATAGGTCTTGACCTATAAGTGTTAATAGTTTATTTTTGTAAATGAACAAAATAGTCCATTAACCACTCTTTGCCTCCATCAATTTTTCTAGATACACTTGCAAATAGTTTTTTAAGAAACTCAGCAGGGAGGTTATTCCTGCCATCTTGGAGAACTAAGCACAGATCTTCTGTGGATGTAGGCTTCCTCCAATCCTTCTGTCTCTTCATGTAATCTCAGACTGGATGATGTTAGCATCAGGGCTCTATGGAGGCCATATCTTCATTTCTAGCAGCCCGGTGGCTCACTGTTAACAATGTTGCATTACGGCAATGGAGTACTAGATGTGAATCTGACCACGAGAAATATCTGCATGGAGTCTAGGTTCCCCTCATTTTTGTGTCTTTCCTCCCACATGCCAAAAATATACTGGCAGGTAAATTGCCTTCCTGTAAAACAACTGACCTTTGAGCACCTGTATGGCAGCCACTAACTTTACAATGCTTCCTGCACCTTGAGTCCCTTAGTGAGAAAATAGCATTACACATGTTTATCATTTTTGGTCATTCCACGCCTCCTCCTCCAAAGGGTGCTCACACCAAATATTTATGGGATTATATTTCTCTTTTCTTAGTGTGAGCAGTGCTTCTATAGCATATGTCCTTGTTAATGGTGGCACATGAGCAGCATTGACCCACCATGAAGGTGGTGCACAGATGGGTCCAGTGAAGGGTACAGTGTAATTGTGGCACATATGTCCAAAGTATGAAAGGAGCATGTGTTTTGTATGTGTGGTGCATGTATCTGGCATGTTAGTGGGGTGTGTGCACGACATGCATCCAGTCTGTGAATAGCTCATTTGCAGAACTGGGTCAGGGACTAAGAGAACTCCTTAAGGAGAGTGTCTATTCAGGCCACCTATGCAGGCGTATGGAGACTTACAAGCCATTTTCGCTCCACTGGGGGATACTGGGGAATATGCAAATCTCTTTTCCAGGAAGTAATTAGAAAAACAATACTTCTGCTCGCTACCTCTAGGACAGCCCCATTAAACATCATGCATTTTTTCAGAAAGCCTGGTACCGCATAAACGTAGGGCATGTTTGGTGATCGTCCAGCATTTTGGATGTTATATTTGCTACACCTAGGTGACAAATGTTTGGCATGTATAGTTTTGTGAGTGCCATGCTGTTTCCATGATCAAGAACGTAGCAGATGTCCCACCAATATCCAGATAGGAAGTAATATGACTGCAAAATCAAAATACACATTGCTAGTATCCTGCCATAGAGACACATAGGTCTGCATAGGTGCTGCATACACAAACCAGTGGAAACTTTTTAAAAAACACAAATTGCTTCATTTTTTGTTACTTTTTAAAAAAAATTATTTGAATATCATTGAATTAATAGAAATAATACTTCAAAAGGTGAACATAGTCTGTAGGATCTAAGATAAAATAGTCTGTATTAATAGCGTGGCACGGAAGCTGAAAATCAAATGAATAATAAAAATAGTTCTCCATATTGTAAGTATAAAATATTATAAATGTTCCAATTGATTTTCACAGATTTTGACAGGTTTTTAAGTTTTAAAGGGTTGTAAATGTATCTCACTTGAAAACACGTTTCATTACACTAACATATAAGAAGTTCAAGCTGATAATGTGTGGGAAGAATACAACGTATTGCAGAAAAATAAGGCTCTAATTAAAGAACATTTTGTTCTAAAATCAAAACTTACCTGAAAATTCTCAAAATCCCGACAATACTATCGAGACACTGCTGGATTTCCAAAGGTGAGAGTCAGTGAAGGCTGCTATTGTAGTGTGCAGTAGTTTCTGCTAGCCTTGACCCCCATAGAAACATGAATGAGGCCCCATACATATGGATCAGTTACAATTCAGCTTTGTACAGATCTATAATCATGTATTCATAGAGGATACACATCTATTTGCATAATGTCCATGTATACAGAGATATATCTCTACATACTGATACATAAAAGAGATAAAGAAAATTATATTGCAGCTATTGATCAGAGAATTCCCTTGAGTAAGGATAGTTGAACTTGCTACTTAACTCTAAGGGTGCCTAACTCTGATGTACAAGATCCTGGGTTTGAGACCGTGGACAAACAATTGAATAGTTTGTCAAAGCTTTTTTGAAATTGGGTTATAAGGCAGGGACAAGGCATATGTAAGAAGATAACTCAACGACAATCAGTAAGTCATGGTTGGGTTTCTGACAAGTGCCAGAATATAGGATTTTTCAGCTTTAATGGCCATATCCATTGGCATCCAATCAAGACAACAGTTTATCACCACTAAAAAGGTTAGAGAAAATCTTTAAGGCTTTGCAAAAATTTTTTAATTATTTATATATGCAAAAAATATTTCACTTGTTGCGAAAATGACAGGATTTGGCCATACCTGCAAAGTGGTTGGGATTCTTTTTTTTTTTTTTTAAATGTAGATTGTGAGCCCCACATAGAGCTCACAATGTACATTTTTCCCTATCATTATGTCTTTTTTGGAACATGGGATGGAAATCCATGCAAACACAGGGAGAACATACAAACTCCTTGCAGATGGTTTTATGCCCTTGGTGGGATTTGAACACCAGGACTCCAGTGCTGCAAGGCTGCAGTGCTAACCACTGAGCCACCGCGTGGCCCCTAGTGATTGGGATTCTGCCTAATCCTATCCATACATTACAGCAAAACAATCTAGTGGAAATGCTGCAATTTCAAAAAACGCTGACTAGAGATGAGTGAACAGTAAAATGTTCGATGTTCGATATTCGTTTCGAGTAGCCCCTCAATATTCGACTACTCGAATCGAATATCGAACCCTATTATAGTCTATGGGGGGAAAATGCTCGTTTCAGGGGTAGGCAACATTCGATCAAATTATACTTACCAAGTCCACGAGTGAGGGTCGGGCTGGATCCTCTGAGCAGTCTTCTCCTTGCAGCGTCCCTGCGGCATCTTCTGGCTCTGAATTCACTCTGCCAGGCATCGGGCCTGGGCAGAGCCGACTGCGCATGCCCGCACTACAAGCGGACATGCGCAGTCGGCTCTGCCCAGGCCCGTTGCCTGGCAGAGTGAATGAAGAGCCGGAAGACTCCACAGGGAAGCTTCATGGAGAAGACTTCTAAAGGTAGGAGAAGAACCAGCGTTGATTGGCAGACTGTATAGCATTCGGCCAATCAATGCTGGTTCTGCATCAACCTTTTCCATTCGAATAGCGAGTGGTACTCAGTACTTGAGTACGAGTATTTCGAATATCGTAGTATTCGATCGAATATCTACTTGATCAAGTATTACTCGCTCATCTCTAACGCTGACGTTTCTGTAAAGCACAACATGTCAACTAAACATACGGAAACGCTGGAAGAGTCTGTAATCACGTAAACAGTCAAAATAAGATACAAGTATAAGGGTGCATGCACACTACGTAACGCCGGGCGTGTATGAGAGCCGTACACGCCGGCGTTACAGCAGGGCTGCCGAACACTTCCCATTCACTTCAATGGGAGCGCTCGTAAACGCCGCTGTTACGAGCGCTCCCATTGAAGTGAATGGGAAGTGTTCGGCAGTCTGCCGTAATGCCGGCGTGTACGGCTCTCATACACGCCCGGCGTTACGTAGTGTGCATGCACCCTAAAGAAGACTTTTCTTACATTGTAAGTTATGATGTGCAGAATCTTCAGTTCTTTGCACAGAGCAACATTTTGCAGATATGCTGTGAGGAAAAACAACTCCTCCTATCTTAAATTACTATGTTAAGAGACCAGACCCTTCGTCCTCTACTTACTTTGATCCATCTTGCAACTACCGAGACAAAACTAGCCTAGCAACAGAGAGCGAACTCGAAGGGAGACACCTAATGGTAGGAACAAGCCCTGAAAGTAACTTTCTGGTAGTTTTAGTCTAACTCTCAGTACAGTAGACAAGCTTTGTCCTCTGAAAACATCTTACACCAGCATAATCATTGGAAATACCAACGAGATAGTGCCGCACAACTATAACACCTTGACTCTCTTCCAACAAAGTGCATGATATACATTTTCTTGTTTTTCCCCACATAGTTTTACAAGTCAAAATCTATCCTATTTCTGAACATAAAATGGAACTTCAGGGTGCCATGAAAAGGGAGAGAGGCATTATAACAATGTAAATTCTTGGGCATTAATCTTTATGGTGTATCCAATTCATACACCGCTAAAAGTTCCATGAGTGCCGTAGACCTAAGTAACTATTAAAATTTACTACTTAGAGATAAAATGCAGATGAAAGAACCATTACTTTATAACAGCACAGTATATAAAACGGGAAGTGATATGCTGAAGTATCATAAAACCCGCCGGGAAGAAGTGGCGTACAGAGGCTGCGGTGATTTAGGGAATGGGGCCTTAGTTTTAGAAACTCAAAGGCGTTTTAAGGGTCGCGCAGAATTATAGTTTACTGTGAGGTTGAAGCAATGAAGAGTCTTTTTATCTGAGCCTTCTGAGTAGGAAAAAGGAATTTTCGCTGTAATGTATTCATCCGAATGCATTTTTCTGCGTGTTTATGGTGCTTTTAGTAAAAAGAATTAAATAACATACATATTATATCAAATTCCACCATTCTGCCTGTCACAAGCTGTGACAAGTCTAATGTAGGTACAATAAAGAAATATTAGCTTTGCTTTTAAAATGGCAGCAATTTTAGAAGACACATGTGAGAGCTGCATTGTGATTTCTGTTATGGCATTCTTCCCAAAGCCGCCGCCGCCGCCATCTGCGGCGTACAATACAATGGCTACATTAAGCAGTTATTTATACTGTGGAATGACCAAAAAGCTAAAGGAACACGGACTATATATATATATTTTGATTTTGAGCGCCGTATACGCTCCCATTGATTTAAATGGGAGTTAGTCTCGTATACGCCGTGTTATTTTGCAGCCGTGATTTAAAATAACGCGGCGTATACAATCCAGGCTCCCATTGAAATCAATGGGAGCATATACGGTGCTCAAAATCCCACACGGCGTATACGTGCCAGGTCACGCGGCACGTTACTCCGTGTGAATGCACCCTAAGGTCGTCTTTTAGGGTTTGTGATATCTATGTCTTTTGAACTGAAATCTACTGTCTACTGAACTGAATCTAGATGGTCATAGGATTGAGTGGTGGTCTACAAGCAGAATTGCAGGAGATCTAAGGCTGGGTTCACGCAGGGATTTTTGGACCAGATTTCGATGCGGAATCCACCTCAGAATCCGGTCCAAAACAACGCCTTCCATTGATTTCAATGTGAGCAGTTCACTTCTTTTTTCCGCTAGCGGTTTGTGCCACTCACAGAAAGAAGCGACCTGCCCTTTTTTCCCACACAACACCTCCCTCCTGACTATGTCCATTCATTTGGGCCTAATCCAGAGCGGAATGCCGTGACTGGATGCCGGTTTCCATTTTTCAGGTCCCCAATCGGACCCGAAGAACAAAATCAGAATGCAGGAATGAACCTAACATCAAATGTCCAATACTTTTTCCACATCTCCCATTATCCTCAATGGGGGTTATGGTAACAACATCCAGCAGCATTGCTCATCTGTTCCCATAAGTTTTCCTAGAGATCAGACTTGGTAGCTACTATACCCACCGCAGCAAATTACTTTATTAACTCTTTACATTTGGGTTGCTAGGCTGCCAAATATAGATGCACATAGCACAGTCAGCATTATACTGTGCAATACCTGATCCCTCTGCGCAGGGTCACACCTCTAATGAGGCGACGTGAGGCAGCTGCCTCAGGGAGGCGGTTTGGGAGGGGGCGGCAGCCACGGGACTTTTTTTTCTTTTTACCTAAACAGTATTAAAGTTAAAGGACCTTTGATGATGTTAGTGATGATGTCATCAAAAGTCCTTTTGAAATTCAGCATCTATCCAGGGTCTGCGTTGGGGGGGGGGGGGGGGCTGCCCATCACTATTTGTAAAAGTTTCCCTGAACATTAGCTTGCTGTGCCGCCCTTCCCCTCAGCATCGGAGTGTGAGGGGAAAAGTCTCTTGCAATGTCACAGCTTACTCCACTGCCAGGCAGAGCTGCACAGGAGTTTCCTCCATGTCCTGTGCACCCAGCAATTCAGCCAAAGGTAAGTATATATCCTTGGGTAAAATATGTGGATATGTGTTTACATTATGTGTCTTATATACTGTGTGAGTCCTGTATGTGTGTAGATAGGTGTGTGTGTGTGTGTATGTTGTATATGACTGTATGTGTGCGAGTAGATGGGTATATGTGTAAGTATATAAAACTATATATATGTATTATGTCTGCTGTGGGACATAATATATATAGACTCACACCTTCCCCTGCTACCTGATGTGGACGATCAAAAGAAAAACCTAATTGTGCCGCCCCCCCCAACCCAGGGGTGAACCTGCCCCTCTCGCCGCCCGAAGTGAATGAGAGAAAACCACCCCCACGCCGGGGAGGGGTGGGGCTTAACGGAGGGGGGCTAGGCTTGGCGGAGGGGCGGGGCTTAGCGCCGTTCACAGGCATGAGAGCAGACCTGCTCTCTGCCTGAGTGTGAGGGGGCGGGGCTTAGCACCGTTCGCAGGCAGAGAGCAGGCCTGCTCTCTGCCTGAGTGTGAGGGGAGGCTGCCGGAGCCGCGCTGCTTCAGCGGCCTCCCCAATCCACCGCTCCGTACTAAGCCAGTCCAGGACAGCTTGTCCTGGACTGGCTTAGGTAAGAAAAAATGCCGCCCTCCCTGAGGCCCTGCCATAGCGCCGCCTGAAGCGCTTGCTTCAGGTCGCCTCATGGGAGGTGTGGCACTGCCCCAACCCCTGAAGACCAGGAGGGGGGGGGGGCGTCTTTTGATCGACTGCCTCAGGCAGCAGAGGGGCTAGGTTCACCACTGCCTCTGCGATATGACACATATCTGGGAATGTCCGGCTAAGAGGGAAGGTATGGAAGGACTTATCTGTATGTGTGTCACAAAATGACCAGCTTTGCAACACTACTTGTTATACAATATTGTGTCATAAAGTGACATCCTAGTTGTCTGTGTGCAGTCACCCAGTGGTTGTGCTCAATTGCAGCCTTTCAAGGGTTTTGTTAGCATTTTACGATATTATATTGAACTGATCTCATGACAACGGGAGACCTTAACTGAATATTAGTTCTGGGTGGACACGTTGGGAAAGAACAAAATCAGTTAATTGCATTTTGTTAAATGTCTCCTTCACGAGGAAGAGATAGAGATAGAAAGATGGAGAAAGACACAGAGTGTTATATATAGCTGTGGCAGACATTTTTGCAAATTGATAAAAGGAAGTGCAGCCATATTGGTTTACAATAAAACTAAACCTTGTCAGTGTCTACTTTATGCTATACAGTCTTCTATATCTTCTTCTTGCAAAGTGATTTCCATTGCAGAAATTTCTGTGTGAAAAATCCATCTCACACATTAGTGTTTTTTTTTTTTTTTTTTTTTTTTTTAAGGGACATTGAGGTTTCTTAAAATTACTTGCACGTGCTGCACATGACCCTGTTATTCTGATTTCACTTAATGTAAAGGAGTAGAAATATCAATATTATATAATAATAAATACATAAATACATTTCTGCAATTCATCTGCTGAAAATGAACATCAATTTACACAAGATCCTAGATGACAATAATATTCGCCACCGGCAGGGCATATTCCATTAATAAGGACATTTTAGTGAATAGTGAGACACCATTGAAAGGATAGTCAGGATATGCCATAAATGGTTTATAGATGTAGACCTTCATACCTGCCTCAAAAATTACAGGTCTCTAATGGTCCATTCACATGGAGGAAAATGGTGAGGTATTTGGTGTGGAATTTTAGCATTGAAAAAAAGCCTTCCATTGACTTGCTAGCAAAAAAAGGGGAGGCTTTTTTTTCAGCACTGAAATTCCACACCAAATACCTCACCATTGAATGGACCCTAAGACTGGAGATGGGAGATCCAGAAACAGCTTAGACTACATTCACCTCTGCACCTTTAAGTCCATTATTCAGTTCCATCATAGGACAAGAAGTATGCACCAAACACTAAGATGGCTGCATCTCACAATGGATAACAACAGATCCCAAAGGATCCCATTGACTATCAAGTATCTATCACGTATCTGTTGTTTTCTCTGTGATTTCCGCTGATGAAAAAGTTGTGCAGGCAGGACTTGTCATCCAAACAGACATCGCCAATTTACTCAACTTTTTGTAGAACACTCACACAAATTAATGGGGCAGAACAAGGCATTTTTACAGCAACCTCTATTTTCACAATGTCCATGACTGCTTTTATCTGGAATCACATCTCTAACACATTTTCTGTAGATACGCCACAAAGATCTTAGGTGTAAAAACTAGAGATGAGCGAGTAGTGTTCGATCGAGTAGGTGTTCGATCGAATACTACGGTATTCGAAATACTCGTACTCGATTGAACACTACTAGCTGTTCGAAGTTTAAGGTTCAATGCAGAACCAGCGTTGTTTGGCAGAATGCTAGGCAGAGTGAATGCTAGGCAGAGTGAATTCCAGCCGGAAGACGCCGCGGGGGCGCTGCGCTGGGAGAAGACTTCAAGGAGAATCCAGCCCGACCGTCACTCCTGGACTTGGTAAGTATAATTTCATCGAATTTTGCGTACCCCTGAAATGAGCATTTCCCCCCATAGACTATAATGGGGTTTGAAATCCGTTCGAACAGTCGAACAGTGAGCGGCTGTTCGAATCGGATTTCAAACCTTGGACATTTTAGTGTTCACTCATCTCTAGTAAAAACCCATTTGTATTTGAAGAGGACAAAAGTTTACCCCAGACATATGCAACTGTACTGTATTTCTTGTGGGGAAGTTAGCTCAGTAGAAGCAGCTCAAAATTGAAGCTATACCAATTTTTAAAAATGTTCCCCGGATTATTCATTTTTTAGCTGACACTTACAAAAGTTTCCTTTCAATATATAATTCCCATACTTTAATATTCTATTATTCTTCACCTCATTTTAATATAGATCTCTCTGGGTAATTATTCCCAATTTTCTTATAAGAAGAAGACAATGCTTGACATGAAGACTTGATCCAGGTTTAGAAATTTCAGGCATAACAAAGGAAATAAAACCTTCTAAAAGTCAAGCCATCAGCAAGGGTTAACGTTTCGACTTTATCTTGGTGTGGCCAGAAAGGACGGGGAGCGTAAAGCTTCTCTATTTCACTTAATCTTTAAAGAGAACAAATTTCTGAAGTAGCTGAGCTGAGGCCTTGAGGGTTTAATTCCTAGAAGCCTATGTCAGACCTCGATAGTCAGCCCAATAAAAAGGTATCACTTTTTTCGAACATATTTTTTTATTTTATACTTTAGGCTTGAGAAGTCTCACTCACTCCTTGAAAACATCAATCACCCTGTATTACTGGCTCAGCGGAGACTAGGCTTTTCAACTTAGGTTTTTTTTCTTTTTTTTTTGTAAAAAGACACTAAGTGATCATCTTCTGTTAGTCTCCTGCAACATTGCTCTTCCTTTATTTCTTATGTAAGCCATAAAAGTGAGGAACTTGAAGGATATCTTCATAGCATGGCATTTTCTGCATTTAATATCCTGCTGTACCCTGGAACATGAGCTTAGCAAGACACTATTCCGCCATGATAAATCTGTATAGAGTTCAATTCTGTTAGATTAGTTTGCTCATCCAATACTGCTCAGTTGGTTCCCACAGACCGGCGTCTATTGCATGAGGAGAAAGTATAGCGCCAGTAAATTCGGGACCTACGAGTACAGAGTGGTTGTTAGAAAATGGAAATTTTGCCCCTCTGTAAATCGCTCAAGTGACTGGTTCACAATAAAGATGTCACAATAAATGTATAACTCAGAGATAAAATCTCTTTCTGGCCCTTTCTCTCCATTTCCCAGTCAGCTATTGGAAAATGAATAGCAGTTTGTAAGATCTTTGGTAGTCTGAGGGTAAGTTCACACAGAGTTTTTTGGACTCGAACCTGAGGCGGAGGCCACCTCAGGTTCCGGTCCAAAAGCCGGGTATCCGCGACTGAATACTGGTGCACTGCATCGGCATCCAGCCGTGCACTCTGCTCTGGATTAGGCCCAAATCAATGGGCCTAGTCCAGAGGAGGGGGTGTCTTGAGGCGACTCCACCTGAAAAATGAGCACCTCGCTTCAAAAACTGGAGTGGATCCCATTGATTTCAATAGGAGACGTCCTTTTAGTCAGGATTTTGAGGCGGATACGGCCTCAAAATCCTGACCAAAAAAACTATGTGTGCACTTACCCTAAGGGTATGTTCACAGTGAGGAAAAGGTAGCGGAAACCTTTACGCGTGGAACTTTACGCGCAGCTAACCATGACAAAATGCCGATGCAGCATGTTGTATGAAGTACAATGAGTGTATAAAGTATAGAGCTAGACTCAAGAAGCTACATATTTATCAACCAGCATGGACCTTTGTGATAAATCTGTAAGTTTATACTGACAGGCTAATGAAATCTGCCCAAATATTTTTACTTGCAATACTATACTATAATAATATATACTATACACAGTGCGCTATGTGAAAATAGAGCATGGTCATTCGGATATGCCTTTATAGCGCCACCAAGATCATAGTATTCATTGCACTAATTTACATTTTCTGGAAAAGAAATGTGGGCTTTTTTAAGACGTTTATGCTGTTTTGAGCATATTCCAGTTACCTATAATATAGTAAAACATCTGAAAGCCAACAACCTACTTAATGTGCTAGTCTAAAATGACAATTTGACACATGCTACATCCGCAGATGACCTCAATTTCACTAAATTAATTTGGAATTGAAAGCTAAAAATAGAGAATGGAATCAAAGTATATCTTTATCCCAAAATTAAAACCGCTTCATCTTTGGCCTGAGCAGGGACATATGTTTTATGCGCCATTATACATTTAATTAGCTTGTGGTGTCTTTTTCATTCGGCTTGAAGACATGCTCTTCACTAAACACAAGATCAAAGACTGCTTAACATTTCAAAAGAGTCCGCTATCATCAAATGGTCCTAGCCTAGACTCCAGGTAGGAATCAATCCAGTGACTTACATCTCATTCATTTGTCCATTTCTTATAAATCTGCAGATTATTGTAAGCTTTAATTCTTCATATACATCTTCAGGATAACCAACTTATTACTTTATCAGAAATGTATATACTGGAGTATAAGCCGAATTTTTCAGCACAGTTTTTGTGCTGAAAAAGCCCCCCTCGGCTTATACTCGAGTCAGCAAAAAAAAAAAAAAAAGAATATATATATTTTTTTTTTGGGGGGGAGGGAGGGGGTGTCTATGACCAACCGCAATAGTAATGTATAAAATCTCCCATAAAATAGTGAAGAAAAAAAAAAGAAGCTGTTCCGTCAGGAAGGGGTTAATAGGAGCACTGCAGATACCCTATATTCAGCCAGGCTGAATTCCAAGTGGGGAAAAAAAAAACAGTCCTCAAGCGCAGAGAAGGGGCAGACAGACAACCAAAACACCCCCTCCCCTTCTCCAGCACCTACTGCACCCAAAAACTCTGACCATTTTCATTTTTGAAATTTTCCAGTAGCTGCTGCATTCCCCCCCCCCCCCATTGGCTTATACTTGAGTCAATAAGTTTTCCCAGTTTGTTGTGGTAAAATTAGGGGCCTCGGCTTATATTCGAGTATATTCGGTACCTTAGGTTCTGGATTCCATTCCTCAGGTCCACTTAGGGACCCCACGAATAGAAAGCTATTCCGCTTAAAAAAGTGGTTACCCACAGAATCCCATGGACCACCATATTCTATAATGGGGTCCGCCAGGTCTCCGCCTGAAACAGCCCATGAACAAGAGTGATCTTATTGGAAAAAAAATAGACATTTTTTAAAATTTTACAGACCATCTTTAAAGAAGACATTATCATTTAAGGCCAGGGCCCCACGGGTCGGAAACGCCACAATTCATGGGAAACATTTTGGTGTTGTACAGTAGCTGCCAAGTGCATGGTATTCTTTCAAATCTCATACCCGCATTGTGGTATCGGACACGTTGCGGTTTTGGAAATCGCAGCATGTCAATTATATCTATGGAAACGCTGGTGGCTTCCCTGTAGATATATTTGTAACTGAAAGTCTGTGGAGGAAAACTCAGCAAACTTTCTGTTTAAAGCGCTGAAGGAAGAACTGCAATGCGTTCCTGCCTTGGTTTTTCCCACAGCACCTTAATAGGTGTGGGTCACCCCGTGAGGTCTTAGCCTAAGAGATTTATGGCTCTTTTTTGGATATTCCATGCATGTCTGAAAGATACTGCACCTGTCTTAAGGATCTTGGTTCTGACCTGGTCTTGGCTTATGAAGAAGCCTTTAGCCACTCACCAGATGGAGAATCACTGGGGAGTTGGCCATGTATGTACTAGACTTTTTGCATTTTCTTCCATGGTTGGAAGAAAAAATTGCATGGTTGCAAAAAATTTTACATCTAAGATTCAACATGTTGTAGTGACATCTATTGGAGCTACTATAGTGTCTATGGGAAATGGGGCCCTGCTTGGTAGTCCTAAAGCAGCACTATCAAAGCTTCCCCTATCCATTTGACAAACAAGTAAACAGACGGGGTCATTCTGCCGATTTCCTACAAGTGTGGAAAGGAATGCAAAAAGGGGAGCAAGTTCCAGATCCTCCCATTTATATATGGTAGATGACATACACCAGCTTTAGACAAGGGTCCCGTCCAGAGAACATATATTTTATCTGTGTTTTACTTTACATTTTTCCTTAGATGTAAATTGTAGGTATAGTTTATTAAGTTTATTATAGTTAAAGTGATAAAGTCCCTTTTTGAATCCATCCGAAAAACTGTATGACATTTCTAGTATCACTTTTTAGGCTGAAAATAGACAGTCTGGCTAACATGTACTCGAGATATAAAAAGGAGATTTTACATTTGGCCCGATTCTCTAATATGTTACTATAGGAAAAACATATGTCTTTTGTAATCGCCTCTACGATGCTGCAATTGAAATAATCATTCAGAAATTTGTCTGAGACATAATAATGCATTGCCCTTCATTATACTAGATTGATGCAGTGGTCTGGAACGAGCTTAAGGCGTTGTAACCCGCTCCATAATTATAAGTAGCTGTGGATAGGTTACGGGTCCCTTCTGTGTTATTCACCATGTAAATGAGACCAGGTGTCAAACCAAGTATTTTACAGGAGTCTTCTATCTCCTTTAGCAAAATTTACTGAAGCAGCACTTATCAAAGGGCAACCTGCCTATAGCAACCTGCGGTAGAGGATGGCATTGTGATTGCGATATACTGTCTTCATGTTCACATCTCCTATATGGTGGATCATTTTTTGGTACGAATAGTACTATGTTATATTATTCATTTACATTCAATCTATATTTGTATTATTATTTGTTAAGATCAGAATTAGTAAATCCAAAAGAGGTCGATGCAGTATCTGAAAGTTATTACCAATTTGTTACATGTATAGAATTTTTTCCTATAAAATAATATATATAATATAGTGGGGCATATTTATTATGTTTAGTGAAGTTTTCAGCATAAAATACATATTCCTAGTCGCTTTTACATACGAAATTGTCACTTTTCGCACCATACTTGGGACTAGAGTTGCAGTTCCCCAATGCTACCACTATAGTGCACAGATCCATACACTGTATACAGCTTCCAGCTCTGTACATTGTGGTGGTGGTGTTGGTCAAATGCAGCTCTGCTCCTATTCACATCTTGTTTCCAGTAGTTGAAAAAGCTGATGGGTTCAGGAGTTGAACCCCTTTTAATCTAATACTGATAACATATGGATTGAGCCGAGCAGTGATTGATTATGAAACTTTATTAGTTATTGGTTCCTTAGGGTATGTTCACAGAGTGCAAAATGAAGAGGAATTCTCTTCATTTTCCGTCACCGGGATTTTCACTGCGGTCTAGCCAGGATGGGATGCCAATGCAGTGCATCAGTATTCTGCCGCTGCATCCCGCTCCTGATTAGACCCGGAAGAATGGGCCTGTTCAGGAGGGAGTCTCAAATCCACGGCAAGATTGAGCTCTGCTTCCTATTGAAAACAATGAGAGGAATGTGCTCCGTATTCTGGGGGGAAATCTGCCCCCAAATTCTCAACAAGTTTCTCTGTGTCAACACACCCTTACTCTATGTATAAGTTGAATGAATTAAATAGAAGCATTACTTTGGTGAAACTTTTTATCATTTGTTCCATGTGTACGGTAATTCACATAAGGTAAGTAATAGTGATGTAATAAGCTTACCAGGTACTTTATTCCCAAATTATCAAGTCTGTTTTGGTCCTTCTCTGTCTACTATATCAGTTACAACATGTTTAAATAATTGCATGTTAATGTACACATGCCAATATGCTTTGGGAAGTGCAAACCCCTTTACACTTATCCTCCTAAAAACACAATGGGCAACAAACGGAAAAATTTATAAAACTTCCGTTTCTTTTTAAAATCTATTGTTGATATTTAAAGGTAAGGAGGGAGAAAGGAAGACTGTGGTTTGAGTGGTTGTAGTTGGAGTACGTAGGAATAAGTAACATAAGGCGAATAAAGAGTTCATATCAGAGGGTTGGGGGATAAGATAAGGAGGTATAAATTTGAGTGTTGTGCTATCTTATTTGGTTGTGTTCCTATGTTTTAAGACTAGAGATGAGCGAGTAGTGTTCGATCAAGTAGGTGTTCGATCGAATACTACAGTATTCGATCGAACACCACTCGATCGAACACTACTAGCTGTTCGAAGTTTAAGGTTCGATGCAGAACCAGCGTTGATTGGCAGAATGCTATACATTGCCAATCAACGCTGGTTCTTCTCTTACCTTTCCAAAGTCTTCTCCCCACATCTTCTTCCGCCTGGAATTCACTCTGCCTAGGCATCCAGCCTAGGCAGAGCCGACTGCGCGTGCGCGTGCAGGCACAGTCGGCTCTGCTCATGCGTCGGGCCTGGGCAGAGCCGACTGCACATGCGCGTGCATGCGCGTGCATGATCACGCATGCGCAGTCGGCTCTGCCTAGACCGGATGCCTAGGCAGAGTGAATTCTAGGCGGAAGAAGACGCGGGGACCCTGCGCCGGGAGAAGACTTCAAGCAGAATCCAGCCCGACCGTCACTTGTGGACTTGGTAAGTATAATTTCAGTAAATTTTGCCTACCCCTGAAACGAGCATTTCCCCCATAGACTATAATGGGGTTCGAAATCCGTTCGAACAGTGTGCGGCTGTTCGAATCGGATTTCGAACCTTGGACATTTTAGTGTTCGCTCATCTCTATTAAGCACTAGTTCCAGATTTTAGCAAAATTGTAGTGGGATCTTTTTAGCAAAATTGTGGTGAAATCTGGTTTCCCAGTGGGCCAATTCTTCAAAACGGTAAACTTTGTTGATCCACTCCAGAATTGAGAGGGAGGTAGAATTCTTCCAGTATTTGGAAAGTAATATTCATGCTGATACTAAAAGCAACATTTATGAAACTTTCTAATTACAAGTATGGTACATTTTCTTGCTGCAATTCAGTCCAATTTAAAAGTTGTGTAAAATATGCAAACATGGAGAAAAGGATAAATTTAATGTCATCCATATATTATAAATGAAGATACATACTTAGGAATTGTAATTAGATTTATTTCTTTTATGTGCTGTTTAAGTAATACTATATGGACTATATAAATTAATATTTCAGGCTATTTAATTAAAGATTGTATATGTGCATTATTTAGTGGAATATTTTAACCTCTTCCTCTACTAAAAGAAGTGATTAGAAACATATTTCTTAATACTTTTGCCGGACCAAAAAATCTAGTCGGGGTATTGAAAAAAAAATAAAATAAAGAAACATCCCTCGATGCGTTTCGGTTCTTTTGCTGAACTGGTCTCTTCATGTGACCATTGAGGCTAGTCAGCAAATGGCAGGCGATGTCAATACCTGTGACACCATGGGTACTCTTCCTGGGTCTTGATGAGGCTACTGATTGGTCTCAGTAGGCACAAGACTGCTGAAGCCAGTCAGCGGCTTCAGTGGAACTCTGAAAGATACCAAATCTGAGCTAAAGTTAAAAGTGGGCACGTCTGATCTAGAGATGAGCGAGTACTGTTCGGATCAGCCGATCCGAACAGCACGCATGCATTGAAATGAATGGAAGCACCTGGTGCTTCTGGTTTGACGGCGGCCGGCCGCTTAACCCCCGTGTGCCGGCTGCGTGCATTGATTTCAATGCGTGCGTGCTGTTCGGATCGGCTGATCCGAACAGTACTCGCTCAACTCTAGTCTGATCTTGTGGGCCCCCTGGGACATAAGTACTAGGGTGTGACTGCAAGCGTTGTACCTTCTAAAGTTATATCTCTGCCATGACGATTGGACAACTATCTTAAATGCCCAAAGAAGTAAAGAGGGTGACACAGGGCGGTGACATGATTGGACCCAGGGGGGAAAAAGTAGACCAAAGCTTGAAGTCCTTCATTTGCCTTCTGGAGAATTGCAAGTCTATGCACTTGAGAAAGGGCGCTTGTAGCCCGAAATGTGGTTACGTTGTTTGTGTTGTGCAATGTCTCCAATAAACTTCAGTTGTCCTATATGTGTCTCTAGTGACCTGTGAGCGCTACTTCTACCATTCCTTTTTAGATTAGGAAATTAGACATTATTAAATTCTACACTTTTGTAGATTTTGGAAAAAATGTGGGTCACATGATACTGCGTGAATTGTAACAGAGCTGATAGTACCCAATAAGCAAATCTTATTTACACTACGAGGATAGCAAATGGAACAAGCCATAAAAGCTTTCCCTGGAGTGTCCCTTTAAACCACATACAGTGATTCTATGCATTTACTCCCATTTTTACAGATTTGTTCCTCAACTAAGTACTTTCTAAATCCTGCATTATGGTATCCATGCCGGTTGAAATGAATGAAAAATCTGTAAAACGTAGTGTCACGGACTGCAATGACTGTAGTTATGAGCCGAACATGCTTTGGTGCCAGTAGGTAAATGAAGCCGGTTGTGGCTCATAATAACATTGCGAGTGGTTGAATTTCCCGTAGAGAAAACCCATGTACAGCTGACTCTTTATTAGGAACCTATAAACAGTAAAAAGCAGACATAATTATGCTTTACTAGTCAACGTACACTCAAGGTATTAATCTGACGTTAAGTGTAGGAATAGTAATAATAACGCAGAGAGCATTAGCTACAAATGGAGCGCCGGTTGAAGTGTAATTAGGATATGTTCCCAATGTAATCAGCATTGTTTTATGCTGTGAAAAGCCATTCGCTTGTGAGAAATATATACTCTCTAATAGGAGAGGACGGGATATGGCGCAGGCAGGAGTGCTTAAAGTATTTTAGAAATTGTTTTATTTTAATTCTTATTATAATGAGATTTCCAGCCGCCAAAAGAAATAGAAATTATTGGGCCAAGCTAAACCTTATATATTTATTTTACATCTCCGATACTGCTTGTACTTTTTTTTTTTTATAACTCTAATTACTTAGAAAGTATTAAGAAGTGTTTGGATAGGAGCTGAGCAAACATGTTGGCCTTCATTATGTGCCTCGTAAGCAAAATTTTCTATTAGGAACTGTTACTGTTTGGAGAATTCTCGGAAATGGAACCTGGCCGTGACAGTGAGCTATTGTGGTGGCAAATATTAAAATCAATGATTGGATTAAAGAAATTTTGGGTTTTTAGATCAATAAAGTACAGTTAGTAAGGTTGTGAACTGCCTGATATTCCCAGACATTTATTAAAGAGGACCTTTCACCTCTTGGGGCACATGCGGTTTAATACACCGCTAGAAAGCCGACAGTGCGCTGAATTCAGCGTACTATTGGCTTTCCCATTCTGCGCCCCCGGTGAAGAGCTATCGGTACCGGTACCGTAGCTCTTCACTGTCAGAAGGGCATTTCTAACAGTCAGTGAGGAACGCCCTTCCTCATAGTAGTGCCTATTGCTCTGTACTGTGAGAGGGGTGAGGAACCTCCCTCCCCTCCTGATAGTACTCGTCCATAGACAAGTACTGGGGGGCATTCCTCACCACTCAACGTCATCACTAGGCGGTAAGTAACGCCCCTCTCACAGTACAGCGCAATAGACGCTACTGTGAGGAAGGGCGTTCCTGACTGACTGTCAGAAATGCCCTTCAGACAATGAAGAGCTACAGTAATTGCACCAATAGCTCTTCACTAGGGGCACAGAACGGGAAAACCGAGAGTTGGCTGAATTCAGTGCACTGTCGGCTTTCTAGCATTATATAAAACTGCATGTGCCCCAGGAGGTGAAAGGTCCTCCTTTTTATCACTGTCAATGCTAAAAGTAGGCATCTGTGATTTTATTGATAATAATTTATTATTAGTTATATAATTAATTAATGTATTTAGTTATTTTTTAAGTGGCATTTATTCCCTAGTGAAATACATTTAAAGAAGGTTTGCATACAAAACACAAAATACAGAAATGTTATAGACTCACTGACACTAGGTTCACACCTGCATTCAAGTTTTCATTCTTCAGATCTAATTAGGGACCCCAAAAATCAATCCAATTAAAAATCAGTTACCCACAGAAACCCACAGATCCCATAGACTATAACGGTCCATCAGGTTTCTGTCCGTTTGCTTGCAGTACTTTTCTCTCTGCATTTTTCAAGCAGATTTTGGGATGAAATCTCCGAACGGAGACCTGGTGCAGGTGTGAGACTGGCTCAGTGAGACAAGTAATCCTGACCACAAAGTCCTACAATCTGTGTTTCGTCATACTATAGGTCGTAGTAAATGCTGCTCATGTGTTTATATCATTATTCAGCACTATAACCATGTATTGATTATAGTTTTCCATTTTGCATCCCAAAAATCTTACCTGTCCATGTTTTATTGAATTCTAGAAATAAGATAATGATGCCTTGACTATAAACCACTGGTGGCTTCTACACAGAGTGTTGTCCCGTAGAGGCTTTAAACGTCCTACTTTAACCTCCTTTGTCCCAAATAGTGAAAGCATGCTAGCAAAGACTGTGAACTCAAAAGCAACTCAAGTCCCTACTTTCAGCACCATGGACAGGGCAACTATAAGAATGACACCAAGTGGAAACTCTGTTCACAAACTGTCTCTGGTATTGAAGTTTATTATAAGATGTGTGTATGTCTTTAATGCAGACAGTTGACTTTCCTTGCCTTTCCAAATTGCAGGAGGTCCCTTTTTCTCGTGTCTGGTGCAGTAACCAGCAGCCACTGCACTGTGCCTTTTCCTTGGAGAGATACACCCCAGCCACCACCCAGCTGTCTTGTAAGATCTGTGTCAGACAGGTCAAAGGCCATGAGCTGATTCTTCAGGTACAAACATCAATTCTGGAGGTAAGATATCAATATAAATCCTCAGCAATAAGACAAATGTGGTGCACAATAATGGGATTTGTATAGTCATTGACTTCAGTGGCACAATACATATGTGCCCGGAGCCAATCTAGTCCTGGACTCATCTCATCTATGGTAAGTTTAAATGTATTAAACTGAAACCTAGAGGGATAAAATGGATGGATAGTGCCAGATTTAGGACCCTAAATCCTAGCTGCATAGGGACACCATAAACTAATCAAGACAATATTCTTTTGCAATAGCGTGTCAGAAAGTGATGTACTCTATGCTGTTTATGTGCATTAGTATTTGGTTTATGAATAGCATCTAGGGTTGAGCTGATCTTGAGATTTCAGGATCGATTTTAAAATCCGATTTCCATTCATTTTCCAGCCGATTGCGATCGTGAAATTTGTTTGATTGACGATCAGGATCAAATCTTTCCCGATCACTCAACCCTAGTCAATGCTTCTCTATGGTAAAAGTTACTTTTAGGCTTGAGTCGATCTTGAGATTTCAAAATCCGATTTCTGATCATTTTCCAGCCGATCCCAATCGAGAAATTTGCTCGAACGCCGATCAAGATCCAATCTTCTCCGAACCCGATCGCTCAACCCTAATAGCAGCCTTTAAAGGGTTTTGTTAGCCCATCCAGATATAATGGATAAGCCTATATAAAATGGATAAGCCAATCAGCTATTTTGGCTGCTGGAAACTGTATGCAAGGTGTGAATGTGCAGTTCCCCAAGACTACCACTACAATATATAGATCTGTACACTGTATACTGCTTCCGACTCTATACATTATAGTGATGGTGCTGGGAACTGCAGATCTGCTCCCATAAACTTCAATATGAGCAAAACTTCCTCTGTGTATATTACTTTTATATAGCTTCTGGGAACCATTAACAGCTGATCGGTGTAAGGTCTGGGTATTGGACCCTGACTAATCTAATATCGATCACCTATTCTGTGGATGGGCCATTAGTATCCATTATGTGTTGCTCTCAGATAACCAAGTCTGAGCTAAAGTTAAAAGTGGGCACATCTGATCTTGGGGTGTGACTGCAAGCTTTGTACCCTCCATAATTACATCTTTACCATGACCACTGGGCACCTATCTGAATCAGAATATATTGACTATACAAAATGCAATTCTTAAGAAGTAAATAGAAAATGAGTGTGATCAGAACTAAAACCCTGATCTTATAGCTATGGCAGAGACACGTAAGCCCTGACTTCTACCAGGATGCATGCATTTACCCTTCCGCTAGCAGAATACATATCAGCATGTAAGAAAAAAACAGGTAGCACTGAGAATCATAAGGGAAAGTGAATCTGCAATTTTAACTTCACCAAATTTCATATTCATCAAAGTGGCATTTAAAGCACAAGCCAGATAGAAGGCGAGAGATGGAGACGGGACCTGAAATTGATGTGAGCTGTCTCCAGTCAAGATATCAGCATTATTAACTGTCATTTTCTTTCACATTAGAGCAAAGTCCCATCTGCCAGTTACATCCCAGGACTCGGAGGATTGGTACATGTGGAGTGTGACTGCTACCTAGAGACCATTTTATATCCCAGTATGAATAGGCTCAGCAGAGGATTAATAATACAGATAAATGCAATATATGACATAGGTCTTTGTCATGCCATGATGGATTGCAATGGCTCCAGATACAATGTTCCCTCTTGTTAGCAGGGCTTCTGTCCCATATCAGCCCTATAGATTCCCATTTATCAATTCCTGCCCTGTAGCTATTCTGTGTATAAAACGATACTAGCTGCCATTAGCCTACATTATACTTGTCTCTATCCATCTCCTATGTTATACTTATCTCTATCCATCTAATGACAAAATGGCGGTGTCACAATCGTTGTTGGATCTTGTGTGGTTTTATTGCTCCTATCATTATACTTTTCTACAGATACCATACACATAAATAACATAGATCCATTAAGAAATAATTAAAATCCCATTGAAAGTGAGAACAGACCCCAAGTCAATGACAACATTACAATAAGAAACTGCTTCTTAAGAACTGGTGGGAACTCAATAGGGCCCATAGAAATCAATGGAGCTTTTGACTTTTATGAAGAATACAACCCTATTGACTTCTCTATAAAAGTTAATGGACTGAAGAATAGATGCTGCATATTTTTTTAAGACTCTGCTTCCTACTATTAGCTCTTTATTAGCTCCATATAGCAATATGACATAAACAGGGCACCGGTATACTGTGAAATACCATTTTTGAGAGAATGGTATGCCTGTGCCTGCAATAAGGGCGAAATGGGTTGGAAGATCTTAAATTGTGATTGGGACTGGATATTAGGATTATATTGCAGTTTTAGAGCAGTTTTAGTTTATTGCTAAATCCTGCTCACAAGGAAAATAATGGAGAACTATCAAAGGTTAATAGGGCTAGTCATACACTTTAGATAGCTGTCACCTGAATAGCTAGAACTAGTGTGAATGTGTTCTAAATGAGTAAAGACAAGTAAGAAACTGCCAGACACCTCTGGAGGCTACTTTATTTTCTTTGAATGCATGATAAAATCCAATATCCAATGCACATTAGATAGTCAGCCAGTTCCTCAAAATCAGCAGACTTCGCTGACCTTAAAGGGGTTAACCTGGACTATGATATTGATTGCTATGTCCTCTTTACTACTTACTAAACACAGTGCCATATATTATATGGTGGCTGTGCTTGGTATTGCAGCTCAGCCCTATTTATTTGAATGGTACTGAGTTGTAGCATGGCCAAGTGACTAATGGAAATGGTGGCACTGACTATAGGGATAAAGAAAGATACAAGATTCAAGGTTTCTAAATTATTGGAGGATGTATAACAGTACATTGAAGTGTTGTAGATGAAATGAAATTAGTCCCTTAGAGTCACCCTCAAACTATAATTTAAAGTAGTTTCCCATCTCCCTCTCTCACTGCTTTGGATGCTGTCACTTCTTCTCACTTCCTGTATTCTTCAGCAAGCTGGTGAGTGGCTTTGACTGTTCGATAGACAGGATACCAGGAAGTACCTCAGTAGATATAGACATCACTTGTGAGAGATTATTTATTCATAAAATAAAGACAGATCAAATAATATGCAAGGTAAATGTATATTACATTACACCGATTTGGAGAGAAGTGACCGCTGATCTGGTTGTCCAGACAGCAGAGTTGTCCAGAAAAGTGAGAGAACTCAGCCCCCCCCCCCCCCCCCCAGAGAGCAGAGACTGATTCCTCCAACCTGTGTTACCAGAAACAGGACATGGACCAAGGAAACTCTGTGTAAACAATAGAAGGAATAAGTGACATCAGATGACCATTTTTGAAAAAATCTTAGGATAATGTAAGGTAAAAGGAACGATAAAGTAGAACATACAACAGTATTACATTGAACAATACTTTTTCTATATTTAATATACATGAATTGGTTTTGATGAACTGGCGCTACCCCTTTAATATAAGCCTGACTTGGAAAAGCTTATAGTGCGGAATTGAGTTCTGTGTTTCTCAGCCCTAAGGCACGCTCCACAATTGCACCCTCATGTCCTGTTCTTGCAAAAACACTGGCAGGCCTAGCATGTATCTGAATCATAGCAAGATTTATTTTTCTAAGTGAGATCCTGGAGGTAAGAATCCCGTCCTTCATTTCAAACAGATTTGTTAATGCTGAATGCCTGGTTCCTTGTCTCAGGAGGTGATGGGGAAGCGGGATAGAGACGGCTGCATTCTTCTGCCAAAGAGAACAGCTTGCTTGCTTTACAGTCCCCTAGGGTATTCAAATGCTTTATCTTAGATGTGCAGATTAGAAATCCTACCATTCCCCTGCAGATTCCATTTAAACTGATATGGCATGTTACGCACCTTCACCGCTTCACTCTTGTGTCCACATCGCAGAGCTAGCGATATGTTGTATCTAGGCAATATAAAACACCAGGTCAATATGAAAGAGATCAGTACTGTATATTGTATCTGTTATTTATATAGCGTTAACATTAGAGATGAGCGAGTAGTTAAACACTCAATATTCGATATTCGTTTCGAGTAGCCCCTCAATATTCGAATACTTGAATAGAATATCGAATCCTATTATACTCTATGGGGGAAAAATGCTCGTTTCAGGAGTAGGCAACATTCGATCAAATTGAACTTACCAAGTCCACGAGTGAGGGTCGGGCTGGATTCTCCGAGAAGTCTTCTCCGTGCAGCGTCCCCGTGACATCTTCCAGCTCTGAATTCACTCTGCCAGGCATCGGGCCTGGGCAGAGCCGACTGCGCATGCCCGCACTACAAGAAAATGGCCGCTTACAGTCAAAGCGGCCATTTTCTTGTAGCACTTGCATGCGCAGTCGGCTCTGCCCAGGCCCGATGCTGGGCAGAGTGAATTCAGAGCCAGAAGACGCTGCGGGGACGCTGCACGGAGAAGACTTCGAAAGGTAGGAGAAGAACCAGTGTTGATTGGCCGACTGTATAGCATTTGGCCAATCAATGCTGGTTCTGCATCAAATTTTTCCATTCGAATAGCAAGTGGTACTTGATCGAGTACGAGTATTTCGAATACCATAGTATACTACTCGCTCATCTCTAGTTAACATATTTAACAGAATATAGCATTCATATCGTCTGACCTCTTATACACTGCAGGTACAGTTCGGTCAGTTACATAGGAAGTTTAATGCAAAATTCACGGAAGAAATCTCTCTATTGTATGACGTGGCTGTGCATTATGATGTGCCACAAATCTGTACATGGATTCATCCCTTTCATTGGGGTCTATCCGTTGATACACAGGAGTTTCCCACATTGAAGATTTCTATAATATGTGAATGTTGTTACGGAGACCCCATTTACATTCATGGATGCAGATATAAGCACTAAAATGCGTCAAAGCCTCAATGTGTGACCATATCCTTATAAAACACTTATTCTCCTGTTTAGGTTCTGCTAGAATAGACAACCACTTCCTTTAAGGGTAAGTTCACACGGAGGAAAGTGGAGCGCAATCTGGCACGTATACACATGCCGGCAGATGACGCGCTCAAAATGCTCCCATTCATTTCAATGGGAGTTAGGAGCGTATACGCCGCGTTATTTTGCGGCCGTGATTTTGCATCCGCAAAATAAAGCGGCGTATACGCTCCTAACTCTCATTGAAATGAATGGGAGCATTTTGAGCGCGTCATCTGCCGACACGTGTATACGTGCCAGATTACGCTCCACTTTCCTTTGTGTGAACTTACCCTACGCCTCAAGAATCTTTTGATAGATTGTTGCTAAAACAAATGACTACTAATAACTAAAGCCTATAATGAGACTTAACTATACCATGTCATGATAGAGTATAAGATCTCAGGTATTCACGAACAGTGCCCTTCCCTGCTAATTTGTGGGTGGTGTGCTGTCTGGGGTTGATCCATTATTCAGATCTATCAATAACAGATCAACTTTCTGTTTTAATAATTTCATATACTTTTTAATGTCTTTGGGTCCATGAAAAATGTGTGCCATTAATGTATGTCACTGACCCATAGACCTGAATCGAGCTCCATAGAGGGAGTTCACACGGAGTAACGTGCCGGGTGATGTGGCACGTATACGCCGTGTGAGACTTTGCAGGCCGTATACGCTCCCATTGATTTCAATGGGAGCCGGGATTGTATACGCGGCGCTATATTGTGGCCGTGATTTTGCGGCCACAACATAACGCTGCGTATACGATCCCGGCTCCCATTGAAATCAATGGGAGCGTATACGGCCTGCAAAGTCTCACACGGTGTATACGTGCCACATCACGCGGCACGTTACTCCGTGTGACCTCCCCCTATAGACTGCAAAATGGACCAAAACAGAACATGCCTCCATTCTTTTTCCATGGACCAAAGGCTTATGAAAAATAACAGAGGTCTGCATGAGCATGATTTACCCATTAAAATAAATGGGTCTTCCATTGATTGTAACCTCATGGGACTGCAGATTGCATTTGTGCCAATAAGGGCTAATTGTTTGGTCTTGCTAATTAAACATAATACACACGGTAATGCCAGAGTAAAGGGATATGCGCATAAGATGTCACAGTTCAGGAATAATAAACAGAGTTATGCCAAAATAAAGGTATAATGCATATAGCGATGTCACAGAACAGGGATAAAACACACAGTGATGTCACAGTGCTCGGATAATACTCACAGTGATGTCACAGTACAGGGATAATAAACACAGTGACGTCACAGTACAGAGATAACAAACATGTGATGTCACAGTACAGGGATAACAAACACAGTGATGTCACAGTACAGAGATAATAAACACAGTGATGTCACAGTACAGGGATAATACACACAGTGATGTCACAGTACAGGGATAATACACACAGTGATGTCACAGTACAGGGATAATAAATACAGTGATGTCACAGTACAGGGATAATACACACAGTGATGTCACAGTACAGGGATAATACACACAGTGATGTCACAGTACAGGGATAATACACACAGTGATGTCACAGTACAGGGATAATATACACAGTGATGTCACAGTACAGGGATAATAAACAGTGATCTCACAGTACAGGGAAAATAAACACAGTGATGTCACAGTACAAAGATAATACACACAGTGATGTCACAGTACAGGGATAATACACACAGTGATGTCACAGTACAGAGATAATACACACAGTGATGTCACAGTACAGGGCTAATCAACACAGTGATGTCACAGTACAGGATAATACACACAGTGATGTAGTACAGAGATAATACACACAGTGATGTCACATTAGGAAGGGATAATAAACACAGTGATGTCACAGTACAGGAATAATAATTACAGTGATGTCATAGTACAGGGATATTGCAAAAAGTGATGTCACAATAGTAAAATGATACGCACATTAAAATTACTGCATATGGATAGCATACGCAGTGATGTCATAGTACAGAGATAATACTAACATGAGTACAATCAGTTTCGGGAAGATTTATGTCGATTCTGACCAGCTTTACTCTTATCCATCTGTTCAGCTACTTCGTTCCAAAAAACCCTATTTTTTTCTATTAGAGATGTAATTTGCTCCGAACAGTTGCTTTACCATTCTTGATAAATCTCCGTAATTGAATTTATTGTATATGTCAGACTGTCGACTCCAATCTCACGTAGTTTCGTATACAAGTGGAATTCTAGATTTCCGCACATACATCCGGCTTATTAAGCATATTAGTCATATGTAGATTATTCTGTGTTTTAATGTTCTTAATACAATTAAAACAATTGGCGACATAATTCTTTAATTTATTTGTACAGGTGCTGACTTCTTTTCACAGGTGTTGAATGTCTTTTACGCTGGCTTGTTTTACATAAGCATTATGGTATCATTAATTCCTAATTGGCTGCTCTAATTAGCATCTCTTGTACATTTCCATGCAGAACGAGCGTGAAACCATAGCTTTCTTTGCACCAGAGGACAGCAATTTCCTGGCACACACTGGTCCGAAAGCCTTCAAAATCCCACACTCCATCAGGCAGCGGATATGTGCAACGTTTGACACGCCTAACTCCAAAGGAAAGGACTGGCAGCTGTTAGCACAGAAACTTTCTATAAACAGGTGACTGGTTTTGTATCACGGCCATCTCTCCTTACATTTGGCTAAGCATGTACAGAATATGCTTTTCTATTTTTGCTTAGTTTTATGACCTCCTTTCTAGGTCCACAAGATCTGCCACTCCTTTGGGTGTGTGACTTGTGCTGTCACTACCAAAGAGGGCACCATTGCCCATATTGACCATGGCACCTGTAGCCACAGTTGGCTATAATGATATGCACACTCTGGCAGATAAGCAATGGTAATGCACATATGCTGTGGATGCAGAATTGCATGTTATATTCAATTAAAATGTCATATTAATATTACTCTGGTTCTATTACATATTAAAATCTCAATGCCCTAGGTTCCAGTTGGTTCTGGTAATCCAAACTAAATTTGGTTGACACATGGCCAACATCATTCAATAGTTACAGGTTACAGGTAACAGAAATGAGTATTGGAGGGGCTTTCTCACTAGTGAAATTGATGGCAGATCACTGAGATCCCTATCGATCACTAGTGGTACAATGAAATATCCAGCTCCTCTTATGTCTATTGGATAGCATTTGGAAGCCTTTTGACTGGTCATAAAATAGCTTGGACTAGATATATGACCTCCCCCCAAAAAAAAAAACAACTGAGAATATTATTTCCCTCATGTCTGGTTATTATTGGAGCGCATTAATATGTCCCTATTATTTTGATCCCTTACCTTTTTTGTGAATGTGAATTCATAGATGTCTGTTGCATCAACTTGTCCCCATATGTGGCACCAAAGATCTCGGTTCAGGGACTTATTTGACAAGCTGGGTGCTATAAAATTTGGACACTCAAAAACATTTTCAAAGAACCTTACTTTTGGACTATTCCTTTGTAGATGAGAGCCCTAATCATCATTGAAACATTGGCCATTCTTCAATCCCTCCTTGCAGCATACAGAGTTCTCTCTGGGTCATCCTCTGGCCTCTTTTAGCCTCTGGGGTGATTCCATGTGCCTTGGGTCACCACTGAAGCCTATGATTAGGCCCTTGTGGTCACAAAGGAGATGAGATGAGGGAATGTTGACCTGGTATTCCCCTCACCTCAGGACTATTTCCAGGGGTAGGGTATTCTATAATCTGATTACTTTATCTGTTAAGAAGCCTTTTCTATAGAAACGTCTAAACCTCCTTTTTACCACCTGTAATACATGTCTCCTTGTCCAGGGAAGGGTCATTACTTGAGTGAGGGCCCAGGAGCCTTAGGAGGCCCATAAGCACTGGCATCAGTATTGAGATTGCAGCTTCCATCTGGTCCATAAGCCAAGGAGACCCACAGATTACCCTAACCACACTAAGGTGGATTAAACTCCTTAGCACCTGTAACCATCACTATCAAGAATTCAATGTAGGGATGAGGTAGGGGACCCCGGACAAAAGGTCCAGGGCCACAGCTAGGGGAAAGCAACTGTGCAACTGGGGCATGGACCATGAATGCTGGTTGTCGGGATGTAGGGGACGCAACAAGCCACTTTAAATACAGAATAGTAGAAAGTAAAAAGTAAAGAATAAAGTAGGAAAGAATAAATATTATGCCACGTCTTTGTACTAACTACTCATATATTTATACATGTAAATCAGTTCACCTCTAAGGCATTTTGTGATTTTTCTCCCCTCTTAGGCTGGTCTTACATGGCCGTAATGTAAGTCCGCAAATGGTCCGCAATTGAGGGTTTTCAATTGCAGAACATTTACGGACACATGATATTCAGTGTGGCCTCTTACACCACCGGATATTTTATCAGTGGTGTGCCGGGCCTCCGCACTGTATAGAGCAGGTCCATAAAGGCTGTGAATTGCGGCACTGCACGGACTCGCCCATAGAACTCTATGGGCGAGTGCGGCAGGACACGGGCGTCTGCGGTGTCTTTGATCAGCAACTTGTGGACCATAAAATCGTTACGGTCGTGTAAGACCAGCCTTAATATAAGAGAGAATTTCCGTATGTTCACGCAGAGTTTTTTGCAGGCTGAAAAAATCTGCTGCAGGAATTAGGAAACTTTTTTTTAAGTATTTATTTTTTACATGATAAATCATTCAGCAGTACTAACATTATAGCAGAAGACACTATTTAGGAAGTGTGACCACCCCCATCCTCCCCACCATGCAACGTACGGAATTATAAGACAACAGTTTGAAAGTGGTTTAATCACCCGCTGACAAGTATCTTTCCTCCTTGGTGCCGAGCAGGACTAAGCTTACGGCCATTGAGAGCAGACTTTGCGAGACACATTCATTTTCTTTTGTGCTCTAGGATAAAGGAGCCGTTCTAGAATAAGAATAATTACAGGAAGATGTCTATGCACATATAGACTTGTATGACCAAAGGCTATTACCACCCACAGGAGCTTACAATCTAATTTCTAATAGAAATCATTTTTCAGGGCGAGATTTTTAATCTATAAGAATCATAATAAAGACGTTCTGTATTCTCCCGCCCCTCCCAAGCATTTATATATACATGCCTCCAGGCCAATCCTGATGAAGGCAATATTAATGGTTGAGCTTTATTACTAAGCTTTCCTTTGGGGGATTCTAATGAACACATCCTGTTGCTGAAAAAATTAGATTTATTCTGCCTCGCAGCTTTGGAATACATACATAAATAAAGAGTTCTTTCATACGGGCAAATATATGGATCACTGTTGATGATGGATAAAGTATAATCCAAACCGCTAGCACTGAGATTCCAAGAGAATTGGAACTAGGTGAAAGTTTCTGACATAGATACTGACATCACTAATTTATGAGTATGGGAATCTGCAGATATGTACATAATATGTATAACCGGATGCCTGGATTATACTTGTAACGGTGTAATACATTCAGGAGCCTTGTGCACTGTGCCGTTACTGAGGTGCCGGAGGCTCTTTTCCGAGGCTCCATACACTATTAGATCGTGCCCTAGAAAGGTATATCCAATGAAGGCTGTCTCAAACCCATGCAACTTTATGAAATCAAAGACACACAATGGTACAGTAGGTCACATTACACCTATATGGGTTCAGATTTGTAGCTTAGGAAACTTTGGAGCTTTGTCTTGCTTCCCCAGTGATCATAGCAGTCTATACTCTCTCTTCCAGGGGTCACAGTTCCCACTTCTTCCTCAGTGACTATAGCAGTCAGCCTCCACCCCACAGAGGTGGACATATTATTGCAACCTGTGCAGCTGCAGAGGGGCCCAGTAGGTCAGGGGACCCTATCACATTAAGGGCCGCATTATACTGTCTATTAGAATACAGGTAATCTACAGTCTACTAGATTGTGGATAACCTCAGCTGTCTGTATTCACCCTTTACCCCACAGCAAGTCTTCTGTTCTCTCCTCAGTAACCATAGATGGGCTCAATGGTGTACCTACCATATAGGCAGATCCTGTGGCGTGGGAGGAGAGGGCTCAGCACTGATCTTGACCTACTCACATCCCAACAAATTTACTTGTGCAAGTAATTGCTTAATGGCTGAAATATACACCAGCCCCTAACCTGGGTTAGAGTTCAATTTCTACCAGAGTGCCTGAGATGCGCCAAAATTAGAGGTGTAAACTTTATTTTCCACTCCAACATGGCTATTCATTAAGACTGACATATACCTCACCTAGCTATAGTGGAGTGTAAATTTTTTGTAACAAATTGACATCATGGGGGGGGTGTTCCCCTTTCTCCATTGTATTACAGAAGACTATTCACTTACTTTCCAATTTGGTCGCTTCTCTCCTTTTCCCACCTGCTCCCACAATATGTCCACCCACCGGGTCTCTGTCCTATTTCCCGGGGAAGCTGGATAGGGAATGACTTCCCAGCAGTTAGTTTTAAAACATATGCAGCCGCTCCGCGGGGAAACCACGGACTTTGTGTCCGACCAAAAAAACGTTTTCCCTGCGGAGAGGCTGCATATGGACACCAACAGTTTGTCTCAAAAAGCTATTCAAATAAATGGGTTTTAAAACTGACCGCTAGCCAGTTTCTCCGGGGAATAAGACGGAGACCCGGCGGGCGCCCCCTTAATTGGGATCACCTTCAGCCTCTTGTAGCTTCTGGATCAACCTTTACTAAATGAACTTCATGTAGGACTAGCACACAACATTGTATGCTCTGAAAGTAGGAGCAGTAATGGACTTTTTCAGCCAGTAACTTTGAAATAAGGCCACCTATGGGAAACCTTATGAGAAATCCAAGCCTGACGGTATGCACAAGTTAGAAAACCGCTGTAACTTAGAAGCTATTTAGATAGAATAGTTCAATATTTTCTGTGCTTTGGATTATATTCGCTGGGAATGATCACCAGGACTGATGGCTTTTAGTCTTACATATGAGTACAATATTCAGCTTGCTACATAGAAAGACTATGAGTTTACCCCTGACTGTCCAGAGTCTCAGCATCGACTATAAGACACGCATTTAAGCCTCGGTCTTTATCTGTTAAATTATAGAAGACGCGGCTAATAAGAGGTAGAGAAAACTGGAACAAATAAATGCTTTCTTCACATAGTAATCTGCCTTACCTCCATCCAAACACTCTCCTTAGTCTGCAGGTTTCTAAAAACCCAATTTTAGCGTGTGCTTCGATCTGGCCTTTTATCTTCCTATTTACAGGCACAATAACACGGTGCAGCTTGTTTCCATTTGAACAGTGCCCGCTTTGAAAAATAACATTGCCAAGATGTTTGTGATGGGAATAGCTTGCAGCTCAAGTGGCCCTACTGCCGATTTGACATTTCGCTCTGCGATTTGATTATTTCCTGTATTCTTTTTGTCACCGGGTGAGCATTTTTTTTTTTTTTTTTAAGAAAAAATAGAGTCACAGCTGTCTCCTTAAAAGGAGCAAAGAAAAAGAGACTTAGAAAATTGTGCCTGCTTGGCTTTTCAGTGAGCAGTAGGCAGAGTGCAGATCACCCAGTAGTCATACATTTGCTCAGCAGAAACTGCTTCGAGGGCCAGCAGCCTTTCCTGTCTGGTATTATTCATATTTCCTAATCTGCAGGTGGGTTTTAAATGCTCCAAATCCGAATTGTGCACCTGCTGCCATAATGATAGTTTGGGACCCTCATTTATATGTCTGTATAGAGGAGACCTAGCCAGTGCTGGCTGGACAAGTGTACCGTGCCATGGGCAGTAAAATCTATAGGTAATGTCATTGTGATTTAGGTTCGACTTAGTACTTTATGGTGCTTTGCTGAAAAGAACAACCAATTTATATTGCAAATTTATATTATTCCTGCTGCTGTTAAGAATTTGCAATTCTTTCAGACAGTCTCACTTGGCTAGTCAAAATTGGAGAATTGAAGCTGGTATGCAGGAGCTTTCAGAACTACAGGTGAGACCACACTAGACTGATCTCCAGTTCGGTTAAGGATTCCAATTTATCATAAATCCAATTCAACACAATATCACAACATGTTAACAAAAGCTTTGAAAGGCTGCAATTCTCCCTCCCCCCTCTCACATAGACACACATAGGATATTTGGCTTATCACATTGTGATAATTAAAGAAACATACATAACTTGTAATACACTTATAGTATCTGGTCTTGTGCAGTAAAGAAGACAGGAACATGCCTGTATATCTTAGCACAACATTAATTTTTGAAGGACATGCATTATTTTTAGATATCAGAACTCAAAACAATGCAATGTAATGATGCCCCTTTTTTGTTACAAGCTCCCCACAGAGTCCCTCCTTGACTTAAGCTGCTGACAAACTGCTATTTTCGCCATTGGATGGTTGTTGTGTTTTTTTCCTTTCTGACAGTGGAAGGATGTGTATCAATAACTCTTCTCACTCCAGACACCAGAGAGCAGAAGTCATAAATGTATGCTGTACAGGCTGACAGTCATCAGAGCAAATTAGAAATGAGATCAAAGTAGTTTATCCAGCCCTAGTGTATTTAGGGTAACCTGTAGAACCCCCTGGATTCTGGATCCAGTCACAACTGAGACCACTGCAACTCCTATAGTTATGCCATTGCTTATAACCTGATCCACCATTGAGCTGGTAATGAATATTAACTGGATATGGGGGCTGGGGTGAGTGGAACTAAAGAAAAGTATAATTAGTGGAGAAAGAAGCACTTTGCTTTAATGGAGTATATTACAAAATTTGTAATTGTTCCTTGTACTATTGATTTACAGCAAAAATTGAAACAACAGTTACTTTTTTATGATGAATATGCTTTAAAGATACCTGTCAATCCAAGATCCTTTTTCTATTGCAGATTTCAGAAATATTGGGAAGCATTTATGTCGAAAACATAAGCGATAGTATAGAACTTTTGACCTTGAAAGTGACAAGAAAGGAACTTATGCTGTGACACCTTCAATTGCTGTAGTACATTGAACGTTACAGCCGCATACATAAACAAACAGTTAAGAGATCCACCAGGGGGGCCAGATGGAAGAACGAAACTAATCTCCTAAGTACTATCCTTATTCCCTAAAAATCACTTAACCAAACAGTGTTCAGAATGTTGTACTAATAAAGCATATGGCAATGCCTTACTGTCTCTCATTGGCAGGAAAAGAACACAAGGGTAGATGGCACTGAATACAACACTGTAACCCCTTCTCTGGCAGCCAATACACCTCGCAATACAAGACATGGGCAAACCCTCTGCCAGTACATGAGGTTGTGGCTCAGCAGTGACTAAGGTCATCAATAGTGCTTGTCTTCTTTATAGAAGAGGGAATAAAAATACGGTATTAACGGACTGAAACATTTATGCCAGAAGGGAGCTGTTATACTGGTAAAGGCCCTTATTTTCAACATTAGAATAACAATCATCTTGGAAAAGATACTATTTCTCCTGAATTACTAAAAAGCCAAGGGTTGTAAAAGCACATCTATCGTCAAGTGTTCTACAGTCATACTATATGGGTTAAAGGGGAATTTGAGTAACTTAAAGTTTTCTCCTATCCGCAGGGTCAAAGTTAAATGTGTAAATGGTGGGAGGCCAACCACTGGGGCCCCTATGATAATAAGAACAGGGGTCTCTTTGACCTGCATGAACAAAGCAGCAGATTGACTATACATGTTATCACTACATTTAATTCTGTAGTCCTGTATAGAGGAATGCAGAACAGTATGCATGTGCCACCTGGTTCTCCATTCATGAAAAATGGGGCCACCATTTTTGTGATCAGCGTCCAGTGGTTGGTCCACTATCAGTCAGTTATTTACTATTTTGTGTATAACAGATAACTAACAAGCACCAGAATAATCCCAGAAAAAGGAATTCTCTGAAATGACAAAAGGGGTATCCATTGTCTATGGGTTGTAGGTAGGGTTGAGCCGATCTTGAGATTTCAAGATCGATTTTAAAATCCGATTTCCGATCATTTTCCAGCCGATCTCGATCCCAATCTCGATCGTGAAATTTGCTCGATCGCCAATCGGAATCCGATCTTTTCCGATCCCGATCCTCAACCCTAGTCAATGCTTTTCTATGGGAAAAGTCACTTTTGGGGTTGAGCCGATCTTGAGATAACCTCCAATCTCGATCCCGCTGGAAAAGATCGGGTCGGAATTCCAATTGCGATCGTGAAATTTACTCGATCGCCGATCGGAATCCGATCTTTTCCGATCCCGATCGCTCAACCCTAGTTGTAGGTCATATTGGCTCTTAATGCAATTTAGGCCTATTAACTTAATTGGCACTATCAGACAGAGGCCTTGAAAACATATGGCATTGTTCTTTTTTTGGGAAAGGAAATTAAATTAAAATTGAAGGGTTATTCCCATCTCAGTAAATTGCTGCTAAGTTGGGACTACCTACTCCTTTTCCCAACACCTAGGGTAAAACTTATGGAAACAGCCAAGCGTTACTGCTCTACACTTCCCCATAACTCAGAGAGGTGAATGGGATTCAAACCTGAGATACACTGTTACAGTAGCTTTATAGTTATCGAAACCACACTGGTGAATGTGTAGCAACCCATAGAGGAAATTGAAGTTTGAGATGGAGGTTGGAGTAATAAACACAAATGAACTAACATGGCTTGAAAAACCCATCAACACTACAAAAGGTTTGGGTGGTGAAGTAGAGGCCTACAGTATGGAAGGTGGTGGTAGTAGTATCTCCAGGGCACTTCCTAGTTGCAATCTTCCCTGAGCCTGATGGTGGTTGAAGTGTCCAAGATGGTGAATGCAAAATAGAGCACTCAAGGGGTAGTGTTAAACAGTGTTTAAGCTAGCAATGTAACTGAAACAAGGCAGGTAATACAATAGTAATCTTCCATGATGGAGGCACAGTTCTTAAGGACAACACAAGGATGGAGCTGAGAGTCTATGGTGATGGTACTCCCAGGGGATAGTCACTATCTTCCTTGCTGGGGCAGCCTTCTATTTGAAAAATGTGCTTTGTGTCTTTCAAAGACCACAAAAATGCCTAGACTGACAGTTGTGGGGTGCAGGTGACAATAAAGTGTCAAAACTGGACCATGGCTAACAGATTGGATCATAGCTATGAGATACATCCAAAATTACCATTACAGTTATCTTAAGATAGCAACAACAAATGGCTACAATTAAATGGTTCTTTCTCATTGTCCCACAACTATTTCTGTAGATCTCAATTTCCTCCATAGGAGTTAAAGGAACAGTATAGAGCCACATTACTCAGCTGTTCCCTTAAGTATTACCCTAGGGTTTTGGACTTGAAAGCAAATGACCAGCCATCGGCTTACAATATATATGTACTTTTCTGCAGATACGTATTTGTCTAATAAACTATGTGGACAAAATTGGGCAAAACCTGGTGTATTTTCAGACCGTTTCACTAAGTTCAGCTGATCTGATAGAGGTCCTATGTTATATGAATGAAAACCTATGTGGTCCTAATTCTTGACTATTGAGTTGCAATGTAGTAATGTTCTTTTCTCTGTTTGTAGGAACTTGTGCTATTTTGCTACAAAGAGTAGTCCATCAGCCGTCATCTTGGACCTATGGGAAGCACGGCATCCCTATGACGGAAGTTTGGATTCTTTGGCATGTGCATTAGAGGAAATAGGAAGGACACAAACCAAACTGTCACTGGTATCAGACACTCATACAGAGGATCCAGACTTCAGCTACAGCAGACAGAATGGACTTTGAGAAGATATGTTTGTCCTGGATTGTGGAGGCCTAGCTTAAAGATGGAGTCCAATCTTCAAATGAGAAGACAGAACGCAAGCGGAGATAAAATGGCAACATCGTTCATTTGTTTTCTACTTCAGAAGTAAGGATACAGAGGTATCATGATAAAGACAGCAGGGAAGAAGACAAGTAGCTACCCTGCAACATTCTTTAAAGGAACCTTAATTGTGCAAAAAGGTCTTCAGAAAAAGCCATCCACCAGCTTGGGAATTTGGAAGCAAAGACGCTAAAAGCTTCCCTGTTTCTCTGTGGTCTATAAAACACTTACCTTTAGAAGAATGTGGTTATTTGATTCACCAACTCAAGATCAGGGTGAAAATAGAGATGAATTATCACAATGAAAGGACATGTTACACTGTATAATGATGCTAAGTAGACTCCTTCTGTATACAGCTTCCCCAAGCTGCTTTGCCTTAGAGAGAATAGAATGCAATAGCCAACACAAATGATAATCCTTGGCATGTAGATTTTGTGTGTGTCTCTGCAGGACTGAATCCCATTGTACAATGCAAAGTTATTACTGCTACCGGTAATTGCAACTGTTGGCCAAAGTCAGTGTTTCGCAGGTTAGCATTCCTTTTGCAGAAGTGTTTTCTTGGACAGTGTGTAAATATATTGTGCAGTGTAGTCGACTATCAATAGAATCAGAATTAAAGATCAAACACTCAAAGAGTATCTGTCGGTTGCTCATAATATGGCATTTATAGGTTGAATTTTATTACACTAATGGTTTTCTTAGACACCGCATAAGCATCATGTCACGTTCCATATGGTGGCCATGCACACTGGATCAATCAACAATCTGGGTTCTTAAATGTCATTGACAGTAGATGCTGGGTGGTGGACCTTATACATGTTCACTGATAGTAAGTATTTGGTGTTGCTCTACAGTAGGTCGTGGGTGGTGGGCCTCCTAACTGTCTCTGGACAGTAGATTAGGTATGCTGAGGCTCTTAAATGACCCTTGATAGGAGATGTTGGGCAGTGGACCTTCTAAATGTGGCTCAACAGTAGATATTGGGTGGTGAGCCTCATACATCTTCCCTGATAGTGAGTATTTGGTGTTGCTCTACAGTAGGTGGTGGCCCTCCTTACTGTCTTTGGACAGTATATTTAGGGTGTTGGGGCTTTTAAGTGTCCTTTTGACAGTAGATGTTGGGTGTTGGGCCACCTAACTGTCTTTAGACAGTAAGTGTTGGGTAAAAGAAGGATTGGGCACCTTGAAAAACATCAGAATTGTTGGGCAGATATTTATATTTCTCTCCTCAAGCCAAGTATATGCCCTTAATGGAGAGTAAGGAGCAATAGCTATGTACAGAAGCAGTCTTTAGATGGCAGCTATCTAATGTGTATGGCCATATTTAGTCATGTCACCATAGATACTTTGCGGAGTCATTGAGATAACTTTAAGTTTGCTTAATGTATACTGTAGATCAAAACAGTGGCTTGGAACATTGATGTTGTCACATGACATGCTACATAACCATTCGTAGAGCCCTCTCTATTTTACATAAGGACATCTTTTCATTTCGATGCTGGATGTTTTAGTTGTGAGTCTGTATTTTGGTCCAAGTACTGAAGCAATGCAGAAACTTGAGAGAGGGAAAATTCCCAGAGTCGAAGTGTGGAAGTAAGCGGGAAGTCAGATCAAAGTCTTGGTACTTATTTCTAACACCTACTGTTATCAGTGATCTCTCTATACATTAATGTATGTCTGACGGTATCTGACCTGGTTCGCAGTATGAAAAAGTTACAGTATTAGTTCCCAATGATGAGAAGTCTTAACAATATTGGGGAAAATAATAATGCTGACAATGTGGCTAATCCTGGCTAAAGAATAAAGCTGGACATAAAGCTTAGATAAATATCATCTGAAACAGAAGACTTTGATGGTACTGACCAACCATGTTAGGTGTATAGGGATTTTCTAACTCTACCTCCCATAGAAGAACTTGGGAGAGTGGACGATTAGATAGCCAGTGTGCATGTGCTTGGGAAAAGGATGGGGGTCTTTGTGTGTCCCAGGAGAGATAAAAGTCAGCCAAACACAACGTCTATTGGACATATGTGGCTAGCTTTACTCAAAGAAATTCTCAATAGTATTGGAACTGCATAAAGGGTCATGGGTATCATGGTAGCCATTGTTAACCCATTGTGTGTTATTAAATTACATCAGAGTCCGAACTTTGTTTGCTTTATATAACCACCATCAATTGAACATCTATATTTGCAATATATCCTAGAACTACAATATGACATGACTGAAGAGATAGTTTGTAATGGTAGTAGTAGTAACCAGCGCACAGAACCAACTAATAATACCACAGTTGTGAGACCCTAAAACAAGAAGAATACTGCATTCAATCTAAACATAGAGATGACCACCCAATACTACGTGCTAAGAAACCATAGATCTTCTCCAGATCTACTCCACACAGTCACACAACAGAAAACGGTTTCTTGTTACGAGCAAAACACAAGGGCTATCACTGAGCCATGCCAAAATGATCATGCCAAGTATTTACCGTATGATGACCAGAATCACTTAGATTAGTTTAGTTCTTGGATTGGTACCGCTACACAGTATCTAATAGCCTACACAATTTCCAATTGGCATTATCTTAAATAAGTCAACTTTTTCTGTAACAAATATAACAATTCTCGCAAAGTGACCAAAAATTCTTAAAGAAAATACTGATGGTATATACAGAAAAAGTCAAGTAGTATCCTTGAAACTCACAGGGTTATGATGCAAGAAGAAGGAGTGACTATACAATTGCTTGGTGTACTAAATTCTTATACTGTAGGTTCAATGTATAGTAACACTAAATGTTTAAACGTTAGCATGGTCCATCGAATATTAATGTAACTGGTAGCCACACAAGTCACTGCATTGAACCTGTTTGTACGAGAATGCTGACTATCAGTGATGGAGGCATTCATGACATAGGCATTCACTTAGAAAGTGCTATTATATTTGGGGAGAAGTGTGTTCTAGATTTCATTAAAGGGGTCATGTGAGATTAAAAATGTATCTTCTTCCAGCAGCAAAGCCATCCTTGTCTATGGGCTACACCTGGTCAACAGCCCAACCTAAACAAGCTCATGGATAAAATTGGCAATGCTTATGGAAAAAAAGTAGCCATGTTTTTTCTCTAGCAACCCATTTAATACAATTTATTCATCTCATACAACCCATTTAAAAGAACACTCTAGACAACGGGTATGCTGTGCTATGCCTAGTGCAGGGCTTAAGAGAAGGGTGAATGACAGGGATAAAAGGAACATCCAAGAAATGAACGCCAAAAGTAAGTAAGAAGTATACTTGTCCTCACCATTTGCCAGTTTGCAGTATTTTTGCATGATCCAAAATGCTGCAGGTAACAAAAGCTATCAATGTCCTGCTGATCTACTCCATCTTTGTCTGGAGACTAAATGAGGGGACAGGCATTAGACAAGTTGGTAGAGCTTAACAATTTTTGAGGTACTGTAGAAAAGAAAGTAACATGGAAGTTCCTGCTTCAACCAGTTGGCTTACAACCCAACGTAAGACATTATGGAGGAAGAGGGAGAACAAGATTGATTTCCTGGGTCACTAATAGATGTCTTTATATTATGATGTCTCAAATATAATTGTAATCAATGTTGGATTGAGGTTCCTTGAGCCCACCAGATAAAGTTATTCCTTCCTACATCAACATCTAGGAAATAGACTCTAATTGTCTCCAAATTGGGATGTCTTCTGCTGGGCTCCTGGATTCTCCAATACTCTGTTGGCCCAGTCAAACCCTACGTGTAATATGAAATAGAACTAAGATAAAGGAGATGGTGATGGAAAGAAGTCATTGGATTTTTTTGTTATATTTTTGTACAGTTTTGTGTTTCTTAAAACAGAAATAGAGAGAGAGAAAGGGAATCTGTGTCATGCTCATGCCCCGTCCCCTAAGGCCTTGGGCTAGGCAATGGCCTTTAAATAATTTTTCCTATTTTGTTATACCATAAGACACAATAACATTTTATTTATGACATATTTATGGATAAACATACTGAAATGAAAAAAAAAAGATAAAATCAATGCAAACGGAAATCTTTAAAAATAAGAAATGACTTCACCCATCATCCATGCTGTATGAGTGGAGATCTCGGGTACAGAATACTTGTTCGATAATGAAGCATGACTTCACCACTTTAATTAAACACAGAAAAAGTGTAAAGTTCAGGCGTGTCAATCACAGAACTAGAAAGGAACAAATTTAGGATAATAAACAAGTTCTGAATTCCTTCTGTAGTGGGAGCAAATTAAGGATGCGAGATTCACACAATGTCAGGATATACTGTAAATGATTTTAAGGTGTTTCTAGGCCATTTAATCAAAACAGCGGGAAGAAACACCTGCTATTGAACATGTTCCAAACACAAAAAAACGCATTATAACCAGGGTAGTACGTGCCTCCGAAGCAGTTGTGCCCCACCATACCAAATACATATTCATGCCCTAAGCAAAACAATAAAAAACTTCTATAAAGTTTCACAAGTCCAAGATGTTTTATCTACTAAACAAAAACTGTCCTTAAACATAGGACACACATTGGCAAATCGGTTGACGTTGGCTGACCGTCGTTCATAGTTTATACTGTAGTTGTGTGGTTGTCTACGATGACAGATGACTTATGTGATCTGGCAGGTTGGATTTTTCAGCCATTGTTGAGTGAAGGGCGTGAAATATGACCTGATCTTGGAATGAGATCATCCATTTTTCCCAAGACAACTTTGCTCTTTTCATCAAAGTACCTACCTCATCGGCCAGTTTAGTCTGACATGGTGATGGTCAGGTCGATTGACAAGTATGAATAATCCAACGTTCAACTCATCAAATACATTCACACAACTTGTAGGCTATATTCACACGATCTTGTCTGTTTCCATGAAAAAACTGGTCAAATCATTGAATACACCTGTTGTCGATCAATTTTCCATCCTTTCTGTGTCCGTTTTTGGTGGCCAAATGTGATCTTTTTTTTGCATTTGTTTTTTAATAGACTGTTAAAAAAAAAAAATAATTTATTAATTTATTTTTTACCTAACCCACTGATCTATTTTAATGACTAATTTGTACGTCAATTCCGATATGTGAATACAATCATTGGTGCAGATGTATTAAATGATAAAACTTTCTTAGTTGTCCATAGCCACTGATCACAGTGAAAGATTCAATTATATTCCGGTTCTTAAAAATAAAAGCTACATTGTTGGTTGGTATGGGCAGCTAAAACAGTTTTGTTTTTGGACCTTTTTTAATAAATTTGGCCTGTTTATTCTCATTGTTTTTAAAGCAGCCATAACACAGGCTTTGATATATTATTTAAAGTCCTTTATTGGGATATAGACTGGTTCAAAAACAATTCAAAAACATTGAAGCTTAGTCCAGTGAATAGTCGTACAATCGATATTGAATGGGAAACTGTGGACATTTGCATTGTTGGAAACATTCAGATACTAAACTACTATTTTAGGATGTATGTATGCATGGAAAGACCTAAAATATTAAGATATCATCAATTTCTCATCAATAGTTTAAAGACGTCTGTAGGCTGTAAACAGTGGAGGTGTCTTCTAACTCAATGGTCCAAAGAGAAGACATCCCAGGCACCACCAATGGTTATGTTTAAGCCTTCTATATAATTAAAGGGGTGGTCCAGTCACATAACTTTCTTATGAAAACAGCTTATATAAAATGACAAAAGTAGTAAGCACAATCCTCCAACGAGATGCAACATTTGACCATTGCACCCAACTACTGGTATCAACTACTGGTTGGGTGTTGGGGTCAAATTTTAGTGGCATGATAAATGTCATGTTAACTAAGAAAATTGAATTTTAGTCTGGACAACCTTTTAAGGGTCATTTCAGCCCTCCAGATTTTATAGTTTTAGAAAAAAGTCATAAGAGTCGAAAAGTTCTGTTTTGCCTTAGATCTCTTCTCTTTGGACTCTACAATGGGAGATTGATGATACCCCACATTCATGTATAGATGCACCCAATTTAAATTGGACTAGTGCTTTATAGAAGTAATTGACACATTGATAAACTACTCCCTGAATACCAGGCTAGGCCAGTAAGTCATTATTCATGGACGTGGCACATGCTCGTGGCCACCATTTACTCTTTTGTGTTGACAACTTCATCACGTTGCTGCTATTTGTAAGACATAGAGTAATACAGTTTATTATATTCCATTATTTTCAATCTAATTAACATATTGTATCTTCTTCCCTAAAGCAAAGTAATAACCCTAAAATTCTATCACAGCTCATAGCTGGTCATCCAATATGTGTGTGGATTAAGGATATGTGTTCCATTTCTATGCAGTATTTAAAAATTCTTGTTAAAATTAATATTTGGACACTATTATAAATTTCACCTTTGGCTGATTTCCCCTTAACACGTTTCTGGGATTAGAAAAAAGGATGTAATTATTTCTAGAAACAGTAATGGTCTTGCTTATGGGTTGTACAGAAGTAGTCTTTGTTAAAGTAACAAATATAGCGCGCTACACAGTGTACTGTTCATTTACTTTGTAGTAGCAGCCGTGTTACAAAAACAGCTCAGAGCACTGAAGCTTGCTATGTTAATAATGTTGTTTTAAAGGGAATATATCACATGGTTTATGCTGCCCTATGTGTCCTAGCTGCTGGTGCCCCCACCCACCTGTTGCTCATTAGCAGTTTTTCCTTTTGCCTAGCATGGGGAGCAAGCTGTCAATCAGCAACCAAAGCGGGAGGGGAACCTGCTGCTCATGAATGCCACGGCTCAGCACTCAGCTCATACTTTACCTAAAAAGAGTGATTTCATCAATGCTATAACTTGAAAAAGTTAATGGTACAGAGCTAGAGTCAGGGTCACTAGTGCCAATTTAAAGGGAATGCCCAGGATTAATATTTTTACAGCCTATCCTTAAGGCATAAATAACAGATCTGTGGGGGCCAACAGCTGGCCCACACACAAGTCAGGTGTACAGAGCCACGTCAAGAATCTATCCTGTACACAGTCACTGCAGCTCAGCAACCAATGAAGTCAAGGTACGTTAAGCTACAGTTATAGCACTTGGATGCTATACAGAGGACAGAGCTTTCTACTTCCGACCCTGTATTGTATATAGGACAGGCATTGAAAGTGGTTCTATACAGTTGATTAGTGCTGGAGGTGGCTGTCAGCCCTTCACCAATCAGGTATTTATGGCCTACCCTAAGGACAGGCCATAAAACCTTAACCCTGGACAACCCCTTTAACGCCCGAGATAAATACCTGGTCAATGGGGAAGGTTGAGAGCTACCACCACACAACTCAACTATACAGAGCCGCTTCTAGTGTCTGACCTGTACACATTCACTACAGCTCAGCACCCAGAAAAGTCTGCAGTTGCAGCACCTACACACAGGGGACAGATCTTTTTTCTTTTGACCCTATATTATGTATAGAAAGTGGCTCCATATAGTTGATTAGTACAAGGGGTGGCTATCAGCCCCCACGATCAAGTATTTAAGGACCTATTCTAAGGATGGGCTATTAAAATCTTGAATGTGGACAACTAATTTAAGTTCTCAGATAGGGAAGCATTAACCTGTGACATATTTACTATAATATTTGGTGATTTGGCGGTCTATCCCTAATGAAACTGCAGTACCAGACAAAACCCATAGACAAGAATGATGATGTTTCTAAGATAGAAAAAAACCTTTTTTCCTGATCTTGGGGCAACCCCTTGAAATTTGATAGTTTGGCCTTGATATTTGCTCTTTCATTTGTTGGGCTGATGGAGTTTAGTACCTACAGGGCTCTACAACCCGGGCAAAAATAGATAGACTAGGATGATAAAAAAATAATTCATGGACTATATTGGGGAATAACAGGTTAAAAAACCTTCTGAAGTCACTGGGATCCAAAAAGTTTCTGCGTTTCAGGCTCCCATGGCATCTAGATAGTTATTCAGCCTCAAGACCAGTCAGCAGACCACGCTGTTTTTGGCTGTATACTGTACTCTCTGTGCCTTGTCCAATCAACAAAAATCCTGAATGTTACATATGAACACATGGATGGATTCCTAAAAAATAAAGAAAAAGTGTGCACTTGCAACTTTTTTCAGCACATGTACATATCTCTATAAATATATATATAAATGAATATATATATGAATATATTTGGTAATGCCAAACAGCTGTGTTATATTGTATTGAAAATTACCAGAAATACTGAGACAGTCTGGATGTTTTTTTCTTTCTGTAGAGTTTGCAAAACTTGTATGGCTGCTGCCTTTTGAGAATAAATGTACAGAAGTCAATTCTTGCATATTATTTACTATTAAAGAGGGTCTTTTATCGATGGCTATGTTGTCTTCTTTAACAGTTGTGAAGATTTCTTATCAAAAATTAAGGGAAAGATTAAGTGGGTGGGGGGTATGGATTCCATGTAACCCCCTATAGAGCCCTTATGGGGGGAGTTTATCAATACATCTACACCAGTTTTCTAGCATAGATAATGTGGCTGTTAGGGAATTGCTAGGACAGCAATTCCCCAGTAGCTGTTGAACCCTGGGACGGGACACAAGAGACAGTTAGCCCTAAGTTGAAGCCCCCAACTGTCCCTTCCTATTGCCAGTCCCTGTCCTACGTAATAGGCGGCAACCATGAAGACAGCCCCTTCCAGCATGTTAGACACAAAATGCAGACAAGACGGACAACAACAAAGGAAGGTCAGCTGGCCAGGGTTTGGTAACAGTCGAGCGATGCAGTGCCAAATCTGAGTCCAAAGAATAGTCAATAGGGAAAGCCAGAGTTAAGGATTAGAATGCAAGCAAAAATAGGGACAGTAAGGAGCAGGTATGCACAAAGCAATAGCAAGCACTGGTGTGAATGAGAGCCAAGGCTAAATAGGGGAGGAAGAACCCGCCCTGGACCTGACAGGAAGGCAGGCTGTCAATCACAGTCAAGACAACATTTAACCACTTAATGGACAGAGGCAACAAGGGCAGAAGACGGGTGTGGTGCAAATACAATCATAGAACTAGAGTCGTGTTTACACAGTGAAACCAAAAACTTTAAGCCAAGAACCAAACTGCACACGCCTCCTGCACCGCTGCATGCGAGCAGAAGGTGGTGCAGTGACCCAAACAGGCAGAGATGTTACAGTGGCACAGATTTTGGTGGTTTCTAGAGTCAAAGATGAGGCAAATCCTCCATTCTACACATCAATCACCACTTTCCATGAATGTGGGTGGAGTGGGAAGGAGAATGGGTCAGGTCTTGGATACCTCGGGCTTACATATTTATTATAACTTATGCCAGTTTATAGATTTCCATTCTGGATTTATTAAGAGTCTGGTATAGGAGAGGTGGCTATTTGTGTTTCCCAATCTACTGAATCCTATGGTAGATATGGAATCAACTAAGCCAATGACTCCATTTCACTTCCAAAAATTAACACATAAGGTAACAACACACAGACTTCATTGAAAAGGCAAAAATTTCTTCTGGTTTAACACATATGCCCTATTACCTTATTGAAAAGTTGTAATTTTTTCTCTAGCCCCCTCCATTCCTGAGCACCAAGCACAGTAAGTCTGATGTGCTATTTCAGCTCTGTAATGTCAGAAGGACAGTGTTAGACATGAACAGGAAAACGAGCTCCAATCAGAGACAGCCAATTTTAGAGCTCAGAATCACACCCCTTGTCCGCTCCTGCCTGACTCCTCCCTCCCGACAGTACAAGTCTAAGTAGCACATAAAGCACCAAAACTAATAGCATTAATTGCTTGGTAACAGTAGGGGCTAGAGAGAAAATTCAATCTGGACCTGAATAAGCGAAACAGCGCCTAATTGTACAGGGTGGGCCATAAGTATAGATACACCTAGATTAAATAAAAGTGGTTGCTGATATCACCTTACCATTTGTGGCTTATTAGTATCTGCAAAGCCGCCATTTTGAATTCAAATTTACTTTTTCAATAGGAGGGGGGTCATGTAACACATCAAACACGTGGAGAATTGCACATGAAAAACAATGGTGTGATCATTTTTAACGTAGCTTTATTCATTATCGTTGTATCCTGTATCCGTTGTTTCAGGTGCCCCACATCCTGGATCTTCACGGAATACACCATAGCCTTCAAATGGCCTCAGAGATAGAAGTCCAAGGGAGTGAGATCGGGAGACCTTGAGTGCATCCATATCTGTGTGTATCCATACTTATGGCCCACTCTGCACTTGTGAAAGGTTGGACTTGTTGGAGGTGGTGAAAGGTCCTCTTTAACTACAAGTATTTGTGTGCTATCATGGTAAATTTTGGATTAAACCCATATGGATACCTTAAATTTCAAAATATATAGCATAGAATTATTTTCTATGTCTATACATTGATATAGAAATGAAAATTGCATTAATTACCTAGTGCAGCGACAGATGTAGGATACGATTTGACATTTGGGGCTCACTGTAATTGAGGAAGTAACACATTGCAATGTGGCACTCAGAAGATAATAATTAGCAAGTGACATTGCCGTGAAGACGGAGAAGGATATAAAGGTCAGGGAGCAGACTTTATTGGCTTCTTTATTCTACAGTCACTTCAAACTGGAAATACATCCGTCTGTTTTTGTCATCTATAGATTCATTTAATACCGTCCTCAGTAACAAAGATACTTACATGATAAAAAACAAAAAATATAAATAAATCACAGTCTTACCAATGTCAATAGATGGTCATCCAACCCTGATCAACCATCATTAATGATAAGAGCTAATTCAACCCATTCTGACTTACCTACATACATTTCTGACACATCTTATGCAGTAACGCAAAAGGAACAATATGAAACCATAACTAATATAGTGTCAAAATTTTTTGACAGACTGAAAGATATAGAATAAGATAAGGAACATTCATCGTATGTAGGCGTAGCAAAATTTTTCTTGAAACCGATAACTTGCTGCGGCATGATAACTCACAACATAAAAGCCATTGAGACAGTCAAGATAAACTTTGCTACATCTGTACAAGGGTGCACAATGTAGTGTCATACAGACACACATAGCATAAGCAATGTCCTAGAGATGAGTTATATGTTCTATAAGGGTATGTTCATACAACGAAATTTAGAGATGATTTTAAGGCATTTCTGACTCAAAATTGACTCCGAATTCCAACTGAAATCTGCTCCCTGATGTTTTCAAAGGGAAGTAGTAATGGATACATGTTGTTTTAGCACACTGAAAAAGAAGCATCCTGCTTAGAGATGAGCGAACAGTAAAATGTTCGAGTTTCGATATTCGTTTTGAGTAGCCCCTCAATATTCGACTACTCGAATCGAATATCAAACCCTATTATAGTCTATGGGGGGAAAATGCTCGTTTCTGGGGTAGGCAACGTTCGATCAAATTACACTTACCAAGTCCACGAGTAAGGGTCGGGCTGGATCCTCTGAGACGTCTTCTCCTTGCAGCGTCCCCGCGGCATCTTCCGGCTCTTCATTCACTCTGCCAGGCATCGGGCCTGGGCAGAGCCGACTGCGCATGCCCGCACTACAAGCGGACATGCGCTGTCGGCTCTGCCCAGGCCCGATACCTGGCAGAGTGAATTCAGAGCCGGAAGACGCTGCGGGGAAGCTGCACGGAGAAGACTTCTAAAGGTAGGAGAAGAACCAGCATTGATTGGCCGACTGTATAGCATTCGGACAATCAATGCTGGTTCTGCATCGAACTTTTACATTCGAACAACGAGTGATACTCGATCGAGTACAAGTATTTTGAATACCGTAGTATTCGATCGAATACCTACTCGATCGAGTACTACTCGCTCATCTCTAATCCTGCTCAATCACCAGTGTCTGTGGCTGGATTACTGCAGAGACCCTGGCCCAAGGCTTTATACCCAATTGGCCCCATTGAATATGAGGATAATTAGCATGAAAACCTGCCACCGACAGATGAGGCCACTGGTTCCACAGGGATAGTTATTGGATTGGTGTCATAAATAAATAACCATCTCAAAACTCCTCAGTGTGAACAGGCCCTAAAGAGTCATTCTAAAATAACTCTCCTCTATCCCATTTTGAGAGTGACAGACAAGAAGGATGTCCAGAAAGGATGACATGCACTTCATGCTAGTGAGCTGTACATGACAGGATAGTCAACCAACCAACCAACCAACCAGGACCCTGCCCTGTCCTGATGGACAGAAAAAACTCACGCCCAGTGATGTATACATATATGAAGGGTTTTGGTCTGGATGATACAATATACCTAGTTATGTTTCAAAGCTCAATGGTTATTACATGGTTTCCTACTCCTTTAAATACATTATACTATATTGTAAATATATGGTCCCTAAAGATGACTGGGCCTTTTAGCTTCCTTTTAATAATATCACCCTGACAATATCAATGCATCAATGATGTATGCATTCCCTACTTAACACAAAGATGTCATCTGGTAAATGGAACTGTAATAACATCATCACTGTGAGCTTTTGTAAATAATATAAAAATATTGCAAAATATCCACTGGAGGAGTAAATGGTTAAACAATCTCGCACCCGCACCATCCTCCACGTAATGAAATAGACCCCACAGACTTTAAAGGGTTTAAGCACTGTCCGTCTTTACTTTCTAATCACAGAAATAGTTATTTTTCCCCTCCAGCTCCTTCGGAAAGCGGAGAATTTTCAACAACACAATTAAAATGATAATTATTTCTGCTCTCTTTGTACTCTTCTGGGGATATGCACACTACTGAGCTCTGGAAACATATGCTACATGATAAAAGGATGTTAGGCTTGCAGATGCAGGTTCTCCATCTACCTGGCTCCATCGTGTGGCTCTCGATGAAGGTCATAGAGTTGATGAAAAGGAACATCTAATGAGTTTGATGAGATAACCCAGGGATTGTATGTTATATTAAGGGAAAATACACATGTAAATACTTATATACACTGTCTACCAATATGTATTTGGACACCTGTGGTAGAATAGAAAAACAACATTTATCCATAGTCAGTAGTTGGTAGAACCCAGCAGATGCTTTCTTACGGATGGTATTGATGGACACAATACTCCCGGATGCCTGGTGATACTCCTGGTGTATGTGAGCCATCGGTTGGGTGCGGTTTCTCTGGCCAGCACTCGTCGGTCTCTATCTCCCAGTTTCGGGGGTCTGCCGTCTCGGGGCACATTCTGACAATCACCGTTCACCTTCCACTTTGTAATCACATAGGCCACTGTTGATTTTGGGTAATTCAGTTCGCTTGCTATGTCCCTCAAGGATCGACCATTTCTGTGGTACCCCACAATTACCCCTTTCTCGAAATCAGACAACTCTGCACTTTGTGGCATCTTGCATGTGACTACTGCCAATGCTGTTTCCTATTTAACGGCGGAAGGTGTAATGTACATCACAACCGCAGATATCTTCATTTGCATGGGTGTACAAATACTTATTGGTAGACAGTGTAATAGATCCAGGCTAGGGATAGAAACCACAAGACCCACTTGGCACATTCCTAACTGACTCCTATGGCTAAACTACATTCAGACTCCAAGGAGAGATTCAACAAATTATGGTCGCCTTCCCATAGTCTCCAGAACCTTCGTAAGATCATTCGATTTTGGGCAAATCAGTTTGCTTGCTATGTCTCTTAAGGATCGACCATTTCTGCGGGACCCCACAATTACCCCTTTCTCAAAATTGGACAACTCTGCACTTTGTGGCATCTTGTATGCGACTAATGCCAATGCACTAATGCCAATGCTGTTTCCTATTTAACGGCGGAAGGCGTGACGTACATCACAACCGCAGATATCTTCATTGGCATGGGTGTTCAAATACTTATTGGTAGACAGTGTACAGTTGAATACTTACATACATGAGAATATATCACTGTTCTTATTTAGGCTAGGTTCACCATTCAGGTAATTCTGTCCCTGAGTCCACTTGAAAAATGCGTAGAGAAAAGTCCAGCAAGCAGTTCTTTTCTCTCTGCATTTTTCGGGCGGAAACTCGTCTGACCCCATTATAGTCTATGGGGTCCACAGGCTTCTGCGGGTAACCACTTTTTAAGCGGATCAGGTTTCCATTTCTCAAGTAAACCTGAAGAAATGAAAGCCGAACACAAGTTTGAATGTAGCGTTGCATTTTAAAAATGGAGGTTCATGCCAAATGTATATGTTTATGTGGGCGCATTTACACCTTTAGGTTATAGCACGAAGTTTTTGAAGCCGAAACCAATTGCTGATTATAATGTGAGATCAAAGATAAATGACAGATGGTACTCTACTTTTTCAATCCACTTCTGATTTTGGCATCAAAACTACTGTACATGCAAAACCCTGAACGTGTACATGCATCTTAATAGAGGTTGTAACTTTCCAGTTGCAACACTTTTTATATATTACTCTATAATGCTTCAAAGTTTCAGAGAAAACATAGTTTAAAAGCAAACTGAAGACGGGGAGATTTGGCCACTAGGTGGCTCCTCATTTGCTTTTTCATACCAAACTGGATTTTATTGATAGGTCTCTTACATAAGGAAAAAGAACTGCCAGCTTTGGTTGGACGAGAAGAAGCTGATATGGACATTGCTTCGGCTGTAACACATGCTGTAGTTATTGGTAATGTGGGTGCATGAATGGTTCCCCTTAAAATCCTGGTGGAGAACAATCTGTTATTGTTCACGTAATTCCCTAACCCTGTATAGTATAAGGTCATGGAGAATTAGAAAGATCATTTGCCCACCCAGTTCTGTTGTGTTAAGGGGTAAAGAAACCAAAATGTGTCCTTGTCGTACATTTTGGTTACATTCTCATCTGCAGCGGAGATTAGAAGATAACATTTAATTACTGGAATAACCTTTTAATGGCTTCCAAAATAAGCTACACATAGTTTTCAGGAGACCAAGCACTGATAGTGTCACTATCCGACACTGTGCGTCAAGTGGCTGGCACCTAGTACATGCTTTATTTGTGTGGTTCTGAAATGCTAACACCCCCCCCCCCCCCCCTTATAGATTGTAGGTGTGAGTGGGGTGGCATTATCTGCATTCTGCACCTGTGCTATCTTCACCATGTGCCTGTCTGCACGCAATGTAGAACCATGGTTTCATCTGATATCAGGTAAGTGTGGCCTTTTGTTTTCAGTGATATGATTTCATATGATGTCCTTTTGCAGTGTAATGTTTGTGATAAGACAACTCCTTAGCCACCTCCAACAACTCCACTGATTCTGGTACAATTGATTTTTTTTCTCTAGCCCTCACCATTCCTGAGCAATCAATGCTGTTAGTTTGGGTCTCTCATATGCTATGTAAGCTCTGTACTGTCAGGAGGGTGGTGTCAGGCAGGATCAGATAAGGGTTGTGATTCTAACTTCTGACACTGATGCTCTGAATCACACCCCTGGACTGACACCGACCACTTGAAAATACAGAGATTAAATAGCACATCAGGCACCAAAACTAACTGCACATTTTGCTCAGGAATGGGGAGGGCTAGAGAGAAAATCCCATTTGCATTGGAATCAGCGGAGTGAGGCCTATTAGCAAATGCTAAGCACTTGAATTGGGGGAGGTGATGAAAATCTAAATGAAAGGAGCATGCAATTCTGGACCAAAATAGCAAGTCCATCTTTAGAAACCAACAAACTCAAGATGGAAAAACGTTGAGCTGGAGAGGTGGGGCAGCTGTCCTCACAGCCTCTACAGACAGAGATGGTCTGTGCTCTCTGCCTATACACTGCTCAGAGAGGAGTCTGAAGCTTCTAACAGCCAACAATGAGTGTACAGCGAGTCTATATAATTATGTCTAACTACATAGTTACATAGTAGATGAGGTTGGATAAAGACATCAGTCCATCAAGTCCAACCTATAACCCTACAATCCCTACAGTGTTGATCCAGGGAAGGCAAAACCCCCCATGAGGCTCATGCCAATCGCCCTATTTCAGGGGAAAAAATTCCTTCCCGACTCCAAATCTGGCAGTCAGTATAAAACCCTGGATCAACTATTTGTGTTATTGCTGATGGAATTTTTGTTACAGACAGCATGTCGCTATATTTTGTTGTGCTAATATTTCTCTTTTCATGCGTCAGGAATCTTTCTAGCTGTATCATTACCTGGACCTTCTGCCCTGTGTATCTAGATCTCTTACATTGTTGTTTGAACGTTTCTCATCTATTTACTATTTTACAGTTACTTCTGACAGAATTACATGAAAAGAAACCAGTAGTAATAATTCTGAATAGGGGAGAGGCGTAGACCTGCCTCAGCCAGAAATGCTGGAGCTATAATAGGGCTATTAGAAGCAGGAAACCTGATAGGACAACATGTATTCAGCCAGAGAACACATTACTCAGCAGGACACTGCAGGTATTTCAACTTTTCATGAAAACTCAGGTAGGTTAACTCAGTAGATTTAGCTTTAAACAGTGCTTAAATTGTGAAAATTTTTTAGGGGAAACTCTAGAATAATAACTCTTTTAAATTTGTATAGTAAACCTTATACTTCTATGGCAATAGTTCTGGTACTTTTTAGTTCAGGCTACTGACCAAACAATAGAAGACATGTACTAACCCATTCCTGTCTGTTTTCTGAAATAGATGGGTGCACATGTAATGCATTTTTGGAGCATGACCTTTTCTTGTGCCAAAGATTTGCCACAGTGTTCCCTCTGTACCCCACTCACAGCTTTTTACAAAAGTGGCAGAAAAGGGACGTAGACCAAGGCTTGCTGGGGTGGGGATGCCTCAACTCGACTAACCATGGTGTAACTCACACCCAGGGGCGTAACTCCCAGGGTAGCCGCTGCGACAGGGTCCAGGACATTAGGGGGCCTGGCGACAGCCACTACCGCTGCATGTTTTTTTTTTTTTTTTTTTTTAATAGGCTGTTACAGGCTGGAGTAACTCCAGCCAGTAACAGGCCCTATTTGCTTACCTTTCCTGGCTCCGGGAAGGCTTTGGGCGTACTTGTGTGATGTCCCTGACATCACATGACCGGGGCCTGCATCCTTATGCATCATGACGCAAGCCCCAGGGCACGTGACATCCTGTACATCATTGACGATGGCCGACATCAGCAAGAAGTGCAGCGGAGCCAGGGATAGGTAAGTAACAGTGTTTTTTATGTTTGTTTCCCCCGCTTCCCCCGGGTCTCCGATTATTATACCCTGGGGTCTGAAAAGACCCCAGAGTATAATAATTGTTCATGAGTGTCAACAATGGGACATAATACTGCGTGCAAGGGCCACTATGGGGCATCATACTGTGTGCAAGATTCACTATGGGCATCATACTGTGTGCAGGGGCCACTATGCGGCATAATACTGTGTATAGGGGCCAATATGGGGGGCATAACAGTGAATAGTGCAGGGGTGGGGGTGGAGTCGGACAGTTGGGGTCTTCGGCGTCATTTGGGGGGGCTCATGTCAAACGTTTGCCACTAGTTCCTGCTATTCCTTGTTAAGCCACTGCTCACACCACAAAGCTTGCAGAAAGTATATCTAAACTCTATGCCAGTCCATCACTGGTAAAAATTTCCAGTCTGCTGCAGAGGGGTGCATCTGAATTATTAAGAAGTCGGAGCCTCTTAATAATTCAGGCGTAGCTCGCGCCAGCCAGGATCTTGATTAAGACGGGTGTACAGAATGCCAGTCTTAATAAATTCCCCCCGCTGTGTTCGGAATTCTTACTACAACATTTAGGTCAGGCTTATCTTCATTACTACCTGCGAAATTACATTAAAAAGAATGGGAAATATCGTAAAGTAGTTAAAGAAATAACACAACACGACAATGAATAACCTTTCTTTTAACCCAGCGAGAAGCTGTCTATGTTGATTAACAAAATCTGTGTCAGCTTTACGGAAAGGCCTAGGCGCGCGGTCTCAGCCTTCAAAACACAATCCTTCTAATTACTTTTCCCAGACGGTGGGTTAAAGATATGCAGTCCCACGGTGGCTTATTTCTTTCCAGTGGGTTACTTTTACTCTCAATACAATTCAATTTCATTTTCTCAGAAGTGAAGGCGATTTTACATTTGCTTGAAGGAACTGATGGATTGTGATAGAGATGAGCTGATGGTAATATGATTATAGTCATTAGTTTTATGTTGCATTATAAAAGGGCAGTAGGAACACAGGAGATGAGATACTATATTAACCGGATTGTAGATTTAGATTTGAAAGGGAAAAAAAGAACTCGAAAATAATGGAGGATAAGATTCTGGCACGCTGGTAATGTAAAGAACAAGATTTTTTAAGACGCAGCAAAGCAAAATGGCAAGGCATTTTTGGAATTTTTTTGAGTAGAGAAAATGGTGATACTTCTTTGCCTTCGATTTTTTTACATTTTTTCAGGATATAGAAATTATTGCTAGAAACCCAGCTCTATGAATGATTTTAGCTGCACCAGGGCCCAGGAGCCTTAGGGGGCCCATAAGCACTGGGATCAGTATTGAGATTGCAGCTTCCATCTGGCCCATGAACCAAGGAGACCCACAGATTCCCCTAACCATACTAAGGTGGATTAAACTCCTTAGCACTCATAACCATCACTATCAAGAAATCTCTATAGGGATGAGGTAGTGGGCCCCGGACAAAAGATTTTACCAGGTCCACAAGGCTTTAGTTACGCCACTATATTTATAGTATGATAAGATAAGAACCAAGCGTTTGGTGTTGGATTGTTCTTAACGTGCTCTTATGTAGGTAAAAACAGACTAGGTGACATGTTTCAATTGGTAACAGCTTCCTTACTCAAGGGATGATATATGTAAGGGGATAGTTAAAGGGATTCTACCAAATTCTTTCTCATTGACACGTAGGAATAGACTTAAGAAAGGCTATTCTTCTCCTACCTTTAGATGTCTTCTCCCCGCCGCCGTTCATATAAATCCCGGTTTTCGTCGGTATGCAAATGATTTCTCCCCAATGCAGCGAGAGAACTCTCCAGCGACGCCTCCATCTTCTTTAGGAACGGCCTCTTCACCGTGTCTTCTTCCGGCACTGGCGGTCAAACTTCTAGGCCTCGGGCCTCAGGCAGAGCTGACTGCGCATGCCTGCGGCCACAAGAAAAATGGCCACTTACACAGTAAATAAGCGGCCATTTTCTTGTGGCCTGTGGAGCTGTGATGTGATCACTCACATAACCATTGTTAATAGAGGTGAGCGAGTACTGTTCGGATCAGCCGATCCGAACAGCACGCTCGCATAGAAATGAATGGACGTAGCCGGCACACGAGGGGTTAAGCGGCCGGCTGCCGTCAAAGCGGAAGTACCAGGTGCATCCATTCATTTCTATGGAGCGTGCTGTTCGGATCGGCTGAGCCGAACAGTACTCGCTCATCTCTAATTGTTAACTTTGGTCCGTGGCAAAATTTTCTGGTGAACCTCACAAATCTTGCAAGCTTTGCCCATCACAACTCAGTATAATCAGTTGGAGGGTTACATATATATACATACATATGTCCCCGTTATGGCATTATATCTGTTTAATTATAAAGCATTTTATTGAGGTTCCCTTTGTTTCTGAATAAACTTTTTGCATTTCCCTTAACAAATATGGCTCCACGGCAAAAGATCAGAATGAGCAGCCTGTAATGCTGAGTTCTTGGGACTTGGACATGCTGTAGCTTACAGAGAATTACTTAAGAAGCATTTCAGTTGGTTCTCCTCAACTTAAGACATGGACCTTCCTCCATACTCCAGCCCCCAAAGGAAGCTTTGGGCAAAATGTACATTGGAGCTGGGGTTTGAGATCGGAGGTTGGAGGTCAGAGGTTGGCATTATCCCTATGTTGGTTTATATATGGTTTATATTTTTATGGTATCCAGAGTATTTTTATTGTGACTGAGGTTCATTTATGTGGATTAATGCAAGGACTTTTTGACATTAATTTATGCATTATAATTTTCCTGGGATTCCTGCATTATAGAATTTTCTATATGAAGTGTATACCGTATAAATTGCTCTATTATTTTTTCGTGCGGTGTGGGTAGCTGCGACCTTCCATCCTCTGCTTTTTATGAGTTTTTAATGGATTACCAATTGGCTATATTTATTGTGCTTAATAAAGATTAATACATTGTTGTTTAAATACTAATATGTCATTTTTGGGGTACATATGTAGGTAGTATTGTGCTCATGAGTGTGTCCCGATATATCTATGTACTCTGGGAAATTTGTAGAAATTTAAAAAGCTTTTAAGTAAATTGTGCAAAAAAATAAATGCAATAAATAAATAATTTCCCATTAATTCACTTTATATTTTGGAATATGTACAGAACAGATATGAAGCCTATAGCCTTTGCAGGGATAACATGAAGAATCAAGACATGAACCCTGTACGAGTGACAAAATATGAAATATATTATCTATCTATCTATCTATCTATCTATGTATCTATCTATCTATCTATCTATCTATATACACATATACAATAAACATGTACATACTGTACTGCATACTCCACCATTGTCACCACTGCTTTACATTCCTCCTACAGTGGCACAGTACCGATGTCATTTTTAGTATTCCAGTCGCCCACCACATACAGTCTTTGCTTCGTGTTCTATCTAGGAGATAGGCCTTTGATTAATAAGTCATTGTGATGAGTAAAGCTACAGTAGAAGCCAGGATTTTATAGGGCTGTAGGTGTTCCCATTTTGACTTTGACATTGCCGCAGGGCATTTCCAAAATCTTTGTTTCTCAGCTGCCAGATCTCTGACTTATTATGCAGCCATATATAAGAACTTTATTTATCCATGATGCCAATATAATTGCGTGTATATAACAGAGAGGATTATAAACCTGAATCTTCCACATGTGGCCTCATTGACTATTTCCAGCCTGCACCTAGCCCTTTCCCTTATGTGGCATCTCTCTATAGCTGGATTTCCTGGTCACCAGTCTCTCCAGCACCCCGGGCTTCAGAAGTCCTGCTTCTTTATGCTGGATATAAAAATAGTAACTGTACTAAACCTGGGAACTAATACAGAGACGGAGCCGAATGGCTAATGGTATCATGCTTAATATATGAGCTGCCCATAAGGCATTGTCACTGTAGCTTAGAAGAAAGAAAAACAATAAAATGCTAACATAACTGTATATACTTTACCCCTGCAGACAAATAGCTATTTCTGGCCATGATGGAAACTATTATGAAGAGTTGCCACTGTGTCAGACAGCTGTCTCTATCAATCATGCTGAAAATGATGTGATCAAGATGCTCAACGGAGGTAAATTCTACAGTTTTAACTTCAAGAGACCAGGTAACTGTTATGAACTGAGCTGTTAGAGGTATTGCTCACCTCTGCCTGTCTGACAGGTTGCCATTTGGTCCTGGTGGCCTGCAATTGTTCAGAAAGAATCCTGTGTCCAATACACATGGCCACGCCTGGTTCATACTTCTCTGATACCTATTAGGATGTTAGTAAAGTAGAAAGCCCCCAGAATGTTTATTATGTGGTCTGTTAAAAAGGTACATTTACAATGAAGGCACTCTTCTTCCTGGTGGCTGTATTTCTCAGTTATCCACCAATGGTGTCATGTAATTGACAGTCTGACTCTCCAACTAATACAACCAGGAATCAGTGATTTTTATTCATTCCAACGAGATGACAATCTTATAGGAATGAATTAAGAAAATGATTTCTTATTCACCCATAGAGTTATTGCTTGCTAAATCAACTTATGACTAGAACAAAGGGTATAACTCACAAATATAGGCACTGGTAAGCACCACTCCTACAAGTTATATCATATACCATACTGTAGTATGTAGGTCTTTAAGAGAGAGTTCATTAAAGGGATCCTATCATTAGATACCCTTTTTTTCTGCGTTCAAATGAGTTCAGAGTTTCAATCTTGTAGGCTTCAGGCCTTGGGCAGAGCCAACTGCGCATGCCCGGGCCACAAGAAAATGGCTTGTAAGCCATCGACAAATGACAGTAAGCTGTGTAAGCGGCCATTTTCTTGTGGCGCGGGCATGAGCAGTCGGCTCTGCCCGAGGACCGAGACCTAGGAGATTGAAACCCAGGACAGAAGAATACACAGGGAGAGGACATTCCAGAAAATAGAGGTATTGCTGGAGATTTCTCTTGCAGAATTGTGGATGCCCCCAGTGCTGTTTGAGCACTGAGGACTACTGCCCACAGTGCTGCGAGAGAAATCATTTGCATACTGAAAAAAAAAACGGATTTCTACCGAGCGGAGAAGGCATCAAAAACTAGGAGAAGAATAGAGTTTCTTAAGGCTATTCTTATGTGTTAAGGGAAAGAAAGGGTATAGGATCCCTTTAAATGGTGGGAAAGGAGTATGGAAATAACATGCTTGATGGGAAAAAGAAATCTCACTCTAGGGCCACCTTTTAGAAGGTAGCTCCCTATAGATCAATGCCTGTTCTAGAAACCTAGAAGTAGGGTACTGGTTTGGCTAGGTGGGCCGGTCATAGATGTGGGTCAGAAGGGGTACTATGTATTATGGAGGCTCCCTTATGATAGTCTAATAGACTAGGAAGGCTCTACTAGAAGTTGTGGGAAAGGAACATGCACATCAGTCTCCCTAACATCTCTGACCTCTCACCTAGCTAAATCAAAGAAGACATTTTACATTCCTAAAAATGGCAATATCTCTGCAAAGGAGTCGCTGGTTCACAAAGGGAAACACTTTTTGACTTAGGGGACCCTATTCTATTTGCCTACAGAACCAGGTTGTAATGCTGGGAGGTGGTGACAGGATCCTATACAAGCTTACTATATCCAGTTACAGTATTATGGGCTGGGTAGAGCACATATTGAATGGCAACTGTGAACTGAGTAGGTAGAGGTAAAGCGGCACTGAGTTTTCATAGACCTTCATGGATTATGCCGCTTCCTATTCTATTCCTACAAGTTGGCTTGACTCAGTTAAACATCATCATGGTAAAGATAAGAGAATGTATTGTTATGGTTTAATGTTCAAGGTACTCTCTTCTCTATCTACACACTTTATGTAGTTACTGTGTGTCTATAATGGAACCCTCGATGATCTCACACGGCAATGTAGAGTTAGGCATTCGAACATCCGAAAGAATAGCATGATCTATAGGGTTAAGGCCAGTGAGTGAATTTCACGTCGTTTTCAAAACAAATTGTTTGTATTCTTCTATGAGCCTTCAACTTTAGAAATCAGATTTCTCTTATAAGCGAGACCTGTTGTTTTTACTAGAGATGAGCGAACACTAAAATGTTCGAGGTTCGAAATTCGATTCGAACAGCCGCTCAATGTTCGTGTGTTCGAACGGGTTTCGAACCCCATTATAGTCTATGGGGAACAGATACTCGTTAAGGGGGAAACCCAAATCCGTGTCTGGAGGGTCACCAAGTCCACTATGACACCCCAGGAAATGATGCCAACACCTCTGGAATGACACTGGGACAGCAGGGGAAGCATGTCTGGGGGCATCTAACACACCAAAGACCCTCTATTACCCCAACATCACAGCCTAACAACTACACACTTTACACACTCAATACCACCTCTCTGACAGTAGGAAAACACCTTGAAACATGTGTATTTGGCACTTGCAGTGAGGAGAGCTTGTCACCAGCAGTGAATTTGGCCCTTGTAGTAAGTTGAGGTTGGCACCAACATTTGTTTTGAAAATCAGGGTGGATTGAGCCTCTAACCAGCAGAGTTTGGGCAAATTCATGGTGGAGGGAGCCTCTAAAAACCCCAGTTTGGACCAATTCATGGTGGAGGGAGACTCTAAAAACCCCAGTTTGGACCAATTCATGGTGGAGGGAGCCTCTAAAAACCCCAGTTTGGACCAATTCATGGTGGAGGGAGCCTCTAACCAGCCCAGTTTGGGCAAATTCATGGTGGAGGGAGCCTCTAACCAGCCCAGTTTGGACCAATTAATGGTGGAGGGAGCCTCTAACCAGCCCAGTTTGGACCAATTAATGGTGGAGGGAGCCTCTAACCACCCCAGTTTGGACCAATTCATGGTGGAGGGAGCCTCTAACCAGCCCAGTTTGGACCAATTCATGGTGGAGGGAGCCTCTAAAAAACCCAGTTTGGACCAATTCATGGTGGAGGGAGCCTCTAAACAGCCCAGTTTGGGCAAATTCATGGTGGAGGGAGCCTCTAACCACCCCAGTTTGGACCAATTCATGGTGGAGGGAGCCTCTAAACAGCCAAGTTTGGACCAATTCATGGTGAAGGGAGCCTCTAAAAACCCGTTTGGACCAATTCATGGTGGAGGGAGCCTCTAACCAGCCCAGTTTGGGCAAATTCATGGTGGAGGGAGCCTCTAAACAGCCCAGTTTGGGCAAATTCATGGTGGAGGGAGCCTCTAACCAGCCCAGTTTGGACCAATTCATGGTGGAGGGAGCCTCTAACCAGCCCAGTTTGGGCAAATTCATGGTGGAGGGAGCCTCTAAACAGCCCAGTTTGGGCAAATTCATGGTGGAGGGAGCCTCTAACCAGCCCAGTTTGGACCAATTAATGGTGGAGGGAGCCTCTAAACAGCCAAGTTTTGGGAAATTCATGGTGGAGGGAGCCTCTAACCAGCCCAGTTTGGACCAATTAATGGTGGAGGGAGCCTCTAAACAGCCAAGTTTGGACCAATTCATGGTGGAGGGAGCCTCTAACCAGCCCAATTTGGACCAATTAATGGTGGAGGGAGCCTCTAAACAGCCAAGTTTTGGGAAATTCATGGTGGAGGGAGCCTCTAACCAGCCCAGTGTGGGCAAATTCATGGTGGAGGGAGCCTCTAACCAGCCCAGTTTGGGCAAATTCATGGTGGAGGGAGCCTCTAAACAGCCCAGTTTGGGCAAATTCATGGTGGAGGGAGCCTCTAACCAGCCCAGTTTGGACCAATTCATGGTGGAGGGAGCCTCTAACCAGCCCAGTTTGGACCAATTCATGGTGGAGGGAGCCTCTAACCAGCCCAGTTTGGACCAATTCATGGTGGAGGGAGCCTCTAACCAGCCCAGTTTGGACCAATTCATGGTGGAGGGAGCCTCTAAACAGCCCAGTTTGGGCAAATTCATGGTGGAGGGAGCCTCTAAAAAACCCAGTTTGGACCAATTCATGGTGGAGGGAGCCTCTAATTAGCCCAGTTTGGACCAATTAATTGTGGAGGGAGCCTCTAACCAGCCCAGTTTGGACCAATTAATGGTGGAGGGAGCCTCTAACCACCCCAGTTTGGACCAATTAATGGTGGAGGGAGCCTCTAACCACCCCAGTTTGGACCAATTCATGGTGGAGGGAGCCTCTAACCAGCCCAGTTTGGACCAATTCATGGTGGAGGGAGCCTCTAAAAAACCCAGTTTGGACCAATTCATGGTGGAGGGAGCCTCTAAACAGCCCAGTTTGGGCAAATTCATGGTGGAGGGAGCCTCTAACCACCCCAGTTTGGACCAATTCATGGTGGAGGGAGCCTCTAAACAGCCAAGTTTGGACCAATTCATGGTGAAGGGAGCCTCTAAAAACCCGTTTGGACCAATTCATGGTGGAGGGAGCCTCTAACCAGCCCAGTTTGGGCAAATTCATGGTGGAGGGAGCCTCTAAACAGCCCAGTTTGGGCAAATTCATGGTGGAGGGAGCCTCTAACCAGCCCAGTTTGGACCAATTCATGGTGGAGGGAGCCTCTAACCAGCCCAGTTTGGACCAATTCATGGTGGAGGGAGCCTCTAACCAGCCCAGTTTGGACCAATTCATGGTGGAGGGAGCCTCTAACCAGCCCAGTTTGGACCAATTCATGGTAGAGGGAGCCTCTAAACAGCCCAGTTTGGGCAAATTCATGGTGGAGGGAGCCTCTAAAAAACCCAGTTTGGACCAATTCATGGTGGAGGGAGCCTCTAATTAGCCCAGTTTGGACCAATTAATTGTGGAGGGAGCCTCTAACCAGCCCAGTTTGGACCAATTAATGGTGGAGGGAGCCTCTAACCACCCCAGTTTGGACCAATTAATGGTGGAGGGAGCCTCTAACCACCCCAGTTTGGGCAAATTCATGGTGGAGGGAGCCTCTAACCAGCCCAGTTTGGACCAATTAATGGTGGAGGGAGCCTCTAAACAGCCAAGTTTTGGGAAATTCATGGTGGAGGAAGCATCTAACCAGCCCAGTTTGGACCAATTCATGGTGGAGGGAGCCTCTAACCAGCCCAGTTTGGGCAAATTCATGGTGGAGGGAGCCTCTAAACAGCCCAGTTTGGGCAAATTCATGGTGGAGGGAGCCTCTAACCAGCCCAGTTTGGACCAATTAATGGTGGAGGGAGCCTCTAAACAGCCAAGTTTTGGGAAATTCATGGTGGAGGGAGCCTCTAACCAGCCCAGTTTGGACCAATTAATGGTGGAGGGAGCCTCTAACCACCCCAGTTTGGACCAATTCATGGTGGAGGGAGCCTCTAAACAGCCAAGTTTGGACCAATTCATGGTGGAGGGAGCCTCTAAAAACCCCAGTTTGGACCAATTCATGGTGGAGGGAGCCTCTAACCAGCCCAGTTTGGGCAAATTCATGGTGGAGGGAGCCTCTAAAAAACCCAGTTTGGACCAATTCATGGTGGAGGGAGCCTCTAATTAGCCCAGTTTGGACCAATTAATTGTGGAGGGAGCCTCTAACCAGCCCAGTTTGGACCAATTAATGGTGGAGGGAGCCTCTAACCACCCCAGTTTGGACCAATTAATGGTGGAGGGAGCCTCTAACCTGCCCAGTTTGGACCAATTAATGGTGGAGGGAGCCTCTAACCACCCCAGTTTGGACCAATTCATGGTGGAGGGAGCCTCTAACCAGCCCAGTTTGGACCAATTCATGGTGGAGGGAGCCTCTAATTAGCCCAGTTTGGACCAATTAATTGTGGAGGGAGCCTCTAACCAGCCCAGTTTGGACCAATTAATGGTGGAGGGAGCCTCTAACCACCCCAGTTTGGGCAAATTCATGGTGGAGGGAGCCTCTAACCAGCCCAGTTTGGACCAATTAATGGTGGAGGGAGCCTCTAAACAGCCAAGTTTTGGGAAATTCATGGTGGAGGGAGCCTCTAACCAGCCCAGTTTGGACCAATTCATGGTGGAGGGAGCCTCTAAAAACCCCAGTTTGGACCAATTCATGGTGGAGGGAGCCTCTAAACAGCCCAGTTTGGGCAAATTCATGGTGGAGGGAGCCTCTAACCAGCAGAGTTGGTGGAAATCAGGGTGGAGGGAGCCTCTAACCAGCAGAGTTGGGGGAAATCAGGGTGGAGGGAGCCTAGTATTAGCAGAATTGTGCAACGCTTATGGTGGATGAGTATGAGGATGCGGAGGAATTGGAGAGGTTGAGTACAGACATGGAGTTTCATGTTGGGGTGCTTTACACAGGTGGGCACAAAAATGACGGCTCTACCCAGTGGTGGTTCATTTTTATCAAAGTGAGCCGGTCGGCACTCTCAGCTGACAGACGGGTGCGCTTGTCAGTGATGATGCCACCGGCTGCACTGAACACCCTCTCAGATAGGACGCTGGCGGCAGGACAGGACAGCACCTCCAAGGCATATAGGGCAAGTTCAAGCCACAGGTCCAACTTCGACACCCAATACGTGTAGGGCGCAGAGGGGTCGGAGAGGACAGGGCTGTGGTCGGAAAGGTATTCCCGCAACATGCGCCTATACTTCTCACGCCTGGTGACACTAGGACCCTCCGTGGCGGCACTTTGGCGAGGGGGTGCCATCAAGGTGTCCCAGACCTTAGACAGTGTGCCCCTCGTTTGTGTGGACCGGTGAGAACTTGGTTGCCTACTGGAGGAACTGCCCTCCCTGCCGCCAACGTCACATGCTGGAAACATCTCCATCATATTCTGCACCAATTGCCTGTGGCAAGCATTGATGCGATTGGCCCTCCCCTCTACCGGAATAAAAGACGAGATGTTGTTTTTATACCGGGGGTCAAGGATAGCAAAGATCCAGTACTGGTTGTCCTCCATGATTTTGACAATACGCTTGTCGGTTGTAAAGCACCCCAACATGAACTCAGCCATGTCTGCCACAGTGTTAGTTGGCATGACTCCTCTGGCCCCACCGGAAAGTTCAATCTCCATTTCCTCCTCATCCTCCATGTCTACCCATCCGCGCTGCAACAATGGGACGATTCGAAGTTGCCCGGAAGCCTCCTGTATCACCATCACATCATCGGACAACTCTTCTTCCTCCTCCTCCTCCTCCTCCTCCTCCATTAAACGCAGTGAAGCGGACAGATGTGTGGACCTACTCTCCAGCTGTGACGGATCGGATGCTATCCCTAACTCCTCTGTGTGATCTGAGTTATCCCTGATGTCAATCAGGGATTCTCTCAGAACACACAAGAGCGGGATTGTAAGGCTCACCATCGCATCCTCAGAGCTCACCCTCCTTGTGGACTCCTCAAAGACCCGTAGGATGTCACAAAGGTCTCTCATCCATGGCCACTCATGGATGTGAAACTGAGGCAGCTGACTTTGTGGCACCCTAGGGTTTTGTAGCTGGTATTCCATCAAAGGTCTCTGCTGCTCAACCACTCTATTCAACATCTGAAACGTTGAGTTCCAGCGTGTGGGGACGTCGCACAAAAGCCGGTGTTGTGGCACATGCAGGCGTTGCTGGAGAGATTTTAAGCTAGCAGCGGCTACTGTCGACTTGCGAAAGTGGGCGCACATGCGCCGCACTTTCACCAGTAGCTCTGGAACATTGGGGTAGCTCTTTAGGAAACGTTGCACCACTAGGTTGAAGACGTGGGCCAGGCATGGAACATGTTGGAGTCCGGCAAGCTCCAGAGCTGCTACCAGGTTCCGGCCGTTATCACAAACGACCATGCCTGGGCCCAGGTGCAGCGGCTCAAACCATATTGCCGTCTCATCGAGGAGGGCATCCCTCACCTCGGAGGCAGTGTGCTGTCTGTCCCCCAAGCTGATCAGCTTCAGCACAGCCTGCTGACGTCTACCAACGCCAGTGCTGCAACGTTTCCAACTCGTAGCTGGGGTCAATCTAACAGCGGAGGAGGAGGCGGTGGCGGAGGAGGAGGCGGTGGCGGAGGAGGAGGCGGTAGAGGCGGAGGAGGAGGCGGTAGAGGAGGAGGAGGAGGGGGGTGTTCTTCTCGTGTCCCTGCCAGGAATGTTAGGCGGGGAGACGAGGTACACCGGGCCAGTTTGGGAAGCAGTCCCAGCCTCAACTACATTCACCCAGTGTGCCGTCAGTGAAATGTAGCGTCCCTGTCCGCATGCACTTGTCCACGCGTCGGTGGTCAAGTGGACCTTTGTGCAAAGCGCGGAACTAAGGGCCCGCCTGATGTTGAGTGACACGTGCTGGTGCAAGGCGGGGACGGCACACCGGGAGAAGTAGTGACGGCTAGGGACGGCATAGCGAGGTGCCGCAGTTGCCATCAGGTCCAGGAAGGCGGGAGTTTCAACAAGCCGGAACGCCAACATCTCCTGGGCCAGCAGTTTAGCGATGTTGGCGTTCAAGGCTTGCGCGTGTGGGTGGTTAGCAGTGTATTTCTGCCGCCGCTCCAATGTCTGAGAGATGGTGGGTTGTTGTAAAGAAACGCCTGATGGTGCCTTTGATGGTGCAGGAGAAGGAGATAAGACAGGACCAGGGGAGGATGAGGTAGAAGTCAACAAAGTGGCGGAGGCAGATGAAGTGGTGTCCTGGCTCGTCCTCTGGAGTGCATCGCCAGCACAGTCAGCAGTGGCAGTGGCAGAGGCAGAGGCAGTGGCAGAGGCAGTGGCAGTGGCGTGAACGGCAGGCGGCCTTTGTCCTGCCGTTGCTGCCTGCCACTGATTCCAGTGCTTGGATTCCAAATGACGGCGCATTGAAGTGGTGGACAGGTTGCTCTTCTCAGAGCCCCTAATCAATTTCGAGAGGCAAATTGTGCAGACAACACTATATCTGTCCTCGGCGCATTCCTTGAAAAAACTCCACACCTTCGAGAAACGTGCCCTCGAGGTGGGAGTTTTTCGGGGCTGGGTACGAACTGGAACATCTTGGGAGATTCCGGGTGTGGCCTGGCTTCGCCTAAGCTGCTGACCTCTGCCTCTGCCTCTAGCTACCCTTTTTGGTGCTGCACCTGCCTCAACATCCACACTACTTTCCCCGCTTGACATCCCCCCTGTCCAGGTCGGGTCAGTGTCCTCATCATCCACCACTTCCTCTTCCAACTCCTGTCTCATCTCCTCCTCCCGCACAATGCGCCGGTCAACTGGATGCCCTGACGGCAACTGCGTCACATCATCGTCGATGAGGGTGGGTTGCTGGTCATCCACCACCAAATCGAACGGAGATGGAGGAGACTCTAGTGTTTGAGCATCTGGACACAGATGCTCCTCTGTTAGGTTCGTGGAATCGTGACGTGGAGAGGCAGGTTGAGGGACAATGAAAGGAGCGGAGAACAGCTCTGGGGAGCAGGGACAGTTTGGGTTATTGTTCTGTAAAGCTTCGGAATTTTGGGAGGAAGGAAGACAAGACTGTTGGGTAATAGGAGGAGAGGAGGCAGAGTCTGACTGGCTGCTGGACAATGTGCTGTAAGCGTTCTCTGACAGCCATTGCAAGACCTGTTCCTGGTTCTCGGGCCTACTAAGGTTTGTACCCTGCAGTTTAGTTAATGTGGCAAGCAACCCTGGCACTGTGGAGTGGCGCAATGCTTGCTGCCCCACAGGAGTAGGCACGGGACGCCCTGTGGCTTCACTGCTACCTTGCTCCCCAGAACCATTCCCCCGACCTCGCCCACGGCCTCGTCCACGTCCCTTTCCGGGAGCCTTGCGCATTTTGAATTCCTAGTTAGAAATTGGCACTGTATACCAGTAGTAAAAATTGTGGGTGCACGTAACCCCAATATATTCTTTGAATTCCCAGTCAGAAACTGGCACTATATGGCAGTAGCAAGAAATGAGGGTATTTGTATTCCCAATATACTCTTTGAATTCCCAGTCAGACAATGGCACTGTATACCAGTAGTAAAAATTGTGGGTGCACGTAACCCCAATATATTCTTTGAATTACCAGTCAGAAACTGGCACTATATGGTAGTAGCAAGAAATGAGGGTATTTGTATTCCCAATATATTCTTTGAATTCCCAGTCAGACAATGGCACTGTATACCAGTAGTAAAAATTGTGGGTGCACGTAACCCCAATATATTCTTTGAATTCCCAGTCAGAAACTGGCACTATATGGCAGTAGCAAGAAATGAGGGTATTTGTATTCCCAATATACTCTTTGAATTCCCAGTCAGACAATGGCACTGTATACCAGTAGTAAAAATTGTGGGTGCACGTAACCCCAATATATTCTTTGAATTACCAGTCAGAAACTGGCACTATATGGCAGTAGCAAGAAATGAGGGTATTTATAACCCCAATATATTCTTTGAATTCCCAGTCAGACAATGGCACTGTATACCAGTAGTAAAAATTGTGGGTGCACGTAACCCCAATATATTCTTTGAATTCCCAGTCAGAAACTGGCACTATATGGCAGTAGCAAGAAATGAGGGTATTTGTATTCCCAATATACTCTTTGAATTCCCAGTCAGACAATGGCACTGTATACCAGTAGTAAAAATTGTGGGTGCACGTAACCCCAATATATTCTTTGAATTACCAGTCAGAAACTGGCACTATATGGCAGTAGCAAGAAATGAGGGTATTTATAACCCCAATATATTCTTTGAATTCCCAGTCAGACAATGGCACTGTATACCAGTAGTAAAAATTGTGGGTGCACGTAACCCCAATATATTCTTTGAATTCCCAGTCAGAAACTGGCACTATATGGCAGTAGCAAGAAATGAGGGTATTTGTATTCCCAATATACTCTTTGAATTCCCAGTCAGACAATGGCACTGTATACCAGTAGTAAAAATTGTGGGTGCACGTAACCCCAATATATTCTTTGAATTACCAGTCAGAAACTGGCACTATATGGCAGTAGCAAGAAATGAGGGTATTTATAACCCCAATATATTCTTTGAATTCCCAGTCAGACAATGGCACTGTATACCAGTAGTAAAAATTGTGGGTGCACGTAACCCCAATATATTCTTTGAATTCCCAGTCAGAAACTGGCACTATATGGCAGTAGCAAGAAATGAGGGTATTTGTATTCCCAATATACTCTTTGAATTCCCAGTCAGACAATGGCACTGTATACCAGTAGTAAAAATTGTGGGTGCACGTAACCCCAATATATTCTTTGAATTACCAGTCAGAAACTGGCACTATATGGCAGTAGCAAGAAATGAGGGTATTTATAACCCCAATATATTCTTTGAATTCCCAGTCAGACAATGGCACTGTATACCAGTAGTAAAAATTGTGGGTGCACGTAACCCCAATATATTCTTTGAATTCCCAGTCAGAAACTGGCACTATATGGCAGTAGCAAGAAATGAGGGTATTTGTATTCCCAATATACTCTTTGAATTCCCAGTCAGACAATGGCACTGTATACCAGTAGTAAAAATTGTGGGTGCACGTAACCCCAATATATTCTTTGAATTACCAGTCAGAAACTGGCACTATATGGCAGTAGCAAGAAATGAGGGTATTTATAACCCCAATATATTCTTTGAATTCCCAGTCAGACAATGGCACTGTATACCAGTAGTAAAAATTGTGGGTGCACGTAACCCCAATATATTCTTTGAATTCCCAGTCAGAAACTGGCACTATATGGCAGTAGCAAGAAATGAGGGTATTTGTATTCCCAATATACTCTTTGAATTCCCAGTCAGACAATGGCACTGTATACCAGTAGTAAAAATTGTGGGTGCACGTAACCCCAATATATTCTTTGAATTCCCAGTCAGAAACTGGCACTATATGGCAGTAGCAAGAAATGAGGGTATTTGTATTCCCAATATACTCTTTGAATTCCCAGTCAGACAATGGCACTGTATACCAGTAGTAAAAATTGTGGGTGCACGTAACCCCAATATATTCTTTGAATTACCAGTCAGAAACTGGCACTATATGGCAGTAGCAAGAAATGAGGGTATTTATAACCCCAATATATTCTTTGAATTCCCAGTCAGACAATGGCACTGTATACCAGTAGTAAAAATTGTGGGTGCACGTAACCCCAATATATTCTTTGAATTCCCAGTCAGAAACTGGCACTATATGGCAGTAGCAAGAAATGAGGGTATTTGTATTCCCAATATACTCTTTGAATTCCCAGTCAGACAATGGCACTGTATACCAGTAGTAAAAATTGTGGGTGCACGTAACCCCAATATATTCTTTGAATTACCAGTCAGAAACTGGCACTATATGGCAGTAGCAAGAAATGAGGGTATTTGTATTCCCAATATATTCTTTGAATTCCCAGTCAGACAATGGCACTGTATACCAGTAGTAAAAATTGTGGGTGCACGTAACCCCAATATATTCTTTGAATTCCCAGTCAGAAACTGGCACTATATGGCAGTAGCAAGAAATGAGGGTATTTGTATTCCCAATATACTCTTTGAATTCCCAGTCAGACAATGGCACTGTATACCAGTAGTAAAAATTGTGGGTGCACGTAACCCCAATATATTCTTTGAATTCCCAGTCAGACACTGGCACTATATGGCAGTAGCAAGAAATGAGGGTATTTGTATTCCCAATATATTCTTTGAATTCCCAGTCAGACAATGGCACTGTATACCAGTAGTAAAAATTGTGGGTGCACGTAACCCCAATATATTCTTTGAATTACCAGTCAGAAACTGGCACTATATGGCAGTAGCAAGAAATGAGGGTATTTGTATTCCCAATATATTCTTTGAATTCCCAGTCAGACAATGGCACTGTATACCAGTAGTAAAAATTGTGGGTGTATATAGCCCCAATTCTATTGCTAGGGGACTTGCAGGGTATTTCTGGGGTGAAGGTGGGGGGGCACACCGTTGGAACGGGTATCGGGGTATATATCGGGTATACGGGAATACACTGACAGTGTATTCCATTCAGGATCCTGGGAAAGCTGGGTTGCGGCGATTGAGCCCGTCAGTGCCACGTTACACTGACAAGCTTCTCCCTGGAATTTAGCTCTTACAAGAGCTGTTGGTTGTCTTCTCCTTCCTATCCTAGCCTGTCCCTGCCTACCCAGAATCTAAGCCCTAGCTAGCTGGACGGAAACCTCCGTCCTCGGTGAATTGCAAGCTCAGAATGACGCGAAGCTGGGCGTCGCTGTTCTTTTAAATTAGAGGTCACATGTTTTCGGCAGCCAATGGGTTTTGCCTACTTTTTTCAACGTCACCGGTGTCGTAGTTCCTGTCCCACCTACCCAGCGCTGTTATTGGAGCAAAAAAGGCGCCAGGGAAGGTGGGAGGGGAATCGAGTAATGGCGCACTTTACCACGCGGTGTTCGATTCGATTCGAACATGCCGAACAGCCTAATATCCGATCGAACATGAGTTCGATAGAACACTGTTCGCTCATCTCTAGTTTTTACTAATTGGACGAGCGCCGTTTGGTCGAGGAGTATTTGGGGAGAATTTGAGCCTTAATCAAACACGTAATGCACTGATTCTGCAGTTTTCGAGCTTCCCCCGTGGAGAGTGTAATGAATAATCCATAAGAGGAAGAGGCTTTGCAGAAACACGGACAGTGCTTTAAACACACCGAACGTGGCAGAGAGATTGACACAAGATTTCACTTTGGATGTCCCTGCAGACGGGATATTAAGACTCTGCTATCTAAACAAGGAAGGCTGCTAAGAAAGCTATCAAAACACATTTAGAATGAAGGATAAAGTTGTGGAGGTTTTTAAGTAAAGACTGTGCTTTCAGGCAAGATCTCATTTAATTCTGTTTTTGCAGCTATCAGAGATTTCAAGCTATATGCTTTGTCTGCCACTCACCAGCAATAGTCAAGGAGCCGTTTTTCCCATCATTCATTTCTAATGCAAATTACTCATCCTTTACTTTCAGATTGATGGGAACGGTAACGTGGTAGAAGGTGATCATTTATAATGTCTACATATTGATAAGAGCCTGGAAAAAAAAAAAAAGTGTAAATTTTAAAATTTTACTTTTACTAAATCCATAAAAACTCCTACTAATGTCATTGGCCAATAAAGCAGCACCTCAGTCCAAAGACCAATATAAAATGAACATACCATTACTATTAGGATTTGGTTACACAGAAAATTTAACAGTTGTGGCTAAGCTGGAGTCAGACTGATTTTAAAAAGGTTCTGGAGACTTTGGTTGAATCTCTGCTTGGAGAGTAGTTTAGCCATAGAAATCAGTCAGGCATGTTCCAAGTGGGTTTTGTGGTTTCTAACCCTACCCTGGATCTGATACATTGTCTACCAATAAGTATTTGGACACCCATGCAAATGAAGATATCGTGATGTACATCGCGCCTTCTGCCGTTAAACAGGAAACAGTATTGGCATTAGTGCATTGGCATTAGTCTCATGTAAGATGCCACAAAGTGCAAAGTTGTCCGATTTCAAGAAAGGGATAACTGTGGGGTACCACAGAAATGGTCAATGCTTAAGGGACATAGCAAGCGAACTGAATTACCCAAAATCGACAGTGGCCTATGTGATTACGAAGTGGAAGGTGAACGGTGATTGTTGGAATGTGCCCTGAGTTGGCAGACCCTCGAAACTGGGAGATAGAGACTGACGGGTGCTGGCCAGAGAAACCGCACCCAACCGATGGAGTTTCACCAGGCATCCAGGAGTATCAATAAATACCATTGATCAATACCATCAGTAAGGAAGCATCTGCTGGGTTCTACCAACTATTTAATGTGAATAAATATTGTTTTTCTATTCTACCACAGGTGTCCTAATACTTATTGGTAGATAGTGTGCTTGCCCTGACCCATGGAACACCTCCCGCCCTTATAAATGTAGTACCCAAAAAGATGCCCCAATTTTATGTTTATTTCTTCAAAAGCTATAGTATTGCAGTCTATCGAAAAATTGCTATATTAGTATTCAACCCTGTAAAGGGGGAGGACCTGGATTGGCAGACCAGTGAGCTCTCAGATGAGTCCTGGCTTCCAGGGTAACCAAGTGGCTTCCATGATCTCGTCAGGGAAGGGTGACTTGAAGCAGGCTGTGGTGACCTCCTAGACTCTCAGGAGAAATGTAAAATTTCCTGGGCTTACCATTTTACATACAACTGTTATGGTCAGTACATATGTCTATGTAACAAGAAGTAGGTTGTGGCCCTTTCCATATGGGGCATGGTAATAGACAGAAGGGGCACGGCCTTATACATACTGATTGTGGCCTCACCCTGACATGTTCACAGTTTCCCGAACACCTCTTCTAAATAGTTGGAAAGTATGATTTTACCATGAGCTCTACCATAGGTTAATAAAGCAATACATATTTCCCATTTAAAGGGAACATTGTGTCTGATCTTCTGCAGTGTGTTCTAGAGCTGAGCAGATTGATGTACAGTTTATGGGAATAGATTCAGTATAACTTGTCATTTATTCATTAAAATTTCTGCTCATTCTGAGCTTAGGTGTCCAGTGGGAGCTTCTTCTTAGTGATCGACAATCCTTCCATGTGTGACTGTGCATATAAATATACATGTCAGCCACTAGGTAGATAGAAGTGGCACTGATTTTGGAAGAAGGTAACCATATATCAAAGCTGAGCTATTGAGCATGAATACTAGTATTCTCTAAATTTACAATAGGAGACTAAAAGAAGCAAGACAAAAAGTCCAGTTATGTAAATGGAAGCCATGTGTCTATTCCTTATTCCAGTCTTGGTTGCATGTAGGCTGTTGGAGAACATTTACAGTATTTACTTTAGTGAAGATCTATATTGTGTATGCTAAAGTACTATACCGTGCAACAACTGCATGTATTAGTCCCATTCATATTGCATTGTAGTCCCGCCACTGCATGTATCAGTCACCATTCTCAGGATCAAATAAGTGCAGTATATACTTTATGTCCATGAAGACCAAGAACCGTCCAAAAACTGAGCAGTGACGTAATATACACTAATAACAATACCGCTTATAGTTCTAAAAGTTTTTGTTCATTAAAAATTGACCTGATCACCTCCCTTCCCCCTTCCCAAGGGATAATGAAGTCATACACTAGCTACACTAAGACTAGTAACGTCGGTGTTCCTCTCTTTTATCATAGAGTTTTCGCTACATAAGTATATTAAAAATTAATTTTAAAAAAGTGCAAAATATCCAACAGTGCATTGTGTTTTCCTGCTACCATCTGTCTACCCATAGCCATACCTGTTGTTAGTTTGATATTAAAGTGTTTGCATTAGAGAGCTTGGAGGGGGGTAGATCCAATTCTATGAGACCTCAGAGTATCAGAACTTGACTTTTTAAGGGAATTGGCACTTCTGGTTCCTCTAGGAATTTGTCACAGTTTGTACTAGCAGATAAGAAAAACAGGATGTACAGATGAGTTGACTGATTCAGAACGAACTTTGTAAAGCTGAAACTTTTACGATTAATTTTGGATGAACCTGTAAAAATGCCACGTGTAACATGTAGGCTGATGCCACGTGTTACCCAGGTAGGCGTTTGGCATCACCTCTCTCTCTACTACTCATCACTGGTGGGTGGACAAGTCATAATGTTAATCGCATATACATTGTATATTATATTATATCACTAGAGGGAGGACCCGGCTTCGCACGGGTATATTACATTTTATGTTTGTGTACTGGCCCCATAAGAATTGTCCAATTTTGCACTGGTGTATTTTGTATGTTGTTTGTGTGTATGTCCATAAGCGTCATGTGATTATGTGTATCTCATTTTGGATGTCAGTGAAAAACCTGTGATCAGTTGTTATGGATACCTGGAGTAAAGCTGTATCTAATCCTTCCCCGTGTAGTACTGTGTTTAGATGCAAGTCTCTAATTCTTGTTGGTGTGGTACTTTGTGCAGATGCACATATCTAATCCTCCCCATGTGATATTGTGTGAAGAGGCGCGTATCTAATCCTCCAGTAAGTGAAACTGTGTGCAGACGCGCGTATCTAATGACTCTGGTGTGTGGTACTGTGTGCAGATGGGCGTATCTAATCCTCCCCCATGTGGAACTGTGTGCTGAGACGCGTATCTAATTCTCTGGCATGTGGTACTGTATGCAGAGGCCTGTATCTAATCCTCCCCTGTGTGGTATTGTGTGAAGAGGCGCGTATCTAATCCTCCCCCATGTGATACTGTGTGCTGAGACGCGTATCTAATTCTCTGGCTTGTGGTACTGTGTGCAGAGGCATGTATCTAATCCTCCAAAGTGTGATACTGTGTGCACACATGTATCTAATCCTCCCCTGTGTGGTACTGTGTGAAGAGTCGCGTATCTAATCCTACTGCATGTGGTACTGTGTGCAGACGTGTGTATCTAATTCTATGGTGTGTACAACTGTGTGCAGACGCGCGTATCTAATCCTCTGGAGTGTGGAACTGTGTGTAGACGTGTGTATCTAATCCTACGGCATGTGGTACTCTGTGCAGACGTGTGTATCTAATCCTATGGCGTGTACAACTGTGTGCAGATGCGCATATCTAATCCTCTGGAGTGTGGAACTGTGTGTAGACGCGCGTATCTAATTCTACGGCATGTGGTACTGTGTGCAGACGCACGTATCTAATCCTCCCCATGTGGTACTGTGTGTAGACGCGCGTAACTAATTCTACGGCATGTGGTACTGTGTGCAGACGCGTGTATCTAATCCTATGGCGTGTACAACTGTGTGAAGACACGTGTATCTAATCCTCCCCTGTGTGGTATTATGTGAAGAGGTGCGTATCTAATCCTACAGTGTGTGTAACTGTGTGTAGAAGCATGTATCCAATCCCCCGGCATGTGGTACTGTGTGCAGATGTGCGTATATAATCCTATGGCATGTGGTACTGTGTGTAGATGAGCGTATCTAATCCTCCCCCGTGTGATACTGTGTGCTGAGACGCGTATCTAATTCTCTGGCTTGTGGTACAGTGTGCAGAGGCATGTATCTAATCCTCCAAAGTGTGGTACTGTGTGCACACACACATATCTAATCCTCCCCTGTGTGGTATTGTGTGAAGAGGCGCGTATCTAATCCTTTGGCGTGTGGAACTGTGTGTAGACGCGCGTATCTAATCCTACTGCATGTGGTACTGTGTGAAGACGCGTGTATCTGATCCTATGGCGTGTACAACTGTGTGAAGACACGTGTATCTAATCCTCCCCTGTGTGGTATTGTGTGAAGAGGCGCATATCTAATCCTCCAGTAAGTGAAACTGTGTGCAGACGCGCGTATCTAATGACTCTGGCGTGTGGTACTGTGTGCAGATGGGCGTATCTAATCCTCCCCCATGTGGAACTGTGTGCTGAGACGCGTATCTAATTCTCTGGCATGTGGTACTGTATGCAGAGGCCTGTATCTAATCCTCCCCTGTGTGGTATTGTGTGAAGAGGCGCGTATCTAATCCTCCCCCATGTGATACTGTGTGCTGAGACGCGTATCTAATTCTCTGGCTTGTGGTACTGTGTGCAGAGGCATGTATCTAATCCTCCAAAGTGTGATACTGTGTGCACACACGTATCTAATCTTTCCCTGTGTGGTATTGTGTGAAGAGGCGCGTATCTAATCCTTCGGCGTGTGGAACTGTGTGTAGACGTACGTATCTAATCCTACTGCATGTGGTACTGTGTGAAGACGCGTGTATCTAATCCTATGGCGTGCACAACTGTGTGCAGACATGCGTATCTAATCCTCTGGAGTGTGGAACTGTGTGAAGACGCGTGTATCTAATCCTATGGCGTGTACAAATGTGTGCAGACGCGTGTATCTAATCCTCTGGAGTGTGGAACTGTGTGTAGACGCCTGTATCTAATCCTTCGGTATGTGGAACCGTGTGCAGACGCGTGTATCAAATCCTTCAGTGTGTGGAACTGTGTGCAGAAGTGCGTATTTAATTCTCTGGTTTGTGGGACTGTGTGCAGACCCGTGTATCTAATCCTCTGGTGTGTGATACTGTGTGCTGATCTGTGTATCTAATCCTCTGGTGTGTGATACTGTCTGCTGATCTGTGTATCTAATCCTCTGATGCGTGTATCTCAGTTTGGATATCAGTGTTGTATTGTGCATGTGGAGTGACCGTGTGTATTGCAGTTGGAATATGAGTGAAAGTCTTCACACAGTACCACACTTTGGAGGATTAGATACATGCCTCTGCACACAGTACCACAAGCCAGAGAATTAGATACGCGTCTCAGCACATAGTACCACATGGGGGAGGATTAGATACGCGCGTCTACACACAGTACCACATGCCATAGGATTATATACGCACATCTGCACACAGTACCACATGTCGGAGGATTGGATACATGCTTCTACACACTGTAGGATTAGATATGCACCTCTTCACACAATACCACACAGGGGAGGATTAGATACACGTGTCTTCACACAGTTGTACATGCCATAGGATTAGATACACGCGTCTGCACACAGTACCACATGCCGTAGGATTAGATACGCGCATCTACACACAGTACCACATGGGGAGGATTAGATACGCGCGTCTGCACACAGTACCACATGCCATATAATTAGATATGCGCATCTACACACAGTTCCACACTCCAGAGGATTATATACGCGCGTCTGCACACAGTTGTACACGCCATAGGATTAGATACACACGTCTGCACAGAGTACCACATGCCGTAGGATTAGATACACACGTCTACACACAGTTCCACACTCCAGAGGATTAGATACGCGCGTCTGCACACAGTTGTACACGCCATAGAATTAGATACACGCGTCTGCACACAGTACCACATGCAGTAGGATTAGATACGCGACTCTTCACACAGTACCACACAGGGGAGGATTAGATACATGTGTGCACACAGTATCACACTTTGGAGGATTAGATACTTGCCTCTGCACACAGTACCACAAGCCAGAGAATTAGATACGCGTCTCAGCACACAGTATCACACGGGGGAGGATTAGATACGCGCCTCTTCACACAATACCACACAGGGGAGGATTAGATACGTGCATCTGAACACAGTACCACACGGGAGGATTAGATACAGGCCTCTGTATACAGTACCACATGCCAGAGAATTAGATACGCGTCTCAGCACACAGTTCCACATGGGGGAGGATTAGATATGCGCATCTGCACACAGTACCACACGCCAGAGTCATTAGATACGCGCGTCTGCACACAGTTTCACTTACTGGAGGATTAGATACGCGCCTCTTCACACAATATCACATGGGGAGGATTAGATATGTGCATCTGCACAAAGTACCACGCCAACAAGAATTAGACACTTGCATCTAAACACAGTACTACACGGGGAAGGATTAGATACAGCTTTACTCCTGGTATCCATAACAACTGATTAACTGAGGTTTTTCACTGACATCCAAAATGAGATACACATAATCACATTACGCTTATGGACATACACACAAACAACATACAAAATACACCAGTGCAAAATTGGACAATTCTTATGGGGTCAGTACACAAACATAAATTGTAATATACCCGTGCGAAGCCGGGTCCTCCCTCTAGTATTATATATAAACAGCAGCACTTTTTACCATGTCTTCCACTTTACAAAACTTTATTTCTTCCAACATAACTGGTATGTAGGTATGAAAAAATATAGGAAGAAATGTTCCCAATGATGGGGTACTTTTTAGAGACTCTTTAATGCTAAAAAGTGGCAGTGCTGTGTAATACTAAATAGTTTGTATCCACTGCTTACCATGCGTTTTCCCATAGACATCCATGTCACTGTCAGTTGCATATTATTTTGGCTGTGTTTGCCGTAGGGAGCTAGAAATGGACTAGATAGAGTCATTGGAGTCCTGATGTGCCATAAACCATGTTGGAAACTAATTTAATTTCCAATTTGTATCAAGTTTATTTTAAACAAAAGGAAACTTGAGACCGAAACACCTGAAACCAAAACACTTTGTAATGTCCGTATATGTTCAGACGTCTGCTCTATCCTCTGTCCGGCTATGATTTTATGCTTTTCGGTTTCTTGTTGTACTGTGTCTGAACACAGCTCTATCCGCTCACCTCTACTATTCATCCTCCGTCACACTCATCTCTTCCACTGTTTGTTTCCCTCTGCTCCTCAAACAATTAACCTCAGTCTTTCTTATGTGATTGACATCTTTCCTTTCTAACCCATACCTGAGTGCTTGCTATAGGTCTCCGTTGAGCATGCTGGCGGTTTTCTCCTGTATCTCTGTTTTTGCAGACCAGTCTGTTCTTCCAGTCCTTGTTTTATTTCTGCTGCATGGCTGTTCAGGCCCTTGATTATTTCTCTACTTTTTCTCCTTTGTTTGTCTTGTCTGTGCTTGTGTTTGCACTTGTGACATAGGAAGGGACTGTCGCCCAGTTGTCCTCTACCGCTTAGGGTAGCTGAGGCAAGCAAGTAGGAACTTCGGGGTAGGTCTAGTATTAGGGCTCACTGTCCTTGTCTTCCTTTGTTCTTCTGGGATGTCCGTAGCAGATGAAATATAACAAGTTTTGTAACACATTTCTTCAGAGGCTAACCCATCTCTAGCAGAGTGATATTGTACAGAATTAAGTATGTATGCAAAAAAGAGAAAGTTCTCATGTAGTCATAGCGTTAAAACATGACAATTATAATATAATCCATGCAACCTCTAAGGGGCCTAACTTGTAGTCACTCCAGACATCGGGACAGTTTGTAGATAAAATTGAGGCAAAAAAATCCAGGCAATAGTACTGTTGGTTGGATTTTGTGCTCCTTCTTTTCATCTAGTAGATTGGAAGAGGAAGAATCAGAATCCTGCCCACACTGCAATTTTTTGTGATTTTTCCACAATTGTCTTCACTAGAGATGAGTGAACACTAAAATGTTCGGGGTTCGAAATCCGATTCGAACAGCCGCACACTGTTTGACTGTTTGAACGGGTTTTGAACCCCATTATAATCTATGGGGGGAAATGCTCATTTCAGGGGTAGGCAATATTCGATCAAATTCTACTTACCAAGTCCACGAGTGAGGGTCGGGCTGGATCCTCCGAGCAGTCTTCTCCCTGCGCAGCGTAACCGCGTCCTCTTCCGGCTCTTCATTCACTCTGCCAGGCATCGGGCCTGGGCAGAGTCGACTGTGCATGCCCGCACTACAAGCGGACATGTGCAGTCGGCTCTGTCCAGGCCCGGTGCCTGGCAGAGTGAATTCAGTGCCGGAAGAGGACGCGGGGACGCTGCGCAGGGAGAAGACTCTAAAGGTAGGAGAAGAACCAGCGTTGATTGGCAATGTATAGCATTCTTCCAATCAACGCTGGTTCTGCATCGAATCTTAACTTCGAACAGCTAGTAGTATTCGATCGAGTACGAGTATCTCGAATACTGTAGTATTCGATGGAACACCTACTCGATGGAGTACTACTCGCTCATCTCTAGTCTTCACACATGTCTTGTCATAAGTCACTTAGGTAGTTTAAAATTCCCTTAGTTATCGGAGAATATTTGTCTAGTATTTACAGAAAACAATGCTTGTATTGAGAAATAAACAGCAACTGTTTCAAATATCATTTTACCTCAATTTTGAAAACATGCAGATGTTTAATGTACAACTCACATAACTCCGTAAAAGCTTCTGAATTTATTATAAACCCAAGTGTTTAAGAACTAAAACATTGGTGGCTAAAAAGATCTAAATATCTGAGAAAGATTGGTAGATTCCCATGATAATTCAATTTTCTGCACTGGACACATAATGGATGGCACATAAAATCCCTCCGGAGGAAGGAGGATGAAGGATTCTCAGCTGCTTTAGGAAATATAACTAGCTCATTACAATGGAACAAGAGGGATGTTTTATGAAAGAACCATAGCTCTAAAGATTTACATTCACATCCATTAGGGACTATGTTGCTCGTCTCTATTCTCGGAGAGTGTTAATGGGCCTTCCTTTGGTTGGTATAATGTTGGCAGAAAATGATAAGATCAATCCTCTTCATTCTTTCAGTCTAAATCACTCAGCTGTCTACTAGAACCAGGGCGAGACATGGACTGGGGTGATATACTGCTTGTACTTGGGAGAGTCCTAAATCACCCTCACTTCTCCCATGGGAACAGAACTGTGATAAATTAGGATAGTGTTTTGTGTAATGTCATCTGTGAAATTGATCAGGCAAGTACATTGTAAATTCGGTGAATATTCAATGTACAGGTATATAGACCCTCTTAATTATAACAGGGACTAAAAGCTCTAAAGAGGCTTTGGTATAATGTGTAATATTACAGAATCATTGCCTGACTTATTCCCAGGCAATGGACACAAGTGACTAGTAATACCTACACTGTGTAAGATTACATGCTGTTTAATTTCTGTGTCGATGAGAAAAGATGATACATGGTGTTCCTTAAATTGTGGTCTCTGATAGGGTTGATGATTAATGTGTAGCTAGAGGTCAGAGTAGAAGGTCATATGACTGCAGCTCCAGACAAGATCATAGATTCAGCCAAAGGTTAAGATGCAGATGCAGGTAAAGGTTAAGATTAGTAGCACAGAAAGAACAAGAATGGGGGAAGCAAAGCAATTCAAAATGGACACAGTAAATTACACTATCGGGAAGTTCCCTTATCATGGCTGCACAGCGCTGGACACATAGTAGATCTGAGCCAGAAGTACTAACAAGTATGGGGAAGGTAGCTCGGTAGTTGCAGTGGTGCAGACCCAACCAGTCAGAAACAGGGACACAAAATCAGTTTTATTTAGAAAAAACAACAAAATAAATAAACCTTCACGTCAGGTACAAAAATAAGCAAAGTAAAATACAGCCTTAACTTCAGGCAAAAGCGAAAACAAAACTCCTGCTCTTCCGAGCTCTAACTAATACAGAATAAGGCTAACTATATGTGGGGCTTACTTCCAGCCACAAGATCAAACGAAACGCTACAAATCACAATTTGGTCTCACCAAAACTCTCCAGGACAGACCTAGGCACCCCCACTCACTCCCAGGATCTGCCCTGAAGTGCAGGCTCTGTAGACTTTTATGGCCTAGTAACAAGCCCCAGGACCCACACCTGGGGCTCAGGCCTACTCAAGATTCACCCTGGATCACACATACGTCAGAAATCTGGAGGAGATATACCATAACTCCAGTACTCTGTCTGCCACCCTCTCATACAAGATACTGTTGCCCTTTCAATGCATGCATCTTTGTCCCTAATCTCACCCTAGATGGTTGGAAACAATCTCTGCTGGAAAATTAAAATCTAAATTTTTTCATGGAACTTTAATGCATGGCTTGAAGTTATATCCATGAATAATACTGTATATTATAATATATATATATATATATATATATATATATATATATATATATATATATATATAGGGCCAGTAATACTACCCATGTCATGTTCTAATATTTTGTTGTTCGCCCTCCTTATGAAATCAGGAATAGCCATAAAGTATATATCTTATCTTATCTTATCTTTCTTATCTTATCTTATCTTATCTTATCTTATCTGTACTTTGTATTCCTGTATCCTTTGTCAATGGCATACATACAATAGGGGCAGGGTAGACACTTGCTGTGGACATATGATGGCAAGGGGTCTTCTGACAATACTTTTATTGTTTGATTTCTGACAATCCAAATATTATACATGATTCCCTTTTGCTCTGTTTACTGAGATTTATCATACAGTCTGTCAGACATGCCCCCCCCCCCATTCTGTCAGGGGTTAACCCTTTAACTAAACTGTAGCAGAAGATCAGTATACTGTTTGTCAGCTGGACTAGAGGGTTCTACAGGCAGAGCTAACCAAACCATTGTTTTAAAAGATGCTGCGTGTGCTTTATTTTTAGTTTTTAGTTTTCCAACACATTTATGTAAAAATATCCAAAGAAAATACAGTGTGGGAATTTATTAAGTCTTAATTGATTCCCCTGCTGGTGTAAGATGCGTCTGAATTATTAAGCGGTTCTAACTTCTTAATAATAGTGGCACATCTGGCACGGTCAGGAACTAGCAAAGATTTCATGGATAACTGATAACAGTTTTCTAGCTTGAATTATAGTGAATCTATCGGGCTGAAGAATCCCTGAATCCAGTCCGCCTTGTTTTCTGACTTCCTCAGCCCACTTTTTGAAAAAGTCGGAAAATGATGTACAGCAAAAATGTGCCACTTTTCTCTCCACATTTTTCATTCAGAATAGGGGACGGAATCCATGAACACAATTCGGCGCAGGTGTGAACTCAGCCTTATATGACGTCTGTCACTCTATTCTTATTGACAATGGATTCTTTTGACTCCTACTGCTCTTGAAGGGGCTATCGTCAAATCACCACCATCCAGAAGATAGATGAGGACTAAACTACCGGTAGCCCCACCATCATAAGAACAGGTCCTGTAACCCTGTTTAAAAAGGAATAATATTTGCATGTACTTGGCTCTGCTCCATTTAATGTCCTTCCCACTGGAACAAGAAGAATTTGACTTAATCGTTGACACAAAAGTTCACTGAATAGAATCTTAGGTCCCAAGATCCTTGGTCTTAAAACTAATAAAACATTAAAATAAAACAAATATAATATGTGTTCAAAAGAAAAGTGTCTGAATCAACCACAAAATGGAAAAAACTACCAGAGGAGACCAGTCCTATGGTATAGCTGAGTTGGACCCTCATAAAATAGCACATGGGCAGCCTAGGAATCAGCCCAAAGTATATGCTTACCAGCTGGGGCTTTCCCTAAGAGGCCCCCAGGTATATCGCCCTGGTACAAGGTCTCCTGAACTAAGTTTGTCTAATAATGGAGGAAGCTGATGCTGCCCTGAACTATTGGGACCCTACTAGAGATGAGTAGCCCCTCAATATTTGACTACTCGAATCGAATATCGAACCCTATTATAGTCTATGGGAGGGAAATGCTCGTTTCAGGGGTAGGCAACGTTCGATCAAAAATATATTTACCAAGTCCATGAGTGAGGGTCGGGCTGGATCCTCCGAGAAGTCTTCTCCTTGCAGCGTCCCTGCAGCATCTTCCGGCTCTTCATTCACTCTGGTAGGAGAAGAACCAGCGTTGATTGGCCGACTGTATAGCATTTGGCCAATCAATGCTGGTTCTGCATCGAACTTTTACATTTGAGTACGAGTATTTCGAATACTGTAGTATTCGATCGAATACCTACTTGATCGAGTACTACTCGCTCATCTCTAGACCCTACACTATGTGATTCCCTGGTGTCAAAGTTTCATCAGGGATCAGATAGACTTCACTAAACTTAGAGAAGGTACCATACAGACACACTCTAGCAGCATGTCCACATTGATAATAGCGGCACACTGAACCGAGCTCTTGGAGCTGCTTTTACAGGTAAGAGGAAAAAAAAGCCCAATGGATATACATGCTTTCTTCATTTAGACGTCTTGCTTGAACCGGGATTTCTGGTCGTATAATTCCTAGCTCTTGGCTTTCGCTTCTATGATCAGGGGACATAGGCTGTATCTATATGCAAAGATACTGTTATTTACGGTATCATTTGATATGAGTAGGGAATCATATTGCTATTTCTTGTTTCTCGCCACCAAGTGGCTTTATTCTATATGAGAGATATAATTACTATGGCATTGACCTTCACTATTGTTCCCTGTTGTGTTGTTCTATCAGCAGTGATAATTTGTATATGATGTAGCAGCCATACCACTCTGCTTTCCCATGTTCCCGAGCAGCATTATCAGCCACTGCTGCCTTAGCAGATACCTCTGTTTGTATGGAGCGTTTTCATCTTTTTTATATTGTCATCTTTTAATCAGGTTGTAAATACTTTTTTTTTTTTTTTATTATCGTGTTTATTTTGAGTGCTACTCGGCCTTTTCTTTGGGTTCATTTGTATGGTATCAGCTTTTTGTTTTGGTTGCAATATTAGGTGGCTATTGGTTTCTGTGTCCAGGTTTTGAGGGTTGTTTTAAGAGTTAATATCCCCTCGTAGTGCTCCCCTATGGGAGATTAGTTTTGTGTAATGCAGGTACTGTGGCAGTATCACTTACAATTTGGTTGTGATATAGTGGTGAGCTTTACTGCATTCCAAGCAAATGACGGTGGGTTCACACCTGCGATCCGGTCTCCACTTTCAGTTTCCGTCTACTGTTGGCAGAAGATGGAAACCTGACAGACCGTGTCCTGCCGTGAGCACCGTGAGCGTTTTGTGTTCTCCACGTCGAAACCGTTTTTTTTAAACCAGACACAAAGTCCTGCATTTCCAACTTTGTGTCCGGTTAAAAAAAAAATGGTCTTGCCGCAGAGAGGACAAAACTCTCACGGGCGCTCACAGCCAGACACTTTTCAATTGAATGTGTTTGAAAAATGACTGCATATTTCCGTCTTCTGTCCAGTTTCGGGCAGAAAATGGAAATCTGCATAACGGATAACCGGAAACAGATGTGAACGAGCCCTGACCCGGGTTCGATACCTGACCGACGTCGTCAGATTGGCCCTTATACCATGGAATCTGGGATGGTAATATTAAACTGTGTTACATTCTTGCTTCACAGTTTTGGTACTGTATCATGCCAGGTATTTTTCAACCACAACTCGAGTACTGTGTCAAGCCAAGGCTTAGTGAGGAATACCATAGTAAAGGTCATTACTAGGGTTGAGCTGATCTTGACTTTTCAGGATCGATTTTAAAATCCAATTTCCGATCATTTTTCATTCGAACCCCATCTCGATCCCAATTCCGATCCCAATGCAAGTCAATGGGATTTTTTTTATTAATCAAAGATCGGATTTTAATAGCAATACTATTCACTATACAGCATGGAATCTAAGAATTGTTAGAATCCACGCTGAGTAGTGAATCCCTAAGTAGCCAGAGGATTTTTTTTTAATCCTCTGGCTACTTAGTCCCCCCTGGTGTCCACTTACCTGCAGAGATGGCTGCTCCGGTGCCTGGTGTTTTTCTTCGCTTCGCTGCCGCTCCACGCTGCTCTTCTCGCCTCGCTGCCCCCTGCCTCCCAGATTAGGAGAGTGTGGGCGGGTTAGGAGAGTGTGGGCGGGTACTAGGAGGGGAGACATCACGTCTCCCCGCCCTTTACCCGCCCACACTCTCCTAAGCCACAAGCCCCACCTTCCTAGCTCTTTAAACACTAACCTGGGAGGCGGCGGCAGCGAGGCGAGAAGAACAGCGTGGAGCGGCAGCGAGGCGAAGAAGAAGGAGGGCACCGGAGCAGCCATCTCTGGAGGTAAGTAGCTACTAGAGATGTTAGTGTAGTCTCCCATTAGAATGAATGGAGGCAGCTGGCGTGCAGGGGGTTAAGGCTGTGTGCTGGCTGCTTCAATTCATTCCTATGGAACCGCAGCGGAGCCTTCACACTGAGTATACACTCCACTCAGAATGAGCAGAGCGTATACTCAGTGTGAAGGCTAAGCAAAGCATTGTGGGAAATAGTACCGATCTCGATTCCACCTAAAAAGATCGTGTTCGGAATTCCGATCGCGATCGTGAAATTTTCTTGATCGCCGATCGGATTCCGATCTTTTCCAAACACGATCACTCAACCTTAGTCATTACTTGATGGTTCCCTCTTGGGGCCAGTTTAAGAAAGTAAAACCACTTGCCAGGTTTCCTTTACAATTCCTGGGCTTCTCTAGATGAAATGAGCATTGTTCTGCCAGTCATTCGCAGCAACGAAAAACAGAAAATGAACATAAATATAACATGAACACAAATTTCTACTTAATTTGCACGTTACACTTTTTTCTTCGGAATTAAATGCATTAAACATGGATTTTGGTGGTTTTTTTTAGATCAAATGAAAATGTCAAAAGCAAATGTAAATAAAGAGCATCATTTCTGCATAACTATCACTAAAACATTGAACATATAACTGTGCAGTCACGCACAATGTATTTCAAAAAGATATTACATTACAAATGCTACACTAAAATTATTCACTAAGTACATGTGCTCTCAGGCATAAATGTAATATTAGGAGAAGTGCAGCATGCAAAATTTATTCTACAATATTCTATTTAAACTGCACATCTTTCCCTTACAAGTAGTGTTTTCTTCTCACGGAACCAGAATAGTAGCAGAAGTTCATATAAAGGTCCTATATACAGAATCAGTGAGACACCAGCTATAGCAATAAAGTGAAAAACGACGAATATCAGAGGATACATGTATTTGTAGGTCTGTATAAGTCTCTAAAGGAATTCTTGCACACCTGAAGGATAAAGGTAATATATAAAAGTGGGATTCATGTATGGTAGACTGTCAAAAATGAAATTCTGCAGTGGCACTCATGTACTGGCAATGTAAATCCGCTGAATTATAGAAATGGCTGGAACAAAGTTCAGTGAAGAACAAGATTAGGGTCTGGTCATGTTACATTTTGATTTGTAGAAACACTCCAGTAAAAAAATGTTGTCCCCCATTGCCTGTATGTAGTGTAATGTTACTATAGAAGATGTTCTACTGTGAAGTTATGTGCTCCCATCCAGAGCACTCATTTCCTATCTACTCCTCTGATGCACACAGTGTTTAATTCACAATGCATATCTATTAGTATTTTGTTCTGACACCTGCTGACCTACTTTGAGAGTTTGACCTCCTGTTCATCCAGGAAACACTATGCAAAATGCAGCAAAATATTGGTGTGATTTGTGTCTAAAATGCAGTGCATCACATTTATCAATGACTTGCACTACAAAAGCGGAGTGGGTCATCTTTTTTTGAATACACTAAGCTAACTAATACATGATGTAAAGTTAGACTAGACAGGTTTATCAAACAACATCAGACACTTTGATAAATGTGTCACAGTTTAAGACTGTCTAGTCTAGGTTTGCATTAACTTTAGACAGTATTGATAAATATTCCACTGTGTGTATGAGAGAAGCACAGAGAGGGTTATTGCTCCAGATGGGAGCACATAACTTCAAAATAAAGTTGTCGGTAAGTAATTCATTAAGATTACTTATAACAGTTTTCTGGTACAATGGATCAAGTTAAAGTAATGAGATCTTCAATATACAAAGATAAGGTTGGATAATGAGGTCTAACTGGGTGGGCAGGAACATTTGCATAGTAGTGGGCATACCAGGGATCCACCAATGGATAGTGGTCAGAGGAGCTGGTCTCATGACCACTAATGAGAACATCACACCTGTGTGAGAGTAAATAAACTACTATGTAAATAGTCAATGTGACTACCTTGTCTGTTAGTTGAAGCCATTTTTAAGTAAGTATGGTAGTTTTAAGTATGAGCTACATTAAATTTTGCCTCTGACTGACTTTATTTGTGCAACCAAATCCTAAGCAATCCTGTTTGGCTACCAATTTATATACCTACAATTGAATTGATTGGTCTAATTTCCTTTCTCATACAAATCTATTGCTCCTGAATACTAGAGATTCTATGGTACAGTAAGAATCTATGCAATAATTAATACTATTCTGTTAAGCTATGGAGATAATACAGAGATACATCTATGGGCTATGCTATTTCCCTGTACATGGATGGATCAAATATATGTATAACTGTCAGTCACTGAAAGATTTGTCTGGGTTCCATTTGATCTCAGTGATTGACAGTTATCTTTGTAGGACAATTTAGAAAAAAGGCTGTCAATCACTAAGTAAGACACTAAGTAAGACCGCCCACTAGACTCCTAAGCCCAAAATCAGAACAGATTTGGATCATTGAATGACAAGCTAAACAGAATCTTATCTCAGAAAACTATATATCAAGCTACATGGCTCCTCCTGTTCTATGATATGCTGTTGGCAGATTTAACTGGATTTTAGGGTTGAGCAATCGGGGTCGGAAAAGATCGGATTCCGATCGGCGATCAATTTTCACAAATTTCACGTTCATGATCGGAATTCCGATTCCCGATCTTTTCGGCGGGATCGAGGTCGAAGGTTATTTCCCACAATGCTTGGCTACTGGGCAATCAATGGCTACTGGCTAACATTAGGGTTGAGCGATCGGGATCGGGAAAGATCAGTTCCCGATCGGCAATCGAGCAAATTTTACAATCAGGATTGATTGAAAATCGGATTTTAAAAACGATTCTGAAATCTCAAGATCGGCTCAATCCTAATGGTTCCCTTTAAATACAATATGGATTACCATCTGATTTATTTGTAGAACTACAGAATGTGCTTTGGCTTAAACACACAGTCCAAACACATTGCTTTCAGCTTTTTACTTCTACCAGCACAAGAAATGTTAATTCTGTCCTCAGCTATTAGGCTTAATAACATCTCTTTCCCTGGCACCTCAAGCATCACATTTTGCATTCCAGCAAGTCTCTTTCCTGTTCCTAGTAGGAGATGAACATATGGATTGCCCGGCAGGCTGCAGCCCGTCTGTATGGAGTCTCATGTACAGAGAAGGCTGAGTGATAGACAGACATGGATGGCAAGCGCATAGACCAGTTGTTGAAGAGATCTACTGCCTTGAAATACATGGTCGCCCTTCTGTTATGTCTTGGAAGTTCACTGTGCATATTGCTGCTCATTATCTTAATTGGAGGGAGAGAAATTCTCTGTTTTGTGCATAAGGGCAAATCCATGAAGCAAAATTCGAAACCAAAATGACATTCTTAAATAGAATAAAAGCCCATCTATTCAACAGGGATTACGGTAGGTTTACCATATCATATCAGGAGATCATAATCTACCCAGCTTTACTTCTAATTACCAGCAATTCTGGATTGGAAAGGTGTTCAGACCCTGTGTATTGAGAATAATGTAAATCGGACATGATACTTGTTTTATAGTCATTTTGCTTACATCTCTATTTTGCATAATTTTGGACATTATTTTTATGACACATTTATCGTTCAGGTACATTCTGTAAGATTTTACTCAAATGCATCTGAGCTATGATATTAAAAGCGACTTATGTCTCTGGAAATTGGGAATTGAGATATTTGGGGGACCAGACAAGCACTGCTAAATATAGCCAGCACCTTGAGAACACTGGCAGGATGAGAAAGGTCCAACCAGTAGAAAATCTATTGACTGGTAAATTTGGATATAGAGATCTATAGGAAAAAAACATGATTTAGCTCACTTTGAAAAATGATGGGCTCTATGAATTGGTATGGATAGGCACATTGGTCTTGGCAATTGATGCCTAATTTAATGTAGAACTCGACTTTGACATTGGACTGGATTTAGCGGTTATCCTTTATGTATTGATATTGCTGAGGATCTCGGTGTATACTAGTAAAGGATAGAGACTCTTTTTGAGACATTGTATTGTATATTCTGGCTAGTGTATTATTCTCACTGTCACAATGCAGACTGTGATATTAGATGGAGGTGACCTGCTTTGACATGCCTTATAGATATTTTAGATTATGAATGACGTGTACTTTTTTGGTGGTTATAAGGAAGAGAAAATAAAGGGCATTTGTTAATAATTAGAGATGAGCGAACACTAAAATGTTCGAGGTTCGAAATTCGATTCGAACAGCCGCTCACTGTTCGAGTGTTCGAATGGGTTTCGAACCCCATTATAGTCTATGGGGAACATAAACTCGTTAAGGGGGAAACCCAAATTCGTGTCTGGAGGGTCACCAAGTCCACTATGACACCCCAGGAAATGATACCAACACCCTGGAATGACACTGGGACAGCAGGGGAAGCATGTCTGGGGGCATAAAAGTCACTTTATTTCATGGAAATCCCTGTCAGTTTGCGATTTTCGCAAGCTAACTTTTCCCCATAGAAATGCATTGGCCAGTGCTGATTGGCCAGAGTACGGAACTCGACCAATCAGCGCTGGCTCTGCTGGAGGAGGCGGAGTCTAAGATAGCTCCACACCAGTCTCCATTCAGGTCCGACCTTAGACTCCGCCTCCTCCGGCAGAGCCAGCGCTGATTGGCCGAAGGCTGGCCAATGCATTCCTATGCGAATGCAGACTTAGCAGTGCTGAGTCAGTTTTGCTCAACTACACATCTGATGCACACTCGGCACTGCTACATCAGATGTAGCAATCTGATGTAGCAGAGCCGAGGGTGCACTAGAACCCCTGTGCAAACTCAGTTCACGCTAATAGAATGCATTGGCCAGCGCTGATTGGCCAATGCATTCTATTAGCCCGATGAAGTAGAGCTGAATGTGTGTGCTAAGCACACACATTCAGCACTGCTTCATCAAGCCAATACAATGCATTAGCCAGTGCTGATTGGCCAGAGTACGGAATTCGGCCAATCAGCGCTGGCCAATGCATTCTATTAGCCCGATGAAGTAGAGCTGAATGTGTGTGCTAAGCACACACATTCAGCACTGCTTCATCAAGCCAATACAATGCATTAGCCAGTGCTGATTGGCCAGAGTACGGAATTCGGCCAATCAGCGCTGGCTCTGCTGGAGGAGGCGGAGTCTAAGGTCGCTCCACACCAGTCTCCATTCAGGTCCGACCTTAGACTCCGCCTCCTCCGGCAGAGCCAGCGCTGATTGGCCGAAGGCTGGCCAATGCATTCCTATGCGAATGCAGACTTAGCAGTGCTGAGTCAGTTTTGCTCAACTACACATCTGATGCACACTCGGCACTGCTACATCAGATGTAGCAATCTGATGTAGCAGAGCCGAGGGTGCACTAGAACCCCTGTGCAAACTCAGTTCACGCTAATAGAATGCATTGGCCAGCGCTGATTGGCCAATGCATTCTATTAGCCCGATGAAGTAGAGCTGAATGTGTGTGCTAAGCACACACATTCAGCACTGCTTCATCAAGCCAATACAATGCATTAGCCAGTGCTGATTGGCCAGAGTACGGAATTCGGCCAATCAGCGCTGGCCAATGCATTCTATTAGCCCGATGAAGTAGAGCTGAATGTGTGTGCTAAGCACACACATTCAGCACTGCTTCATCAAGCCAATACAATGCATTAGCCAGTGCTGATTGGCCAGAGTACGGAATTCGGCCAATCAGCGCTGGCTCTGCTGGAGGAGGCGGAGTCTAAGGTCGCTCCACACCAGTCTCCATTCAGGTCCGACCTTAGACTCCGCCTCCTCCGGCAGAGCCAGCGCTGATTGGCCGAAGGCTGGCCAATGCATTCCTATGCGAATGCAGACTTAGCAGTGCTGAGTCAGTTTTGCTCAACTACACATCTGATGCACACTCGGCACTGCTACATCAGATGTAGCAATCTGATGTAGCAGAGCCGAGGGTGCACTAGAACCCCTGTGCAAACTCAGTTCACGCTAATAGAATGCATTGGCCAGCGCTGATTGGCCAATGCATTCTATTAGCCCGATGAAGTAGAGCTGAATGTGTGTGCTAAGCACACACATTCAGCACTGCTTCATCAAGCCAATACAATGCATTAGCCAGTGCTGATTGGCCAGAGTACGGAATTCGGCCAATCAGCGCTGGCCAATGCATTCTATTAGCCCGATGAAGTAGAGCTGAATGTGTGTGCTAAGCACACACATTCAGCTCTACTTCATCGGGCTAATAGAATGCATTGGCCAGCGCTGATTGGCCAGAGTACGGAACTCGACCAATCAGCGCTGGCTCTGCTGGAGGAGGCGGAGTCTAAGGTCGGACCTGAATGGAGACTGGTGTGGAGCGATCTTAGACTCCGCCTCCTCCAGCAGAGCCAGCGCTGATTGGCCGAATTCCGTACTCTGGCCAATCAGCACTGGCTAATGCATTGTATTGGCGTGATGAAGCAGTGCTGAATGTGTGTGCTTAGCACACACATTCAGCTCTACTTCATCGGGCTAATAGAATGCATTGGCCAGCGCTGATTGGCCGAATTCCGTACTCTGGCCAATCAGTGCTGGCCAATGCATTCTATTAGCTTGATGAAGCAGAGTGTGCACAAGGGTTCAAGCGCACCCTCGGCTCTGATGTAGGAGAGCCGAGGGTGCACTTGAACCCTTGTGCACCCTCAGCTCTGCTACATCAGAGCCGAGGGTGCGCTTGAACCCTTGTGCACACTCTGCTTCATCAAGCTAATAGAATGCATTGGCCAGCGCTGATTGGCCAATGTATTCTATTAGCCTGATGAAGTAGAGCTGAATGTGTGTGCTAAGCACACACATTCAGCTCTACTTCATTGGGCTAATAGAATGCATTGGCCAGCGCTGATTGGCCAGAGTACGGAACTCGACCAATCAGCGCTGGCTCTGCTGGAGGAGGCGGAGTCTAAGATCGCTCCACACCAGTCTCCATTCAGGTCCGACCTTAGACTCCGCCTCCTCCAGCAGAGCCAGCGCTGATTGGCCGAATTCCGTACTCTGGCCAATCAGCACTGGCTAATGCATTGTATTGGCTTGATGAAGCAGTGCTGAATGTGTGTGCTTAGCACACACATTCAGCTCTACTTCATCGGGCTAATAGAATGCATTGGCCAATCAGCGCTGGCCAATGCATTCTATTAGCGTGAACTGAGTTTGCACAGGGGTTCTAGTGCACCCTCGGCTCTGCTACATCAGATTGCTACATCTGATGTAGCAGTGCCGAGTGTGCATCAGATGTGTAGTTGAGCAAAACTGACTCAGCACTGCTAAGTATGCATTCGCATAGGAATGCATTGGCCAGCCTTCGGCCAATCAGCGCTGGCTCTGCCGGAGGAGGCGGAGTCTAAGGTCGGACCTGAATGGAGACTGGTGTGGAGCGACCTTAGACTCCGCCTCCTCCAGCAGAGCCAGCGCTGATTGGCCGAATTCCGTACTCTGGCCAATCAGCACTGGCTAATGCATTGTATTGGCTTGATGAAGCAGTGCTGAATGTGTGTGCTTAGCACACACATTCAGCTCTACTTCATCGGGCTAATAGAATGCATTGGCCAATCAGCGCTGGTCAATGCATTCTATTAGCGTGAACTGAGTTTGCACAGGGGTTCTAGTGCACCCTCGGCTCTGCTACATCAGATTGCTACATCTGATGTAGCAGTGCCGAGTGTGCATCAGATGTGTAGTTGAGCAAAACTGACTCAGCACTGCTAAGTCTCTGCATTCGCATAGGAATGCATTGGCCAGCCTTCGGCCAATCAGCGCTGGCTCTGCCGGAGGAGGCGGAGTCTAAGGTCGGACCTGAATGGAGACTGGTGTGGAGCGATCTTAGACTCCGCCTCCTCCAGCAGAGCCAGCGCTGATTGGTCGAGTTCCGTACTCTGGCCAATCAGCGCTGGCCAATGCATTCTATTAGCCCGATGAAGTAGAGCTGAATGTGTGTGCTTAGCACACACATTCAGCTCTACTTCATCAGGCTAATAGAATACATTGGCCAATCAGCGCTGGCCAATGCATTCTATTAGCTTGATGAAGCAGAGTGTGCACAAGGGTTCAAGCGCACCCTCGGCTCTGATGTAGCAGAGCTGAGGGTGCACAAGGGTTCAAGTGCACCCTCGGCTCTCCTACATCAGAGCCGAGGGTGCGCTTGAACCCTTGTGCAGCCTCGGCTCTGCTACATCAGAGCCGAGGGTGCGCTTGAACCCTTGTGCACACTCTGCTTCATCAAGCTAATAGAATGCATTGGCCAGCACTGATTGGCCAGAGTACGGAATTCGGCCAATCAGCGCTGGCCAATGCATCCCTATGGGAAAAAGTTTATCTCACAAAAATCACAATTACACACCCGATAGAGCCCCAAAAAGTTATTTTTAATAACATTCCCCCCTAAATAAAGGTTATCCCTAGCTATCCCTGCCTGTACAGCTATCCCTGTCTCATAGTCACAAAGTTCACATTCTCATATGACCCGGATTTGAAATCCACTATTCGTCTAAAATGGAGGTCACCTGATTTCGGCAGCCAATGACTTTTTCCAATTTTTTTCAATGCCCCCAGTGTCGTAGTTCCTGTCCCACCTCCCCTGCGCTGTTATTGGTGCAAAAAAGGCGCCAGGGAAGGTGGGAGGGGAATCGAATTTTGGCGCACTTTACCACGTGGTGTTCGATTCGATTCGAACATGGCGAACACCCTGATATCCGATCGAACATGTGTTCGATAGAACACTGTTCGCTCATCTCTATTAATAATATGTAAAATGAAAAAAATAACTTTTATAAAAATAGAAAAAATAAAAAGGGATGGACCAATCCCTTAAAGTTCTTTACATACAAGTGTCTCTTACTCAAACCTCAGCCTTCCTTGCATTCAAGGCTCCATACAGACTGACTGTAGACTGAAGGGTAATCCATATGTTCCCCACCTGCTATGGCAAAAAGCTTAGTACAGTATAAATGAATTGAGTACTACTGACTGCCGGTATTGCTGCTTCCCAGTTCCACCACCAAGCTCTGTATCTTGGCCTCACACAATGACATTTCAATATGGACCTGTGACTGCTACAGCCAATCACTAGCTACATGATATATCACTGAGGTCATCACTGCAGTTTTCACTTGAGCAGATACATTCTCTAAGTTCTCACTTGTCTAGCTACATTCAGCTAATAGCGGTGAACTGTAATACTAGCAACTACCAATGAACTAGAGTGTTGCTATTTACTGTTTTGTTGTTTTTTTCCAAATGTCATACAGACCTGAGACTGACCAGTCACCTTATTGATCCTTTGCTGTTCCTGTGCCATCACTTCCTAGTTTCCCTACCACTTCCAAAAATACCATGCCAGTCTGCAGCATTACTACATGGGGTCTTGTGCTGTAGTCCTCTTCGAGCTTGGAGGCAAGGGTCCATATGTCTGTTATGAGGAAACCAGTCTTATAAATGGTACATCATCCAGAAGCCCTATTACACTTAACTTGAATCTCTGGAATCCAATGTAGTCAAGTGTGTGCCATCAATTCTTATCTAGTCAAGTCGAAATTTGTGGGTCGTATCTTCAAAATCTAAGACATAGTTTTACCTGATTATGCACTGCACGGAGATAAATGTGCTATTTTACATGTTACCAGGTAAGGTGAATCTATCTATTTCTGACTACTGGCTTGTGTTATTACTGATAGGATGTTAGTCATGGACAGCAAACAGCTTTCCTTATTATGCTCAGATTTCTTTTTTGCAACGAATCCTTTTCAGTTGCATCATAACCTGGATTTGCAGTTCAGGATCTCATGATATCCTATATTATTTGGCTTTTCTCATCTATATGTTATTTGCTATTTTACAGTTACTTCTGGCAGAATTACATGTAAAGAAACAAGCAGTAGTAGTATTGTATGGGCAGGGGGCAGACTGTACGTACCCCATTCCGCAAATAGAAATGCAAAATGTGATACAGCCATGATGGGGTTATTACCAGCAGAAAAAAAGTATGAAGACTTTACAACCAAAATGGATTCTCCAGCAAGACACTGCAGATGAAAATATAGGTACCCTTTAACGTGTAATACACCTAAATGAACATGTCCAACTAAGAAGACTAAGGATACATATGGAGATCATCCTGTGATAGAGTTGAAAAAAGATCTTTCTCCCCAAAACACAGTATTGCCGCTCTTGTCCATGGGTTGTATGGGGTCTTGCAGTTTAGCCTAAATCAAGTGAAACTAGACACAGGGATAGAAGCTTTTTTCTAGTGTGTAGAATAAATATACAGTGCATTATACATCAAACTTGGTTTAATCTCTTTGTGAACCCTTCATATTATTCTTTGTACCTTGGAAATCATTTCATGCTTAGACATTGACATATTATTATCTTAACAAACGCTTGCATTTCTATGCCGGTTCTTTGTGTGCCAGAACTTGAGTCATTACAGAAGAACTTTAAAGTCATATTTTTATAAACTGCATTTCCATCCGCCCTTGCAATTGTGTAGCTATCTGCACTGTAGGTATAAAGAAAACTGTCAAATAAACATGTCCCTAAGTGTATTCCAGGTAGACCGATAACTGGGCTTGGATATAAACATAGGGTACATGCTTCAAGGTGGTCATATTTTTTAGGATAGCAATTGACCATTATTCTATGTCTTAGCTAGGGAAAGTCAAATACATTACATTAAAAGGATCTGTGGTGCTTTACATAAAAAAAAAAAAAAAAAAAAAAAAAAATGAGATAGTATGTGCAGTGGTTAGCACTGCAGCCTTGCTGGAGTCCTGGGTTCAAATCCTGCCAAGAACAACATCTGCAAGGAGTTTGTATGTTCTCCCCTTGTTTGCATGGATTTCCTCCTGTACTACAAAGATATACTGATTACAGAAAAAATGTACATCGTGAGCCCTATATGGGGCTTACAATCTATATTGAAATAAACAGAATACATGCATTTGTTGAAAAGTTCCTATGACATTGGTCATACACAGGGGCGTAACTACCGTGGTAGCAGCAGTAGCAGCTGCCACAGGGCCCGGGCCATTAGGGGGCCCGGTGACAGCCGCTACCGCTGCGTTTTTTTGTTTTTTTTTTTAAAAGTCCGTTACGGGCCCCATTCACTTGCCGATCCTGGCTGGGCCGGGATCGGCAAGTGACACTGCGGGGCCCACAGAGGCTATCATTATACTCGGGGGTCTTTGCAGACCCCCGAGTATAATGATCGGCGCACCGGGAGGGGTAAGGTAACATAAAAAACAGTGTTACTTACCTCTCCACGATCCTGCCAGGCCTCCGTCATTCGTGTCTGACGTCACATGACCCAGGCCAGCTTCCCGGGTCATGTGACGTCTGACGTCATTAAAGCTGGACAAGAGCGGACAGGACAGCCGACAGGAACAGGTAAGCAACTGTCTCTGTTCTTTTAATGGTTTTAATCCCCCGGGTCTCCGATTATTATACTCTGGGGTCTTTTCAGACCCCAGAGTATAATAAATGTTTATAGGTGTCCACAGTGGGACATATGGGGACACTATGGGGGATAATACTGTGTGTGCAGGGGCGCTATAGGGGTTAATACTGTGTGTACATTGGACACTATAGGGGTTAATAATACTGTGTGCATTGGACACTATAGGGGTTAATAATACTGTGTGCATTGGACACTATAGGGGTTAATACTGTGTGTGCAGGGGACACTATAGGGGTTAATACTGTGTGTGCATTGGACACTATAGGGGTTAATACTGTGTGTGCATTGGACACTATAGGGGTTAATAATACTGTGTGTGCAGGGGCACTATAGGGGTTAATACTGTGTGTACATTGGACACTATAGGGGTTAATAATACTGTGTGCATTGGACACTATAGGGGTTAATAATACTGTGTGCATTGGACACTATAGGGGTTAATACTGTGTGTGCATTGGACACTATAGGGGTTAATACTGTGTGTGCATTGGACACTATAGGGGTTAATAATACTGTGTGTGCAGGGGACACTATAGGGGTTAATACTGTGTGTGCATTGGACACTATAGGGGTTAATAATACTGTGTGTGCAGGGGACACTAGGGGTAAATACTGTGTGTGCAGGGGACACTATGGGGGATAATACTGTGTGCATTGGACACTATAGGGGTTAATACTGTGTGCATTGGACACTATAGGGGTTAATACTGTGTGTGCAGGGGACACTATTGGGGATAATACTGTGTGCAGGGCTTACTAAGGGACATAATAGAGTGCGGAGGAGGGGGTCAGTCGAGGTCTTCGGCATCGGTTTGGGGAGGGGGGGCCCCATGTCAAAAGTTCGCCACGGGGCCCCGCCATTCCTAGTTACGCCACTGGTCATACATTGTGTTCTGCAGACAGCATAATATAGAGCAGGAGTAGCAGAACACATTATGTTATATAGTATTGTGGGGAAAAATTCTGTATAACATGAAATTTTGTTGAATAAAACTCTCTCTTTATGCACATTTGTACAACGTAGGCTCACGATCAGCTGCTGTACTCCTAAGTCTAGAACAGGGGTGTCAAACTAATTTTTACCAAGGACCACATCAGCAACCGTTTTCTTGTGTTGCTACCCTTGCTCGCTGTGCTGGCTCCTCTTCGCAAAGTGCTGCTTTCTCCCCCAGAAAAAAAGAATTGGTGTAAGTGACAGACCTTGTGGGTCAATGCTGAATTCTACAATGACATACATACAATGACGTACATACAATGACGGCAAGGGCCAGATTCAGCCCACGGGTCTTGTGTTTATCATATGTGTCATAGAGTAAGTTGGAATATAAATTTGCTCAACTTCTCATGCTCTGTAACATGACAACAAGGTTGCATCTTTAATGTGACAAGTTATAATTTGTTTTCTAATCTGTTTTTCTTTTCTGATTGTAGATTTTTTTATTTTATTTTCAGTATATAATGGTGGGGGCTGCCAACTGGCCAGGACTCCTTCCCCAGCAATGTAATGGCCGTGGGCAGAAATAGACTGATGATGACTCTGAACGCTATGATGTGATGTAAAAGAGGTAACTGCTACAAAGAAAACCCCTACAAAGTTCCCACGTGATCTTATATGATTAGATTAAGACTAGGTTCACATCCACGTTGGAGACTCCAGCGCAGATTCCGTCTAAAATTGGGGGAGAGAAAAATCCTTCATGGAAAATTTTTCTATCATCTGGTTTCACTATAAAACCTGTGGACCCTTGGTGGACCTCATTATAGTGTATTGGGTCCATGAGTATCCACAGGTAACCACTTTTTAATGGACAGACTCTCCGTCTTTCAGGTTCCCATACAGACCTGAGCAATGAGAGACCAACGTTAGTGTGTTAGTGAAAATTAAAATATTATTGTGGTGTTAGGCTGCATGCACACGGAGTTACGCCGGGCTTCTAAAAATACTCATTCACAGCCGTACACGCAAAATAGCGCTGTGTATACGATCCACGCTCCCATTGAAATCAATGGGAGCGTGAACGGCCCGCAAAAGCTCACGCGGCGTCTACGTGCCACATCACGTGGCACATAACTCCGTGTGAACCCTCCCTTAGTTAAAATTGCTAGATTTAGTACTTTTTGAAAAAAAATTATATATATTTTTTTAAAGTTTAAGTTTAACCTTTATAAGAATGCTCTAAAAATTGGTCATTGTATGGTGACACTCCCTTTACGCTTACAGTTTTTAAAGAGGACTTTTAACATCCTTGGGCACATGCGGTGTAATATACCACTAGAAAGCCGTCAGCTTTCCTGTTCTGTGCACCCGCTAAAGAGCTATCGGTGCCATTACCATAGCTCTTCACTGTCAGAAAGGCGTTTTTGACAGTCTGTGAGGAACGCGCCATCTCCCCGTAGTGTCTATTGCGCTGTACTGAGAGAGGGGATGTTCCTTACCGCCCACTCGTTATGGATGAATACTGTCTGGAGTAGGGGCGGCGTTCCTCACTGCTCAGCATCATGGATTGGTGGTAAGGAATGCCCGCTCTCACAGAACAGAGCAATAGACACTACTGTGAGGAGGGGCGTTGCTGACAGACTGTCAAAAACTCCCTTCTGACACTGAAAAGGTATGGTAACAGGACCGATAGCTCTTCAGCTGGGGCACAGAACAGGAAAGCAAATAGTGCACTGAATTCAGCGCACTGTCAGCTTTCTACTGGTGTATTACACCGCATGTGCCCGAGGACGTGAAAGGTCCTCTTTAATAAGATGAGATTGTTGCTGACCTTGGTGCTGAACCTATAGAAAATAATAGCTATATAAAGGGATCTGATGTTCCTTACCCTTCTTGCCTATGGGCTCTGTTGGTACAACCCCATGTAAGAGAATGGGGGCATACTGCTATACCAGACACTATCCAAGGAAAATGGTGGCCCTGATTGTAGAAAAAAGACCAAACTTGAATGCTAAATTTACTAACTTGTCCAACTATTCATATATAACTTATAAGCTTATGCAGTTTCTGTAATATAAATTTACTTTGCTCACTGGGATAGAGAAATGGTTAACAATTCTCGGCCATTCCCAGCTCAGGGCAGAAAACGGAACAGAGAGTGAGAGTAATCAATTCTCCACATTTCACAGCCCAAAGCTCATCCACTGCATGCAGCAAGGTATAAATGAGCCCATATATTTCTACCCACTATCGAAAGCCCTGAAAACCGAGATCTCTTTAACAATGGACAAATATCTCTTTAGCAGAATCTTGTCGAGTTATCCTGACAGGATAGAGAGGCAAACATACAAAGAAATCTCAAGCAAATCCATTTCCTGCCGTCTGTTTAAGGCCCTGCGGATAAAACAAAGTCATTTCAACGTCAGGGAGGATTCAGTGCACCATGGAGCTACCTGACCTCAAATCCTGACAGATCAGAGAGCGTGGATTGTCTCTTAAGTCACATTCCTTACACTGTACGGTGCATCTTGAAAACAAAAACATGTTTGTATACAGAATTCTCTCTAGTTAATACCTTTAGATCTTAGAAAAAGGCTCTTTCTCAACAGGATTATTTTCTTCTTTTTTTTGTTAAAAACATAGCGTATATTTGATTTGTGTTACACATAAAAAGCTTAAAGAATATTAAATTTACAAACTCAAAAACTCAGACTAATGTGGACACGGACTACGGTACTTGTATCCATGAGCAGTCAATTCATTTATTTCCTGTTGCTTATACAGTGTAATCTTAACGTATTCATTGGCTTGCTACCGAAATTGTCACCGCTCACATCAAAATGTTCTATTTTAGACCCACACACCAGGGTCAATTTCATAGGAAGTCAATTAACCTATCAAGGGAAGTCAGAGCACTCGGATAAAACCAACACTAGTACTAGATGAAAGGCCTTGCAGATGTTCTCCTTGGTTACGTACAAATTCACAGCTCCTTTATTGTGATGCTTGGAAGGATCCAATGTAGACTCAAAGAAAACATCCATTTTGTAGGTTAAAAGGGTTTTCTATCCTGGATAATTCCATTTTATTATAAAGGTCCACCAGTGACAAACTCACCAGTAGGTAGGCCGCTACTAAGACAATTGTAATATCAGTGTAGTGCCAACTCTTCTATGGGGTTATTTTTTAATGGAAAGTTATATGATTGATGGGGGTGCCTAGTCTTGGATCCCCACTAATCTGCTAATCCAGGGGATGGGCATTCAGATAGTCAGGGCGTATAAGTACCTGGGTGTGCTCCTCAAAAATAATCTGGACTGGACTGATCACCTGGATGCGCAATCCTTTAATGCTGATGATTTTTGTCGCCAATCCTCATCTTATTTGCCTGAACTTTACCATGATTTTAGTACAGTCAAAGTCTAACCTAAGGTGATCATACGTCTCAACTGACAGCTCTTCCATCCTCCTCCCACCAATGCATGTCTTCTCAATAGGAAGAGAGGATACCTCATCTGTCTTGAGAACAAAATCTAACATACCCAATGATTTTCAAAAACACCTGCTCTTAGGAAGGTTTTATGACATGCCCATACACATGAGATGTTGACCGGTCCAGCTGAAATCAGTTGGTTTGGCCATCTTTTGTCTAATGTGTATAACCACCTGCTTTATCCTGTTTTTGATTATTGTACTATGCTAGATCCATGTATTTCTAGTTCAGTCTTTTGGCTTAATCTCCTGGTTCTTGTTACTGGTTCTGGTTACTGATCCATATCTATATATAACTGTTTACAATACTTTCTGGATCATTTTTGATTCTTGATCATCTTTCACCAACTACAGACTTTAATGAAAATCTTCAGTAAACCATCTGGTAAGGCTTACAAGATATGTCCATTGGATTATTTAGACTAGATCATTTATCCCAGTTTAGCCTACATCAATCCAATTATGGTTTGTTATTTTGTCAGGATTAGAAAATATGGCTTTTTTTTTTTTTTTACAACATTGAAACACCTGTCTATGGGTTGAGTTGTCAACTGGATGCAATTCCCACTCAACCTGTGGACAACCTGTTTTAAGAAGGCAGACATGTTTTTCTAATCTGGACAACTCCTAAACTTTGTGCAAAAAATTAATACATGGGACACTCCCAAGGGAAAATTAAAACGATGTAAAAAAAAAAAAAAAAAAAAGAGTAAAAACTTATTTTTGCTTAACCCAATGTGCCTACAGCCTTCATCTGAGACGCCTATGTATTCAAAACAGCTAATTAATAGAAGTCGCAGAAGATAAGTTAATAGAGGCCAAATTGTATCTGCATGCTTCATTTTACAATGTGTTCCCTAGAGCCATTGAAGCCCTTTATGGAACAGGTTAATCAGATGCGTTGAGTTTAATCACATTGAATAACGCCAAGCTCTGCTAATGTGGGCCCAGGGCAAAAAGTACCGTACACCCTACAATGTTCATTCCAGGGAATAATGTGAGAGGTCTGACATTATTTCATTGCTCAAAGGCTGCGATCTCAGATGAATCCATATGGGGGCTTTGATAGCGTTTATTCTGCTGCCAATTGAGAAAATAATACTGTATTGTGAATTACACATAATTTCCTGGTGTTATTAGAAGAAGAATAACCTGACCTTGAAGAGTTTTATTAAGTATTTTTCCAACCATTTACAAGTCTTCGAAAAATGAAAATTGGCTTGTCACCATCTCCAACCAACATCAAGATAAATAGATAGTGTATCCTAATAGGTTACACAGATGTGCCAAATGTGGAAGGCTGGGTTTACATCCGAGTCATTTTAATCTGGAACATAAGAACAGACTAAATATTATCATGCATCACAGACTACAACAGATTTTGGGGAACCCTATTAATTGTAATGGGTCCATTGGGTATTTCTTGTTGTCTTTGTTATTTTGCCAGATGAAAAAGTAATCTTTGTAGAATTTTGTCATTCATTATTATAGACAGACTCTGCATCAAAGACTCCAGTGTCCCCAATCTTCATAAAACTCCCCCTATATTTTCTTCCCTGGTATAGGACCAAGTTTATGCTGTGGCATAATATAATATGCAAAAACGTTAACTTAGACACATCGAATAAAAAGGGGTGGTGTTATCCATCAAGCACCCAACCGATTGTATAGGGCTTCATAGATCATGGGGGCCAAGCATCAGTCACACTATGGGGGTAATATACTGTGTTTAAACAAATAGCAGGACACTAAATGATCAGTATATTATGTCTGAGCTGAGGGCACTAAAGCAAGTATACTATTGAGCAAGGATACTGTAGAATTTACACAACCCAATTAAAGTACAGCTTAGGTATAAGTAAAATAAATCCTACATTTAGACATTATAAATAGAGATAGCGAACACTAAAATGTTCGAGGTTCGAAATTCGATTCGAACAGCCACACACTGTTCGAGTGTTCGAATGGGTTTCGAACCCCATTATAGTCTATGGGGAACATAAACTCGTTAAGGGGGAAACCCAAATTCGTGTCTGGAGGGTCACCAAGTCCACTATGACACCCTAGGAAATGATACCAACACCCTGGAATGACACTGGGACAGCAGGGGAAGCATGTCTGGGGGCATAAAAGTCACTTTATTTCATGGAAATCCCTGTCAGTTTGCGATTTTCGCAAGCTAACTTTTCCCCATAGAAATGCATTGGCCAGTGCTGATTGGCCAGAGTACGGAACTCGACCAATCAGCGCTGGCTCTGCTGGAGGAGGCGGAGTCTAAGATCGCTCCACACCAGTCTCCATTCAGGTCCGACCTTAGACTCCGCCTCCTCCGGAAGAGCCAGCGCTGATTGGCCGAAGGCTGGCCAATGCATTCCTATGCGAATGCAGAGACTTAGCAGTGCTGAGTCAGTTTTGCTCAACTACACATCTGATGCACACTCGGCACTGCTACATCAGATGTAGCAATCTGATGTAGCAGAGCCGAGGGTGCACTAGAACCCCTGTGCAAACTCAGTTCACGCTAATAGAATGCATTGGCCAGCGCTGATTGGCCAATGCATTCTATTAGCCCGATGAAGTAGAGCTGAATGTGTGTGCTAAGCACACTCATTCAGCACTGCTTCATCACGCCAATACAATGCATTAGCCAGTGCTGATTGGCCAGAGTACGGAATTCGGCCAATCAGCGCTGGCTCTGCTGGAGGAGGCAGAGTCTAAGGTCGGACCTGAATGGAGACTGGTGTGGAGCGATCTTAGACTCCGCCTCCTCCAGCAGAGCCAGCGCTGATTGGCCGAATTCCGTACTCTGGCCAATCAGCGCTGGCCAATGCATTCTATTAGCCCGATGAAGTAGAGCTGAATGTGTGTGCTTAGCACACACATTCAGCTCTACTTCATCGGGCTAATAGAATGCATTGGCCAATCAGCGCTGGCCAATGCATTCTATTAGCTTGATGAAGCAGAGTGTGCACAAGGGTTCAAGCGCACCCTCGGCTCTGATGTAGCAGAGCCGAGGGTGCACAAGGGTTCAAGTGCACCCTCGGCTCTCCTACATCAGAGGATGTCTCAAATGGCAAGCAGATACAGAGTGTAAACACCAGTGAAAGCCAGGATAGTGGTCTGGATGTGTATAACCTTTCTTTATAGAGTAATCCCCTCTATGGCCATATGGCTACTTTAACTGACCTGGGGTCCCTATAGAGTGTATTCAGTTCTACACCTTAGCTTGTGTCCTTTGGGAAAACGTTATTTACGATATGACTACCTTGGAGTTTTTTGTTTTGTACATATTGAGCCTGATGAAGAACGTATATGAAACATCATATCACCAGAGTTGAACATCCCTCATGTCAGGAGGGGGAAATAAAAAACAAGTATGATTAATATTCATGGACTTTAATCCACTGTCCATCCAGTGACTGACAAAGGACTAGACTTCTTATAAATGGTTATAAATCCAAAGGACTATTTGCACTTATGTGTATATATTGTTTGGTGACCAGTATCTGACGTCATTTTTTGATGTTGCATGTGCTGTGACAATACTTCCAGGGGAAGCACATAATACAATGATACTTTGTTCCTCCACTTCCTATATATACCCTTGATTTTTAAAATGTAGTCACCTCCTGACAAAGCCAACAATAGGATGACTGAAGGAACATTTCTTTATAATTAGAGATGAGCGAACAGTGTTCTATCGAACACATGTTCGATCGGATATCATTGTGTTCGCCATGTTCGAATCGAATCGAACACCGCGTGGTAAAGTGCGCCAAAATTCGATTCCCCTCCTACCTTCCCTGGCGCCTTTTTTGCACCAATAACAGCGCAGGGGAGGTGGGACAGGAACTACGACACCGGGGGCATTGAAAAAAATTGGAAAAAGTCATTGGCTGCCGAAATCAGGTGACCTCCATTTTAGACGAATAGTGGATTTCAAATCCGGGTCATATGAGAATGTGAACTTTGTGACTATGAGACAGGGATAGCTGTACAGGCAGGGATAGCTAGGGATAACCTTTATTTAGGGGGGAATGTTATTAAAAATAACTTTTTGGGGCTCTATCGGGTGTGTAATTGTGATTTTTGTGAGATAAACTTTTTCCCATAGGGATGCATTGGCCAGCGCTGATTGGCCGAATTCCGTACTCTGGCCAATCAGTGCTGGCCAATGCATTCTAATAGCTTGATGAAGCAGAGTGTGCACAAGGGTTCAAGCGCACCCTCGGCTCTGATGTAGCAGAGCCGAGGCTGCACAAGGGTTCAAGCGCACCCTCGGCTCTGATGTAGGAGAGCCGAGGGTGCACTTGAACCCTTGTGCACCCTCGGCTCTGCTACATCAGAGCCGAGGGTGCGCTTGAACCCTTGTGCACACTCTGCTTCATCAAGCTAATAGAATGCATTGGCCAGCGCTGATTGGCCAATGCATTCTATTAGCCCGATGAAGTAGAGCTGAATGTGTGTGCTAAGCACACACATTCAGCTCTACTTCATCGGGCTAATAGAATGCATTGGCCAGCGCTGATTGGCCAGAGTACGGAATTCGGCCAATCAGCGCTGGCTCTGCTGGAGGAGGCGGAGTCTAAGATCGCTCCACACCAGTCTCCATTCAGGTCCGACCTTAGACTCTGCCTCCTCCAGCAGAGCCAGCGCTGATTGGCCGAATTCCGTACTCTGGCCAATCAGCACTGGCTAATGCATTGTATTGGCGTGATGAAGCAGTGCTGAATGAGTGTGCTTAGCACACACATTCAGCTCTACTTCATCGGGCTAATAGAATGCATTGGCCAATCAGCGCTGGCCAATGCATTCTATTAGCTTGATGAAGCAGAGTGTGCACAAGGGTTCAAGCGCACCCTCGGCTCTGATGTAGCAGAGCCGAGGGTGCACAAGGGTTCAAGTGCACCCTCGGCTCTCCTACATCAGAGCCGAGGGTGCGCTTGAACCCTTGTGCAGCCTCGGCTCTGCTACATCAGAGCCGAGGGTGCGCTTGAACCCTTGTGCACACTCTGCTTCATCAAGCTATTAGAATGCATTGGCCAGCACTGATTGGCCAGAGTACGGAATTCGGCCAATCAGCGCTGGCCAATGCATCCCTATGGGAAAAAGTTTATCTCACAAAAATCACAATTACACACCCGATAGAGCCCCAAAAAGTTATTTTTAATAACATTCCCCCCTAAATAAAGGTTATCCCTAGCTATCCCTGCCTGTACAGCTATCCCTGTCTCATAGTCACAAAGTTCACATTCTCATATGACCCGGATTTGAAATCCACTATTCGTCTAAAATGGAGGTCACCTGATTTCGGCAGCCAATGACTTTTTCCAATTTTTTTCAATGCCCCCGGTGTCGTAGTTCCTGTCCCACCTCCCCTGCGCTGTTATTGGTGCAAAAAAGGCGCCAGGGAAGGTAGGAGGGGAATCGAATTTTGGCGCACTTTACCACGCGGTGTTCGATTCGATTCGAACATGGCGAACACAATGATATCCGATCGAACATGTGTTCGATAGAACACTGTTCGCTCATCTCTAATTATAAAGAAATGTTCCTTCAGTCATCCTATTGTTGGCTTTGTCAGGAGGTGACTACATTTTAAAAATCAAGGGTATATATAGGAAGTGGAGGAACAAAGTATCATTGTATTATGTGCTTCCCCTGGAAGTATTGTCACAGCACATGCAACATCAAAAAATGACGTCAGATACTGGTCACCAAACAATATATACACATAAGTGCAAATAGTCCTTTGGATTTATAACCATTTATAAGAAGTCTAGTCCTTTGTCAGTCACTGGATGGACAGTGGATTAAAGTCCATGAATATTAATCATACTTGTTTTTTATTTCCCCCTCCTGACATGAGGGATGTTCAACTCTGGTGATATGATGTTTCATATACGTTCTTCATCAGGCTCAATATGTACAAAACAAAAAACTCCAAGGTAGTCATATCGTAAATAACGTTTTCCCAAAGGACACAAGCTAAGGTGTAGAACTGAATACACTCTATAGGGACCCCAGGTCAGTTAAAGTAGCCATATGGCCATAGAGGGGATTACTCTATAAAGAAAGGTTATACACATCCAGACCACTATCCTGGCTTTCACTGGTGTTTACACTCTGTATCTGCTTGCCATTTGAGACACAACCTATGTTTTTCAGAGCAGCATTACTTTGCAGAAGTGTGTACCTTCTTTCTTTATATCGTAATTAGAGATGAGCGAACAGTGTTCTATCGAACTCATGTTCGATCGGATATTAGGCTGTTCGGCATGTTCGAATCGAATCGAACACCGCGTGGTAAAGTGCGCCATTACTCGATTCCCCTCCCACCTTCCCTGGCGCCTTTTTTGCTCCAATAACAGCGCAGGGTAGGTGGGACAGGAACTACGACACCGGTGACGTTGAAAAAAGTAGGCAAAACCCATTGGCTGCCGAAAACATGTGACCTCTAATTTAAAAGAACAGCGCCGCCCAGCTTCGCGTCATTCTGAGCTTGCAATTCACCGAGGACGGAGGTTTCCGTCCAGCTAGCTAGGGCTTAGATTCTGGGTAGGCAGGGACAGGCTAGGATAGGAAGGAGAAGACAACCAACAGCTCTTGTAAGAGCTAAATTCCAGGGAGAAGCTTGTCAGTGTAACGTGGCACTGACGGGCTCAATCGCCGCAACCCAGCTTTCCCAGGATCCTGAATGGAATACACTGTCAGTGTATTCCCGTATACCCGATATATACCCCGATACCCGTTCCAACGGTGTGCCCCCCCACCTTCACCCCAGAAATACCCTGCAAGTCCCCTAGCAATAGAATTGGGGCTATATACACCCACAATTTTTACTACTGGTATACAGTGCCATTGTCTGACTGGGAATTCAAAGAATATATTGGGAATACAAATACCCTCATTTCTTGCTACTGCCATATAGTGCCAGTTTCTGACTGGGAATTCAAAGAATATATTGGGGTTACGTGCACCCACAATTTTTACTACTGGTATACAGTGCCATTGTCTGACTGGGAATTCAAAGAGTATATTGGGAATACAAATACCCTCATTTCTTGCTACTGCCATATAGTGCCAGTTTCTGACTGGGAATTCAAAGAATATATTGGGGTTACGTGCACCCACAATTTTTACTACTGGTATACAGTGCCATTGTCTGACTGGGAATTCAAAGAATATATTGGGGTTATAAATACCCTCATTTCTTGCTACTGCCATATAGTGCCAGTTTCTGACTGGTAATTCAAAGAATATATTGGGGTTACGTGCACCCACAATTTTTACTACTGGTATACAGTGCCATTGTCTGACTGGGAATTCAAAGAATATATTGGGAATACAAATACCCTCATTTCTTGCTACTGCCATATAGTGCCAGTTTCTGACTGGGAATTCAAAGAATATATTGGGGTTACGTGCACCCACAATTTTTACTACTGGTATACAGTGCCATTGTCTGACTGGGAATTCAAAGAATATATTGGGGTTATAAATACCCTCATTTCTTGCTACTGCCATATAGTGCCAGTTTCTGACTGGTAATTCAAAGAATATATTGGGGTTACGTGCACCCACAATTTTTACTACTGGTATACAGTGCCATTGTCTGACTGGGAATTCAAAGAGTATATTGGGAATACAAATACCCTCATTTCTTGCTACTGCCATATAGTGCCAGTTTCTGACTGGGAATTCAAAGAATATATTGGGGTTACGTGCACCCACAATTTTTACTACTGGTATACAGTGCCATTGTCTGACTGGGAATTCAAAGAATATATTGGGGTTATAAATACCCTCATTTCTTGCTACTGCCATATAGTGCCAGTTTCTGACTGGTAATTCAAAGAATATATTGGGGTTACGTGCACCCACAATTTTTACTACTGGTATACAGTGCCATTGTCTGACTGGGAATTCAAAGAGTATATTGGGAATACAAATACCCTCATTTCTTGCTACTGCCATATAGTGCCAGTTTCTGACTGGTAATTCAAAGAATATATTGGGGTTACGTGCACCCACAATTTTTACTACTGGTATACAGTGCCATTGTCTGACTGGGAATTCAAAGAATATATTGGGGTTATAAATACCCTCATTTCTTGCTACTGCCATATAGTGCCAGTTTCTGACTGGTAATTCAAAGAATATATTGGGGTTACGTGCACCCACAATTTTTACTACTGGTATACAGTGCCATTGTCTGACTGGGAATTCAAAGAGTATATTGGGAATACAAATACCCTCATTTCTTGCTACTGCCATATAGTGCCAGTGTCTGACTGGGAATTCAAAGAATATATTGGGGTTACGTGCACCCACAATTTTTACTACTGGTATACAGTGCCATTGTCTGACTGGGAATTCAAAGAATATATTGGGGTTATAAATACCCTCATTTCTTGCTACTGCCATATAGTGCCAGTTTCTGACTGGTAATTCAAAGAATATATTGGGGTTACGTGCACCCACAATTTTTACTACTGGTATACAGTGCCATTGTCTGACTGGGAATTCAAAGAGTATATTGGGAATACAAATACCCTCATTTCTTGCTACTGCCATATAGTGCCAGTTTCTGACTGGGAATTCAAAGAATATATTGGGGTTACGTGCACCCACAATTTTTACTACTGGTATACAGTGCCATTGTCTGACTGGGAATTCAAAGAATATATTGGGGTTATAAATACCCTCATTTCTTGCTACTGCCATATAGTGCCAGTTTCTGACTGGTAATTCAAAGAATATATTGGGGTTACGTGCACCCACAATTTTTACTACTGGTATACAGTGCCATTGTCTGACTGGGAATTCAAAGAGTATATTGGGAATACAAATACCCTCATTTCTTGCTACTGCCATATAGTGCCAGTTTCTGACTGGTAATTCAAAGAATATATTGGGGTTACGTGCACCCACAATTTTTACTACTGGTATACAGTGCCATTGTCTGACTGGGAATTCAAAGAATATATTGGGGTTATAAATACCCTCATTTCTTGCTACTGCCATATAGTGCCAGTTTCTGACTGGTAATTCAAAGAATATATTGGGGTTACGTGCACCCACAATTTTTACTACTGGTATACAGTGCCATTGTCTGACTGGGAATTCAAAGAGTATATTGGGAATACAAATACCCTCATTTCTTGCTACTGCCATATAGTGCCAGTGTCTGACTGGGAATTCAAAGAATATATTGGGGTTACGTGCACCCACAATTTTTACTACTGGTATACAGTGCCATTGTCTGACTGGGAATTCAAAGAATATATTGGGGTTATAAATACCCTCATTTCTTGCTACTGCCATATAGTGCCAGTTTCTGACTGGTAATTCAAAGAATATATTGGGGTTACGTGCACCCACAATTTTTACTACTGGTATACAGTGCCATTGTCTGACTGGGAATTCAAAGAATATATTGGGAATACAAATACCCTCATTTCTTGCTACTGCCATATAGTGCCAGTTTCTGACTGGGAATTCAAAGAATATATTGGGGTTACGTGCACCCACAATTTTTACTACTGGTATACAGTGCCATTGTCTGACTGGGAATTCAAAGAATATATTGGGGTTATTGGACCAACCCAGTTTGGACCAATTCATGGTGGAGGGAGCCTCTAAACAGCCCAGTTTGGGCAAATTCATGGTGGAGGGAGCCTCTAAACAGCCCAGTTTGGGCAAATTCATGGTGGAGGGAGCCTCTAACCAGCCCAGTTTGGACCAATTAATGGTGGAGGGAGCCTCTAACCAGCCCAGTTTGGACCAATTCATGGTGGAGGGAGCCTCTAAACAGCCCAGTTTGGGCAAATTCATGGTGGAAGGAGCCTCTAACCAGCAGAGTTGTGGGAAAGCAGGGTGGAGGGAGCCTCTAACCAGCAGAGTTGGTGGAAATCAGGGTGGAGGGAGCCTCTAACCAGCAGAGTTGGGGGAAATCATGTTGGAGGGAGCCTAGTATTAGCAGAATTGTGCAACGCTTATGGTGGATGAGTATGAGGATGCGGAGGAATTGGAGAGGTTGAGTACAGACATGGAGTCCATGAATTTGCCCAAACTGGGCTGGTTAGAGGCTCCCTCCACCATGAATTGGTCCAAACGGGTTTTTAGAGGCTCCCTTCACCATGAATTGGTCCAAACTTGGCTGTTTAGAGGCTCCCTCCACCATGAATTGGTCCAAACTGGGGTGGTTAGAGGCTCCCTCCACCATTAATTGGTCCAAACTGGGCTGGTTAGAGGCTCCCTCCACCATTAATTGGTCCAAACTGGGCTGGTTAGAGGCTCCCTCCACCATGAATTGGTCCAAACTGGGGTTTTTAGAGGCTCCCTCCACCATGAATTGGTCCAAACTTGGCTGTTTAGAGGCTCCCTCCACCATTAATTGGTCCAAACTGGGCTGGTTAGAGGCTCCCTCCACCATGAATTGGTCCAAACTGGGTTTTTTAGAGGCTCCCTCCACCATGAATTTGCCCAAACTGGGCTGTTTAGAGGCTCCCTCCACCATGAATTGGTCCAAACTGGGTTTTTTAGAGGCTCCCTCCACCATGAATTGGTCCAAACTGGGCTGGTTAGAGGCTCCCTCCACCATGAATTGGTCCAAACTGGGGTGGTTAGAGGCTCCCTCCACCATTAATTGGTCCAAACTGGGCTGGTTAGAGGCTCCCTCCACCATTAATTGGTCCAAACTGGGCTGGTTAGAGGCTCCCTCCACCATGAATTTGCCCAAACTGGGCTGTTTAGAGGCTCCCTCCACCATTAATTGGTCCAAACTGGGCTGGTTAGAGGCTCCCTCCACAATTAATTGGTCCAAACTGGGCTAATTAGAGGCTCCCTCCACCATGAATTGGTCCAAACTGGGTTTTTTAGAGGCTCCCTCCACCATGAATTTGCCCAAACTGGGCTGTTTAGAGGCTCCCTCCACCATGAATTGGTCCAAACTGGGCTGGTTAGAGGCTCCCTCCACCATGAATTTCCCAAAACTTGGCTGTTTAGAGGCTCCCTCCACCATTAATTGGTCCAAACTGGGCTGGTTAGAGGCTCCCTCCACCATGAATTGGTCCAAACTGGGCTGGTTAGAGGCTCCCTCCACCATTAATTGGTCCAAACTGGGCTGGTTAGAGGCTCCCTCCACCATGAATTTGCCCAAACTGGGCTGGTTAGAGGCTCCCTCCACCATGAATTGGTCCAAACTGGGTTTTTTAGAGGCTCCCTCCACCATGAATTTGCCCAAACTGGGCTGGTTAGAGGCTCCCTCCACCATGAATTGGTCCAAACTGGGCTGGTTAGAGGCTCCCTCCACCATGAATTTGCCCAAACTGGGCTGTTTAGAGGCTCCCTCCACCATTAATTGGTCCAAACTGGGCTGGTTAGAGGCTCCCTCCACCATGAATTTGCCCAAACTGGGCTGTTTAGAGGCTCCCTCCACCATGAATTGGTCCAAACTGGGTTTTTTAGAGGCTCCCTCCACCATGAATTGGTCCAAACTGGGCTGGTTAGAGGCTCCCTCCACCATGAATTTCCCAAAACTTGGCTGTTTAGAGGCTCCCTCCACCATTAATTGGTCCAAACTGGGCTGGTTAGAGGCTCCCTCCACCATGAATTGGTCCAAACTGGGGTTTTTAGAGGCTCCCTCCACCATGAATTGGTCCAAACTTGGCTGTTTAGAGGCTCCCTCCACCATGAATTGGTCCAAACTGGGGTGGTTAGAGGCTCCCTCCACCATTAATTGGTCCAAACTGGGCTGGTTAGAGGCTCCCTCCACCATTAATTGGTCCAAACTGGGCTGGTTAGAGGCTCCCTCCACCATGAATTTGCCCAAACTGGGCTGTTTAGAGGCTCCCTCCACCATGAATTTGCCCAAACTGGGCTGGTTAGAGGCTCCCTCCACCATGAATTGGTCCAAACGGGTTTTTAGAGGCTCCCTTCACCATGAATTGGTCCAAACTTGGCTGTTTAGAGGCTCCCTCCACCATGAATTGGTCCAAACTGGGGTGGTTAGAGGCTCCCTCCACCATTAATTGGTCCAAACTGGGCTGGTTAGAGGCTCCCTCCACCATTAATTGGTCCAAACTGGGCTGGTTAGAGGCTCCCTCCACCATGAATTGGTCCAAACTGGGGTTTTTAGAGGCTCCCTCCACCATGAATTGGTCCAAACTTGGCTGTTTAGAGGCTCCCTCCACCATTAATTGGTCCAAACTGGGCTGGTTAGAGGCTCCCTCCACCATGAATTGGTCCAAACTGGGTTTTTTAGAGGCTCCCTCCACCATGAATTTGCCCAAACTGGGCTGTTTAGAGGCTCCCTCCACCATGAATTGGTCCAAACTGGGTTTTTTAGAGGCTCCCTCCACCATGAATTGGTCCAAACTGGGCTGGTTAGAGGCTCCCTCCACCATGAATTGGTCCAAACTGGGGTGGTTAGAGGCTCCCTCCACCATTAATTGGTCCAAACTGGGCTGGTTAGAGGCTCCCTCCACCATTAATTGGTCCAAACTGGGCTGGTTAGAGGCTCCCTCCACCATGAATTTGCCCAAACTGGGCTGTTTAGAGGCTCCCTCCACCATTAATTGGTCCAAACTGGGCTGGTTAGAGGCTCCCTCCACAATTAATTGGTCCAAACTGGGCTAATTAGAGGCTCCCTCCACCATGAATTGGTCCAAACTGGGTTTTTTAGAGGCTCCCTCCACCATGAATTTGCCCAAACTGGGCTGTTTAGAGGCTCCCTCCACCATGAATTGGTCCAAACTGGGCTGGTTAGAGGCTCCCTCCACCATGAATTGGTCCAAACTGGGTTTTTTAGAGGCTCCCTCCACCATGAATTGGTCCAAACTGGGCTGGTTAGAGGCTCCCTCCACCATGAATTTCCCAAAACTTGGCTGTTTAGAGGCTCCCTCCACCATGAATTGGTCCAAACTGGGCTGGTTAGAGGCTCCCTCCACCATGAATTGGTCCAAACTGGGGTTTTTAGAGGCTCCCTCCACCATGAATTGGTCCAAACTTGGCTGTTTAGAGGCTCCCTCCACCATGAATTGGTCCAAACTGGGGTGGTTAGAGGCTCCCTCCACCATTAATTGGTCCAAACTGGGCTGGTTAGAGGCTCCCTCCACCATTAATTGGTCCAAACTGGGCTGGTTAGAGGCTCCCTCCACCATGAATTTGCCCAAACTGGGCTGTTTAGAGGCTCCCTCCACCATGAATTTGCCCAAACTGGGCTGGTTAGAGGCTCCCTCCACCATGAATTGGTCCAAACGGGTTTTTAGAGGCTCCCTTCACCATGAATTGGTCCAAACTTGGCTGTTTAGAGGCTCCCTCCACCATGAATTGGTCCAAACTGGGGTGGTTAGAGGCTCCCTCCACCATTAATTGGTCCAAACTGGGCTGGTTAGAGGCTCCCTCCACCATTAATTGGTCCAAACTGGGCTGGTTAGAGGCTCCCTCCACCATGAATTGGTCCAAACTGGGGTTTTTAGAGGCTCCCTCCACCATGAATTGGTCCAAACTTGGCTGTTTAGAGGCTCCCTCCACCATTAATTGGTCCAAACTGGGCTGGTTAGAGGCTCCCTCCACCATGAATTGGTCCAAACTGGGTTTTTTAGAGGCTCCCTCCACCATGAATTTGCCCAAACTGGGCTGTTTAGAGGCTCCCTCCACCATGAATTGGTCCAAACTGGGTTTTTTAGAGGCTCCCTCCACCATGAATTGGTCCAAACTGGGCTGGTTAGAGGCTCCCTCCACCATGAATTGGTCCAAACTGGGGTGGTTAGAGGCTCCCTCCACCATTAATTGGTCCAAACTGGGCTGGTTAGAGGCTCCCTCCACCATTAATTGGTCCAAACTGGGCTGGTTAGAGGCTCCCTCCACCATGAATTTGCCCAAACTGGGCTGTTTAGAGGCTCCCTCCACCATGAATTGGTCCAAACTGGGTTTTTTAGAGGCTCCCTCCACCATGAATTGGTCCAAACTGGGCTGGTTAGAGGCTCCCTCCACCATGAATTTCCCAAAACTTGGCTGTTTAGAGGCTCCCTCCACCATTAATTGGTCCAAACTGGGCTGGTTAGAGGCTCCCTCCACCATGAATTGGTCCAAACTGGGGTTTTTAGAGGCTCCCTCCACCATGAATTGGTCCAAACTTGGCTGTTTAGAGGCTCCCTCCACCATGAATTGGTCCAAACTGGGGTGGTTAGAGGCTCCCTCCACCATTAATTGGTCCAAACTGGGCTGGTTAGAGGCTCCCTCCACCATTAATTGGTCCAAACTGGGCTGGTTAGAGGCTCCCTCCACCATGAATTTGCCCAAACTGGGCTGTTTAGAGGCTCCCTCCACCATGAATTTGCCCAAACTGGGCTGGTTAGAGGCTCCCTCCACCATGAATTGGTCCAAACGGGTTTTTAGAGGCTCCCTTCACCATGAATTGGTCCAAACTTGGCTGTTTAGAGGCTCCCTCCACCATGAATTGGTCCAAACTGGGGTGGTTAGAGGCTCCCTCCACCATTAATTGGTCCAAACTGGGCTGGTTAGAGGCTCCCTCCACCATTAATTGGTCCAAACTGGGCTGGTTAGAGGCTCCCTCCACCATGAATTGGTCCAAACTGGGGTTTTTAGAGGCTCCCTCCACCATGAATTGGTCCAAACTTGGCTGTTTAGAGGCTCCCTCCACCATTAATTGGTCCAAACTGGGCTGGTTAGAGGCTCCCTCCACCATGAATTGGTCCAAACTGGGGTTTTTAGAGGCTCCCTCCACCATTAATTGGTCCAAACTGGGCTGGTTAGAGGCTCCCTCCACCATGAATTTGCCCAAACTGGGCTGTTTAGAGGCTCCCTCCACCATGAATTTGCCCAAACTGGGCTGGTTAGAGGCTCCCTCCACCATGAATTGGTCCAAACGGGTTTTTAGAGGCTCCCTTCACCATGAATTGGTCCAAACTTGGCTGTTTAGAGGCTCCCTCCACCATGAATTGGTCCAAACTGGGGTGGTTAGAGGCTCCCTCCACCATTAATTGGTCCAAACTGGGCTGGTTAGAGGCTCCCTCCACCATTAATTGGTCCAAACTGGGCTGGTTAGAGGCTCCCTCCACCATGAATTGGTCCAAACTGGGGTTTTTAGAGGCTCCCTCCACCATGAATTGGTCCAAACTTGGCTGTTTAGAGGCTCCCTCCACCATTAATTGGTCCAAACTGGGCTGGTTAGAGGCTCCCTCCACCATGAATTGGTCCAAACTGGGTTTTTTAGAGGCTCCCTCCACCATTAATTGGTCCAAACTGGGCTGGTTAGAGGCTCCCTCCACCATGAATTGGTCCAAACTGGGGTTTTTAGAGGCTCCCTCCACCATGAATTGGTCCAAACTTGGCTGTTTAGAGGCTCCCTCCACCATTAATTGGTCCAAACTGGGCTGGTTAGAGGCTCCCTCCACCATTAATTGGTCCAAACTGGGCTGGTTAGAGGCTCCCTCCACCATGAATTGGTCCAAACTGGGGTTTTTAGAGGCTCCCTCCACCATGAATTGGTCCAAACTTGGCTGTTTAGAGGCTCCCTCCACCATTAATTGGTCCAAACTGGGCTGGTTAGAGGCTCCCTCCACCATGAATTGGTCCAAACTGGGTTTTTTAGAGGCTCCCTCCACCATGAATTTGCCCAAACTGGGCTGTTTAGAGGCTCCCTCCACCATGAATTGGTCCAAACTGGGTTTTTTAGAGGCTCCCTCCACCATGAATTTGCCCAAACTGGGCTGTTTAGAGGCTCCCTCCACCATGAATTGGTCCAAACTGGGTTTTTTAGAGGCTCCCTCCACCATGAATTGGTCCAAACTGGGCTGGTTAGAGGCTCCCTCCACAATTAATTGGTCCAAACTGGGCTAATTAGAGGCTCCCTCCACCATGAATTGGTCCAAACTGGGTTTTTTAGAGGCTCCCTCCACCATGAATTTGCCCAAACTGGGCTGTTTAGAGGCTCCCTCCACCATGAATTGGTCCAAACTGGGCTGGTTAGAGGCTCCCTCCACCATGAATTGGTCCAAACTGGGTTTTTTAGAGGCTCCCTCCACCATGAATTGGTCCAAACTGGGCTGGTTAGAGGCTCCCTCCACCATGAATTTCCCAAAACTTGGCTGTTTAGAGGCTCCCTCCACCATGAATTGGTCCAAACTGGGCTGGTTAGAGGCTCCCTCCACCATGAATTGGTCCAAACTGGGGTTTTTAGAGGCTCCCTCCACCATGAATTGGTCCAAACTTGGCTGTTTAGAGGCTCCCTCCACCATGAATTGGTCCAAACTGGGGTGGTTAGAGGCTCCCTCCACCATTAATTGGTCCAAACTGGGCTGGTTAGAGGCTCCCTCCACCATTAATTGGTCCAAACTGGGCTGGTTAGAGGCTCCCTCCACCATGAATTTGCCCAAACTGGGCTGTTTAGAGGCTCCCTCCACCATGAATTTGCCCAAACTGGGCTGGTTAGAGGCTCCCTCCACCATGAATTGGTCCAAACGGGTTTTTAGAGGCTCCCTTCACCATGAATTGGTCCAAACTTGGCTGTTTAGAGGCTCCCTCCACCATGAATTGGTCCAAACTGGGGTGGTTAGAGGCTCCCTCCACCATTAATTGGTCCAAACTGGGCTGGTTAGAGGCTCCCTCCACCATTAATTGGTCCAAACTGGGCTGGTTAGAGGCTCCCTCCACCATGAATTGGTCCAAACTGGGGTTTTTAGAGGCTCCCTCCACCATGAATTGGTCCAAACTTGGCTGTTTAGAGGCTCCCTCCACCATTAATTGGTCCAAACTGGGCTGGTTAGAGGCTCCCTCCACCATGAATTGGTCCAAACTGGGTTTTTTAGAGGCTCCCTCCACCATGAATTTGCCCAAACTGGGCTGTTTAGAGGCTCCCTCCACCATGAATTGGTCCAAACTGGGTTTTTTAGAGGCTCCCTCCACCATGAATTGGTCCAAACTGGGCTGGTTAGAGGCTCCCTCCACCATGAATTGGTCCAAACTGGGGTGGTTAGAGGCTCCCTCCACCATTAATTGGTCCAAACTGGGCTGGTTAGAGGCTCCCTCCACCATTAATTGGTCCAAACTGGGCTGGTTAGAGGCTCCCTCCACCATGAATTTGCCCAAACTGGGCTGTTTAGAGGCTCCCTCCACCATGAATTGGTCCAAACTGGGTTTTTTAGAGGCTCCCTCCACCATGAATTGGTCCAAACTGGGCTGGTTAGAGGCTCCCTCCACCATGAATTTCCCAAAACTTGGCTGTTTAGAGGCTCCCTCCACCATTAATTGGTCCAAACTGGGCTGGTTAGAGGCTCCCTCCACCATGAATTGGTCCAAACTGGGGTTTTTAGAGGCTCCCTCCACCATGAATTGGTCCAAACTTGGCTGTTTAGAGGCTCCCTCCACCATGAATTGGTCCAAACTGGGGTGGTTAGAGGCTCCCTCCACCATTAATTGGTCCAAACTGGGCTGGTTAGAGGCTCCCTCCACCATTAATTGGTCCAAACTGGGCTGGTTAGAGGCTCCCTCCACCATGAATTTGCCCAAACTGGGCTGTTTAGAGGCTCCCTCCACCATGAATTTGCCCAAACTGGGCTGGTTAGAGGCTCCCTCCACCATGAATTGGTCCAAACGGGTTTTTAGAGGCTCCCTTCACCATGAATTGGTCCAAACTTGGCTGTTTAGAGGCTCCCTCCACCATGAATTGGTCCAAACTGGGGTGGTTAGAGGCTCCCTCCACCATTAATTGGTCCAAACTGGGCTGGTTAGAGGCTCCCTCCACCATTAATTGGTCCAAACTGGGCTGGTTAGAGGCTCCCTCCACCATGAATTGGTCCAAACTGGGGTTTTTAGAGGCTCCCTCCACCATGAATTGGTCCAAACTTGGCTGTTTAGAGGCTCCCTCCACCATTAATTGGTCCAAACTGGGCTGGTTAGAGGCTCCCTCCACCATGAATTGGTCCAAACTGGGTTTTTTAGAGGCTCCCTCCACCATGAATTTGCCCAAACTGGGCTGTTTAGAGGCTCCCTCCACCATGAATTGGTCCAAACTGGGTTTTTTAGAGGCTCCCTCCACCATGAATTGGTCCAAACTGGGCTGGTTAGAGGCTCCCTCCACCATGAATTGGTCCAAACTGGGGTGGTTAGAGGCTCCCTCCACCATTAATTGGTCCAAACTGGGCTGGTTAGAGGCTCCCTCCACCATTAATTGGTCCAAACTGGGCTGGTTAGAGGCTCCCTCCACCATGAATTTGCCCAAACTGGGCTGTTTAGAGGCTCCCTCCACCATTAATTGGTCCAAACTGGGCTGGTTAGAGGCTCCCTCCACAATTAATTGGTCCAAACTGGGCTAATTAGAGGCTCCCTCCACCATGAATTGGTCCAAACTGGGTTTTTTAGAGGCTCCCTCCACCATGAATTTGCCCAAACTGGGCTGTTTAGAGGCTCCCTCCACCATGAATTGGTCCAAACTGGGCTGGTTAGAGGCTCCCTCCACCATGAATTGGTCCAAACTGGGTTTTTTAGAGGCTCCCTCCACCATGAATTGGTCCAAACTGGGCTGGTTAGAGGCTCCCTCCACCATGAATTTCCCAAAACTTGGCTGTTTAGAGGCTCCCTCCACCATGAATTGGTCCAAACTGGGCTGGTTAGAGGCTCCCTCCACCATGAATTGGTCCAAACTGGGGTTTTTAGAGGCTCCCTCCACCATGAATTGGTCCAAACTTGGCTGTTTAGAGGCTCCCTCCACCATGAATTGGTCCAAACTGGGGTGGTTAGAGGCTCCCTCCACCATTAATTGGTCCAAACTGGGCTGGTTAGAGGCTCCCTCCACCATTAATTGGTCCAAACTGGGCTGGTTAGAGGCTCCCTCCACCATGAATTTGCCCAAACTGGGCTGTTTAGAGGCTCCCTCCACCATGAATTTGCCCAAACTGGGCTGGTTAGAGGCTCCCTCCACCATGAATTGGTCCAAACGGGTTTTTAGAGGCTCCCTTCACCATGAATTGGTCCAAACTTGGCTGTTTAGAGGCTCCCTCCACCATGAATTGGTCCAAACTGGGGTGGTTAGAGGCTCCCTCCACCATTAATTGGTCCAAACTGGGCTGGTTAGAGGCTCCCTCCACCATTAATTGGTCCAAACTGGGCTGGTTAGAGGCTCCCTCCACCATGAATTGGTCCAAACTGGGGTTTTTAGAGGCTCCCTCCACCATGAATTGGTCCAAACTTGGCTGTTTAGAGGCTCCCTCCACCATTAATTGGTCCAAACTGGGCTGGTTAGAGGCTCCCTCCACCATGAATTGGTCCAAACTGGGTTTTTTAGAGGCTCCCTCCACCATGAATTTGCCCAAACTGGGCTGTTTAGAGGCTCCCTCCACCATGAATTGGTCCAAACTGGGTTTTTTAGAGGCTCCCTCCACCATGAATTGGTCCAAACTGGGCTGGTTAGAGGCTCCCTCCACCATGAATTGGTCCAAACTGGGGTGGTTAGAGGCTCCCTCCACCATTAATTGGTCCAAACTGGGCTGGTTAGAGGCTCCCTCCACCATTAATTGGTCCAAACTGGGCTGGTTAGAGGCTCCCTCCACCATGAATTTGCCCAAACTGGGCTGTTTAGAGGCTCCCTCCACCATTAATTGGTCCAAACTGGGCTGGTTAGAGGCTCCCTCCACAATTAATTGGTCCAAACTGGGCTAATTAGAGGCTCCCTCCACCATGAATTGGTCCAAACTGGGTTTTTTAGAGGCTCCCTCCACCATGAATTTGCCCAAACTGGGCTGTTTAGAGGCTCCCTCCACCATGAATTGGTCCAAACTGGGCTGGTTAGAGGCTCCCTCCACCATGAATTTCCCAAAACTTGGCTGTTTAGAGGCTCCCTCCACCATTAATTGGTCCAAACTGGGCTGGTTAGAGGCTCCCTCCACCATGAATTGGTCCAAACTGGGCTGGTTAGAGGCTCCCTCCACCATTAATTGGTCCAAACTGGGCTGGTTAGAGGCTCCCTCCACCATGAATTTGCCCAAACTGGGCTGGTTAGAGGCTCCCTCCACCATGAATTGGTCCAAACTGGGTTTTTTAGAGGCTCCCTCCACCATGAATTTGCCCAAACTGGGCTGGTTAGAGGCTCCCTCCACCATGAATTGGTCCAAACTGGGCTGGTTAGAGGCTCCCTCCACCATGAATTTGCCCAAACTGGGCTGTTTAGAGGCTCCCTCCACCATTAATTGGTCCAAACTGGGCTGGTTAGAGGCTCCCTCCACCATGAATTTGCCCAAACTGGGCTGTTTAGAGGCTCCCTCCACCATGAATTGGTCCAAACTGGGTTTTTTAGAGGCTCCCTCCACCATGAATTGGTCCAAACTGGGCTGGTTAGAGGCTCCCTCCACCATGAATTTCCCAAAACTTGGCTGTTTAGAGGCTCCCTCCACCATGAATTGGTCCAAACTGGGCTGGTTAGAGGCTCCCTCCACCATGAATTTCCCAAAACTTGGCTGTTTAGAGGCTCCCTCCACCATGAATTGGTCCAAACTGGGCTGGTTAGAGGCTCCCTCCACCATTAATTGGTCCAAACTGGGCTGGTTAGAGGCTCCCTCCACCATGAATTGGTCCAAACTGGGTTTTTTAGAGGCTCCCTCCACCATGAATTTGCCCAAACTGGGCTGTTTAGAGGCTCCCTCCACCATGAATTGGTTCAAACTGGGCTGGTTAGAGGCTCCCTCCACCATTAATTGGTCCAAACTGGGCTGGTTAGAGGCTCCCTCCACCATGAATTTGCCCAAACTGGGCTGGTTAGAGGCTCCCTCCACCATGAATTGGTCCAAACTGGGTTTTTTAGAGGCTCCCTCCACCATGAATTTGCCCAAACTGGGCTGGTTAGAGGCTCCCTCCACCATGAATTGGTCCAAACTGGGGTTTTTAGAGGCTCCCTCCACCATGAATTTGCCCAAACTGGGGTGTTTAGAGGCTCCCTCCACCATGAATTTGCCCAAACTCTGCTGGTTAGAGGCTCAATCCACCCTGATTTTCAAAACAAATGTTGGTGCCAACCTCAACTTACTACAAGGGCCAAATTCACTGCTGGTGACAAGCTCTCCTCACTGCAAGTGCCAAATACACATGTTTCAAGGTGTTTTCCTACTGTCAGAGAGGTGGTATTGAGTGTGTAAAGTGTGTAGTTGTTAGGCTGTGATGTTGGGGTAATAGAGGGTCTTTGGTGTGTTAGATGCCCCCAGACATGCTTCCCCTGCTGTCCCAGTGTCATTCCAGAGGTGTTGGCATCATTTCCTGGGGTGTCATAGTGGACTTGGTGACCCTCCAGACACGGATTTGGGTTTCCCCCTTAACGAGTATCTGTTCCCCATAGACTATAATGGGGTTCGAAACCCGTTCGAACACACGAACATTGAGCGGCTGTTCGAATCGAATTTCGAACCTCGAACATTTTAGTGTTCGCTCATCTCTAATCGTAATCCCCTCTATGGCCACTCTGACTAACCTGAGGTCCCTATGGAATATATTGAGCAGTACCCTTAGCCTGTTTTCTTTGGGAAAGCGTTATTTACGATACAACTACCTTGGAGTTTATTATTTTCTGCCTCTTGAGCCTGGTGAAGGCCGTATATGAAAGGCCGAATTGTTGCTCTGCTTTATCTATGTGAATAAACACTACCCTATATTTGATACACTGGATTGGGACCCTACTTTCACAATGTGGTCAAGTGCAGTCTGCACCTTGTATTATCCAACTTTGGGGATGTTTATTTGTCCATTTCGTCAACCCTGGAAGGTTCTATAAGCTGGACCCAGGTGATCAAACTCACACTCATCTTATCTCCCATGGGGCACTGTAGTTAAAGGGGTTGTCCCATCACAAGGATCCTATCTATACTGCTAGTTAATGTGGATGTAAGACTTTTCCTAAATACATTGCTTAAGCAGAACTACTTTGTTTGTCCACTATCTTACTTTATTCAATTCATTTTTGACACAGCCCTGACTTATCTGCTCAAAAGTCAAGTGATGTATCTGTTGCTCTCAGGGGGGAGGGAGGAGGGGCTAAGTGCACGGGAGCGAGCCTGTGTTTCTAGCTATTCCTGTGTCTACACCACATGACCTAGCTCCCTGCTCTCAGATAGGGGAGAGGAGCTGCTTACATTTATGAACATCTTCTGTTCTCCCATTTATCAGGCTAGCTAATTCAATTGTGTTCATTATGGCAGAGACAGGCAGTCTCTGTATGTAACACAAAATGGAGTTGCTCCTGCCTGTACTTCATAGTCCAATATTGTGTATATAGTGTTTTTGAGGACCTTTGATGACATCACAGGCCCTTCAGCTGCCCCATAGGACACGCTATGTGGTTGGTGGAGCTACACGCTAATTTGGGGTGGAGCTAAATGGCAGGTTGCATGTGAAACCCCGCCCACCAAATGACGCAAGAAACCAGGAAGAAAGAAGATTTTACAGCAGTGAAGACTGGTGAGTATGCGACGTGGGAATACCCCTTTAAGGATTTTGGATCTGTGACTAATCATTTATAAAGAGATGGCATGTCCTAGGGATATGTTATCATGTTATAAGGTGGAAGATTCCTTTAATGAGTTGTGGCTATGCTTTACAGCCTACAGACATAGTTTTATAAAGACAACAGAAATAATCACTCAAAATGGTAATATTAAGAGAATTACAGAAGGAATAGTAAAGAAACACAGATGCAAAATGTCTGTAAACTCGATTACCAGGATTTCAAGGCGAAACACAATGTGCATATCCTCATTCAATGCATTCCCAGAGGAATTAAAGTGGTAAAGCCCTCAGGTTTTCTATATCTAGAACTTTGGCAACATTCTTATAAACAGCTTTCCATTTATTTGTTTCTGCGGATGAAATATAGCTAAAAATAGCAAAATCAATTATAAGAAAATCAATAGTAAATGTGGAAGTAATATTTCCTTCTGCTAGTTCAGGCTGCAATCCCTCTTTTCATGTATTTGATAACAAGTTCTCGCTGACATCACCAGCTGTAGCTTTATTGTGTGAGTCGATCATTTTCTAAAGACAGTGTCCTAAAGCTATCAAAGATGTCACTCTCTTTCATGAAAGAGAAAGAAAATCTCTTAATCCGATGAGAGATTATGTTATAACAGAAATACTTATAAACCGTAACTTGCAGCCTGATGGACAACATACAGTATCATCATAAAAAACACATTAAATAACAGCAAGTCCGACTTGTCTTGCTCTCTATGTATACTATGTATACTGAATATTCAATTCTTCACAGACTTAAAAATAAGAACAATCCAAACCTTATGTCTTGTTCTTGTTGTTATCCTTCTATTTGTTGCAAAATTGAATTCCAATTTACAAAATACTTGTATATTTCTAATAGGGTTAAATGAACCAATTTGTCGAGTTGGGTTTGTTACAATATTTTTTGGTGCCAAAAAACACTATTGTACTCCGAAGTCTATTTAGACCAAAGAGTAAAATAAACTGAATACTAGGGGAGGTGAGTAGACATAACAAACAGTCTTACCTCTCCTGGGCTCCGTTGTGGCACAGACCTGTCCTCTTTAGGCTTCTTTTAGCCTCCTTAATGTCCCAGGGGTCCTGTGAGACCTGTGAGGCATGGCGCTTGCCAAAGTCAAGATGATTGCACTGAATTTGGCAATCTGGTAGAAAAAGCAGCGAAGCCCAGGAGAAGTGAGCAACACTGTTGGTTATGATTACTCATATCTCCTTGTCCCCAGGTCTGATGAGACCCCAGAATATTATAATAGTAATGAAACAAAACCAAAAAAAAACTTCCAAACAAATCTTGTGAGGTTCACCCAACACTAAACTCTAATATGTATTAGATGGGAAAGTTCTACCAAACGTTGTCAGATGCTTGTATATATGACAAAAGGAAGTTCCCCTGCTACCTCCTATTTACTTTGATAATTATAAACTATATTTGATAAGGTTGAAAAAGTTCCCAAATCCAAATAATCAGAATAACCCTCTGAATGAATGTCCCATCTACAGAAATCTGTAAGTAAGTACGGCACAATTTGTGATACTTATTACTCTCTATAAAGGCATCCACACCATCTTGTTGAATGTACAGTGCCTACAAGTAGTATTCAACCCCCTGCAGATTTAGCAAGTTTGATAAGATGAAAATAAGTTAGAGCCTTCAAACTTCAAACAAGAGCAGGATTTATTAACAGATGCATAAATCTTACAAACCAAAAAGTTATGTTGCTCAGTTAAATTTTAATAAATGTTAAACATAAAAGTGTGGGTCAATTATTATTCAACCCCTAAGTTTAATATTTTGTGGAATAACCCTTGTTTGCAATTCCAGCTAATAATCGTCTTTTATAAGACCTGATCAGGCCGGCACAGGTCTCTGGAGTTATCTTGGCCCACTCCTCCATGCAGATCTTCTCCAAGTTATCTAGGTTCTTTGGGTGTCTCATGGGGACTTTAATCTTGAGCTCCTTCCACAAGTTTTCAATTGGGTTAAGGTCAGGAGACTGACTAGGCCACTGCAACACCTTGATTTTTCCCTCTTGAACCAGGCCTTGGTTTTCTTGGCTGTGTGCTTTGGGTCGTTGTCTTGTTGGAAGATGAAATGATGACCTATCTTAAGATCCTTGATGGAGGAGCGGAGGTTCTTGGCCAAAATCTCCAGGTAGGTCGTGCTATCCATCTTCCCATGGATGCGGACCAGATGGCCAGGCCCCTTGGCTGAGAAGCAGCCCCACAGCATGATGCTGCCACCACCATGCTTGACTGTAGGGATGGTATTCTTGGGGTCGTATGCAGTGCCATCCAGTCTCCAAATGTCACGTGTGTGGTTGGCACCAAAGATCTCGATCTTGGTCTCATCAGACCAGAGAACCTTGAACCAGTCTGTCTCAGAGTCCTCCAAGTGATCATGAGCAAACTATAGATGAGCCTTGACATGACGCTTTGAAAGTAAAGGTACCTTACGGGCTCGTCTGGAACGGAGACCATTGCGGTGCAGTACGTTACTTATGGTATTGACTGAAACCAATGTCCCCACTGCCATGAGATCTTCCCGGAGCTCCTTCCTTGTTGTCCTTGGGTTAGCCTTGACTCTTCGGACAAGCCTGGCCTCGGCACGGGAGGAAACTTTCAAAGGCTGTCCAGGCCGCGGAAGGCTAACAGTAGTTCCATAAGCCTTCCACGTCCGGATGATGCTCCCAACAGTGGAGACAGGTAGGCCCAACTCCTTGGAAAGGGTTTTGTACCCCTTGCCAGCCTTGTGATCCTCCACGATCTTGTCTCTGATGGCCTTGGAATGCTCCTTTGTCTTTCCCATGTTGACCATGTATGAGTGCTGTTCACAAGTTTGGGGAGGGTCTTAAATAGTCAGAAAAGGCTGGAAAAAGAGAGAATTAATCCAAACATGTGAAGCTCATTGTTATTTGTGCCTGAACTACTTCTTAATACTTTAGGGGAACCAAACAGAATTCTGGTGGTCTGAGGGGTTGAATAATAAATGACTCTCTGAATAAACTTTTCACAATTTAAAAAAAAAATAAACAAAGAAATAACATTCTTTTTTTGCTGCAGTGCATTTCACACTTCCAGGCTGATCTACAGTCCAAATGTCACAATGCCAAGTTAATTCCGAATGTGTAAACCTGCTAAATCTGCAGGGGGTTGAATACTACTTGTAGGCACTGTATGTACAAATGGGGAAAATAAGCATTTGCGCTTTGTGCATAGTATATGGTGCCTAGTGTGTTACTGTACAGAGGGAGGGGTTTAGGAATAGATGTCACTTCCTGTCTCATCCATCTTCTCCTATTCCTCTCATCACAAGACCTGGATGAAGCATTTCCCTCCCGACCGCCCTCTTTTAATCACTATTTTACAATTGCTGTTTTCCCATTTACCTGTATTATTAGACATGAGCGAACACTAAAATGATCAAGGTTCGAAATCCAATTCGAACAGCCACACACTGTTCGACTGTTCGAACGGGTTTCGAACCCCATTATAGTCTATGGGGGGAAATGCTCATTTCAGGGGTATGCAACATTCAATCAAATTCTACTTACCAAGTCCATGAGTGAGGGTCCGGCTGGATTCTTCTCCCTGTGCAGCGTCCCCGCGTCCTCTTCCGGCCTTGAATTCACTCTGCTAGGCATCGGGCCTACACGCGCTAAAAGAAAATGGCTGCTTACAGTGTAAGCGGCCATTTTTCTGTAGCGCAGACATGCGCAGTCGGCTCTGCCCAGGCCCAATGCCTAAGCAGAGTGAATGCAGAGCTGGAAGAGGACACGGGCACGCTGCACAGGGAGAAGACTTCTAAAGGTAAGAGAAGAACCAGCATTGATTGGCAATGTATAGAATTCTGCCAATCAACGCTGGTTCTGCATCGAATCTTAACTTCGAACAGCTAGTAGTATTAGATCGAGTACAAGTATTTCGAATACCGTAGAATTCGATCGAACACCTACTCGATCGAGTACTACTCACTCATCTCTATGTATTATGTTTTATTGTATCATTTCTTTGTTTGATATTGTAATTGTGTTGCTTGTCATATATACAATTCTAAGAAGAATTTGATGAGTTATTGTTGGCAGTCCTCCAGCCATGGTTCCCTAGAGGTTTCCTTCACAGGGTTTTTCCCTCTCCTGAGTGCTGTAAAATGACTCTTCGTGAGTCTGGGGTTTGCCATATTTTGTGGCATTTGCTTGAATATTTAGTTTTTGAGTTATTTGTTCCTGGCATTGGCAATAAGTGTGTAAATAAATAAATGTAATTAATATTAAGTAAAAAAAAATATATACAGGGAGTCAGTCGTATGTAATAAAGCGTTACATGTCACATAGTCCATTGGTGAACAGCTTTACTTTTGCGGTTGAGGAGTCAGGTGGAAGTTGCAGGCAAGTTATTGTGGACTTATTTTAACTAATAGAGGAGGTTAAACCTCATGGTGGTGAACAGGCTGAGCTTTAGAAATGGCCAGCCTGAAGAATGTCGTAATAGTAACGTCATCCAGAGGCGGGCACAGTGGTTAGGCACATGGTCATTGGTGCCCTTAAAGTGTACTGGCTCTGCTACAATTGCAAGCCGGAGCGTGCTGCCCCCCTTTATTTATTTATTGCTGTCTGGCCGGGTGCTGTATGTCAGACAGCTGGGGATCTCACAGTATTCGTGAATCCCAATGGTCTAGCACTGCACCTGACTCCTTCTGTCATTATTTTACTTCTGTGAGTTTAATAGAATTGTGTCCATTTTGACACCCAGTCAATGTTTACTGTAGTTTGGGTGGTTTTAGGAAGGAGTGAGGGTCCATCCCATATCCAAAAGTCATGGGTTTCACTAGCATGATGTACTGCTTTGGGCTTCAGCTCTTGCTTGGAGGTAGAAATTAGGGGTTAAGATGCAACCGTAGCCTAAAAATTGGATTTTTTAAAATATTATTTACATCTCATCTTTGTTATCTTTTGGCACCACCTACGTATATGCATATTTTAGAGCAAATGGGGTAATTCAAAGAAAAAATATCCATAATCTCCTAGTGGCTTTTCTCTATCTTTATTGAACACTTGGGCCTAGGCTTCTGATAGGGCCGTGATCATAAAACTAGGCCCCTGACTCCTGCACTGACACGGCACAGGCCAGTACTGAGCACGGAGGGAAATTGCTTTCATCAGTGTGATTATATTATTTGGAATTAATGAGCTGTGCAGTGTTAACAAGCAATTGAATGTGTTTAACCCAAGTAGCGGCAGAATGACCCAGCATGCCTTGCTTTTCCAGGGTTAATTTTCAATCGGTGTAAGAACAAAAGCTAATTAAACAGCCTCCCTCTACCTGTAGCCGAACACACTCCGTGGCGCTAAGACCTCCAGTTATCGACATATCTGTCTGGATGTCTCGTTACACAGAATCAATTGACTTACAACAGCCACGAGCAATATTGAATATGATAATTACATTTGTTGATCAGAAGTGCAGGCCGCTGGCCGCCGCGCATGGATCACTACTGGAAATCTGAGGTTGGCGTTATGATAAGCGCTATGGATGAAGATACATTAGGACAGGAATGTTAACTGCTGAGCAACTTACAAGAAGTATTTGATTTTAATAAGAACAAATCACCTAAGGCTCCTTCCTAAACAAAGTAAGAAGCGCCAAAGTTTCAGTTACAGTCTTACATGTTATATTGAGCAGCAGGTTGGCACAGCTTGGATTGTTGCTGGCAATTAGATGACCAACCATGTGGGTCAATAACTCTTTTGGATTAATTAGGCATAATGTATATGTTGTACGCCTGATACACGTTTGCAAATGAACTCATAAATCTTTCAAATTTCCTATAGACAATACTGAATATACAGACAGGCGTAGCTTTCGCCAAAAAAACTTCCATTTTGCTGTAAGGAAAGTTTGTTTAACACGAACAATAAGTGTCTAGTGTAGTCGCTTTGTATGAAAGTGACTGGCGTAGTGTATGCTAGTCTTTATAAAGGCCCCAACTGGCGCAGATGAACAAGAGATATGAAGGAGCTGTGGCCTCTTCATAAATTAGTCGAATGTCCCTGTGCCAGAATGGAAATCTGCACCAGTTAGGAACTGGTGTAGATTTCCATTACAACTCATGCCAGAAAAGTGGCAGGAGTTAGAATGAACCTGTTGGGCCGAGGCGTTCCCAGCTCTGTTGGTGAGTGAGGTAGGGATTGAAGTGTATGGCACATGTTTGCCACCAAAAACGATCCTTACACCAAATGTGCTCCACAATGTCATCCCTCTACCTTAGAAAACACTCCTCGAAAGATCTCTTCTTATACAAGGCCGCCTCCTTATCCAGACCACATTTTTTGTAAGGGAGTTTTTGTGATTCATACTACCCATCTACTTTGAGAGGACCACATTTCTAGAAGACCACCTTTTCATTCAATTTTGGGTGGTTCATCTCAAAGAATTTTTTACTATACATGGGACTACAATGAAAGGCAATGAAAGAGGGTTGCCTGGAATATTTAGTTATCTTAACGGTTATGTTAAAATTTGCTACATTTGTATATCCTGTAAATGATATATAGCAAATATTGACAGATATCAGAACTGAAATACTGAATCCCAAAACTTTATTCACAGTTCAAGATTATATAGCGGGATATAAACTAACTTTACATGTGTGTTGTGTGTCCATCCGACATAGAGTCCATCAGAAATCCCTGATTTTTTCATCTGGCAATTTTAGGACAATTATAACAGACACCCAATGGACCCCATTACAGTCATTGTTGTCTATCATTAAGCAGACTGTTTCTGGTCCTGTGACATCCAGATGAACAGAGACTAGGATGCAGATGTGAATGAGCCCTAATTGAACAACAAAAATTAAGAATAAAAATACTCCAGCGCGTTTTTTCTTCCAAGTAAGATTTCACCATTATTCACATGGATAAAATTCCACTAGCATGAAGTAAAAAAAAAACTCCTGCTTATGCTTTTCGGCACCACACCTTACTCATATCATACTAAATAAGTATGGACGACTTCCTTATAAAGCCCTATGTGCATGTTGTCTATGTGACCCCTCCTCTACATGAGGAGGGGTCACATTATCTGAATTGCAGTTAATATAATGTTTTATGTTGAATGTAGTTCCGGTTCTTTTTGCTTGAAAGGTAAGGGACCTTTGTGTATAATTACATGCCGTATATTTTAAGAAATGTAATATCCAATGAGATTCTGTAGTGAAAAGGGCTCCTACATTAGCTATGACTTTGTCACCCAGGAATTTTAAGAGCAATAAATCGATAACAAGTGGTTAAAAACCATGGGTTACTTTTAGAGGTGGACACATCAAAGACATATAGTCCCAAACCTTTCAATCAAATATTCCCAGTTTGTAATAATTGGAACCAGAGGAATTGTGGAAAAATACACAGTTATACCCACCTTTCCTCATCTCTTCTCGGCCTCCTTCGGCTCCGGGACTCCCTCTGGGTTCTTTTCTGGCTTTTTCCAGGCTTCTTTAAGTGTCATGATATTGACACGCCCCATGTGACTGCAAAGGACTGTGATTGGATGACCTTTGGTCCACAATGTCATCCAAGGAACCCTGGACACTGCAAGGATGTTCAGAGGAGGCCAGAGAAGGTGAGTATAACAGTTTATTTCTTTACACCTTCCCGGGGCCACCACCTATTCTTCAGACCCTGGAATATAATATTTTTACTTCCAATTTATGAATGATAAACTAACAAAGTTTAAGGTTTGGATTGAGTCCAAAACTTTTGGAAAATTAGGGTTGAATCTGGTTTATTACATATCAACTCGCTAATCTCTAACTAGGACCAGGGCTGGTCTCCTTTTGCTCAGAGGTCCCATTGGATCTGACTTTACAGTATATATGATCTGAGAATGTTTTTTGATTTTATCAGCCTTATTCTAGATCTACTTGGCTATCTCACAGTGATATATAGAAATCCAAGTATGTAAATACCCGAAGCTCCATCACTACGTGTTCCAGTAACAACCCTATAACCTTCACCATGTATGAAAGCCTGCCATATAGAAGACTTAGTCTAGGGAACGCTGCAACCTCTAATTTTACCAAATCAGGCATAAAATGTCATTTTCAGTGTGTTAGACAGGTGTTACAGATCTAATCTCCTGCTTATGACACATGAGGTGTCATTAACGGTAGAAATCAAATGTAGCTTGCACAACGTATGACAGATGCATGCACCTGGGGGTGAGTAACTTCTGAACACTCATTTTCCAGCATTAGATCTCTGCTCTATTTGTACAAATGAGCTTTTACAGTCATTTTCAGAATCAGTGACATTTTTTGAGCAAATGTGTATAATTTCCGGGTTTGGATAAACTTAGCAAGTAGAGAAAGAAATATGTAAAAACACTGAGGGCAATGAGACATGTGCATAAATTGTGTATTTTGTGACATATATATCACTGCAATATTTACTAGGTTTTAACCACTATCTCCTTGCTCCAAAGATATAAATAAGTGCCCTTCCTTTCCTGTCCGTTTAGCTGGTCATGTCCAGATTGTAGCGGACAGTGCAACATAACTAACTCTGCTTTGGGCCATTCCCAAGGGTGTTGTCTATGCAATCTCCCTTTAATCCTATATCAGGTTGCTACCTGGTCCTAGTATAAATGGAATCAGTGGTGTAACTAAAATCTTGTGGGCCCCAGTCCATTCTTTTGTCCCCTACCTCATCCCTATAATTCTTGATAGTTATGGTTACGGCTGCTAAGGAGTTTAATCCACCTTTGTGTGGTTAGGGTAATCTATGGGTCTCCTTGACTTATGGACCATATGGAAGCTGCAATCTCAATACTGATGCCAGTGCTTATGGGCCTCCTAAGGATCCTGGGCCCCGATGTGACTGCACCCTCTAAACCCCCGCAAGTTATACCCCTGAATCGAATCCATTCAGAGTCATAAGTAGGCATGATATCAGGGTCAGACAGCGCAGGTCCAGAAGTTAGCAGTAAGTCAAAGTCAGTAACCAGAGTCACACAGATAAGGAGGAACAGACAAATGCAGAGCGAGCAAACAGGCCAATGATTCATACACAAGAAAGCCATCAAAATGCTGGACAAACCAGCAATATCCTCACAGGAAGAAGCAATACTTTACTTATAATCAACAATCACAAAGTGATATGCTAACTATCTGTCACCCAGTCAGAGACGGTTTGGGGGGTTGGTGTGAATTACAGCTTTTCAAGGCTTTTGTTACATTTTGAGATTTTGTGAATTTTGTGAATTTAACCAATTTAGAGCTCATATAGGTGTGGACATGTGTAACACAGATGGCGTTCAGATAAACCATTTATGGTTATAGATAGAGATGAGCGAGTATTATTTGAAACGGCAGTTTCAAATAGCACGCACCCATAGCTATGAATGGGGCTGGCTGACACGCTGACGGTGCCGGCGTCCTGTTGCTTATCCCCCAGCGCGCTGGCTGCGTCCATTCATTTCTATGGGTGCGTGCTATTCGAAACTGCCGTTTCGAATAGTACTCGCTCATCTCTAGTTATAGAATATTACAGAGAGTAGATAAGCCCATACTAGATAGGCAGAATCAAGTCATTCCTATTTGTTACACCAATGAAAAAGTAGTTGCTTTCCCACAATGCAACCCACTGATGTCAGGGGTTTCTCAGGTCAACATAGCGGGATGGTGCATGCTCTTTAAAGGCTCATTCCCATGCATGGTTAGCTCATACTTGCTAGACAGAAGCAGGGATTTGGTGCTTGGAGGTCTGTAAGCATGGACTCACCAGTTTGAGGTGAGGAGGTTTCTCATTAAACCCATTACATCAAGTGGATCCAATAACCGACCAGACACTTTTAAACTGTAACAGATTCCCAGAGATTTGGACCACATCCTTTATGCACAGGGTTAAGCAATATCTGTTGTCTGAGGCCCATAACCATCAGGTTATGCCATTCTCTTATTTTATTTCTCAATCTTTTGTGGTGAAACCAACTTTTCGGTTTGTCTTTGTCAGTGAAGAACTCTGGTGGGCGACCTGCAAGAGTGGTGGTGTGGCTCAGCGGCTGCTCAAGGAGAGTGAATGGTTCATTGGCCACAGATGATTGTGGAACTGGACAAAGCCAGATGAGCGCCAAATTGTGTATTGTCTAACTGGTGCAGGGAGGACTGCTATCTGCATTGGTAACAGTAGTCTAGGACATGGGATCAATGGGCACCTTTATTTGTGCTATATGGTATTGAAGAGGTTAACATGAATATCTTTGGTAGGCAAGTTCAATAAATGGGTTAATAATATTGAATCGCTAAACTAAAATCAGGTTGTAAGCAGCTGATAGATATAAACTTGCTCAGACATTGCTCACAATTGTCAGGGGCGTGCTGGTTTTAAGCAGACATAATTTGCAAGCAGATGTTAGTACACTAAACAATCCATTATAGGAATAAGACATATGGTAGCTGAGAAAGTGTTGTGAATATTTTGCAGAAATCTCTTTTAATATAAAACACAAATATTAGATAATTAATTGCCATAAACAGGACAAGCTACAACTGGTGACTGATGGATATCTGAGCTAGAAGACCACCATAATCCTTGGTAATGTCTGGTACTCTAGGCCACCACAGAGGTCTTAATAGTGACATGGGAACACTAAGTCTCATGATGTTATGATACTCAGCATGCCCATTTGACCACTTGTGGCCCATGTACAGGTCCCAGCAGTAACCCTAGGCACATAGCATCACAAGAGAGTGACAGATGCTTTGAGGAGGCCTAAATGACTTAATGGAAAATGAGTATAAACTTTTTTATATTTTTGTCTCCAATCCTGGTCTTCTGCCAGGCAGCTGAATATAATTTGGAATATTTGGATCAACACACAAGGGTGCATCAGTGTCAGCGCCAATTATCTGTTGACATTTAAATGAAATGAAACGTTATGAAAAGAGACCCAGGAGGACCCCACTGTTGACCCAGAGATGTAAAAAGCTAGGCTGCACAATCAAAACGTTCCTGAGTTAGGGAGCCTTCACACGGAGTAAACGCTCCGATCAATTTGAACGTAAAACTCGTTCAGAGTGAGCGGCGTTAAAACAGATCCCATTGATTTCTATGGGTGCCGGAATACGCGCGTATCACATGGAAAGCAATAGGTAAAAAAGACTCCCATTGATTTCAATGGGGAGCGCACATATGCCTGCACCCATAGAAATCAATGGGATCTGTTTTAACGCCACTCACTCTATGGTTTCCGTTCAGAATGAGTGGAGCGTTTACTCCGTGTGAAAGCTCCCTAAGACAAAATCTTTCTGGGAAAATATCTTGTGGACAGATGGACAGATGAGACCAAATACAGTTTTTTGGTAAAGCACATCATTCTACTGTTTACCAAAAATGGAATGAGGCCTACAAAGAAAAGAGCACAGAACCAACAGTCAAATATGGTGGAGGCTAAAAGATGGTTTGGGGTTGCCCTTCTGCTTTTTGCACTGGGTGCGTCGATTCCGTGCAGATCATCATGAAATCTGAATTACCAAATTACCAAAGGATTTGGGTGTCAATGTAGGGCCCAGTGTCAGAAAGCTGGGTTTGTGTTCTAGGTCATGGGTTTTACAGCAGGACAAAAAGCATTCAGAAATAGATGGAAACAAAGCACCGGAGAGTTCTGAAGTGGTCAACAATGAGTCCAGATCTAAATTCCATAGAAGACCTGTAGAGAGATCTTAAAATTGCTGTTGGGAGAAGAAATTCTGCAAATATGGAACATTTGCAAAAGGAGAGTGGTGCAAAATTCTAGTTGAGAGGTTTAAGATACTTGTTGATGGAAAGCAATGTATTTATGTAATTTTTTTTCTTAACGGTATGCAAACAAATATTAGGTTGAGGCTGCCAGTATTTTTGGAGTTTTACGTGACATTATATAATTTTTGCCCTTTTTTGTCTGTTACAAAAGGAAATAAACATTGTAAGCCAATGGCTGGTCAGGTAATGGAGGGGGTGTACAGCTCACTAAGGCTACTCAGGTGGGTGAGATGAGAAAACTCCAGGAATGTTTGTTCTCAGCAGACAACTTTCGTCTGCTGAGCATTTTGGTAAATGCTCAGTACTGGGCTGGATTTTTAGGAATGACAGGTAGGTTGGTAGTTGGACCTGTCATTCCACCCCCCTCCAGTCCACACTTTGGGGATGTTCCAGCAGTGACTCAGCTGCAGAGAGTCTCCTCGTCAAGGAGGCTTTAGAAGTTGCTCTAGCAGCAACACTTTGGCAGAGTTTGGCTGGAGAGCAAACAGAGAGGTCATATTTTGGGAGCTGTGTCCTGAATGATTCTGCTGGCTTTTGATTTCTGTTATTCTAGGTGAGGTAACCTATTCTATGTTTAGTTAGAGCCTAGCCGGGCAGGTATTTATTTTTGTATTGTTTCCTTTTGTTGCTACACTACCTTTTTTGAGTGAAAATAAAACTATACCTTTGTTTTGGACTAAAGAATCTGGACTTGTGTGTCTATGCCACCCCACCTAGCAACCCCAGACCCTGACAACATGTGTATACCAAAACATGTAATTGCAATCATTTTATGGAAGAATTACTTCTGGAAAAAATTCAGGGGTGCCAACACTTACGGCCAACTGTAGGACATTATAGAGAAGTAATGAATTAATGTAAATAAGTACTTATTATTTACATTCAGAAGGATGTGACTATTCAACTACATAATATGGAGTTCAGAGAAGCACAGGAAAAAAAATCACAAAATTAATGTCAGAATTAAATAATTTGTACACCTGAAGGGAAAATGAATTTACATTTTTTTTAGATTTCTTTTCTATTTTCATTCACAATTCTGGTTCAAAAAAAGGATCAGGAAACATTCATTTAGGATTCAAAGCTCCCCTTACTATTTCCTGTGTGTGACTCCCTACCAAAAGAAACAAACAACAAGACTAATAAAAACATAGTTAATGAAAATCTAAAGGAAATATATTTAACCACATGTTCCAAATCTTGAAATAGAGGTTCTGTTTGCGCATTAAGTTATGCCACTTAAATCCATACATCGGTAGATTACTAACCCTCCGTAATGGAAGGACAGAGACAGACACCTGCTATCTGCAGACAAACAATAAAGAACTTATAGCAGATTCAGAATTCATAGCAGAAGGTAATAAAGACACAACAACTAAGAGACAAACTCTGGGATCCATAAGAATTGCCACCTGCATAGTATCTTTTATAGGAGATGCCACCTCCTGCCAATGCTTGAATCGTTTGTGGAATCGCCAAGTGAGATGAATATCAATTTATTTTTTTGTTATGAAAAATTATCTTCCATCCAACATAAAATCTCACACAATACCTATAGTAAAATAATATAGGTATGTTTCTCAGTGGTTATCACTGTAGTCTTGTAGCGCTTTAGTCCTGGGTTCAAATCCAGCCAAGGTCAACATCTTCAAGGAGTTTGTATGTTCTCCCTGTGTTTGTGTGGATTTCCTCCCACACTATAATGACATAATGAATTTAAATTGTGAGTCCTGTATTGGAAAGTGTTAACAATATCTGTAAAACGCAATGGTGCTAAATAAATAGAGGAACATTCCTCCATGTCTTGAAGACCAAAGCCGTGTTCTTAAAGGGATTCTATCATTGGTGTCAGTGGTTTTGAGATAGACATTCCTGGATAGCCTTTAAAAGGCTATTCTACTACTATCTTCTTTTTTTTTTGCTTGTCCCCGCCATTCCGTTGTAATCCTGGTTAATTACTTTATGTAAATGAGCCCACTGAGCACCCTGGGCATCATACCTTTATTCACTCCCCTCCATCGCTTGTGCCCCATCTGCCCTCCTCCTCTCTGGATGTTCTTACAGCCAGATCACGCTGCTGCATTTGAACTCTCGGGCATGATCAATTCAGCTCCATTCAGAGCGGTACTGTGCATGCCCGTGTGCCATATTCTTGTAGCTACCTATAGAACTCAGCATACTGTTCGGTATGCTGTTCTATAACGAGCTACACCAAAATGGCGCTCGGACGCATGGCACTGCGCATGCCCGAGAGCCATTTTGTTGCAGCTACCTATAGAGCTCAGCATACTATTCAGTATCAGTTCTATAGCAAGCTAAATCAAAATGGCGCTCTTGACAGAGCAGAACTGCGCATGCCCGAGAATTCAAATACAGCAACGAGATCTGGCCAGAAGAATATCCATAGAGGAGGAGGGCAGATGGGGCACAAGTGATGGAGGGGCGTGAATAAAGGTGTGATGTGGAAGGGTGCTCGCAGGCCCTGGGGAACGTTCAGGGTGCTCGGTGGGCTCATTTACATAAAGTAATTAACCAGGATTACAACGGAATGGTGGGGAGAATAAAAAAAAGCAGACAGTAGTAGAATAGCCTTTTTAAAGTCTATCCAGGAATCTCTTTATCTCAAAACCACCGATACCAATGATAGAATCCCTCTAAAGAGGACCTAATGCCAACAACAAAATGCTAATTGCCATTGATCATTTGATTGTCATGAAGCCCCTGAACAATATGGTGGTTTTTTTTCCCTTGTTTAAATAAAATCTGTCTACCTGTACAAAGGATACAACCCCTGGAAGGTTATATGTAAACCAGCTCCAAATTGGTAGGAATTTTTTGTTTCCCAGAAAGAAATATAAAGTATGCTTCACACTTTAAGAATGAGAGCTAGTTTAGAAAGTTTCAATACCATATCTCAGGGATTAGCAACCTTCAGCACTCCAGATGTAGTAAAATTACAACTCCCAACATGCTCCATTCACATCCATGGGAGTTCCAAGAACAGCAGATCTTGTATCCATGCAGAAAGTTGTAGTTTTACAATAGCAGGGGTGCTGTATGTTTTGAACAGATGGTGTGGGGTAGGTACCTCGGTAGCAGGAATGGTGCAAACCCAAATAGTTAGAGACAGGGATACAAAACTGTAGAAACAGGTTTATTTAAAAAACAAAATAAATAAACCTTTACGTAAAAAATTAGCAAAATAAAATACAGCCTTAACTTCAAACAAAACAATGTGAAACAAAACCCTGCTCATCCGAGCTCTAACTAAACAATAAATATTAACTGTATGTGTGGCTTACTACAAAAAGAGCACAATACAATCTCAGCAGACTCAGTGTCAGGACAGATCCAGGTGCCCCCTCTCGCTCCCAGGATCTTCCCTGAAGTGCAGGCTCTATGGCCCAGTAACGAGTCCAGCACCCACACTTGGGGCTGAAGCCTATTCAAGACCTGCCCTGGACCACACATAAGTCAGGGATCTGGGGGAGATATACTGTGCCACCAGCAATTTGCCTGTCGCCTTCTCACATAGGATTAAAAAAATGACCAATTATACAAGGGTACCATGGCCATCAACTGTTTTATGTCAATTAGCATTTCATAGTTAGTAGAGATGAGTGAACACTAAAATGTCCGAGGTTCGAAATCCAATTCGAACAGCTGCACACTGTTCGACTGTTCGAACGGATTTCAAACCTCATTATAGTCTATGAGGGGAAATGCTCGTTTCAGGGGTAGGCAAAATTCGATAAAATTATACTTACCAAGTCCACGAGTGATGGTCGGGCTGGATTCTCCTTGAAGACTTCTCCCAGCGCAGCGCCCCCGTGGCGTCTTCTTCCGGAATTCACTCTGCCTAGGCATCGGGGCCTAGGCAGAGCCAGCTGCGCATGCGCAGTCGGCTCTGCCCGGCCCGACACCTGAGCTGAGCCAACTGCGCATGCGAGGGCATGCCCGCGCATGCGCAGTCGGCTCTGCCTAGGCCGGATGCCTAGGCAGAGTGAATTGCAGCCAGAAGACGCTGCACAGAGAAGACTTATAAAGGTAAGAGAAGAACCAGCGTTGATTGGCAGAATGTATAGCATTCTGCCAATCAATGCTGGTTTTGCATCGAACCTTAAACTTCGAACAGCTAGCAGTGTTTGATCGAGTACGAGTATCTCAAATACCGTAGTATTCAATCGAACACCTACTCGATCGAACACCTACTCGCTCATCTCTAATAGTTAGTGATAGGTCCTCTTTAAGGGATTAAATACAGAATTTTACCCACCCCAACAGAGAGAATCTGAATGATTTAGTATAGTTACCAGGAGTAAGAATAGATAATAACAAAAATAATGGTAAACTAATAAATATTACTAATAATAGAGCACATAATAATAGTGATTTTGTGCCTTATAGTTCTCAGCCTCAGAATATTCTAATGCTACGGAATGAAATTTTTACACAACCAGGACTCCAGATCTGTCTGATAGACTCTGCAGATAATTCCCTGTTTATCATCCCACCCTACAAAGGGTAAACGGTAACACCAGAAATGCATTCTCTTCTCCATCTGACAGCTACTCAAATCATATCTTCAGCGTGTAAGGGTTTGTCTAGCAGATTAAATGGCTGCTTGAGGAATAAAGGACCGCTGTGTTCTACATACAAACACATCACTTAGACACAAACAGAGAGTGCTGCTTGACTAACACCCAACGTCAATACCAAGGAGAAGAAAACAGCAAGATGTAAAACACACTGCAGATTCCCCACAAAGGTTATTACTCGCCTAAACAAATACAGTGCTGTGATTTTTTTGTACAGTACTGTGCGTGTTATTTATAACCTGTGAAAATACATAAGCAGCGCAATATTTTATCAGTATTGTTAGTATTCCAACCAGACGCGGCAGAGGATACCCGATTATGAACTGTGTACGAGCCCCTTACTCTACGACGGTTTATCATAGAGCCCCCTAACTGTCTGTAAAAATCTGCCTATATTTGTGAGCCATATTTCATTAGATATGGCCATTATTTATGATCTAATATATAGTAGGCAGCGGGGGACTCGCATAGCGATTGCAGGTAAAAAGAAGTGCTGTGAAAATGAAGTAGAAAAAGAATATTTTTGAAAACTCTGCATGGGGCTGTGATGAAATAAAATGTCATTTACTTTGCTGGGACTTCAGAGCGCAGAGTTATTTTCCACTATGTATCCACAACAGCTAGAAATGCTGTATTTTTGCAACACTGAATGTGACCAGAGCCCCACGGGGCGTAAACGCAGCGATTTGCCTGTGGCGGAAATGCCGTGGGAAACATTGCTGCTTTTTACAGTCAGGGCAAAGTGGATGTGATTCTAGAGAATCCCATGGCCACCTTGCAGTAAAAACCGCCGTTTGGACACACCGCGATTTCCAAAACAGGCGCAGTTTGGGAAATCTCAGCATGTCAATTATATCTATGGACATGCCGGCAGTTTCCAAATAGATATGATTGTAACAGAAAGTCGGCAGAGGAAAATTCTACAAACTTTCTGTCTAAAGCGTTGTTGGAAAAACAGCAATGCGTTGCCGTCGCAGTTTTTCTCCCAACGCTTTTTTGCTGTGGGCTTTAGCCTTAGGGTAAGTTCACACTGAGTTTTTTGGTCAAGGTTTTGAAAACGTATCTGTATTGATTTCAATGGGAGCCGCTCAGCCATTTCTTCCAGCTCCCAGAAAAAAAGAAGTGAGGTGCTTATTCTTCAGGCTAAGACGCCTCGCGATTCGGCTTGAAGACACACCCTCCTCTGGAGTATGCACATTCATTGGGCCTAATCCGGAGCAGAGTGCGCAGCTGGATACCAGTGCAGTGCACCAGCTTTCAGTCGCGGCTACCCGGTTCTTGGATCAGAACCTAAGGCCGCCTCAGGTTCCGATCCAAAAAACCCTGTATGAACTTACCCTTTGAGTTGTACCCTTCATTTAACAGAAATACTGAGGCCACATGTTTAAAAAAAAATCTTCATTTTTGCTGCATTTTTTTTGAGCCAGAGTGTAGTAGATTAAGTAGAAGGGAGAAGTATAAGAACTTCCTATATATTTCTTATTCCTTTTTCAATCCCTCGCTTAAACAACTGCTTTAAAATCTGCAAAAAAGAACACAAATATTCCACAATGCTTTAGCCTCAGTCTAAGGCTAAGGCCCCACATTATAGGAACACAGTGTTTTGGCCTACTGAAGAAATGGAAGTTTTTCAGTACCTGCAAAGAGAATGAGATTCTGGTTACTCTCATCCAAACATTACTTTAAAAACAGCTGTGGAAAAGCTTTGTGTGTTTTTAAAAAACACAGCACATATAACGTCTCTGCCTGTTTGTGTCCCTGCGCCACCATCCACCCACACGCTGGAGGCGTGTTCAGTTTGATTCTAGTCTTAGATTTTTTTGTTACTCTGTCTGAACACTGCTCTATTACCTCTCCTCTGTAGTTGAATTTCCATCACACCCATCTCTTGCACCTTGTTTCCCTCTGTCCATCAAATAGTTAATCTTAGCCTTACCTGTGTGACTGACAGCCTGTCTACCAATCAAGTCTAGGGTGGGTCTTGGGCTTCCTATATACAGGTCATCAGCCCACACAGGCTTGCTGGCTATTGTGACTTTGTCCCTAGACTTTGTCCCTGCTAAGTTCCTCTTTCTGCTACTATTGTATTACTAACCTCTGACCCTTGGCTTCCCTTGTGACTACTTTTTGGATTACGATTTTGTACTGCTTTGTTTCTCTGGCTTTTGACCCTTGACTTGCTGACTCCTCTTCTCTTTTGTTTGTCTTGTCTGTGTTCTGTGTCATCACATATATCTAGGAAGGGCTTGTCGACCAGTTGTCGCCTGTCACCTAAGGCAGTGAGGAAAGCAGGTAGGGGCAGCGGTGGGTTCATCTTAGGGCTCACTGTCTTTTGTGCCCCTCCCCCAGGGTTCACCAACAGCTACTGGGGAATTGCTCCTCTAACAATTCCCTTACAGCACAGTATTTGTAACTGTGGAATTGCATGCGTTTTTTGTATAGTTAGTTATTTAGTGGTGAAAAAAAAATACAGCAAAAATGTAATGTTTTAGATGCTTTTTTTCCTCAGCGTTTTTATGCTAGGTTCACACTAGCACCGCCTCTCCTTTATTCTGGTCCGTTGAGGGACTAGATAAAAGGAGAGGCAGACCGTTAAAATAGCAGTAACACCCAGAGTCAGATAATGGAGTCCAGCAGGCGTCCAGCTATCTAAAGCTGAAACCGGCAAAGAAAAAAGTTCTCCATGCAGGAGTTCTTCCTTCTCTGACGCTATGGAGATTCTGGAGCAGATGTGAATTTCGCCTCAGCTGAATTTTGCTACTCACTGGACCTTAGATCAAAGCAAGAGATCCTAAAAGAAATGACAACACAATACAAGCTGCTGTTCATGGCAGCCAACGTTCTGCTAATGGATATAGTATTAGCTACATTCTGCCAGAACACAGATATCCTAAGTCTTCTTTATTTGATTACAGGGCTTATACTAATTTAGGATATTTCCTTAAAATGGAAGAGACCTACAAGGTATTGGAAAATAATAATAAAACAATAATAACACATTTACGATTAAAATGAATGACAAAAGGTGACGTGGCGGCAAATGGAAAACAAAGCCACATAGTATGTCATAGGTCACTATAGGTGCAATGTCACTGGGGTAACAAAGTGCTAGTGAATATACAGATTATACAGAGTCAAGCAGCCAACTATTGTATGAAATAGTAGAAGTATTGTAGCAGAAAATATGCTAATTTTTTTTTACAGTTTTCTCGGGTCAGTGTCTGAATTTTGATCAACCACTTAAAGGCATACTCATCAACTCTCCTAGCAAATCTCATGGACCTTGCAAAGCCTCCCAGCAAACACAGCTCCATGGTTCTTCATGTGTAGAACCATATATCTTAGTTATTTGTATACAGTACACCCTTTAGTCCTTAGGATAGATCATTAATATTATTAGCTTGAAAAAGCCCCTTTAACATACTTATGTTCTGAAAAAGAAGTGACTGTACTCATCCTGTCCAAGTCTACACTACTGATAAAGAGGTGAGTATAGTTTTCTACTTTTCCTTTCCATGGTTCTTCGTGTGGAGCTCCATGTCTTAGTTATTTGGTCCTTAGGATAGATCATTAATACTTTAAGCCCCTTTAACAAACTTACTTTCTGATAATGAAATGACTGTACTGATCCTGTCCAAGTCTACACAACAAAGCTGACAAGTAAATTACAGAACACACAAAGTTATTTTGTTGGCCATGTGAAATGTAATGAATATTTCACAGAAAAACATCACTGACACTGAGTTCACACCAGCGTCTGATTTCCGTTTCCAGGTTTCTGTCTTCTGGCGACAGAAGACGGAAACCTGTTAGACCATGTTCATCCGTGAGCGCTGGTGAGCATTTTGTGCTCTCCACGGCGAAACAGTTTTTTTTTTTTTTTTTTTTTTAATAACCGGACACAAAGTCCTGCATGTCCGACTTTGTGCCTGGTTAAAAAAAAAAAAAAAAAAAAAACGGTTTCGCCGCGGAGAGCACAAAACGCTCACAGACGCTCGAGGCCGGAAACTTTTCAAACCTTTGAATGGGTTTGAAAAATGACTGCAGTTTTCTATTCCTGCCCAGTTTCATGCAGGAAATGGAAACCTGCATAACGGAGACCGGGCGCAGATGTGAACGAGCCCTGACGTAAAACAAAAAGTGTAAAAACTGGAAATAATGTAAAATCTGAGCGTACAAAATATTCCTTTTAAATGCTGTTTCTGAATTCTAATGCAATATACAATTGTCTTGGAAAACAAAGCTACAAAACATCAGTCATACGTATACTATTGAATTACTGTCACCGTGTTTGCCGGGTTAGTTACCACGTCACCATCTTCCATTTTTCCTTTTCAGCTGCTTTATTAAATCCACTTGTCTGCTTTGAAACCATGTCAGGTTGTCACAAGTTGCTTCATTGCTGAACTTTGCATCGCCAAGGTACAGTAGCTTTATCGTTCATAAATATTTTAATGGCAGCCACAGACTCCTTATAAATGATTGATTCCCAGCAGTTCAATGACCTTTGCTGCAAAAGCCTTTATTAAAATTAAAACCGCGGCCATACAATTCCTGACCATTAATTGTTAATAGCTGAAATCTTCTCCATCACTCCGGAGAGCAGGTTTTCACTGTTCTAGTGTTACAGAGGTAGTGTGCTTAACACCGCTCCAGCATTGTGCATAGTGATCGAGACTTGTGTGCAGGGTCAGTCTAGTCTAAAGGTCAACAAGTGAATCCCCTGGAGGACCCCTAAGCCCTTCTTCATGCACAGGTACAATAAACTGGGTAGGTTATTTATCAAACTTCTCAGTTTATTATTTTATAGGTGTGCAGCGTTGTGAGCACATAACCTCATGAGCCCTAGTTCATGGCAAGAACTAGTCAACAGGTTACAAAAAGGTCCACAGGACAGAAACAGGCCAAGGCAAGAACTAGGCTGCAAGCTACTATTGAAACAACTTGTGTTGGTGCAGTTTTGGATATTGGGGGTCATATAATATTTGCCTGTACCTGTATAGTGAACTCCCCAATTTTTATTAATTGCACTTACACAATACAGTATCAAAAAGACAAAAAAGTATTGTAAATTCCTACCCCACCTTAGTGGAGAGACTTTACCCATACCAAACTATTGAAATATCAATACACAGGAGGGGTGTGCATATACTTTAGCTATATAGCATATCTTTTGTCAGTTATGTACAAGCATGTCCTTCCATACTTTTCCTCTCATCTCAGGCTATATCCCTATTCCTATTAAGATGAGGGGTGTGAGATAACCAACTTTGAAAAAGAACATGGTTTTTCGATACTCTGTCTGGTGATGTTTATGCTATGTGTATCTACAGTTTATGTGGCCACCCAGTGGTTATAATGTTGGTTGCACCCTATCAAGATTTTATCTAGCTAATATACAGTGTAATACTTTATTTGAATAAACATTTGAACCCGATAGTATGTAGTGAAATATAATTGAGTTTCAAGATGAATGAATTGGATCACATTGATTTGGGGTATAATAGTCCTTGGGGTCTCATCTTCCCCTCATTTAGTGATTTAGTGTCCAGCTGTCACTAAATGATGCACTCACGTCTCCCCACCCACACTCTCCTAAGCCACAACAAGCCCCGCCTACTCCCATCATCTCTAACACTAGCCTAGGGAGGTGGGGGCACGCACAGCGCTCTGAAGGCATGTCAATGAGAGAGGACCAGACCAAGAAGAACGGAGAGCAGCAGTGGCAGCGGATCTGTGCAGGTAAGCGGACACCAGGAGGGCTAAATAGCTGGGGGATTTTGTTTTAATCACTACACAGCGTGGAGTCCAAAAATTGAAACAATTTTTGGACTCCATGCTGTGTGGTGAATAGGATCGTTTTTAAAATCTGATTTTCAATAATTAAAAAAAAATCCCATTGACTTGCATTGGGATCGGAATTGGGATCGGGATCGGGTTTGAATGGAAAAATGATTGGAAATCGGATTTTAAAAACGAAATTTCAAGATTGGCTCAACCCTAATTGAAATGATTCTTATGAATTTTGCAAGATTTGCCCATCTCTAGATGTGTCCTTCAGCAGTCAGTGAACTTTTTCTGCATAAACTTCTCACATTACAATGAGATTTTGTACTATACTATACTATACTATACTATACTATACTATACTATATTATTTTATATATTATATTATATTATATTATTATTATTATAGACCCTATTGGTGTAAAATGAATCTTGCAACATTCGCCCATCTCTAGATGTGTCCTTCATTGGTCGGTGGACATTTTATGTATAAACTTGTATCACATTATAATAAGATTTAGTACAGTACTATACTATGCTATGCTATACTACACTACACTATAATACATTACACTACACTATACTATACTGCATAGTACTATATTATAGACTGTATGGTGTTATTCTCTTTACTGGTACAGTTCTTTTATAACAGATCCCATTTCCCATCGACATTCCTCTAGTAACACGCCATATACACTGTGCAGTCTGCTCCTTTGAAACCCCGGTAAGCCTGACAGCATTATTAACTGCTGCCATGTTGTCAGTAAAAGTTTCTAATAGATGATTTGGTTTGAGGTGCCGTTGAACGCCTGAACTGGAAAATTGAGCAACGGCCAATTGAATTAAATTGAATATAGTGGTTTAGTGTGCAGTGAGGTGAACAACATGCAGAACACCAGAGAAAGCCTGCGGGCCTTACAATGAAATCTCCCCTCACACGGGAGGAAAGATAAGGAGGAAAAGTGCAGACGCTGCATCCTGATGCTGGAGAAGGCATATACATAATGGTATGTTATTTTCCATCTATCCTGCTCAGTGAGGTTGTGTTAATAAAGCAGTCCAGGCTGCAATAAACGGAGAACCCAGGCTTTGTTAAGACGGCAGCTACAATATGAGCTGACAACGCTGAACATTTACACAAATGACTAAGTTTATTTCAGTCCTGGCCATGAATATATATATTGTTTTTTTATTAACCGTGAATGCATCAACCTGTATTGTCTCCTACTACTAACACCGCACTGACACATAATGCAAGGTGACAGCACACCCCACTTGTTAAAATGATGCCTGTGGCACAAACAGATAACAAATGGATGAGAAGTATGTACAATACATGGTAAATGGAGGTTGGATACAATTAGAAGAACTTGTCTGTGGCCAGCAACCCTTGAGACTCGAGATCCTTCTCCTGAGCTTCTTTATTTTCATGTTTTGTACCCAGCTATTTTAAGCTTACGTCCATGGATTCGCCCCATGGATTGTTGTAGGCTTCTCCTAAACCTTCTGCACAACAAAAGCCCTTTGCCTTTGGATTCTCCAAGGTAATAACCAATTTACTGATATTTACAGCTTCACCTGGAACCTTTAACCCTACAAGATGTCTACAGGAAGAGGGTTTTCTGAAATATAAAGGTTACTGCCCGGCGACTTGATCATCTCTCTCCAGGGAGTATAGACTCCACCACTGGGTCAATAAGTCAGGTCAGCGAGGACCATCTACTACTGTTTATTTTCCATCACAATGACATAGAAGATCCAGTTAGAATCATAGACTTCATTGTCATGTCTTCTGTTACAGCTTCAAGTTAGGAATTGGACCCTGATGTTTTCGGTTCTGAGACATTTTGACTAAGGCCTTCTCACTGCATGATAGTGGGACATTCTGAGTTTCCCTGCTTCTTGTATCAAGTACCCTTAGGCTGAGTTCACATGGGGTTTTGTAGACTGGATTTTGATGCGGAGACCGCCTCAGAATCCAGTCCAAAAAAACGGCTAGCCATGATTGGATGCCATACAGTGCACTGGCATCCAGTCATGGCATTCCACTCCAGATTAGACACTAGATTGGGTCGAGTCGGGAGGGAGTGTTGCCCCGCAAGAAAGAGCTAGTTGCTTCTTTTTTCCGTGAGTGGCAAAAAAAACCTGTTAATGGAAGAAAGAAGTCTACAGCTCCCATTGAAGTCAATGGGAGGCGTTTTTTGGAGCTGGATTCTGAGGCGGATTTCGCATCAAAATCTGATCCAAAAAACTCAGTGTAAACTCAGCCTTATATTTTTTCTAATACTATGTGTTAACCCTTTTCTCAGGAGCGTTTTATGATAAATTAAGCACATCCTTCAGTCTGTGTGCCTACCATGATAAATCTACCAGGGATGATGCCCTTGTTCACATAACTCCCCCTTAGGCTGCCTTCACACGGAGTAACGCCGGGCTTGTAAAAATCCTCATTCACAGCCGTACACGCGAGCGCTGCGGAAGGCTCCCGAACACTTCCCATTCACTTCAATGGGAACGCTCGTAAAGCCTCGCGTGTACGTCTGTGAATGAGGATTTTTACAAGCCTGGCGATACTCCGTGTGAAGGCAGCCTTATGATGTAAAATCATAGTTTTTACAATAGTTTTTTTGACACATTGCCAAATTTCTGGCAGAGGAAATTACTAAACTTCCCCTTTTCTATACAAAAAGTATTGCATTGAGTAGCCATTGTAGTTTGAGGGATCAGGTAAGCCTGGGCAGCCATGCTGTCTCTGTGTTATACAGTATATGCCATTGCCTTTTCAACGTGTTGTATGATGGATTGGAAAGTTCACTCAAACCTGTTTTTCTCCTATACATGTGTGTAACTACCAGGGCAGCGGACACAGCCGTAGCAATTGTGCCCAATCATTTTGGGAGTGATCATTTCTTTTCAGACATAAGATACAGCTAGTAAAGACTATGGATGAGGAGTTTTAGTGTAGCACTTATTCTTAGTTTCATTAAAGTCTCATAGTCGTCCTTTCTGTTTGCGGTTTTCCTTCTCTGCAGTATTACTTGCATTTTTCCGCTTTGTGACATCATTGTAAAATTCACAAGTATACAAGACATGGTGACACTTCTAGTGTGCATTGTGCATTATCCTTGCACATTTGGTTATTATAATTTTACTATGACGTTGTGATTATTATCACAGTTTTATTATCCCTGTACTGTGACATCACTGTCTGTATTATAACTGTACTGTGACATCACTGTATTTCTAATCCTTGTATTATGACGTCACTGTATTTATTATCCCTGTAGTGTAAAATCACTGCATCAATTATCAATTAGCTGTGACATCACCGTATGTATTTTACCTATGTCTTTACCAAGACATCACTGTTTTTATTATTCATGTACCATCACTATAGTTATTATCCCTGTACTGTGATATCACTCGGCTTAATATCTATTTTCTAATGACATTACTGCATTTATTATCCCTGTGCTATGGCATCACTATGTTTACTATCTCTGTACTATGACATCATATGTGCACTACTACCATACATCAGGTAGATAAAAGAAGCAAAGCTTTTAATGTTCCATACTTGCTACTTAGGTTGTGGTCATGATGGATTGAGTGGATGCTATAAGGTCCTACGAGATCTCTCTTGTGCTGCCATAGGATGCATTTATTTTATCCAAGGTTCATGCCCTATAATAAATTAGGCATATCTCTTGCATTCATGTAGCAGAATCTTACACTATACCAGCCTGGGGCTGGCACAGATTTTAGCTATAATTTTGGTCAGTTTCTGGCATAAATGATGGTAAATCATCTGGACAGCAGGAGGCTACCTTAACATGCCTAAATCACAAGTTTTGCCACTAAATTGTCAGTGCACCTAAGTTTACAAATCGGTGGAAGCTGCTACAACTGCGGTTTTTTTTGTTTTGTTTTGTTTTTTAAATAGGTCATCACCAGCTGGAGTAACTCCAACCGGTAGCAGGCCCTATTTACATACCGATCCTGGTTCCTGCTGCCTGTGCCCCTTCTTCTGCAGAGACCACTGGGAGCAGGGGGATCAGTAAGTTAGGCCTTGGGCCCCATAAACACTATTATTCAGACCCCCAAATATAATGATCAGAGGCCCAGGGGAGGTAAGAGAATATAAAAAACAGTATTACTTACCTCTCCGGGCTCCAGGCAGGCTTCAGGCTTACTTGAGTGATGTCTCTGACATCACATGGCCGGGGCCTGCATCCTTATGCGTCGTGATGCATTTCTGGGTCACGTGACATCCAGTACGTCATTGAAGATGGCTGACGTCAGCAGGGAGCACATCGGAACCAGGTTGAGGTAAGTAACAGTGTTTTTTCTATTTTTATCCTCCCTGAGTGACCGATTATTATACTCTGGGGCATAATACTGAGTGTAGGGGCCGCTATGGGGCATAATACTGTGTGCAGGGGCCACTGTGAGGCATAATACTGAGTGTAGGGGCCACTATGGGGCATAATACTGCATGCAGGAGCCACTATGACCATAATACTGTGTGCAAGGACTACTATAAGGCATAATACTGTGTGCAGGGGCCATTATGAAGCAATAATACTGTATGCAGGGGTCACTATTGGGCAATAATAGTGTGTGCTGGAATATTGGGGGGTTGGTTGGTTGGGGTCTTCAGCATCAGTTGGGGCGGTGGAGGGGAACATGTCAAAAGTTTGCCACGGTCCCCGCCATTCCTAGTTACACCATATATACCACTGTATATAGTATATCCATTAATGTTAGGTACATTCAAAAACATCCTACCCATAATACCCAAAATATCATCATAGAGCAATCCTAAGTTATTTATAGGACATGAAATATGAGAATGTGAAAAAGAAGCCATCAAGTTAGACAACCAGGTGACTACTTTTCCAATGTGCACTTTGTCTGTGTACTAGCAGCGTTTTTAATGGTCCCATACACAAGAATTATCATGGGTCAGTGCAGGGGATTGTAAGCCCAAAAGCAAAACTCTGGACAAGTCCTATACCTGTTCGTTTTGGGGTCTGGAGGGAAATCAGTGGGTCAGTGGAGACACAGGGAGTAGACGAATTTCAGCTATGTATCATCCTCGCCATTTTCCCACTTGCAATGGGACTTACAATTACGAGTATAGATCATTTCCAATGTTTTAGATAAATTTCAGACCAGAAGTACTATTCTGCGGCTCATATATTGCATTCCAATAGGAAAACAATCTAAAGCATTGAGGATATTCTTTAATTTAAGCCTAAGCATATACACACTTTTCACTGTAATATATGCCCTCAAACTTTTCAGACTCTTCTTCTAGAGTAGAGCAGGCTTATAACAAATGATGCTGAACTAAAAGGACTCATATTATAAAGCGATCATAAATAGAGAAAAGAAGAAGGCAAGTTACCGGTGGTAAAATTATTCAAGGAAAAACTCATTAAATAATAATCTGTGTTTACCAAATTTATGGCCGGTGATGAGATAAGTCCATGGCAAAATATATGACACATAAAAATAAATTAAACATGAATAATGACGGGAATAACTATTACAGGAAGAGAAGTGAAGAAAAAGAAGAGAAATATGATTAAAAGAACATATAATAATGGCATACATTGTACTTCCTGTAAGAAATGGATCCCTATCATAGAACATTAACTGGTCAGAATTGATTTGCACCCAGGACGGCAAAACTTCAGTGTGTATTGGGTTGTGAACAATGGTGCCCACAATTCAGTCATGCTGGTGGTGTTCTTGCTTTTAGCTTGGCTTGATTTTTACTACAAGACATAAAGCGACTTCCCAGTCTCCAGACTTCAGTATGCTACTCATTCGTGTGTAGGGGTGCAGAATTGGGGTAAAAAAAAATAAATATGAATATTTACCTCTCCTTTCTTTCCTCCTCCTTTGTTCTCCCATATATTAAAGGCATCACCACAGTCATTTGAAGAGCAAAGTTGAGTAAACCTGCATAATTTTGGCAGAATATCACTAGTTTCAGAACTTCTCATGCTCGTATACAAGACTTCTCCCGAGCTGCACCACTTCTCTGGAATGCTCTACCCCGGACAATCAGATTGACTCCCAATTTCTACAGTTTCAAACACAATCTAAAGACACATCTTTTCAGACAGGCCTAGCACAATTCTTAATGTAAACCCTTCCATACTATAATTAGAATCCCTAAAATGAACCCTCATCTGTTCCAGATCCCACATTACCCCACAGGATATGATGCCGTTTCTGGCTAACTTTATATGTCCAAGCACCATGCACATGTTAAAGGACACGACTGGTGATGGCTCATAAAGTTTTATGCCTGTGTAATGACAGTCACCTCTATTACAAAATTGTCCGACAACTGTATAAGCAATGCCGCCCCTGCTACCTCTTGTGTCACCCCCTCTACCTCATAGATTGTAAGCTCTTGCGAGCAGGGCCCTCAGTCCCATTGTGTGAAATGACTTTCTTTGTAATGTATATTTCTGTCTGTATTTGAACTCTACAAATTGTACAGCGCTGCGGATTATGTTGGTGCTATATAAATAAAATGTATTATTATTATTACAGGTTCACACCTATGCTTGGGTTTCCATTCTTCAGGTCCACTTGGGGATTCAAAAAAATGGAAACCCAACTTAAGCAGTAGACTATAATGGGATCCACCAGTTTCAGCCCCAAAAATGGTGAGATAAAATTCCTGCTTTGCAGCACTTATTTTTGCAGTTTTCAGTTGGAATGGGGAATGGAATGGGTATGTGGCAGTGGCTTAAATCCCTCTGCTCATTCAGATTACATGCATGCTTTTCCAAGCCAAGCGAGAATGTATATAGTAGAATCATGATTAATAGCCAACAACAGAAAGTCTATAGTCACCTATGGACTATCACTTCCCGCAATGTCATAATGGCATACATATACATGACTACTGAAAAAAAAAAAATCGTGTTAGTGCTGAATATAGTTATGACAATGACAAATATTTGTAATGCTCTTTTCTCCCAAAAGGGACTCAAAGCACAGGGAGCATTATGGAGTAGGGGAGTTAGTAGCTGCCATAGAGGCGCTCATCCCCAACACCCAAAAGGGTCAGTTGTTTTACAGGAAAGCCAATTTACCTATCAATATTTTGGCACATGGGAAGAAACCCACACAAATATGGGGTGAACATACAAATTCCATGTTCATGTTGATCTGACTCAAACCTAGGACTCCAGTGCGGTCACTGTAAAGGGAAAGTAGGGAGCATGGGTTTAGTATAGCTAGGAAATAAGTATTACATGAAATTATAGACCCCAATGAGTACCCCCTTCTTTTCTCTCTTATGCGTTGCTGAAATAGATAGATACCTGTTGGACAATGTTTCCTATCCTATATTTACCACGTTTAAACATAGAATAGAATATCCTTGGGCAGCGATTCAGGCATTGTATTTCCATTGGAAATTGTAATAAACAATTATTTGGAAATTACTTTTTTAAAACTACTTTTTATTGGGTTTTTGATTATGTAATAAAAACTAGTCTAAGCCCTGTTGTTAGAGTACAGTACATGGTAAGATTACATTTTACAGATTCACTTTATATATGAGGTAGACTAAGGTCGGGGCTACACTGCAATTTGAAAAACCGTGGCATTTTACAGTATCTGCAAAGTGGATGGGATTCATGCGATTCCCATGCCCACTTTGCGGGAAAAACCACGGCGCAGACACATCATAATTTCCAAAACCAGCACTGGTTTAGTATACCTAGGAAATAAGTATTAACTGAAATTATCTAGAAAAAGCTGACGTGGTTTTGGAAATCACAGCATGTCAATTATATCTACAGAAACGCTGGCGGCTTTCCCATAGCTATAATGTTAACAGGAAGTCCGCGGAGGAAAACTCCATGTACTTTCTGTTCAAAGTGCTGCGGGAAGAACCACAATATGTTCCCGCCGCAGTTGTACCCACAGCGCTTTAGCGCAGCGTTTTCGGCCTGTGTAGCCTTAGCCTAAAGCGCAACAAAAAATTCATATGACTATTTTTAATATGCTGCTTATTGCGAGATATATGGGGACTTCTTTCTCCCTTATCCCACTCTACCCTATAGGAACCCTATGGGAACTACAAGGGTATGACAATGTTAGAATACTCATACCTAAAAGATATCATGTTTTATGCATATTTCTTTGTCCATAAATAAATGGACATTGATAAATATGGAGGAAAAAAGTTAAGTTTTGGATAAGACATTCTTGACACACTTTGTGAATTATGGAGCAAGATAAAAATTTCATTTTGACAAGAGATTTATATCACTGCCCACTGGCATAGTTGAAAGTATATTGCGGTCACTTTCTTCATTAACTGCAATAATGCAATCTCTGCATTACTGAAATCTTAATGAGAACGTCTTGGAATTCTTTAGAAAATAAGAACAATGATTTTGTTTCAAAATTGACTTTTATCACCTACAATATTCATAGGGTAAGATAGAATTTTCTGATTACTGAGGACCCCACTAGCTAAGATAACAGGAGTTATTTGTCAATCCTCCCCCCATCTGAATGGAGTGACAACACATTTTTAGGCTACAGAATTTTGTTACAGATTTTTCTGTGTTTTTTGATCCAAAGTCAGGAGTGTTATCAAAAGGGATTGGGAATATACAAGACATAGAAAGATATATATGGATATATTGCTTATTCTACCCAGACTACTCTACCTCTACCACACAATCCCCATAGTCCTTCCCAAGGAGTTTCTCAGTGCAAAGATCCTTTTCATCCTTTCAAATTTATTTGGGGCTCAAAACCCCCAGACTCGCCAAACAAATCATGATTAGATCCAAATAGATTGGAAGCCTGATTGCCCCAGATTAAACATGATATTACTTGGCTGCATTGACTGCAACCATTCTAGATTGGCACTACTAGAGCCATTCCAAACTACCTCACCAAGTCCTCGAGGTATATACCCTACACTGCTCTGTCAACCATCTGTTCACAAACAATGGCCCATTGACCTCTGTCATGGCCAACCCAGATTTCCCAACTGCGCTCCATTTCCCTTTCCTTACTTACTCTCTTAGCCAGCCAGTTATACAATTTAGGCAGGTAACTTCCTCAACCTCCCTGCTATCTTACACACACTTGATTCCCTCTGCATCCAGAGTCCTCTTCTCATAATGGCAATACACACAACTAAACCATTTTACTCCTCCCTTGAAAAAAAAATCACATAACCTCCGCAGATCTCTGCATCTGTTTGAGTAATTCTGTATTTTCACCATCTTCCCATCCCAACCCACCCCATTTCACTCATATACAGTCTTTTCTTGGAAGCATCAAATGACCAGCCACAGACATACACAAAATACTGGGAGCAGAAACTAGGAACCTCTTTTTCATGGGCTGTGTGGCTGTCCGACTTCTATTCTTGCCATAAATTCTCCATCTCTTGCAAAGCCCAGAAAGCCAATTACAAAATCCTTTCTTGTCGGTACAGCGTTCCTTCTGTCCTTAAAAATCTCCATTGGAAATGCAATGCTGAGCACGGTACGATGCTACACATCTGGTGCAAATGCCTCCTGTTGCATCCTCTCTGGATCGAGGTCCACCATATGCTTAAGACTAGAGATGAGCTAGAGGAAGATCTGGAACTTCTCCTTCTCTCAATTTTTCCTTGTAAAATAAAAAAACACACCTGTAAACTCATAGGATTCTTGTTAGTCAGGGCCAAATCCATCATACCCAGTCTGTTGTAGACCTCTGTTTCCCCCACCATGGTGATGTAGTTACAGCAGGTTCTCTACATCCACCATATGGAGGATCTCCTCTTGGAACTTAAACAGAAAGATGCCATGCATCAAAAATTATGGTCCTTATGGAACATCTTTTACTACTCTACGGCCTTCCAAACTGCATTCCCATTCTCTACTTCCCCACCCTAGAACTCCCTTCTGTCTTTTCTTCTTCTCATCTCTCTCTTGCCCAATCCGACACCTTCACACTCTGCCAAATCAGTATCCCTGCGCTATGCTGAGGAGGTCCAAAAGACCGAAATAGCGCTGTCCATAGCTGGTAATCTGTTCCTTTTGGGATAGAAATACTAATTTGGCAATAAACTCTGCATCATGTTAGTAGGCTTATTAATGATGCATGATGTTAAGGATGCTGCTCTCTAGAGGGCAGCATACAGAGGCACTGTTCTCCTAATTACATCCTGGAGAATAGATTTGCATATTTTTTACCCAGAATCCCTAGCGGAGCAGGAATGACTTGTAAGTCTCCGTACTGCCTATGTAGGCACACACTCTGCCTAATGTGTATGATTATCCTCTGACATAGAAATAGAAAAATATAATCTTCAGTTCACCATATAAGTTCAATAAAATCCTCAATCCTGGTAAATGAGAAAAGACTGTGTGGACTCAAATCAGTGGTGAATACAAAAACCTTTGGTAAAAATTCCGCTCCAACCAGAAAGGATCTAAATCCACTCCAATATATAAAAATAAAATTTAACTTTTATTGTTGGCCATAACAAGTAAAAAGTTACATCGTAACTCAGAAGATTAGTTGCATAATGCTACGCGTTCACATGTACCTTCCTTATCCCAAGCATGTTTAAACTCACTTACTGTAGATGTCCCATCTTACCAAATTCAGAATCACAGCAGCTCTCAAAACCTTTCCTTGCAGCAAGCTTCACCCTATTAGTTTCTTAGGATGTATACCCCATACATAAGGAACAACTGAAGATATTATTTCTGTCCTATCTAAAGGAATAGGAAAGAAATAATATAATAGATGAGTCCATGATCAGATGCATACTCCCCTGACTCTGCTGTGTGCAGAGCTTCAGTGTACAGTATCCTGAGATTCAGTGTCACACTGCTCTCCCTGACAAGCTGAAGCTGCAGCACATAGGAATACCCTGAAACACTGTTGTATGAGAGAGCAGAAGTTCTATCCACTGCTGTTCTTAGAACTTAAAGCAAACAATCACAGTGTAATGAGCCGCAGTCTAGTCTATCTCTACCAGGGGATAATGAGAAATGTAGTCTGCAATAAGGGAACTATATCAGTAGGAAACAAGAAATCAAGAGGGCAGACAAATCATAAATCACATCAAACAGAACAGGTATACACAAGGCATATATAGAAGTCTCTAGCATATACTCTAATAATAGCCTGTGCTGCACAATATAGACAAACATAATAATATAATTTTAATTTTTTTTTATTATTATTATTATTATTATTATTATTATTATTATTATTATTATTATTATTATTCATTTATTTATTACATAAATTATATATTCATGTGTTTAGAGCTGGTACTATTATTATCAGTAGATACAAAGTAAGGTACACATCTTTCTCCAGTGCATCACTGTATATACTGTAGGATGGAGTTAACTAAATCATAGAACAACTCTAGATGAACTTTGTGGAATGGAAGAAAAAGAAAATCATTATACATCCCACTGATTGCCGAGGTCTCATTTAATCGATACAAGCCCTCAGGTCTGCAGAGAGGGTTAAGCCATTCCTGCATAAATCACATTTACACTGACACCTGGAATCCCAGTAAAACAGCCCGAACCCTGGGAGATCTAGCAGAGAGGCTGTGAGATAGAAGTGGGAAGGACCTGGGACACTTAGAGGTACTGCAGTTATTACAAGTTTATATTGATGAAACCCTTATGATACAAGATACTGCAGAGATTTCTGAAGCTGCAAATTCCATGCACATGATTTCTACAAGTTGCATTCAGATGAATAAGACAGCCGGAGGAAATTCTGCTGTGTGTGAATATAGCCTTATAGTAGACACAGCATGTAATTTGATAATTAATGGACAAAATCCATTTTAAATTCATTTTTGTTATTTTAGTAAGGGAACATATTGCACTTCGAGAGGAGCAAATCCAAGCTGTCGAAGTGGATTTCGATCTAATTTTCAGAAAATATTCAATTTATATCGAATCCGGATTTCCTCATGCTTAGTGGTAACGAATTGCATTTTTTCTAAAACTGGCTGCTGCACATTAGAACATGGGGCAAGGAACTCTGGGAACGTGGGATCACCCACAATTCAATGGCCAGCCCATGGCATCATGTCCGCCCATGGCATCAGGAGCTGACAGCTAACACAGTGCTTCATACCCCGGTCAGAGCATAGCTCTGATGGCGGGTTTTAACCCCTTGGATGCTGCGGTCAAACATGAACGCATCATCCAAGGGTTTCCGCCATGCTACATGTCCCTCTCAGCACCCCCCCACGGTGAGATCAGAGGGTGCTGCTATGCATCTTCTGCAGCCCAGGGTCTGGCCAGTGATCTAGGGCTGCTACTAGCCCCCAGTTGGTCCTTCCCAGAAGTGAGGAAGTCAGACTGTGCATCTGCATAAGCTGACTTCCTCTATAGATTGCAATACATGTGTATTGCAGTCTACAGTACTGAACCAGTGATCAGTGCATCCCTGATTCAGGTCCCCTAGTGGGAGATCACTATAAACCACCACAAGGCGCAGTGTTCTACACCACTATACAGACTCTCTGCAGCCAGGAAATAGCTGTTTTTTTTAAACACGATTTGCTGCCAGTTAATTTGGATCGAATCGTAACGGAAAATTTGGCGAACATGCTGAATCAAATTTTGGGAGAATTTTCTTATGTCTAACTGCAATATATCCAGCTGCCATATATTTTTAATGTCTTAATGTCAATATATCCATAGGACAGGTCATCATTATGTAATCTGTGGTGATACTTGAAGGAACACTAAACTCAGAACCCACATACTTCCCTTTATAACACATCACATTATCTCCTGATCAGAAGCAACATTAGGAAATATGTTACTGAAAAATAGTTGAAGCTTGAAATAATCTTCCAGCAGATGTGGTTGGGAAGTCAACAATAGGTAGCAGTAGTTGGATAAACATATATCTTTGTTGCCATCAGTCTTCAGTGTTTCTTGACCATCTTTTTCCGACAATGTACAGTATCAACAAATTGACATCCATGTACATATAGCGTAGACAGTCGTACATTACTAAATGGTTTTGCCTGACGTAGGACTATCAAGTTCATAAAATACCACTATGGCTGTTTTCACCAAACACTGACTACTTTTGAGTTCTGCCCCAACAAATAATGGTCAATGTCTTCAACTAAGCCAAAAAAAATCACCTAAACTCTCACTATGACCACCAACATTGTACAAGTTCCAATAAGACGTTAATGTGTTGTGTTCTACGACAGACCTTGGCCAGTGCTATACATCATGAAATACATCATTTTGTGCTTGAACTGGTTTAATTGCTTTGAAGACATTAATGTAATAGAAATGACTTGTAGAACAAAGCAAGAAGAACCAGCTTAGCCCTGCCCCTGAATTCATAATGCCAACACAGCAGGGATAATCCCTGCTTGGATGTACTGTACAGACAGCCATAATATGCTTTCCTAAAGCCACTTAGCAGATTTCAATGCATAATCTCTATTAGAGCAACATAACATGTGGTAGGAGGACAGATTTGATGAACCTTAATAAGGCTTGCACATTAAGGATGGAGCATATGTACTGTTCATTTCTGTGTCATACCGAGGCATGCCGGCTTATGTTATCTTGGAGAGGCCTGCCTTATGGTTGTCAGTTATTGTACCTGTTTGCCCTCTAGGGAAAGCTGCAAAAACAGTAGAAAGACACATTTCAGAAAGCATAATATTTTCTTAGACTGCAGGAAACGACATTATATGCCAACAGAAGAAGGGAATCTAAGAAGACATTAAAAACAACACATCCATCATCTATCTATCTATCTATCTATCTATCTATCTATCTATCTATCTATCTATCTATCTATCTATCTATCTATCTCTCTCTCTCTCTCTCTCTTTCTCTATCTATCTATCTATCTATCTATCATCTATCTATCTCCCTATCTATCTATCTATCTATCTATCTATCTATCTATCTATCTATCTATCTATCTCCCTATCTATCTATCTATCTATCTATCTATCTATCTATCTATCTATCTATCTATCTATCTATCTACCTTAATTATTATGTTACTGTTTGTTCCTCTAGGTTGCATATCCTATTATAAGGTCTAGTTTACATCTGCATTTGGGCCATTCCGTTCCTTCTCTACATGAATTATGCGGAGAGAAAAGTCCAGCAAGCAGCACTTCTCTCTCCACATGTTTCCACACAGACCCCAATTATAGTCTATGGGATCCGTGTATTTCCTTAGGTTTCCATTCAGGGGGTTCCCATGCAGACTCCCCTAACAGAAACCCAAACGCAGATGTGAACCGGGCCTAACCAACATATTTACAATAGTTATATATCTATTGTCTTGTTACTATTCAGATTCCAAATGATTAAAATTATAATTAACAAATTAGTTAATTATATTTCTAGAATGATCAAAGCACTTGACTTTATATTTAGTTCATATTTAACATTAGCAGACAATCTAAAGTGCTATTATTATATATCGTATGGTTCTAGTCTAGTATTGAATCCATCCCAAAACATTGAAAACACAAAACTTACAGCAATACAAGGCAATATATTTCCATATTTAATCAATATACATTTATCAATAGGACCCTTTTAAAGATAAAAGAAATAAACCCACGGACCTGAGTGACCCTATGTGGTCTGCAAGATCATTAGGAATTCTGCCAGGTTACAGTGACATTTTGCAGGAACCTTTCCAACACCTCTGCATTGATTTAGATGAATTATTAAAATACTATACTATCATACTGTATATTGAAGCAGAAGAACATGATCTTATTCTCTGCACTGTGGGTATATAACAGCAGTCAATATTAAAGTAATGGCATAACTGAATCCCTTGCTATAAGATGCACACCATCTAGCATCTATGTGTATTCTCCATAGACAAGCACAGCCACACAAAAAATTATATAATTTAAGGTCACTTTGTACCAGTGATGTCACCCATGAGGTCGGAAGAAGATAAAGAGTATAATAATGACCTGGTGGTGAATTCCAAAAATCTTTGGCTCAGCAAAACCAAAGCCAAGATTTTTGGAAAATTCGCAACAAATCAGCCTTATTACGAACCGGTTCATTCATTGCTAGTTGCAAGATGGCACTTTGGCACAAAAAAGGTTAGTGTACCACCAACTGTATCAGGGTACAACAACTACTGATCTGGTTCATTGAGATTAAAGTGGAAACCACCACAAAATCTTCCTCCATGACGGTGCCCTGTGTCTTAGATAGTCCCGATCCCTTAATAAGTGCCATAAAATACTTCCTCACCACTGTCCCAAAGCATATGCACACATCAACTATTAAATGACCATAAGTTTGTGAAAGCAGTTTGCTGATCTGGACTAAGAGGAAAAGTAAGGTCCTATCTAATACTCATCTGGCCTAACCATCGATCATCTATCTAATAAATATTTAAATAGTTTTTTGGGGACTTCGGAATTTATAACCTATCCATATAAGATTGGTTGTGTTCCAACACCCAGGACTCCCACAGATCATCTGCTTAATGAGGAAGCAATACCCAAGCATTGGGTTCTCTTCATTGAATGCCAAATAAATTTACCTTGTGTAGTGGGTGCACATGGTATTGCATCTAAGCCCTTTTTACTTCAAGGTAACTGAGTAAGTCATTATAAAAACCCTAAGGGCCCCTTCACACTCGTAAGCGCTTGTCTCATTCCGAGCCGTACACGCGAGCGCTTCTAAACAGTTCCCATTCACTTCAGTGGGAGCGCTCGTAAAGCCAGCTTTACGAGCGCTCCCATTGAAGTGAATGGGAAGTGTTTAGAGGCGCTCGCGTGTACGGCTCAGAATGAGCCGAGCGCTTACGCCATGTGAAGGGGCCCTTAGGGTTTTTATAATGACTGCCAGATTGGAGTCGGGAAGGAATTTTTTTCCCCTGAAATGAGGCAATTGGCATGAGCCTCATGGGTTTTGGGGTTTTTTTGCCTTCCCCTGGATCAACACTGTAGGGATTGTAGGGTTATAGGTTGGACTTGACGGACTGATGTCTTTATCCAACCTCATCTACTATGTAGCTATGTAACTATATGAGTTTCTGTTATACCATGGACTGATAAACCTAGCAAGTAGCTGATCTGTTGGGTCTCGGGTGTCGGACCCCTACTGATCACAACCCAAAGATAGGTCATCTATATGTAAGTCCCAGAAGGTCTCATTATCTTCAACTATATAATTTTAGTAATCCCTTACGCAAAATTGGCCGGGCCCACACAACGGTCTTGACTTTTCTGCTCCGCTCTATACACCTGCTGGATTCTTTGTTTTCCTGAAAACTCTTGTCTTCCATTACTAACCCTCTTGTTGCTGTCAGCAAATCCAATTGTACATGCTGCCCTTATTTCCGACTTTGAGATCTCACATCTATAGCAGTATGTTCTTCCCTTCACCCCCTTGTCTCTTGAGTGTCATCTACTCACTATCAGTTTCCAGGTTGTTTCAATCACCAGGAGACTAGAACCAAAGAGGCAATTAGAGACTTCTCGGCCCGAGCCATGATTCATGAGATTCATATATTTTTGTCCAAAAAAAAGTCTAGGTTTGCTCAGACAGCAAGTTCAGCCATTCCCCAAAGATAGAGAATGGTTGGTTGATTGAGTAACCTCTTCGCTATTGTCTTTGCCTATAGCATTCGCAAAATCTTGTCAATTTCACTGGAGTGACAAATTACATCTGCTTATTTCCAGTGTTGTCTAGGAGGTGATTGCACAAAGCATTTAGCTTTTTCCTCATGTCCTTAAAATCAAACCGACAACAAGCGAGGAGGCCTCATTTGTAGATTCCTTTCACCATTTGTCGTATTTTAATAGATCTAAAACATTGTAAAATCCTCCCATGGCATCTTCCTGTCGGCTCGGAATAGTGATGTGATAGAAGGGAAAAAAAAGGGACACATTATCCGTAATGGAGAATGACATGCTGACAGATCAGGCAGGAGATAAATATGTGCATTTATAAAACACGCAGGAATTTAGATTTAATTTGCCCATCCAGTAAATATAGATGGGACAAGGAACCCTTTCTATTCCGACTTTATGCCAATAAATCGGAGTATTTTTTGCTTAGATACTTTCTAAAATCCCATTGTTCATTTTTAAACCAGTATGAATGGATAGGAATATATCGCACTGAATATCCACATGGAATAAATGAGTAAAAGATCAATTTAATTTGCTCAAAGATTTTTATTCAAATTAAAATAAAAAATTATTTTATAAAAATTATTTTAAAATTGAGCTTTAAGATAATATTTTTAGGTCTTATTATCAGCCATGGTCCTTTATATTTAACATGGAGTAGTGGGGAGGTGGTTGAGTCTTTGTAAAGTTGGACATGCACATTAAACTAAAAATTGGTCGTACAGGATTAGAAAACATGGCTGATTTCTTCCTCTTAGGAGTAACATCACATTTGTTGGCCACATGGCAGTTCAGTCCCATTCCTTTTAATGGGCTTAAGCGTTACATTTGCATAAGACCAACAGACATGATGTCACTTGAAGAACAACAGACATGATGTCACTTCCTGGGAAGAAGAAATCAGCAATGCCATATGACCAGATGGAATCATGCTTGAAATAATACTCTAGCCACAAGATACATTTTTAATTTTTGTCTCAAATATTCCTGTAATTTCTGATAAAAGAGTGTGTGTGTGTTGTATCACCAACAACAAAAGTTAGCAACAAATTGATGAACACAAACACAGCTATTACATTGGATGTTACTAAATGTAATATCTTTGCATACATCTCTACAGAAGCATTGTTAATGAAGGTGAAACCAGCTAAGGGAGGTTTATTACAGGTCCAACCAAAAGTCAGCCAACCATGGTGAGATACGTTGTGCTTTATAAACCTCCCCACTTTGCTAGCGGCTCACAAGCTTAGGAGATTCAGATTTTTTCCTCTTCCATAAGAAAAGGACGATTGTCTATTGACATAAAGATCTTCAATGTGTTTTGGAAAAATCTTAATTTGCAGTTTCTTTTAAAGAAGACTACCTTTTAGACTAATGGCATATAGATGGCATACCGGCCATCTTTAAATATTAGACGACCATTTTTTATTGGAATTTCCCCTTTTTATTGCAATTTCAGGTGGTCTCAAGGTCCTATCATTAGGAACCATCCTCAAGGGGTTATCAAGATTTTTTTATATGGCTTATCCAATGGATTTTATAGTAGTGATGGCGCCTAGCTCCCATACAGGGCACAGAGCTACCAGTTTCTGGCTCTGTGCACTGTGTAGTACAGGGATAGGAAGCAACCCTGAAGAGTTGATCTGTGTGATGTCCAGCTTTTGGTCCCCTCCATTGGATGTTCATAGCCTATCCTAATCCCTTTAATAATAATGTAGATGGTTGTGTAATATAGCTATTGAAAAGGCACGGAGTTCACCTATATAGACATGCCGTTTGGGAACCTGCAATTTCTAATAACAAGCTTCTATCTATCTATTTACCTATATCTATAATAATCTATTTTTCTTTCCATTAATACTTCAATATTCCTGTTCTAAAATATTACCATATTTTTTCGACGTAACATTTTCTGCATTATAAATCTCCTTGCCCTGTAAGCGCTCTGCCCATTCACCAGCTCTCCTCTAGAGACCAAGCTCTGCAATCTCTCGCTCTCTTTCTTCATTTCATCTCATGAAAGATTGCATTACCATATCATATGTCTACAATTCTTCACCCTGCTTCACAGATCCTCTGCCACAATGACTGCCAAATAGACAATAAACAACAAACACCACATCCTTGAATCTAATGCTTCTTCCCTCATTGGCTTCCAACACTTCTGGGTGCTATCAACCAGAAATAAGGTGAACACATTTTTAAATGCATAAGGAGCATGGGGTCCTTTGCAGCTCCGAGGAACAATAATGCCAGTAAAAACAATGAATACTTTTATGACTCCGGTCTTGATGTACTGACAGGGAGCAGATCTGGTTTACGATTGAAAAAGAAAAGAAACGGAAAAACATCTATTTCCGAAATAACTGTGATCATAGAGGCGAAAAAACTGACTTGTACAGTAGCATGGTTATGGCAGTTCATCAGGTTTCTTCTGCTGTAATTCACTTATAGTACTGTATGTGCTGACAACTAGACCTTGCTCATAATGGCAGATGTGATGTAAATTCTACAGTACTAGGCGACAACATCTGATCACTATGGTTCAGATTTAATGACCAATTTATAGATATCACCCTGCAACTTTCCTCTTGTGTATGTGTCACCCTGTCACCTTTCACAAATTAAATACTCTGCATTTTCAACTTATAAAGACTGGTGCAACTATAGGTGTTATCGCGGCGGTCCGGGTCTGCAGCTGGACCAAGAAGTCAGTTGACCTCAGAGGTCACCCTCACTACACTACAGCTGGATAAACTTCTCTCATCTCTTTTCTAATTTCCTTTCATGGCTGACCGTCTATGCTCATAAAATTAAGACCCCTGCCCTTTTGTGCTTTAGAGTGATACAATTTGATACACAACCTTCCACTGTCAGAAAGTAAAAAAAAAAATAACTCTTTATTGGCAAAAAAAAAAAAAAAAACAGTTGGTCACTAGCATGTAGTCAAAAAGGGACTTTGTAGGGGAAGCTGTGTCACAAAAGTGGACATGTTTATTATATGGGGGGCACTGATGGGGGATGGGAATAATAAGAACCTTGTGCACAGACATTTTGTGAGTCTTACTGGTGGCCTGTTCCCAGATAGAGAAGAAAAGGGAAATGTAAATGCTTCTGTAATGTATGGATGGACATGGCTGTTGAGTAGCATTTGTGTATGGGTTTCCAAGCTGAGCTTTCCACTCAGGGCCTTAAAAAACTCTAGGATTATGTTTTTACATATACTGTAAAGGTTTAATTATTTATGTAGTTAAATTAAGGTTTATTTAGTTTTTTTTAAAATATATAAAGTCGTTTTGTGTTCATTCTTTCAGGTCAAGAGGCACTGGACACTGCTATATTGTTTTACCGCTCCTTTAGAGGTGACTTGGCTAAGCCCAGATAATTGTTGGCAGGAGAAGGAGAGAAGGCTGGAAGACTCTAGAGAGAGTCAATTACACTCACTGGCCACTTTATTAGGTACACCTGTCCAACTGCTCGTTAACACTTAATTTTTAATCAGCCAACCACATGGCGGCAAATCAGTGCATTTAGGCATGTAGACATGGTCAAGACAATCTCCTGCAGTTCAAACCGAGCATCAGTATGGGGAAGAAAGGTGATTTGAGTGCCTTTGAACGTGGCATGGTTGTTGGTGCCAGAAGGGCTGGTGTGAGTATTTCAGAAACTGCTGATCTACTGGGATTTTCACGCACAACCATCTCTAGGGTTTACAGAGAATGGTCCGAAGAAGAAAAAACATCCAGTGAGCGGCAGTTCTGTGGGCGGAAATGCGTTGTTGATGCCAGAGGTCAGAGGAGAATGGCCAGACTGGTTCGAGCTGATAGAAAGGCAACAGTGACTCAAATAGCCACCCGTTACAACCAAGGTAGCCAGAAGAGCATCTCTGAACGCACAGTACGTCGAACTTTGAGGCAGATGGGCTACAGCAGCAGAAGACCACACCGGGTGCCACTCCTTTCAGCTAAGAACAGGAAACTGAGGCTACAATTTGCACAAGCTCATCGAAATTGGACAATTGAAGATTGGAAAAACGTTGCCTGGTCTGATGAGTCTCGATTTCTGCTGCGACATTCGGATGGTAGGGTCAGAATTTGGCGTCAACAACATGAAAGCATGGATCCATCCTGCCTTGTATCAACGGTTCAGGCTGGTGGTGGTGGTGTCATGGTGTGGGGAATATTTTCTTGGCACTCTTTGGGCCCCTTGGTACCAATTGAGCATTGTTGCAACGCCAAAGCCTACCTGAGTATTGTTGCTGACCATGTTCATCCCTTTATGACCACAATGTACCCAACATCTGATGGCTACTTTCAGCAGGATAATGCGCCATGTCATAAAGCTGGAATCATCTCAGACTGGTTTCTTGAACATGACAATGAGTTCACTGTACTCCAATGGCCTCCACAGTCACCAGATCTCAATCCAATAGAGCATCTTTGGGATGTGGTGGAACGGGAGATTTGCATCATGGATGTGCAGCCGACAAATCTGCGGCAACTGTGTGATGCCATCATGTCAATATGGACCAAAATCTCTGAGGAATGCTTCCAGCACCTTGTTGAATCTATGCCACGAAGAATTGAGGCAGTTCTGAAGGCAAAAGGGGGTCCAACCCGTTACTAGCATGGTGTACCTAATAAAGTGGCCGGTGAGTGTAGTTTGGCTGAGTCCTCTGAGTAGAGCAGAATGCCATTCCTGAGTGACATTACAGCCCCTAAGGTAAGTGTGATGGGCACTTTTCATATCCATCTTTCCAGCATTATTAATGCTAAAGCCCTGAGACATTTGTGTCAGCCTATTAAAAGAGAGAAATTGCCTAAATTGGAAGAGAAGTAAGAGTTTTGTAGAGTCTCACAGCCTGGACTCTGAAGTACACTGGTATATCCTTGGGACTTATATCAGCCCCCATATACATAGTGGGGTTGGCAAAGTATAATATTTATAGATGAGCGAACACTGTTTGATTGAATAGATATTTGATTGAATATCAGGCCATTCGAGGTATTCGATTCCAATCGAATACCACTAGGCAAACGCATTAAAGTTTGTATCCCCTCCCACCGTCCCTGGTGCTTTTTTTGCACCAATAACTGTGTGGGGGAGGTGGGACAGGAACTACAACAATTGAGGCATTGAAAAAAAATCAGAAAAAGTAATTGGCTGGCTAAATCAGGTGACCTCCAATTTATATGAATGGTCAATTTAAATTGAGATATTATACTAAATCTTTTACCACTAATCTATATATCAATCTGCTTGGCTGCTTCCATTCTATAACATACTGCCTGTAGATTCAGCAGAATTTCCCCCCATCTACTCAATGACAGAATAGTCTGTCCACATGCCTCCTACATAGTCTTTTACATATCTTAACAGAGTTGGCATCTCTTAAACGGGCTTAAAAGATTTACAATAGAAAGCTGCCAAAATTGTGGCACACATGCCATGTACCACATTTACAGTATTCAGGGTGAAGCATGTTGAACCAGAAACACAGATAGGCCAGGCTTACTTGAATTTAACAGCTTTTTCCCCCATAAAAATGCATGCCTTGGATTCAAAGACATTCACTATTTCAGAATATGCAGATGAGCAATTTGGAGCACTGAGAATTGTTCCTTACTGTTGTACCCAATAGTGCTTCAATATGCCCTCCCCACTCCTCTTTTGAGTAACAGTACCAGGTGAGTTCTCAGCATAGCTTCATGACCCTGTCTCTCAATGATGGAAGGAAGGAAGGAGGATATATTAGACCAGTTTGGGGTGTAGCAGTTCGGAGCAACAAGCTGCCATTGGTGTGCCAGGCAGTTCATTTGAATATTCAGAAATAAGTGAATATTTCTACAACAGAGACACAAAAATGGTCAAAAATGTGCAACAATCAGGTAAGCCAGACCTAGACATTTGGTAGGATAAAAGTTGCAGGGCTCCAATCTTTCCCATTGACAGAATTTACTAGGCTGGAAATGACACAAGCCATTTCATGTTGTCTATTGTAATTTGCTCATCCGTTCTTACTTTAAAGATTTCCTTCCATATATCATTTTATCTTATATAACAACACTGGAGATATTCTGGATCAGCAGAGCGTTCAGTTTTCCACCCCCTCATGAATTGGTTTTCGTAGAAGTATTTATTCCACCTGATACATTGTATTCGAGAATGAGTTCCCTCTCATTGATCATCCTCACATTTCTCGTTACATCCCTGGAAGTCCAATCCACCCAGATCATACTGGTCTCTCATAAATTTGACTTCTCATGGTTTAGTTTATTCCTAGCCAATGTTGCAAAATCCTCTGTTCCTCTAAAATACCGTAGAAATGTTAGTTCTCCAATTACGGCAAAGAATAGAAGGTTGTATGGGTTAATGTAACAACCCATCTATCTGAAAGCCTCAGTTCACACCCATACTGCTGTGGGTGAAGATTTTTCTCATCTCTAAATAAATAACCACCTCTTTTTTGGCTTAGCAAAGCAATTATTTTTATAGTTAAACAGCAACAAGGCGGCTGTAGATGGTAGCGGTACAGAGGAGCCGGCATCAAAAGAGTACATGATGCAATTACATAAACTGGTCAGAAATGCTATCCAACATGTTTCAGCAATTATTCTTATACACTGCACAGTTTATTGATTTCACTCTTGGATTTTGCTCTGCCTCCAAATGCCTTCGGTTGGAAAATTGTGGAGGTGTTTCTTGCCTTAACCCCTTCCTACATATTCAGTTCATGTCATGTTGGATATACTGTGAAGGAGAACCATTCTACTCTCATGGAAATATGTGTAAGGTTGCCATAGACGTACCATATGTCTCATGGCTGATCATTCTCGTCCCAACATTATCCGATGGTTAATTTTGAATACACTTTTATTGAGGACATAACTTTGGAGTATTTTTTGTTTTTGCCATAGGGCGCAAACCCCCAAGCTTCAATAAAAAAATTAATAATTTATGACTTATCCTTAGAATAGGTCATCTATTAAAGATCAGCAGAGATCCAATACCCTGCAGCAGTCTCCTCAGTACGTTGTATAGTGGCTATGCTTGGTATCACAGCTCAGCCCACTTACTTGAAGGGGATTGAGCTGCAAACAGGTCATGTGACTGATGAATGTGATATCACGAGACTTGTTCACCTGAGTGTCACTGCTGCTTTGTACAGCTGAACAGTGGGGGTGTTCGGTTGTCAGACACTAATATTAAGGACTAATCTTAAGGATAGGCAATTAGAGCTGAGCGAACACTGTTTGATCAAATAGATATTCGATTGAATATCAGGCCGTTCGAGGTATTCGATTCCAATCGAATACCACGAGGCAAATGCACTAAAAATCCGTATCCCCTCCCACCTTCTCTGGTGCTTTTTTTTGCACCAATAACTGCGCAGGGGAGGTGGGAAAGGAACTACAACAATGGAGGAATCAAAAAATTTGGCTGGCTAAATCAGGTGACCTCCAATTTATACGAATGGTGGATTTAACATTCGGTTAATTTAAGACTGTGAACTATGTGACTGTGAGACAGGGATAGATGTACTGGCAGGGTTAGCTGGGGATTACCTTTATTTAGGGGAGAATGTTACTCACCCAGCTCTTTGGAGCTCTATCTGGTCAGGATCCTTGTCAGCTTGCGATATGCGGGAGCTGACTTTTTCCCATAGGAATGCATTGACCAGCGTTGATTGGTCGAATGCCATACAGAGTACAGCATTCAACCAATCAATGCTGGTTCTGCCGGAGGCTTGTCTGTGAGGAGGCAGAGTCTAAGATTGGACCAGAATGGAGACTGCTGTGGACCGATCTTAGACTCCGCCTCCTCCGGCAGAAACAGCATTGATTGGACGAATGCTGTACTTTGTATGACATTTGGCTAATCAACACTGGTCAATGCATTCCTATGGAAAAAGTCAGCTCCTGTATATCGCAGGTACTTGGGCATGTTAGATGCCCCCAGGCATGCTTCCCCTGCTGTCCCAGTTGCATTCCAGGGTGTTGGCATCATCTCCTGGGGTGTCATAGTGGACTTGGTGACTCTCCTGAGTCGAAGAGTGGGATCCCCTGAAACGAGCATTTTTTCCCCATAGACTATAATGGAGTTCCATATTCGTTCGAATAGTCGAATATTGAGGGGATAACAATATGCAGACGAAGTCACGGGCAGAGACACACACACAAATGTCATACAAAATGCACGAGTGCAAAACTGGGCAATTCTTATAGGGCCACTACACAAACAAAAAATTTAATATACCATGCGAAGCCGGGTCCTCCTGCTAATAGGGGAATTTTTTTGTGTTTATTTTTCTAAAAACAGTTTTAATTTTTAATTTCAATGTTTCTTTTTAGCTTCCAAGTGGCTTCAATAACCAATCATTAGATTCCTTATGCCATAAACTGCAATATTACTGTATTGCAGTATAAACTCACTGAGCCATATTTGAGCCCTGCCGCAGGCACGGTTCTATAGTAACAAAGCATTGGCTGACCTGGTAGTCTTCAGAAGCCTGTGAGCTGCTATTGCAACTGCAATGTGTCTACAGCATCAGAGAGGTTAATTGCCCCTGAACAAGATGCCTCTGATCATGGACCCTGCTGTCATACCCCTGTTGTGTAAAACAACATAGACCCAGCAGCTATGGTGTCCTCTCAGCCCATGAGTGGGCACCATTTGAAAAGGCCTGACATCCACTGAACATAGCATGGCAGATGTCGTGAAGAGGTTACTCTTTGAGTTCAGAGCATAAATAGTAGACAATACATTTCTAAACTCCTAGTGGTAACTGAATGCAGAGAGATTTTTTACATTTAAATCTATGTCAATGCAGGGAATCTAGAGTTGTTGTGTTTTGGACCTATATATATGACGAAAAAGAGGACATTTACTTTAACCCTTAAGTACTATCATGGTGTCTATCATACACGTTCCAATCTTTGTTCCCCCACAATTCCACCTTCCAGAATCTTATCAGAAGCTCCACCCACATATCGTTCAACCAATAGAAACAGAAAGCCGAAACAAATTATATTGTAAGGTTTCTATATGAATGTAGGAAGGAAAAAAAGGGGGACAATAGAGGAATCTCACAGACACCTTGATAGTACTTACGTGAGAAATCCTGACGATAGTATCTAAGGGTTAATTTGCTAAAACCTGATGACCCTGATGGACCCATAAAGAATTGATGAGATCTATTTCAAAATGGATCACAACATTATTTATTTATTCATCATGGAATTATAAACCATGACTCAAGTAAAAACAGCTTAAAGAAGCACTCCAGCAAAACAAAATGCCTACATAGTACAGCCTGAAGTTTCATCACATAGGATACACCGAAGATTCTGCATACAGCACTTATAAATAGTATAAGCAGGTAGCGATAGTGTATTAATCTATTATTATATCAAAGTACTTCTGCTTCCTCAGCTAAGACAAAATGATATCTTCAGCAGCACTGGAAAGGAATTCAAAGGAATAAGGAAGAAAAAACTTTGTGAGCTGACAGGGGGATTTGATAGATGATAATATTTCACAGAATGTCCTCAACACAAGAGAGACTGATATTCCTTTGTTACAGGAGACCTAATTCTTGACTGGTGGTCAAACTGGGAACACATGAAATACCTGCTGATAATAAAAGGGATCAAAATGTATGACCATAGCTGGTATGGGATGAAACACAGCTGGGATATTGCTTCATATACACAAAAAAACAATTTATTGAAATTCTTATTTTAAAATGCAGTTCTTAAATAAAGACTATTAAAGTGTATTTGATGTCCCCTCCAATTAACCACATTGTGGGACTGGCCTAATGAATCCAACCTGATGATAATGAGAGCAGGATTTAGACTTATTAAAGGCTGGATAATGTCATAGTTGCCCATAGAAGCTCACCAACATTAAAGGGAGTGTGTCACCAGGGTGAAGCATTTTAAACCACCAATATAGTTTAATAGGTCAGACTCACCTGATTGTTATGCTTAGTCTCTATAGAAGTTTCTGCCTCCTTTGTAATGATATTCCTTTATTTCCTAATAAGCAAATGAGCAGTTTGGAACACCGTGGGCGGTTCCTTTTCCCCAAACTTTTATCGACATATTCCCTCCTCCTCTCTCCCTTCTTTCAGTGACAGGGTCAGGCAAAATTTCAGCTTAGCTATTTGGCCCTATCATTTAAAGGAAGGATAGTGCATCTCTTTAATTGTATGCAGAAACCCTGAAGATCACCCCAAGAAGCCTATTCTTTACAGTGCCTCAAAATGGAATAGAATGCAGTTGACAATTAGATAGTAACCTACATATAGAGGTCGACAATTTGATAATAACCTCAAGTATAGACTAAGTACAAATGTGTCCAAACCTAAAGAGGATCATTCACCTCCTGGGGCACATACGGTGTAATACACCGCTAGAGAGCTGACATTGTGCTGAATTCAGCGATGATGCTGAGCGGTGAGGAACATCTCCCCTACTCTTGATAGTACTCGAGTACTGGGGGGAGGTCATTCCTCATCGCTCTGCGTCATCCCTGGATGGTACGGAATGCCCAGCACAATAGAATACTGTGAGGAAGGGCGTTCCTGACTGACTGTCAGAAACGCCCTTCTGACAGTGAAGAGCGACAGTAGCGACACCGATAGCTCTTCACCGGAGCACAGAACAGAAAAGCCGAGAGTGCACTGAATTTTTTCTACAATTCTCAATTCACACTTTAACCCCCACTCCACAGAGAGCAGCCACACAGAAGCATAGGGTATATGGCATATCCCTTTGAGATAACTTATCAGCAGATCATTTCGGTAAAGGATTATTCCCAAGATTATGGAAGGTGTAGCTCAATACTGTTTCTGTAATTGCTATTTATCTTTATAGACATTAGAGAAGGAGCCATATGTTCTTATCTTGACCATGTTTGGATTAATAATCCTTAAACTTGTGACATATATCTGAGCATGTCCAGCTAAAAGGACATGTAAGGGAGAATATATGTGTTAGATAACTAACAAATACCAGATGCCCCAAATCATGGAAAGAGCAAACTAGGTCACCAGATTGGATTGTATAATAATGAAAACAATGATAAATTATAATAATATGATTTTTAAAATAAATGACTCTAAGGAAAGCAATCTGGTAATGTGCAGATTCTTGGGTTTAAATAAGGCAATATAGTCTCTTTTTTATAGTGGTACAAATTGTATTGTACCACGAGTACAAAAAATAAGTAAATGACTGTTCCCTAAAGGCTTTCTCTTCAAAATGTTGAAAAAAGAAAAAACACTTAAAAATATGGATTAAAAAAGTAATACTCGTTCATAGGCTGACATTCATAAAAGTTCTTCAAGGTCAAAGGCCAGCAAGGTTCAGGATAGTCACTAAAAACCCCAAGGATTAAAGTATATAGGTCATTACTCATCCTACTGTTGTGGAAAACTCTAGCCCATCTCACAATAGTGTTGGTGTTGCTCGAAAGATAACCATTAGAGAAGAGCGAGTAGTATTCGATAGAGTAGGTATTCGATCAAATACTACAGAATTCAAAATACTTGTACTCGATCGAGTACCACTCTCTATTCAAATGGAAAAATTTGTTGCGCAATCAGCATTGATTGGCCGAATGCTATACAGTTGGCCAATCAACTCTGGTTCCTCTCCTACCTTTAGAAGTCTTCTCCACGCAGCGTCCGTGCGGCGTCTTCCGGCTCTGAATTCACTCTGCCAGGCATCGGGCCTGGGCAGAGCCGACTGTACATGCCCGCGCTACACGAAAATGGCTGCTTTGAAGCAGCCATTTTCTTGTAGCGCAGGCATGCGCAGTCGGCTCTGCCCAGGCCCGATGCCTGGCAGAGTGAATTCAAAGCCGGAAGACGCTGCGGGGACGCTGCACAGAGAAGACTTCTCGGAGAATCCAGCCCGACCCTCACTCGTGGACTTGGTAAGTTCAATTTGATCGAATGTTGCCTACCCCTGAAATTAACATTTTTCCCCCACAGACTATAATAGGATTCGATATTCGATTCAAGTAGTCGAATATTGAGGGGCTACTCGAAACGAATATCGAATATCGAGTATTTAACTATTTGCTCATCTCTAATAACCATGTGATTGCCTCTGTGCTACATTTCTAGGTGTCTCCATATGTGTATGTGTAAGTATACAGCATGTAGACTTTATGGAGAAAAGTACTGGGACATCTGCACAATACGGCTACAAGAGCGTTTATGACATCCCATTCAAAATTCATAGCCATTAATATGGAGTTGGTCTCCCCTTTGCAGCAAAACATTTTCCACTCCTATGAGAAATGAGAAGGCTTTTCTAAAAGATTTTGGACCATATTTGTGGGAATTTTTCCTGAAGAGCATTTGTGCGGTTAGATACCGATGTTGGATAAAAGAACTCACCACACTCTCTCTTCTAATTCATCCTAAACATGTTTGATGGGGTTGAGATCAAGGATATATGTGGCCAGTCAAGTTCTTCCAAGCTCAACACCTCCAACCATTCCATTTTGGACCTTGCTGTACAGGGCACTGGACCTGGACACAGTCATGCTAGAACTGAAAGGGACCTTCCCCAAACTGTTCCCACAAAGTTGGAAAAATTGTCCAAAATGTCTCACAAAGTATTAAGATTTCCATTCAATGGACCTAAGAGGCTTAAGCCAACCTCTAAAAAACAATTCCAGATAGATAGATAGATACATAGATAGATAGATGATAGATAGATAGATAGATAGATAGATAGATAGATAGATAGATAGATAGATTGATAGATACTTAGATATGTTATAGATAGATAGATAGATAGATAGATAGATAGATAGATAGATAGATAGATCATAGGTTGATAGATACTTAGATAGACATATTATAGATAGATAAATAAATAGATGTATAGATAGATACTTATATATGTGATAGATAGATAGATAGATAGATAGATAGATAGATAGATAGATAGATAGATAGGCATATACAATTGTAATGCATCTACAGTCTTCACTATTTTATTTAGGTTTTCTCTGCTGTAGGGAAAAATGGTAATTTCTTAATAGAATGTCAAGAAACATTTCAGAATTAACTTGAAAGGGTCACAAACAGGTTCACTTATCAGTATCACTGTCATAGTCTATAGTGTGCAAGCTGTTCCGATCTACATATGCACATTAATGGAGTTTGCAGAGTTTACTTATGGTTCACTGAAATTTGCTGCACAATTAAAATTGCCTTGAATATGTTTTCTGCTGAATCTGTGACATCAGATGCTTATCTTGGACTATTTAGACAGAAAAAAGAGAATTAGAAATTACCAACACCAGTAAAAAAGGCACAAACATCACGTCTGACTACAGATAAAGTTATACATATATAATTACAGTATAAATGTGCAAGCAAGGAGAAAATACAATCGAAAAAATGGTAGAAAGGGAAAATTCTCTTATATCAGTAATATATAGTAGTATAAGCACTTGCTGTATAATGTGTGTTATTTACGGATATGTCCAGATTTAGCTGATCTCGAGTTTGGTTAAACAATACAATTTCTCATGAAATCAATTCAATACAATATCATGATATGGTAACTAAGTCTTGTATCACCCTTGCCTTCACCAGGTGGTTCAAATGGACAAAAACTATATATTTAGTTTATCCCATTATTTGGAGTTGAGGTTGCTTTAGAAAAAGTTGCCTAATGTTACACACATATCCATGTCCATAAGGAAGGTGAAGGAGGACATATCTGTATTGATTCCCATTATCTATCTATCTATCTATCTATCTATCTCCTATCTATCTATCTATCTATCTATCTATCTATCTATCTCCTATCTATCTATCTATCTATCTATCTATCTATCTATCTCCTATCTATCTATCTATCTATCTATCTATCTATCTATCTCCTATCTATCTATCTATCTATCTATCTATCTATCTATCTATCTATCTCCTATCTATCTATCTATCTATCTATCTATCTCCTATCTATCTATCTATCTATCTATCTATCTATCTATCTATCTATCTATCATCTATCATCTATCTATCATACTTTGTAGAGCAGCACTATGTATAGACCTCTTTTGAGGGTAGGTCCACGCCTCAGAGATCATTCACATTGCAAATGTTCACCCATTGAATGTCACCATATAAAATCCCAATATTTAGCAGCTTTCAGATGGGCATAATAGCAGATTGTTTTTTTTGTTTGTTTGTTTGTTTGTTTTATTGGGGTTTTTTTTTTGCACGAACAGTACAAACAAAACCCCTGGACTTCCAATAGGTTATCAGATCTAGAATTTGAAGGTGGAAGGTCAAGGTGGTTGAATATATGAAATTTTTAGGTTGTGTTTTTCATACAATATGCTGTGCAAATCTAAAAAATGTTAGATTTTGATGTCACAGTCATATTTTACTATGTGCAGTATAGATGTTTAACATATAGAAACTTGTCTTCTGTATTAGTGTTTTTGGTAGTCTTGTTGTAGTTGATGTTAGCAATATACAGTATATAAATTGTGTACACCTTGTGCTATTACTTAATGTATTTTGTGTATGAGTGTGAATGTCATATTGGATATGAGTTTTAGACGCAAATGTATTTTGGTGCATTTTTTTAAAAACATTATTTGTGGGCTATTGAACCCATTGAGACAAATGTAATCTTCCGGTTGTCTACTCTCAAGATATATAGGGTTTAGGGGTGCACTTGCTTTTTCACAGTTTGTAATCCTTAGATTTTATAGGATATACTTTTTTAACATGTCTAGCTTCAAAACAGATTTTTATTGTTAAATCCCTGAATAAATTAATAATCTTAAAACAAATGATGTGGAGTCCCGTCTTTTAGAAAAATTAAATAAAGTGCACTAAAATGTAACTTTTAGTAGGGGTCCCATCTTTTATCATAACCTGCCAAAGGAATAAACAGTAGCCATGAGCTAGTATTTATCTAGGTGGGAAGGCCCATGGTTATTGCCCCTTCCTCCCAGATAAGAAGACCAACCCACAGCTGGCCCAGAAAAGAATGATCAATTTAGTCGGGGACTGATGGTTCCCTGTTTTTCCCGGTTCTCCTGCTCATTGGGTACTGGTTAGTAAAGCGGGGTTAGAAATAGCATTTTGACTGGCTAACACTAAAATCAAGTCTTAGTAATAGAAAGCTTTACTGAAATATATACTTCCTTTGGCCAAGTGTAACCTCTCTCTGCCTGTTCGGGTCATGCACCACCCTCTGCTTGCATGCTGTGGTGCAGTAGGCGTGTGCAGTTTAATTCCTTGCTTAGAGTTTTTGGTTGCACTGTGTGAGCACAGCTCTAGTTCTGTAATTGAATTTCCACCACACCCGTCTTCTGCCCTTGTTTGCCTCTGTTCATGAAGTGGTTAATTATAGCCTTGTACTGTTATTGACAGCCTATCCGCCTCTCAACTCCAGGGGGGGTTCTTCCTCCCTATTTAGTCTTGGCTCACATTCACACTGGCACTTGCTATTGCCTTGTGCGTGCTGGCTTTTCTCTCACTGTTATTACTTATATTCTGATTCTTGACCTCTGGCTTTCCCTATTGACTATTCTTTTGGATATCGATTTTGACACTGCATTGCTCGACTGTTACTGGACTCTCAGCTAGCTAGTTTCACGTATATAGGAAGGGCTCATCTCCAAGTTGCCACCTATTACATAGGATAGGACTAGGCAAGCAGGAAGGGACGGTGGGGTCTTCAGTTTAGGGCTCACTGTCTCTTGTGCCCCTTTCCCAGGGTTTCCAGCAGCTACTGGGGAATTGCTCCTATTGCAATTCCCTAACACCAAGTTTCTAAAAAGAAATATTGTAAAAAGAAAGACAAGCACAAAAGACCAAGGTGTTTATAACAGCCTTTAAACCAGTTTTTATACAGACTTCAAGATCTTCTTCTTTCTCCCAATGTAGTGCTTGAGTCCGATGCAATGGGATTTTTTCCTCTCCTAGTACTTTGTACTGCTTGATAATTCAATTTTTTTGACATTTTGATCAGTGCATTCATCAATAAGTTTCCTTTACTTTCTATTTTACCTAGAGACTGGGGTAAAATTGGGACAATATTTCTATTTTTTTGTTTGTTTGTTTTAAATGCAAGTGATAAATGTGTTAAAAAATGTGGATACCTAACCTACACCCACATCTTCTGACAAAGGGCTGCATTTGATGTATATGGTGCCAAAAATAGCCAAAAATGCTAATGGTGTCTAACATCCATGATTTCTCAAATTGTCTCAAATAACTCCAGTTTTCTGGCACAAATGACTTGAAAGAGTTTTCCTGGATTTATTAATTGATGACCTATATTTAGGATGGGTCATCAATTAAGATCAGCAGGGGTGTGACACCCTGCTAGTCAGCTATTTGAAGAGGGAGACATGTTTAGGTTCCTGTGGATCTTCAATTGATGACTGTCCTAACAATAGTCTATCAGTATCCTAGGCATATTCATCTCTCATCACCGTGTTACTGAGCATTACATTGATAAACAACATACCTCTGTTATGTATGTCACTTTTGTAGATTTGGTGGAAAACAACTTAGAAACCTTATGCAAATGAGGCAAATCGGTGCACCGGATTCGCCTTTGGCTTTCTGTAGAACTGCCCTTTGCCACTCAAACCTCTACCAACTCTTGCTTGTAGCAGACATTGTAGTGAGATGTGATCATCCCACTGCTATGACATCACTGATACCCTACTTGAGCAGCAAGAGCAGTGCTCCCAAGACTAAAGCCCCACCCCTAGTGCACCCTCTGCCTCATTTGCATAGAACTTTAATATTGTTTTTCTCCAAATATAAAAAAGTGACATACATAACAAAGATCATTGTATCTAAGAAGTAATATTTTCCTGTCGACAATTGCATCTTGTTCCTTCTCTCAAGAATTAAAAATGCATTTAGAGATGAGCAAATCTAAGAAATTTGATTTGGTGAGATTGGCTCAATTTGGGGAGAAGTCTTAAAGGCTGTGGGGGAATCGCTCAGATAGATGCTTGTAGCAGTGCAGGAAACAGGGACACAGACACTGGGTTGCACATAAGTTCAGGCTTTATTCACTTATAGTGCATTAATTGCCTTTGCAAATGCACAAATAACCAAAACAAAAACCTTCTCAGCTGAGAACTAACTTAAATATAAGGAATAGAGATGAGCGAACACTAAAATGTTCGAGGTTCGAAATCCGATTCAAACAGCCGGGGGACGCGGGGACACTGCGCAGGGAGAAGACTTCTAAAGGTAAGAGAAGAACCAGCGTTGATTGGCAATGTATAGCATTCTGCCAATCAACGCTGGTTCTGCATCGAATCTTAACTTCGAACAACTAGTAGTATTCAATCGATTACGAGTATTTCGAATACCATAGTATTCTATCGAACACCTACTCGATCGAGTACTACTCGCTCATCTCTAATAAGGAAACTTTTCTCTGACTATACAGGAGATTGACTATCAGACTCCCACCTTGGCAACAACAACAGGTGGCACAGTACCTGCTCTGTAGATTTGGTCTGGACAGGTCAGCTCTGTCAGTGTGGTGCCACCTTGCTAGTCTTCACACACAGACTATTATCAGGCCTTGATTAGTCAGCTGACCTCCCTGGTGTAGGTCTTTACCAAACACCCTTTAGCTGCCTGGCTGGGACATATCTGTTTTCCCAGACCACACCCTTCACTCTCTCACAAGGCATATATTGTTGTTATTATTATTATTATTATTATTATTATTATTATTATTATTATTATTATTATTATTATTATTAGACATGTATTAAAATGTAATTGTTATAATTCTTATTATTATTACTCTGCAGCATACAGTAATGTCCATAATAATATTACCCCATAATTGAGTGACTGCATGTTCCCCAGTGTACTCTCCAATGCATTATTCTACACGTGTAACCAGTGGCAGATAAGACATCCAGTCCAAGCAGAATATGCAATGCATTATTCTACATGTATCAAAGCCTCCCAATATTATGACAGGCCTCTCTGGAGCAATTGCCTATGCATTATTCTGTATCTTCTGTGGATTATAAGAATCAATCACAGCGTTGCGATAAGCCACTGACAGTAGTAGGATTCCTTCAAGCAGAGCAGGGACTGGCTTATGTAGACACTATGAGAAAATACAATACAATCATTTTAATATCGACACTTTTTCACCGCAAAGTTTTGGGAGCCAAGGGTTTGTGTCAAAATCATTTGGACAATGTAGAAAATGACAATGTACTATATAGTCTATGGCTTGTTGTACAAAATGTTTTAAAAAAGCTGCAGGATGTAGCTGCCAGAGATATGGAAATCTCTCAATCGACTAGGGGCATTATGGAGGCCCATGCCACTGGTATCCCTTTGTTAGGTATGATGACCTTAGTGTAGTGACTTTCTATCCATAGGGTTGTAGAGAATGTGACATTAATAGTCTTTATTTGCAGTCTATAGTGCCAACATATTTCGAAGCACTTGACAATTCATAGTCTCCATGTATAGAACAGATTACATCAGACATTGCACAATAAAGGTCCATTCACATGCAGCATTTTGGCGCTGATTCTGGCGTGGAATCTGCTTTAGAATCAGCGTGGAAAAAAAAGCCTCCCATTGGCTTCAATGAGTTCCATTTTCCATGCGGAACCCATTGACATCAATGGGAGGCTTTTTTCCCATTGATGTCAATGGGTTCCACACAGGGGAAAATGGAGCCCATTGAAGCCAATGGGAGGCTTCTTTTTCCATGCTAATTCTGACGCAGATTCCACTCCAGAATCAGCGCCAAAATACTCCATGTGAATGGACCTTTATTGTACAATGTCTGATGTTATCTGTTCAATACATGGAGACTATGAATTGTCAAGTGCTTCAAAATATGTTGGCACTATAGACTGCAAATAAAGACTATTAATGTCACATTCACTACATCCCTATGGATAGAAAATCACTACAAACGGTTTGTACCGAGCCAGGTTTGACCCAAATATTCCAAGTTGAGAGCTAGAAATTATATAGACAGGATTCCAGTAGCCCCGAGAGTGTTCTACACTAAGTTTTAAGGAAAGTTAAGGTGTGGTTTGTACCAAACTTCATCGACATGAAACGAATCAAGGACCTGGGCCTGCCAAACCAAAAAAAATCGAATCTTGAGTAGTTCACCCATCTATAGTCAGTATAGTCAGTAGCAGCCAGTGTCTAAGTACGCTAGATATGAAATGCCTTTAGGGAATAATGTATGAACTAGTTTTGGATAAAATAATCAGACCCTGAGGATAAGGTTAGAAGAAGGCTAAAAAGGAAAATGATAGATCTGACACCCCCCATAATTATACATATTGGGAAATCATCTGGATGGGATAGTAAATTCCAGATAACTGGGGAAGCTAAAAAAAAAAAAATCCTTTGAGATAGGAGTGGGAGGTTCAGATTATGAAGGACAAACAGGAGACAAGCCACTTCAGGCCCACAGTTTACAAGACACATGCAGGATGTAAATTATACCTGCAGAAATGCAGTTGTTTTCACTGTAAGTATAATATGTGCAGAAAGTCTGCAGAGAAAAATGGTATTTTTTTCTTGCATTCCATTATGTGGTGCCTTAGGCTTATAAAGTTTTTTTGGCTTATCAATAGAGATGAGCGAACACTAAAATGTTCGAGGTTCGAAATCCGATTCGAACAGCCACACACAGTTCGACTGTTCGAACAGGTTTCGACCCCATTATAGTCTATGGGAGGAAATGCTCGTTTCAGGGGTACGCAACATTCAATCAAATACTACTTACCAGGTCCATGAGTGAGGGTCGGGCTGGATTCTTCTCCCTGCGCAGCGTCCCTGCGTCCTCTTCCGGCCTTGAATTCACTCTGCTAGGCATCGGGCCTGGGCAGAGCCGACTGTGCATGCCCGAACTACAAGAAAATGGCCGCTTACAGTGTAAGCGGCCATTTTCTTGTAATGCGGACATGCGCAGTCGGCTCTGCCCAGGCCCAATGCCTAAGCAGAGTGAATGCAAAGTGGGAAGAGGACGCGGGAACGCTGCGCAGGGAGAAGACTTCTAAAGGTAAGAGAAGAACTAGAGTTGATTGGCAGAATGTATAGAATTCTGCCAATCAACGCTGGTTCTGCATCAAATCTTAACTTCGAACAGCTAGTAGTATTCAATCGAGTACGAGTATTTCGAATACAGTAGTATTCGATAGAACACCTACTCGATCGAATACTACTCGCTCTTCTCTACTTATCAATTGATTACCTATCCTTGAACAGGACAGAGCTGTGAACAAGTCATATGATTAATGTAAGTGATGTCACATGGGTTGTGAAGCAGAAGTAACACTCGGGGGACTCCACTACTGCTTGAAACAGTGGGTCTGCAGGGGTCCGAAGCGTAGAAACCTTACTTATCCTCAATGGACAACATATCCTAAGGAAAGGTCAATAATTGGTAAAGTCTGGTAAGGGCCAGTGGAGATTAGGGATTGGCTGCAGTGATCACATGTGGCTTATCATTGTGGCAGTCAATTTAAACATAAGCTGGTGGGCAGTGCTGGAATTGCAGGGTATTTAACAGGTATATACTAGTTTTGTTTTTGTTTTTTTAAGTTTGTTTTTACTTGTTCTTCATTGTATTGTTGGATTTCTTATCCCAACAGAACAGCAATGCAGAAACTGCAAGACATTTAACAGGTCTACACTAGTTTGGGGGGAATTTTTGGTTTGTTTTTCTCCCATTCTTCATAGCATTCTCCATTTCTTCTTTTTTCCCATCGCTTATTGCTAGGGTTAAATTTTTGTACTATGTGACTATCCAACTCTCTGCAAATAACATTTCTGCATTTCCTCCAGGACATTTATTTTCTGCTAGAAATGAACAAGACTCCTGTGCTGGTTGAAAAAAAAAAAAATCTATTCAAGGTATTTTCATAAACCTTAAATCAAAAACCTTGCAAACATTTCCTAACATGACCTTTTCGAAAATCCTTGAAGTCATCGGTGAACTTTTATTTCATGCTGTAGTTTGTAGTGAGCAGTCACCGTGCTACAAACCAGAGAGGGGCGTCATCCCCGGGGCGTACATACAAAGAGCAGTGGCTGTTATTTTTATTGGGATTATGGCGTGTATCACATATTTCCAAAAACAGCTTTCTGTAATACCGATACGTAGCACTGATTTTATTAATACATGACTTGTGTATTCCAAGTATCGTCTGCTATCCATGCGGCATACTATAGGGTTAATGCTTTACACAAGTTAGCATACTAAGGCGGTAGGCGAGACAAGCATCCCATGATCCTCGGCTCCCCGGGGTAAAGCATTTATTGGTTCATTTCTGTTTTTATTGTTTTGACGTTGTTTACAATGCACATGATTAGCTGTCTTTATGCAAATCTCCCTCAATCTAAACAAACACAACCATTTGCGGGCGAGACGTGTTCTGCTGGGTTTATTACGGTTCGAGAGAGCGTTATACGATCTCTGCTTATTGCTTTCCAAAGAGAATGGCATAATTTAATAAATGATACGGGTGACATCACAAAGTTCAAACAACTTTAGGAAAGTAATTATGAGCCAATGTAAGTCTTAGCTGTCCTCATACAATGAAATTATGCCTGCAAGGGTACAGTGGTACTCTAAATGAATGTACATGCCGGCTGAGATGACTCAGAATTGATTTTGTGGAAGTCAAAAATCTTAGGCTAACACCTATTTAAAGGGAAACTGCCACGTTGTAAATGCAGGTCTACTTAGATTGTAAAGAAGAAAAAATTGTCTCAGCCCGTATTACAAAAATGATAAATGTCTCTTACTGTTAATGCAGGAGTAGTAGGTGTTTGTAGTCATCCGGATGCCCGGGACGTCATGTCCAGCACAGACACAATAGAAGCAGCAAATTGAAGTAGTCTCAGCACGCCGGATGATGCGTTTTTTTAAAAAAAAATTCCAAATTTTATTGTGGAGACATGCTCCAAGTTAAAAAAATATATATATATTGTTCTTGGAAAAGCAACCGGTGGATATGTCCTTGTGCAGACGGGACAGAAGGACAAGGTCTGCACAAGGACATATCCACCGGTTGCTTTTCCAAGAACAATATATATACAGTTAGGGCCAGAAATATTTGGACAGTGACACAAGTTTTGTTATTTTAGCTGTTTACTAAAACATGTTCAGAAATACAATTATATATATAATATGGGCTGAAAGTGCACACTCCCAGCTGCAATATGAGAGTTTCCACATCCAAATCGGAGAAAGGGTTTAGGAATCATAGCTCTGTAATACATAGCCTCCTCTTTTTCAAGGGACCAAAAGTAATTGGACAATGGACTATAAGGGCTGCAATTAATTCTGAAGGCGTCTCCCTCGTAAACCTGTAATCAATGAAGTAGTTAAAAGGTCTGGGGTTGATTCCAGGTGTGTGGTTTTACATTTGGAAGCTGTTGCTGTGACCAGACAACAAGCGGTCAAAGGAACTCTCAATTGAGGTGAAGCAGAACATCCTGAGGCTGAAAAAAAAGAAAAAATCCATCAGAGAGATAGCAGACATGCTTGGAGTAGCAAAATCAACAGTCGGGTACATGCTAAGAAAAAAGGAATTGACTGGTGAGCTTGGGAACTCAAAAAGGCCTGGGCGTCCACGGATGACAACAGTGGTGGATGATCGCCGCATACTTTCTTTGGTCAAGAAGAACCCGTTCACAACATCAACTGAAGTCCAGAACACTCTCAGTGAAGTAGGTGTTCTAAGGTCTCTAAGTCTCTAAGGTCTCTAAGTCAACAGTAAAGTGAAGACTCCATGAAAGTAAATACAAAGGGTTCACATCTAGATGCAAACCATTCATCGATTCCAAAAATAGACAGGCCAGAGTTAAATTTGCTGAAAAACACCTCAAGAAGCCAGCTCAGTTCTGGAAAAGTATTCTATGGACAGATGAGACAAAGATCAACCTGTACCAGAATGATGGGAAGAAAAAAGTTTGGAGAAGAAAGGGAACGGCACATGATCCAAGGCACACCACATCCTCTGTAAAACATGGTGGAGGCAACGTGATGGGCATGCATGGCTTTCATTGGCACTGGGTCACTTGTGTTTATTGATGACATAACAGCAGACAAGAGTAGCCGGATGAATTCTGAAGTGTACCGGGATATACTTTCAGCCCAGATTCAGCCAAATGCTGCCAAGTTGATCGGATGGTGCTTCATAGTACAGATGGACAATGACCCCAAGCATACAGCCAAAGCTACCCAGGAGTTCATGAGTGCAAAAAAGTGGAACATTCTGCAATGGCCAAGTCAATCACCAGATCTTAACCCAATTGAGCATGCATTTCACTTGCTCAAATCCAGACTTAAGGCAGAAAGACCCACAAACAAGCAAGACCTGAAGGCTGCGGCTGTAAAGGCCTGGCAAAGCATTAAGAAGGAGGAAACCCAGCGTTTGGTGATGTCCATGGGTTCCAGACTTAAGGCAGTGATTGCCTCCAAAGGATTCGCAACAAAATATTGAAAATAAAAATATTTTGTTTGGGTTATGTTTATTTGTCCAATTACTTTTGAGCTCCTAAAATGTGGAGTGTTTGTAAAGAAATGTGTACAATTCCTACATTTTCTATCAGATATTTTTGTTCAACCTTTCAAATTAAACGTTACAATCTGCATTTGAATTCTGTTGTAGAGGTTTCATTTCAAAACCAATGTGGTGGCATGCAGAGCCCAACTCGCGAAAATTGTGTCACTGTCCAAATATTTCTGGCCCTAACTATATATATATATATATATATATATATATATATATATTTTTTTTTTAACTTGGAGCATGTCTCCACAATAAAATTTGGATTTTTTTTTTAAAAAAACGTATCATCCAGCGTGCTGAGACTACTTCAATTTGCTGCTTAGATTGTATTCACTTAAAACTTTAGTCTTTCTATGCTTAGTAGAGATGAGCGAACAGTAATATGTTCGAGGTTCGATATTCGTTTCGAGTAGCCCCTCAATATTCGAATACTCGAATCGAATATCAAACCCTATTATAGTCTATGGGGGGTAAATGCTCGTTTCAGGGGTAGGCAACGTTCGATCAAATTATACATACCAAGTCCACGAGTGAGGGTCGGGCTGGATCCTCCAAGAAGTCTTCTCCTTGCAGCGTCCCCACGGCATCTTCCGGCTCTGAATTCACTCTGCCAGGCATCGGGCCTGGGCAGAGCTGACTGTGCATGCCTGCACTACAAGCGGACATGTGCAGTCGGCTCTGCCCAGGCCCAATGCCTGGCAGAGGGAATGAAGAGCCGGAAGACGCCGCGGAGAAGCTGCACTGAGAAGACTTCTAAAGGTAGGAGAAGAACCAGCGTTGATTGGCCGAATGCTGGTTCTGCATCGAACTTTTACATTCGAATAGCGAGTGGTACTCGATCGAGTACGAGTATTTCGAATACCGTAGTATTCGATCAAATACCTACTCGATCGAGTACTACTCGCTCATCTCTAATGCTTAGGAGTCCAGTGGGCGGTTCTATTTAGTGGCTGATAAATGTCATACAGGAAAGGATGTCAATCACTGAATGAGAACACCTACTGGAATCTTGGTGGTGGCTTTATAGAACGTTATTGTCTATTGACTGGATTGGATTGTGGATAAATATCAGATTGCAAGGGGTCTGGCCACTTGGATACCCAACAATCAGGAAAAAGGGCAACCAGAAGTTCCCCTAAAGCCTCCATGTGAATGAAGGGACGGTGTGCTTGTGTGACCAGTGCTCAAAACACTTCTATGGTGCTGCTGGTTAATTTAATGGGCTGCTGGAACTTACAAACCTACTTGCTGCTTCATTTCCAGGGAGGCTTCAAAGAGATTTTTGGGTGCCCGTTTTTCTGATTTCTGGAGCTATGCCTCAATCCAACACTCAGTCCTTAATCTATAAATATAGAATTAGTATATGTAATGGCTAAGCCCATTAAAGGAGTTATGCCACAAAAACAATTTAACCTCTAACCATAAGACAGAGGATGAATGGCTGATCGGTGATGGTATGACTTTTGAGATACCCAACAAAATTTTGAGAACTAGTGTGCTTTCCCCCCACTGTCAATGCACCCTAACGGCTCCCAAGCCCAATGCAGGTGTGCCCATGTAGGATGCTATCTCTGGTGTACCCATTGAAGTTAATCCCAGATGCATGAAGCATGGGCATGCCTAAATTGAGTTTGGTTGTGGTCAGGCTGTACTCACAATGGGAGAAACACTCGCTGTTCTCAGGATCAGAGGGGGTTTCTCCAGTCACACAACCACCATTCAGCTATTTATTATGTGTTTTAGAAAATGTTTCCACCTCGTCTGATAAAAGGTTAGGGTGTAACAGATAAAGGGTATGGCCCAAGATTTATCATTGCGCAACAAATTTTTTGAACATTTTCTGTCGATAACATGAAGTACGTGGTATAAATTTAGACTAGAGCGTAAACCGTGCAAACCTATTGACTCAATCTTCGTGCAATCCCACTGTGACTTTTAATGCAAACTTTTTACAAATACAATATATCCACATATACAATGTGTGTAAAACAAATTAATGGGCAGTTAGAGATCTGGATGTGGATAAAACCACTTATTCAGAGTGCGCTCATTTTCATAGGCGCTAATTATATGCCCGCTGTGATAAATCGAATGCACGCATCAATGAATGAATCACATTATCATTTAATTATGCAGTAAAAAAGGAACCCTCGGGAGAATTTTACTTTAAAAAACACACGATTTTCTGTGCTGTTGTTATACAATGTATCACAGGTTAATAATTCTATTAGTAATGTCCCTTCTAAGCTAAGGAACAAAACGAGGAAAGGGTTAAAGGTGTATTCCGATCTTGGAAAGTTACAGATGCAGTACAGTGCCATTTACTGCATCTTCCACAGCATTGCTGGTATCTGCCCCGGTTGCAGAAATATAGGTTCAATTAGTTTCAGTACCAATATAATGAGGAACAGTATCCAACCCCATTCACAATTTGGCTCTGCTGCCCCTTTATTTTCAAGATCAGAGGGTGTCTCAGAATGCGATGCAAAACAGCAATGATTTCCTACTGTACAAAATTACAATTTTAATTATCGTGTGACCTTGGGTCCACGTGAGCAAGACATCAATTTTAAGATAATGAGAAAAGTTAGACTTGATATAAAAATATTATTATTATTATTATTAGAGATGAGCGAACACCGTTTGATCGAATAGGTATTCGATCGAATATCAGGCCGTTCGGGATATTTGATTCCAATCGAATACAAGGCCGCAAACGCAGTAAAAATTTGTATCCCCTCCCACCTTTCCTGACGCTTTTTTTTGCACCAATAACTGTGCAGGGGAGGTGGGACAGGAACCACAACAACGTAGGCAGTGAAAAAAATTTTAAAAACCCATTGGCTGCCGAAAACATGTGACCTCTTATTCATAAGAATAGTGTCGGCCATCTTCGTCTCATTTCAGTTTTGGAGTGATAGGGAGAGCTTGTTCTCAGGGTGATACAGTGCATTCTAGCTTTGGTTAGGCAGGAAATAACAGCTCTTTTCAGAGCTTAATTCATCTGAAAATCATGCAGCGTAGCAGTAAGGGATGTGCACGAGGACATGGACATGGATACTCAGCTGGATATCCAGTCCACAGTCCAGGTACTGGAGAGGGGCTGCCAGCATGGGCTCCCCACAAATATGTATTTGTGAAAAAGAAATGAATAGTTTAGTTCCCCTTTAACACATATAAAGCCATTCTGGATAATACTTTACATCTCTTCCTTGACTTGTTAGTTAAATGGCGGAACAGATTTATTAATAGATTTATTCACACTGAAGTAATTAAAAACAACAGAAGATAACGTCTTTGCCAATAATAGATCATCACTGTGGGAGATATTAGATTATTAGAGTCAACAGGACTGGCCATTTTCATCAGCTACACTAGAATCAGTAGATACATTGGTAGATACTTTGGTTATTTTAATGATAAGGTACATCACTGTTCAACCAGCTATGGACGGGACCTCATTCACCAGTTCATGGCCAGACATGTGGTACAGTTCATGGGTGGCATTCTTTTTTTTTTTTGCTTTTTTATTCTTATTCATTCATTAATTGTATTTATTTTTGTAAACATATTTATTTGTTTTTGTTGTTTTGCTGTTTGTGGGGAGAAGAGAGGATTTATATCTTGAAATGTAGCAAGAGATCAGGAAGGATAGATTTAGGTGGTGTTCACACTACCATTGGTGACCATCAGCAGTGTCCGTAGCTATTGTCCGTTACAAGATTTTAGCAACGAACACTAGCTGAATTGTCAGAAATCCGTTACAATTTACATTCATTTCAATAGGATTTTATCTTATGTCCGTTTGTGTCCGTTTACACTGTATCTGTCAGAAGTCCATTTTTTTTCAGCGGACAAAAAATCCTACATGCAGGACTTTTGTGTCCGTTTGGAAAAATGGATTCTTGACGGCCAGCAAGTGTCCATTATCTTTTTTAAAATAGAAATCTATGGACAACAGACTTATAATGGACAATAACTGATAGCCATCATTTATAGAAATGAGCAAGTAGTATTCGATTGAGTAGGTATTCGATCGAATACTACGGTATTCGAAATACTCGTACTCGATCGAGTACCACTCGCTATTCGAATGGAAAAGTTCGATGCAGAACCAGCATTGATTGGCCAAATGCTATACAGTCGGCCAATCAACGCTGGTTCTTCTCCTACCTTTAGAAGTCTTCTCCGTGCAGCTTCCCCGCGGCGTCTTCCGGCTCTGAATTCACTCTGCCAGGCATCGGGCCTGGGCAGAGCCAACTGCGCATGCCCGCGCTACAAGAAAATGGCCGCTTTGACTATAAGCGGCCATTTTCTTGTAGTGCGGGTATGCACAGTCGGCTCTGCCCAGGCCCGATGCCTGGCAGAGTGAATTCAGTGCCGGAAGATGCCGCGGGGAAGCTGAATGGAAAAGACTTCTCGGAGGATCCAGCCCGACCCTCACTCGTGGACTTGGTAAGTGTAATTTGATCGACCGTTGCCTACCCCTGAAACGAGCATTTTCCCCCCTTAGACTATAATAGGATTCGATATTCGATTCGAGTAGTCGAATATTGAGCGGCTACTCGAAACGAATATCGAATATCGAACATTTTACTGTTCGCTCATCTCTAATCATTTATTTATTTTGTGTCCGTTTTTTTCTGCGCATGCTCAGAAAGCAGAAAAAAAATGGACAGTATAAAAAATGAACACTAACTAACACTAACTAGTGTGCCTGTTTTTTTAATTGATCCATTAAATGGATCAGTTAAAAAAACTGACACATTAACATCAGTTAGTGTCTGTTAATGTCTGTAGGTAATTGGCAGCATTTAGAAATTAATTTTCTGGACAATGGGAAGTCAGTGAAGGGGTTAGTAAAGTGGAAATGGTGGAGACAGATGGGGCTGTCGTTGAATTGCAGGTGGTTCAAACTTAAGGTACAGAGAGTGAATTTGAGAACATCCAAGTCATAGAGTCTCGTCAGAGTAAAACATGACATATTACTCAGAAATGGTTATTTTAAAACATGTCCTACTGTCTTATTATTGTAAAGGGTACAATGCCACTGGAGACTGGAATGTTGGAGGGAATAAATGGAAGCTCACTCGCTAAACATTGCAAGCATCTTAGTACAAAGCACCTGCACTCCCCAACCTTCTGCTGTATAATTCTGTGGCTTTCCCGAGCTTAGAGTACTTCCACTCTTAATGGTACACAGACCGACATGTGTACATCAGCCTATACTTGTCATTGCTGCAGAAAGTTCAGTGCTTCATAAAAACACAGCAATGTCCCGGTGTTTAAAGAAGATCTATCACCCTATCAGCCGCTCTTTATGGTTTGCGTGGAGAGTGCTGCTGTGTAAGGATGGCTTTTACAGCATAAGGTGACAGAGACAGATGCATTACTGTCTGTTAATGAACATCACTGAAGCTGCAAGATCTCCTTCAGATATAGTACACTCTGCTCACAGCCGTGCTCTTACATAAGTTATCTCGGCAGACACTAAATATATAGATTAAACAGAAATAGATTGTCTCCGATCAAGAACGTCTGTATTCTACCTAATGGTAGCTGAACGATTAATTAATGTAATGGGAAAATATCTGTGAGAATAGAGATATGTACCCCGAGAAGTGCTCGCAGTGTCTGTGAGGAGTAAGGCCATCAATCCATCAATTGTGTCTTCTCTGAGTGCTTCAAGACATATCATAACTAATATCATCTCTGCATAACATGGCTCCAGGGATTCAAGGTATGACCTGGATGGATATGGTGATGAAAAACAATTAATATTGTAATGATAAAAAAAGTCTGGTTTTTCTAAAAAAAATTAAATAAAATGAAAGAATCGAAAGAATGTGTATGAATATATGAAAAAAATAATGCCATATACTGTATATGATATAATATATATATATATATATATATATATATATATATATATATATATATATATATATATGGAATAGAAAAACATTACTGCTATGTTAAAATCAACTAATATGATCTAAAAACTTTACATATAAATGAGAGGTTCTTTGTTATATACACATGATCAAACAGTAAGAAGCCCACCTGACCTATGCCACTATTATTATTATTATTATTATTATTATTAGTAGTAGTAGTAGTAGTAGTAGTAGTAGTAGTAATAGTAGTAGTATTTATATAGCACCATTAATTCCATGGTGTTTTACATTATTATATTAATTCCATGGTGCTCTACATTATAATAATTCCATAGTGCTTTACATTATTATATTAATTCCATGAAGCAGTACATTATTATATTAATTCCAGGGTGCTGTACATTATTATATTAATTCCATGGTGCTGTACATTAATATATTAATTCCATGGTGCTGTACATTATTATATTAATTCCATGGTGCTTTACATTATTATATTAATTCCATGGTGCTGTACATTAATATATTAATTCCACGGTGCTGTACATTATTATATTAATTCCATGGTGCTTTACATTATTATATTAATTCCATGGTGCTGTACATTATTATATTAATTCCATGGTGCTTTACATTATTATATTAATTCCATGGTGCTTTACATTATTATATTAATTCCATGGTGCTGTACATTATTATATTAATTCCATGGTGCTGTACATTATTATATTAATTCCATGGTGCTGTACATTATTATATTAATTCCATGGTGATTTACATTATTGTATTAATTCCATTGTGATGTACATTATTATATTAATTCCATGGTGCTTTACATTATTATATTAATTCCATTGTGTTGTACATTATTATATTAATTCCATAGTGCTTTACATTATTATATTAATTCCATGGTGCTGTACATTATTATATTAATTCCATGGTGCTTTACATTATTATATTAATTCCATGGTGCTTTATGTTATTATATTAATTCTATGGTGCTGTACATTATTATATTAATTCCATGGTGCTTTACATTTGGGGGTTTACATACAGTACACAAAATGTACAAACAGATATGATACTAACAATGACTGACTGACACAGTGGGATAGAGGGCCCTTCCCACAAGGGCTTGCAATCTATGATGGAAGAGGGATAGAGACAGAAGGTGAGAGGAGGGGCTGTTCATATGGTGGTGTGGTGACAGTAGTGTTATTGGAGGCTTGCTGAATAGGTGAGTCTTCAGGGCGTTCGTGAATCTTGTGATTGTGGGGATCAGTCTTATATGTCTTGATAAATAGTTCCAGAGTATGGGGGATGCAAAAGAGAAATCTTGGAGATGGTTGTGTGAAGAGCGGATGAGAGCAGAGCAGAGTAGGAGGTCTTTGGACGATCTGAGGTTACGTGTGGGCAGGCAGCGGGAGATTAGATCAGAGATATAAGGATGAGACAGGTTGTGGATGGCTTTGTATGTCAGTGTTAGTAACTTGAATTCTATTCGCTGGCGAACGGGTACACAGTGAAGGGATTGGCAGAGGGGAGTGGCCGATGAAGAACGGAAGGGGGTGAGATGTATTATGCGAGCAGCTTGACTCATTTCATCATAGTGAAAGATATCACAGGACACCTTTTAAGGTCTTTAGGAGTCCATGCATTGATGGGTCAAGCTGCTCTCGTGCCTAAAGGGGATCTATCAATCAACTTGAAAATTAGCAATGCTGAGCATAGTCTAAAAACATGCAGTGAAGCAGGCCACAAGAACAAAGAAGTATAAGTTCAGGAAGCTATAGATATACTGTATATAGTTTTCTAAACAAGCATTTTCCAGTGTAGTATAGTATATTTCTATCTAGTTCTATAGTGCTATCTTTTTATGTTGAAATCACATGGGGATAAATGTAATATGTCGAAAACACTGTTTGATTTGGAAAGTGTCAAGTGTTCCATATAATGGCGACTTGTAACCTGTCTCATGTATCACTGTGAGATCTCAGGTACAGAACATTACATGCAGTGATGAGATAGCTTGGCTCAGGGCAATCTAATGTCCATCCAGTTAACCTTTATGGCTCATTCTCTGCATGAAACCTTTCTTTCTAAATGTTCCACATCTAAAGGATTCATTATTTCCTTTTGTCCAGCTACCAACTACAGTTCAACTGCTTAAAAAAACAATCTTTTCAGTCATTTCCTACAGAAGTCATTCTCAAAGTTTACTCTGGGTCATTATTAGCATCTAACTCATAGGCTTGGCTGAGATGTAGCAGGGCTGAGTTTGCGGATTGCAATAACTAACAATGATCTCTATATATGATCTGACTAAGTGCATTATCTTAAAGGGGTTATCCAAGGAATAATAAAGCTTACCAATGGATTCACTGTTAATTTATATTGCTAATATACACCCGGGTCTCCCAGGTATCTCTTTATTACCTGTGTGGAGGACAGCAGGGAAGGCTTCAACACTTGTTCCTCTATTTAACCTATGGAGTTGTCCTGTATCAGCCAAGGAGGCAGAGAGGAACAAGAGTGGCAGCCTCTCTCGATGTCTGCTGCAGGAAATGCACTGGTATGCTAAATTATTCTCTGCATAACCCCTTAAAAACAGTTTTCTGGCCTTATATGATTGAGGTCCTAATTATAGGATAGGTCTTCAATCCAAGATCAATGGTGGTCCGACATGTACAACACAACTACTATTTAGCTATTTGAAGCGACAGTGAATCTCCCTTAGTGTAGTTTCTAATTCCCAAGCCATGTGATGTTTCATTCATGCCCTGTACATACCTTCCAACTGCCCTGAATTTAGCAGGACAGTCCTGGATTCCAAGTCCTGTCCTTGTCGGCATAAAGCATGTCCTGGCTTCAACTCATCTGTGTCTGGAGGAAACAGATGAGTTGAATTCAGGGGAGAAGTGGTGTCTGCTCTCTTCTTCACCACTATGCCCCTTTGTGTTCCAACCTTGGGAGCTGTAGGCACGATATGATGATATCAATCCCATTGTGTCTGCAGCTCCCTAAAACTTCCAGCGGCAGAGACTTCTACAATGTAGTGAGGGAGCGAGGAGAGGTGATCATGATATTTTTATGTTAAACTTTGGTGGCAGATGGAGGGGGACATTAAACTGGAGGAGCAGATGAAGAGGGATGTTAAACTGGGGTGGAAGATGGAGGGGGCCTTAAACGGGAACAAGGAGGACATTAAACTGGGAGCAGCTGGAGGGGAACATTAAACTGGTGGCAATGTGGAAGGTGCCGCTGTAGTAGGTCTACCTTGTCTCACCTCTCCTAGGCATCTGGAAGTACCCTAGCATCCTCTTCAGGATTCTGGGTTACAGCTGAGGCCTGAATGTGTGCCTCAGTGTTCACATAGGCTACATCAACATCACAATCCTGAGTCGAAGCATTGTAACATGGATGAGCCCCACATGATAGTCCTTAATGGTGGCCTAGGTGTACCTGACCTCAACTACAGGCTGTAAGATGCCTTAAGATGGCAATGCTCGGATGCTCGGAAGAGGTGAGACCAGGTGAGTATAATAGTTTAATAGTTTATTGTTTTTATTCACCTCTCCTGGGACACTATTTATTATACTATGGGGTCTGAGAAGATCCCAGAATATAACAGTGTTTTGTGGGTGACAAAACGCAAAAATTTTGTGTTAAGGTAGAATCCTAAACTTTTATAAAATTTGGGACAAATCCAGTTCTAAATGGATCGGTTCTCTAATCCCTGGACACTGAATTGCGCTGGGAGAACTCGTCCCATGATACACCCTGCCCACAATATACTATGCACCTTGTGATGTTCCCATATCCAAGCGAGATTTCTTGGCCGCACATGAAAAATCCTGCATACGCCCCTGCCTTTCTCATAATCTACAGAGAGTCTGGAGGATTAGGGTTGAACCGATCTTGAGATTTCAGGATCATTTTTAAAATCCGATTTCCGAGCATTTTCCATTTGAACCCGATCCCAATTCCGATCCTAATGCAAGTCAATGGGATTTTTTAATTATCAAAGATCAGATTTAAAAAAACCAATCCTATTCACTACACAGCATGGAGTCCAAAAATTGAAAGCTTCAATTTTTGGACTCCACGTTGTAGTAATTAAAAATCTTAGTCACTTAGTCACCCAGATGTTCACTGACCTGCTGTCACTCCCCGTTCTTCTCGCTCCTCTCCTCTCTCATTCACATGCTTTCACAGCGCTGTGTGTGCCCCCGCCTCCCTAGGCTAGTGTTGCTGATCCTGGGAGTAGGAGGGACTTGTTGTGGCTTAGGACCCGTGTGGGCGGGTACAGGGCGGGTACATCACTTATGTCTCCCCTCCTAGTACCCACCCACACTCTCCTAAGCCACAAGCCTTGCCTTTTAGCAGCATCAGTAACACTAGCCCAGGAAAGCGGGGGTGCGCACAGCGCTCTGAAGGCATGTGAATGAGAGAGGAGAAGACCGAGAAGAACGGGGAGCGGCAGCGGATCTGTGCAGGTAAGTTGAGCAATCGGAATTCCGTTCCCGATCTTTTTTAGGCGGGATCGGAACCCGATCGCAATCATGAAATTTACTCGATCGCCGATTGGGATCCAATCTTTTCCAATCCCGATCGCTTAACCCTATGGAGCATACAAACACAGCATATAGCTGGATGGTCTTGCAAAATCAGTAGATTTGGCTGACTTTTCTCTTACATTATGTGTATGGGAGCTTTTAGTATCATACATATTATATAAATGCTTCTGGCGGTGCTCAAAGGCATAGTGGTCAAGGGGATGGACACTGGTCGGTCCAGTAATTATGGTAGAGTAGACACAATTATTCCTAATGATCATTGATTATATTGGGACAGCCATCATTATGCTTCGATGTTGCCTTGCAGAAATGCAGTGTAATTCATGTGCATTGATGGTTTTATTTAAAAGAAGAATAAAGTTTTGTGTTTTACTGATTTTTGGAAAAAACCCAAACCTTGCAGGTCCTTCTTAATATGCAATTCAGGACTTTCTCATCTACAGCTCTAAAAATGCTGCCGGCTCAGAGAATTTTTCATCTTTAAGGATGCTGATGGCTGATTAAGCAAATCTCTAATCATCCCGTGGATCTTCACTGCGCGACATGCTCCATCCCCCAGAGCACTCATTGGCAATGTATTCAGCAGTTACGCTACACTCTTGTGATGCGCCATTGAACAATTTCCCCCATTGTCTAGTGAGAGGCTATTACCTTAACTGTCAGAATATTTATGTTTCACGCTGATGTATCCTGAATGGAGGAGAAAGGTATATTTGTCTCTGGCAGATGTAACAACGGACATTAAATGTATGTACAACCAGGTAAAGGTGTTTGATGGTAAATGTAAATAAAATGTCATCCTAGTATGACGAAAGGTTTCTGATATACTTTGTTTTTAGATGTGACATCTTGTTCTCAGTGACTGGAAATACATTCAGTGTTCTGCTAATACAGATGTATGCAGTGGCGTAAGTAGGAATGGCGGGGCCCGTAGAGAACTTTTGACATGGGGCCTCCCCCCTTCCTGACCAACACCGAAGACCTCGACCGACCGATCCCCCGATGCATTCCTTTTTTGCTCTATTATGCCCCATAGTGGTTCTTGCATACATTATTATGCCCGATAGTGGCCCCAGTACACAGTATTATGCCCCATAGTGGCCCCTGCACACACTATTACACCCCATTGTGACCCATGCACAAAGTATTATGCCCCATAATGAACACTCATGAACAATTATTATACCCTGGGGCCTTTTCAGACCTCAGAGTATAATAATCGGAGACCAAGGGGATTACAAACATAAAAAACACTGTTACTTACCTAACTCCCGGCTCCGCTGCAGTCTTCGGAGGTGTCGGCCTTCTGTAATGACATACTCCCGTCACATGACCCGTGATGCAGGATAATGGTCACAAAAAATTTGGATGCCACAAGTACGTGATATGAAGACATTTGAATAACGTCTAAGTGAACTTTCTATGTATCACAGTGGAATGCCTTCTCTGTCTCAAAATCCTGACCAAAAAGATGACTCCCATTGAAATCAATGGAGACGGTCAGTTCTTTTTTCTGGGAGCCTGTTTGTTGTGGCTCCCGGAAAAAGAAGTGAGATGCTCATTCTTTCAGGCGGATTCGCCTTGAGACAATCCTTCCCGACTTGGCCCATTCACTTGGGCCTAATCCGGAGCACAGTGAGCGACTGGATGCTGGTGCACCCATATTTGGACCAAAAAAACTTGTGTAAACTTACCCTAATTGTTGAGCTTCTACTACCACAATGGCTCCAGCATTGCACAGAGTATTAAGCTACCCCTCCAGAATACCAGATTTTGTAGAAGTGTACATTGTGAGCCACCTCCCGGGACCGCTTGTCAATCTGCTCACTTACTCCTACACCAAAACATCCTGCCCGCAGACTGGACTACATTGTTAGAGTCACAGGTTCCGTTTAAGAAGTGTTGCCACAGCAGAATAGCCTAAGTAAATGAAAAGACTGGGTGACAGGTCAACTCCAAGATCAGGGCACATCAGACTGTCATATACACTTCTATTAGATATGTGTTGATTAGAGCGCATTTACAGATAGATGCGTGGGTGTGAGCAATTAAAGTGAACATCACAAAAGGTGAGAGCTGAGATTGCACTCTCATTTGTTTCTCATTACCAGATAATTTACATTATATTGCTGTACTGGACAGATTATGATATATTGAAACAACAAGGAATGGGAACGTTACAACTTGCTGTGTTGCGAGACTTTTTATATTATTTGAACAGGGCATCTGTACAACCCGAAGAATCTGTGGGAACAGGATGGCAGCAGATGGGACATAAGCCAAGCTAGTATTGCCCAAGGAATATCTGCCAGGGATAGTACAGCACGATATTTCTCGAACTCAGGTCAACATAAGGTCTGGTCTTGTGTTAATCCTCAGCTCATGCGTATGGAGAGTGGTGGCAGACAATAAAAATCATATATTTTCCTCCAAACCTGTTTTTTCACTTATTTTTGATAGATTTATTTACAGCATAAATATTAGAGGAAAATAGCTTCTCATTTGGAAAAACATATCACATAAACAGTAGCTGCTGACTATCAAATTCACTCCAGAGAGATCCCCCCGGGCATAAACTGATAGAGCAGTAAAAAGCGAAAGAAAGTGGGTTTACCGAGACAGCATACATAACATAAACAATCTCCAGATAGCTCTGCATACACAGCACCTCATATACAAATGGCTTTAACTCATTCACGTGATGATGATTATTTTATGAGTTTTTAGCAAATATCAGATAAACAATGATAAAGCTTTGAAGCCTCAATGACATTTTTCCTCTATCCTGGAAATGACTTATTCAAATAGGTAAATAATGGAAAGAGTGACATGGGGTCTCCCTTTTTCATGAATAGCCAAGGTACAAACCAATAGCTGGAGGCTAGTGTATACTACGAGGGGAGGGGGGTAACTTTTTAGCTGACTAGCACTAAGCCAATATCGTAGTAATAGAAAGCTGTCAACTAGACATGTCCATTATTGAGGCAGTTAAATACAAACACACAATAAATTATATTAATATAAATACTCCCCCCACAACTCCAAACGGGCATGTCACAAGAAAAAATCAAAAGACCAAGGTAAGTCTGAGAACAAGCCAAGGGGTTAGTATGAAGCAGTTAATACACCAGGTAATGGAGCCAAATCAGGAGCAGTAAACAATTAGTTGGCTCCTGTGTCAGGAAGAAGTGGTTTTATATAGGTCTTCTCAGCTGCCAATTGGCCAAAGCAAAGAACTTCTGAAGCTTCTCCAAATTGACATGAAACCCTTAAAGAATTAGCAGCTGAAGGGATACTTCTGACAGCTTAGGCACATAATCTTTTTTTAGAGTTAACTATTAGAGATGAGCGAGTATTGAAATATTCGAGATTCGATATTCGTTTCGAGTAGAGTCTCAATATTCGACTACTCGATCGAATATTGAATCCCATTATAGTCTACGGGAAAAAATGCTTGTTACAGGGGAAACCACTATTCGACTAAAGGAGAGTCACCAAGTCCACGAGTAGCAGGAGGAGAGTATTTAGGAGGAGCGCTGTGCAGTTAAAGTGCACAAACCCCATTATAGTCTATAGGGTCCGTCGCTTTAACTGCACAGCGCTTACAGTTGCGCTGATAGAAAAGTAAGCTCCCTCATAACCGCAAGCTGCCAGCTCTCCCGACTAGCAAGGACAAGCCTGTAGCAAATCAATGCTGGTTCTGCAGCAGGCTCGTCCTTGCTAGTCTGCAGAGCTGGCAGCTTGCGGTTACGAGGGAGCTTACTTTTTCTCCTAGGAATGCATTGACCAGCGTTGATTGGCCAGTGTACAGCATTCAGCTAATCAACGCTGGTTCTGACGGAGGCTCGTCTGTGAGGAGGCGTAGTCTAAGATCGGACCACAGTAGTCTCCATTGTGGTCTAATCTTAGACTCCACCTCCTCACAGACAAGCCTTCGGCAGAACCAGCTTTGATTGGCCGAATGCTGTATGCTGGCCAATCAACACTGGTCAATGCATTCCTAGGAGAAAAAGTCAGCTCCCGCATAAATGCAAACTGCCAACTTTCCCGACTAGCAAGAACGAACCTGCTGTAGAACCAGCGTTGATTTGCCGCAGGCTCATCTTTGCTAGTCGGGAGAGCTGGTAGCTTGCGGTTACGAGGTAGCTTACTTTTTATCAGTGCAACTGCAAGCACTGTGCAGTTAAAGCACATGAACCCCAGTGTATGGCATTCGGCAAATTAACGCTGGTTCTGAATCAAATCTTTACTGCGAATAGCGATAGCATTCAAACGAGTACGAGTATTTCGAATACCTACTCGATCAAATACTACTCGCTCATCTTTATTAACTATATGTCAGGGCTCATTCACATCTGCGCCCGGTCTCCGTTCATACAGGTTTCCGTTTCCTGCATGGACATGCAGCACTCTGTGTCCGGCTTAGAAAAAACTGTTTCGCGGCGGAGAGCATAAAATGCTCACCAGCACTCACAGCCGGACCCGGTCTGACAGGTTTCCATCTTCTGCATGCAGAAGATGGAAACCTGAAAACGGAGTCCAGGCACTAGTGTGAACCCAGCGTCACAAGTATAATTATGCAATTCTCCTATGAGAGTGCCATAAGGGGACGTTCTGATGGCTGGTTGCCAGAAATTTGGCTTAAGAACCTCTGGTTTTGAGACATAAGCCAGGTTTCTCTACCTCTTCAGAGAGACTTCATGGATATGTTTTCTGCCTGTGAGGCTCCATTCAGATCATGTATATATTTATTTTTACTTCCATTTAATGAATGCAAACAAATGCAAATGGATGGCCATCAATTTATTTATTATTTTATCCCTATCAGTATGTCTTTGAAGTGTGGAAGGAAACTCACACAAACACGAGGAGAACATACAAGCTCATTGCAGATGTTATCCTTGGTAGGATTCAAACCTAGGACTCCACTTCTGCAAGGCTGCAGTGCTAATCATGGAACCAGTGTGCTGCCCTGTGGGAAATTTATACAGTACATTGGAATTTATTTTAATATCTTTGGGATATTTTGGTCCACATGTCACTTCTCTTGCCATGTTGGTTTGATAGTATAACTTTTTTTTTGTTTCAATAATTTTAAACTTAGGTATTTGTATTATTTTTTTTATTCTTTTATTACCCAGACACCCAAGCTTTCTAAAGAGGGCTTACAGATGGTTTATTTGGGTCAAAAATTAAGCAACATAAAAGATAGGTCACTCACAGCATGTGAGTTGGATATATCTAGCAGAGTACAGAAGTTGTCTATTAAGTTTGTCTTCTGAGTATTCTGTTTGTTATGATATTTAGGTTTATTTTACCACTTTAAATTGCTTTCCTATTGATTTTTTTCATGTTTTAAGCTATGAATTTCTACTATTTATCCCTTCCTGAATAGCCAATCTGCTCATGCTGATAATATTGGAAGAAAAACCGTGCGGAACAATCGTTTTCTTAATTGCATTCACTGTAACAATCAAATGTTTTGCTTCTAATGAAATTAATGTAATTATACTTGTAAACAAAATCCGGTGGTGTGGTATGGGTTACCAGTATCTAGACATATTTCACTATTCCATCATGTTTCTTCCATTGATCCGAGCAGCAGGTTCTTACTTTTGAACTAGTTACTGTAGCTGAGAGACAAGACTTGAAAAGAGAACTTCAAATAATTACCCTTAACCCTTGTAAAGCAGAAGAAGCTGCGGCTCATAGCTCCGCGTTACACTGTAGTTCCCCACCTGCAGAGAGAAGGTCGAGGGAGCAGATACTCCAGGGTTTTGGGTTGCCACTCAGGAGACATTCTCTTGTCTGTGTAAGTAAAAGTTAACTCCAAATGGAGTAAGAAATAGGTTCTTAGTTCAGTGTCTTATAGCAGTGCAGCTAAAGTTCATACACTGACTGCTAAAATCCTCTCAGCCCCCTATGGGGATGAGACTTTGAAGCTAATCTTTCAACTCCTTAACAAGTATTACTAGTGAAAATATTCTATATAAATATATGGTAAAAACATGACCCTCTTCATATATGACCACTGCGGTGACCAAAGGAATACTATACATGAAGCATGAATACAGTAAAATGTATCTAGCTATATAATAAACTTACAAATCTAGCAATGCTGAGCTTGTCATTTGGATATATACGTGATGTCGCAAGATGTTATATCTGTTTTTTACAGTAGCTACAGTATTGCAGATCAAAATATATTTGAATGTAAAAAGGATAGATGGGGAAATGCTCTATTCCAGTGACAAGTCACAGCGTGCGAATTAAAATGGTGCATTGCTTGGTACATCTATCTATCTATCTATCTATCTATCTATCTAACTATCTCCTATCTATCTATCTATCTATCTATCTATCTAACTATCTCCTATCTATCTATCTATCTATCTATCTATCTATCTATTTATCTATCGATCTCCTATCTATCTATTATCTATTTATCTATCTCCTATCTATCTATTCATCTATCTATCTATCTATCTATCTATCTATCTATCTATCTATGCATCCATCCATCCATTATCTATCTATCTATCTATCTATCTTTCTATCTATCGCTTATCTATCTATTTATCTATCTATCCATCTATCCATCCATCCATCCATTATCTATCTATCATCTATCTATCTATTTCCTATCTATCTATCTATCTATCTATCTATCTATCTATCTATCTATCTAACTATCTATCTATCTATCTATCTATCTATCTATCTATCTATCTCCTATCTATCTATCTATCTATCTATCTATCTATCCATCCATCCATTATCTATCTATCTATCTATCTATCTATCTATCTATCTATCTATCTATCTATCTCCTATCTATCTATTGATCTTCTATCTATCTATTATCTATTTATCTATCTATCTCCTATCTATCTATCTATCTATCTATCTATCTATCTATCTATCCATCCATCCATTATCTATCTATCTATCTATCTATCTATCTCTGTATCTATCTGTCTATCTCCTATCTATCTATCTATCTATCTATCTATCTATCTATCTATCTATCTATCTATCTATCGTTATTGTTAGATACATATATGTATAAAAATATATTAAACTGTATATATATATATATATATATATATATATATATATATATATATATATAACACTTTGGTTGTGGAGATAAGGTATAGTCTCCCAGATTCCTCTCCTATGTGAAGTAGTAAACAGGGGTCTTCACCTGCTAATTGCTAGTTAATTAGTTAATTCAAAGAGGACAAGTGTTTAAGAGAGGCTAGGAGGGCAGCACTCTGTCTGGGGACACAAATACATATGTAAGCAAGAGGTTGTTGAACTTGGTTTGGTTTGTAGACTAGACATGGTTGTATAATATCTAGTAAGTGACAGACAGGCAAGGATTTTCTTTTGTTGCTGTTTTCTTTTATTTCCTGTATACCGGCAAACCTATCAATAAAACCTGACCCAGTGTCAGCTTACACCTCTCTGCCGCTGCTTGGCCTGGTTTTGATAAAACAGACATTTGTTATTTGACTGCAGCAAAAATATAGTCTTAATATATATATATATATATATATATATATATATATATATATATATATATGTGCTTATATACATTAACATAACAAGGACAAATATAGAGTAGCAAATATATGGGTTCCAACAACTAAGAGGACACATTTAAGACAGCTTGCAATTAGTGACAACTATGGATGATAGGAGATGTGGAAAACCGAATGCGCCTCCATTGCTTTACTGGGGCATTATAATGCCTACATGTGACATCATTATCATTACATTCTACTAGGGTTTATCCGATCTTGAGATTTCAGGATAGTTTTTAAAATCCGATTTTTGATCATTTTCCAGGGATTTTCTGGGATCGGCTGGAAAATGATCGTTCGTGCGGACAGTGCGCAGCAAGCACATGGACCCCAGTATAGTCTATGGGGCCCGTGCGCTTGAACTGCACAGCGCTTGCAGTTGCGCTTGTGTTCTGTCCGTAGGGGTCCTCATGCGGACTCTTACGGACAGAACACATCGGCGTATGTGAACCAAGCCTAACACAGAGGTAAAGTGCATTGTGTTACATTGTAGTTGAGAAATGGGTAAAGTGGAGGATATACAGTATATGGCCTTAGGCAGCCTTCTGCAGAATACATGCAAAACAGGAGAAGTTCCATAGACGAGATTAAAGGGATCAGAGACACAGGTCAAGGGCTAAGACAAGAGCATGAATGGGTTGGTAGATGGACATGCACGCACAGATACATGGTAGAGAACTTTTTAGACCAGGAGAAAACTTTGCAATGTAATTCTGTGAGAAATGGGAAACCAAAGTAATGAACGACAAAGAGCAGAGGCGTTACAATAACCGATAGGAAGAAGGATTACCTTGGCTACTGAGCTCATGAAGGATTGAAGCAGACTCAGTTTGTGTTTTTAGTGAGTTACAATAAGACTAGGACTACAGGGTGATGCTCATCGAGACTCGAATAATTCCACCCGCTCTCGTCATGTCCAATTGTAAATGTGGCACAAGTAATGAAAAAGTTGCAATTTTTTTTGTTGTGCACCAAAAATTTTGATTTTTCTCATACATATTACCCTAATATGGTGGCAGTTAACAAAACATGGCCAATATCCACCATCATAGGGTAAAATCTATTACATTTCTTATATCGTACTGATTTATGTAAATTTGTTGAAAAGTTAGTGGCCATTTAAGTGTCATGCTGGACATTTACACTTCTAAAAGTAGATTCAATTTACCATATACAAAATAGTAAAAATTTGATTTGGCCATCAAATCTAATTCAATAATGGTAGTGATCAGGTTTAATCCAAGGCGTAATCTGTTAATAAATCTGTATTGTACTGTAACTTTAAATGAATTTCATAATTTCTTAATTAAGCATTAAAGTGTTACAGCGGCGGCGCAGCGTCTTCTAATCATTGAGTCATTAATTAACTCCTAATCTCCAGTTAATCATCTCAATCTATATTTAATCAGGTCATAATAACCAATTAATTCAAAGAAAATTGCGCGGCTTGGTAAAAGATCACCTGTACTCTCGGGAATGGGTTAAGAAAACAAGTAAACAATTTATGCTTGCCTAAATCTTTATATTGTTAGAATAAAAACCTGTCCTGGCTAATGATGGGTAAACCTTGCAAGACTACGTTACAAATATTTACATGCTTCGCTGAGAAACCTAAAGTGTTGGAAAAAGGTTTTTTATATACTCCTTTCTGCATAGAGAACAGGAGAGCAGGGAAAAATTTACACTCCTTGACCTCCAGTATCCTGGTCCTCTTCCCAATCCTTCTCCATTGCATTTGGCCCCAAGGTCACCACTTAGGTCTGTGATTGGACCTCAATGGTCATGTGGGAAATGACTACATCATCGTTCTTTGACACTACAACATCATCATGTATGCAATATCATAAAAACAAGATGTTTCTCTGTAGCATGGGTGTGCCTATGTTGAGTAAAATGTTACATCGCGGTGGGATTTATTCATGCCCAGAGATCTATACTCGGTTCTTTTGAGGTTGTGACTGTCCCATTTGGAGTTGACATTGTAGCAAAGCTCTGGGAGTGGATGTATAGTTGAGGTATTTGGTGTCCACATATACCTATACTCATGAAAAATTATTTAATATACAATCATAAATAATATTATGTAAATATGTATATAGTGATGACCGTAAATGTAGAAATATTTCTAGAAAATGAAGTAGTTCTTCCAGAAAATTATTTCAATTATACATTTTGTTATTCACACGTTTATTCCCTCTGTGTACTGGAACAACACAAAAAAATGATATAATTTCATGTAAAACTCTAAAAATAACCTGGACAAAATTAATAGTACCCTCAACTTAATATTTGGTTATGCAACCTTTGGAGAAAATAACTGAAATCAATTGCTTCCTATAACCATGAGCACCTCTCAACTGGAATTTTGGACCACTCTTCACTTAAATGCTCCAGATCCCTCAGATTCAAAGGGAACAATTTTAAGATCTCTCCAAAGGTGTTTAATGGGATTTAGATCCGGACTCATTGCTTGACACTTCAGAACTCTCCAGCACTTTGTTTTCATCCATTTCTGGACCAAGTCCTCAGACAGTTCCTCTCTCTTTGTGTTCTCCATGCTTAGTATGGCACACACAGACACCCAATGCAAAGATTGAGTCAACTTCTCTCCTTTTTATCTGGTTTCAGGTGTGATTTTTATAATGCCCACACCTGTTACTTGCCACAGTTGAGTTTGAATGAGCATCACCTGCTTGAAACAAATTACTTACCCATAATTTTGAAAAGGTGACGACAATTTTGTCTAGTCCACTTTTGGAGTTTTGTGTGAATTATGTCCAATTAGCCTTCTTTTGGTCAGTTTTTTTTTGTGTGTGTTATTTCAATACACACAAAGGAATTATGTGTATAAAAAATCATGTGCAATAATTTTCTGGGAGAAATACCTAATTTTCTGGAAAAATATTAGGGGTGCCATCACTCACACTGCTAAAGCCTGTGATTGAGCCTCAGGGATCATGTAGGGAATGAGCACATCATCAAACTAAAGTGTATAGCATCACCATGTATATTATAGCATCATCATTGCTCCTGCCATTATCGCTGAGGTCCAATCACAAAAGGTGAATTTATGTTTTTTTCTTTATTTTTCCTCACTTTTTCTGACATAAGACAGACAGCAAAATGTCTTTGACTTTGTCTGTCATAAGACAGACAGCAAAATGTCAGCCCATTCCATTCTGGATCAATGCTATGTAATTACTAAGGCATTGGTACAGAGATAATGTCGATCGCTTGAGCCTCAAAACAAGGTTAAAGGGTTATCCAAGCCCAAATTGATTTTTCATACTGATAACCTATCTACAGGATAGGTCATCAGTAGAGATGGGTGAACCCAAGATTTGCTTTTTTGGGGGTTTGAATGGCTTGGGTCACTGATTTATTTCAGATTGAGCAAATTAAATATGAACCAGAAGTGAACTTATTAATCATGACACACAACATCACCAGGAGAATGCCAGACACCATTAGGAGGATAAAAAGAGAGAAAAGGTGAGTATAAATGTTTTTTTTATTTTTTTCTCCTTGCCTGTTCCTCCACCGATTATACTATACAATCTGCAATTGTTTGGTGTCGTCAAAAACTTAACAATTTATATATTTTGGTTAAACCGGTTGTGTTGAAGCAGTTCACCCATTTTTAGTCATCAGTATGTGATTTTTTGGGGGGTCAGACCCCACACTGATCAGTTGTCCGGAACCTCTTGGTGCTGGAAGCTGTTGGTGGATTTGAAGTGCTTGCAGCACTGCTCCTATTCTATTGGTGTCAAACCCCAATAGATCACATACTGATCACTTATCCTGTGGATAGGTTATTAGTATGAAAAATTAATTTGGGGCTAGACAACTCCTTTAAGGCACTACTGTATAGAAAATATTTCCATTTTTTTTTAAATTAATATTTAAATATGAATTTGCTCTCACTATGTTACTGTTAATCAACATGGATCTAACAATGTGTCTTGGTGGCAACTGTGGCTCCTAGTAATGTCTTAGTCCAGTTACTCATCAAACTCCCCCATGGAGTTTCCAGCCTTCACCATGGTCCTGTTGGTTCATGTTGCATTTCAGATCTTTTAAATCCTCTCCTCTTTCTGGTTGCTTAGGCAACTAGTGTCCAAAGATAACATCAGACTGGACAGTCGCATCTTCCTATCATGCTTTTGCTAATGTTAGAGGTTTATTCTGTCCTGGTTCTTGCGCCAATGTTTCTGCTGCTGTAATTTTCCTTTAGATTAATCCTGATGTGGACCCAATTCTTGTTCCTGACTATACAGACTGCCTGTTCAGTACCTGTTTTTCTACTCCTGGTTCTGATCTTGGCATCATTCCTTACACTTTATATTGTCTCATTCGTGTCTTCCCTGCTGGTGTCAAATCTTCCTTCTATTCCTAACTATGCTACTGATTTTCTGTATCAGCACCCCTGCTGCTGATCCATGTTTAATTCAAATAAAGTTGCATGTAGATCTAGGGTAAAGACTTGTAAATGAGTAATTCATTTCCAGAATTTGTAAATTTGTAAATTTGAGTTGTGAGGTTTTATAACAAATTTGGGTAATGCCTTTACTTTTGCCCTTCAAATAAAGTTTCCAAGGATCTTTAAATCATAGGCAAAACCAAAATGGTTGTGTAAGGTAATTGCAATAGAAGCAATTCCCCAGTAGCTTCTGGTGAATCCTAGATTGAGGGCACAGCAAACAGTGAGCCCTAAGTTGAATTCCCACCACTGTCCTTTCCTGCTTGCCGGTCCTATCCTAAGCAATAGCTGACAACTGGTTTACAGGCCCTTCCTATATAATTGACAACAGAGAACGAAGACAAGAAAAACAACAACAAAGGAAGGTCAGCTAGCCAAAGGGTCCAGTAACAGTCGAGCAACACAGTACAGAGTCAAAATCCAAAAGAATAGTCAAAGGGTAAGCCAGAGGTCATAGGGCAGCAATACAATAGTAGCAGAAGAGCCAGCACTTCTATGAAGGCTTAACTCCAGTATATAGGAAGCTCAAGATCCGTCCTAGGCTTGATTGGAAGACAGGCTGTCAATCACACAGGCCAGACGAGAATTAACCACTTGATGAACAGAGGAAAAAAGGTGCAGGAGATGGGTGTGGTGGAAATTCAATTATAGAGATAGATTGAGCAGTGTTCACACAGTGCAATGAAAAACACTAAGCAAAGAATGAAACTGAACTTGCCTACCTGCCCCATTTTAACATCTTCCTCCTGTATTTGAATGATGGAGCAAAGGGAATTACCTGAAAGTGAACAAAAAGATCTCAGTGTTACTTCTATTTTGTGCAGGTTTCTTGCAGGAAAAAGCAAGAGAACATAGTTTGTAAGAGAGAAATACAGTCAATGGCTGCAGAACACTGGGTAATGTCAGGGAATGGGGAACAATTGACAACTTCTCCTCTATATCCCAATATACTGTGAAAAAGCAATGTAGAGATAACCCTATATTTATGGATTTATGATTATGCCAATAAGACTGTGAGTGCACCAGGGCCTGAGTTGCCAGATTTGCCTATGGACAGCCATGATATGAACCAACACTGAAAATATCATTTATAACTAAATATTGGTAGTGATCCCCTAAAAATAATGCACATTTAATGCATCTGAATAGCCCAAATTTAAAAGGAACCTGTCATATAGTAAATGCTGTATGATCTGCAGTCAATATATTATAAAGCAAGAGGAGTTAAGCAAATATTCTTTACTGTAAGAGCAGTGAGACTAGGAACTCACTGCCATAAGATGTTGTAATAGTGGATTCATTGTACAGGTTCAAGAGGGATCTGGATTTCAAGTTATGGAAATGTCTTACAATTAGAGATGAGTGAGTACTGTTCGATCGAGTAGGTGTTCGATCGAATACTATGATATTCGAAATACTCGTACTCGATCGAACACTACTAGCTGTTCGAAGTTTAAGGTGCGATGTAGAACCAGCGTTGATTGGCAGAATGCTATACATTCTGCCAATCAACGCTGGTTATTCTCTTACCTTTCCGAAGTCTTCTCCGCGCTGCGTCCCCGCGTCTTCTTCCGGGTGGAATTCACTCTGCCTAGGCATCCGGCCTAGGCAGAGTCGACTCCGCATGTGCGGGCATGCCCTCGCATGCGCAGTCGGCTCTGCTCAGGCGTCGGGCCGGGCAGAGCTGACCGCCCATGCGCAGTCGGCTCTGCCTAAGCCCTGATGCTTAGGCAGAGTGAATTCCAGCCGGAAGATGCCGCAGGGGCGCTGCGCCAGGAGAAGACTTCAAGGGGAATCCAGCCCGACCGTCACTCGTGGACTTGTAAGTATAATTGTATTGAATTCTGCCTACCCCTGAAACGAGCATTTCCCCCCATAGACTATAATGGGGTTCGAAATCCGTTCGAACAGCTGAACAGTGTGCGGCTGTTCGAATCGAATTTCGAACCTCGGACATTTTAGTGTTCGCTCATCTCTACTTACAATGATTGCCAGATTTGTCTACTATGTTATTGTAACATCAATATAACTTATCATATATTCATTTATATCTTGACTATTTTAATGTATAGAAGAAGCAATCTAGCCACGATGTCATTGACAGCCATCTATGATATCTGTCAGTCACTGAAAGTACTGCCCACATGTCTATTTAATTGTTTATATGCATATAAATAGATATAAATGAATAAAGTACAAGTTATACGGAATATACACTATAATGTATAGCAATCTGCTCCAGTTCTTCTTCCCTATAACAGGTTGGATTATGTTTCCATATAGTAGGTTTACTTTAATACAAACCATATCTTGCAATGTCAGGTCATATTAATAATATTAATAATACATTGTATTTATATAGTGCCAACATATTCCGCAGCACTTTACAAATCGTAGGGTTAAAGATCACTTGGAAGATTATAGATATTATACATGGATGTTGCGACCTATAGGTGGACAGAATGATTGATGATTTTGTGAAATTCTGTAGGACATTATCTGATTCAGCACAACTCTCCATGCAGGTGACTTTCAGACTGTCAGAACTACTAACTACTGCTTTTGGCCCTTGTTGGTCAGTGATTCATGTCTCGCTTGTGCCTGTTCCTCTCCCCGGTGATAAGTATCTGGACTGTAAAGTCATCAAAATGTCCTCATAGTGCACAGATTACTTTATCACATCACAGTCTGTGTAGGTGTTCAGCTGAGACAAACCAAACAAAGTTAGGAGTGTTTGACAGTTTTTACGAGGACAGCAGGCTGTGAACGCTCGGAAAGTCTGCTGAAGATATCAAAAAACATATCTCATTTTTAGAGGTGATATTGCAGTAGGTAACGTTGTCCTATAACACATGATAAACAAATCCACTGCTTTTCTGCAGGGAGGTAACATAAATCCTAGCAGCTTTTGGTTGAGTTCACTTGAAGACAAAAATTCACATTAATAGAGAAATACCAGGTATGATGGAAGATAAAAGGTGATTTTTTTTTTTTCTTTTTTCTAAAGAAAGATAAAAAGTGAAATTATTTGTATGACTTTGTATTTCTTTCATGCTATCGGTCAAATGCAAACATCCCTTGTATGTTCTGGAAGACTTCAAGATTCTAGAATTGGAGGGGTCTTAAAAGGGTTTTCCCATCTCACTGTTTCAGTCAGGCTTCTTGCAGTCTCTTCTTCTCATTTCCTGTATCCTCCAACCCCCCCTTGCTGAATGGGACACTATGAAGTATCACGTGCTTGTAGAGAATGGGCTCAGTGTTATCTGTGTGTTTGCATAGAAAGATAACATACTCGTCTTTATCAACAAACTGCAATTAGAAGAACATATTGCCCTGCCCACGCTGAGCAAGTGACGTCACTTGTCCTATCTCCCAGGTCCGTGGTTATAGCCAGCGCTGCACCTCCCATGAGGCGACCTGAAGCAACCGCTTCAGGCGGCGCTATGCCACGGCCCTGGGGAGGGCGGCATTTTTGCTGACCTAAGCCAGTCCAGGACAAGCTGGACCGAGCGGTGGATTGGGGCGGCCCTGTGGACGCAGCGCTGCTCCAGCAGCCACCCCTCATGCTCAGGTAGAGAGCAGGTCCTCTCCCTGCCTGCTCACGATGCTCTCTCCTCCCCCCCCGCCCCCTCCACTCGGCCCCGCCCCCTCCGCTCGGCCCCACGCAGCCCCCTTTCTGACCTCCACCTCAGGCGGCAGAAACCCTAGGTTCACCCCTGGTTATAGCAATGCTGTGTAAACAATGAGCGGCATAAGTTCACATAGCAGGCAAACAAAGCAGAATTTCTAAAGCAATATATTTAGGAAAATTCTTCAATTTACATAAACTACCAGTATAGATAGGATCCTTCAGAAGAGACAACCCCTTTAACTTTGCCTTATGCATTTAAATTGCTTTAGGTTGACACCCAATATTGCGAGAACGCAGCTTTATTTCCCTATATTTTGTAGCATTTTTTAAGCCAAAGTCAAGAGTAGCTACAAAAGGAACGTGAAATATATAATAAGTTCTTATACTTCTCCCTTCTGCTCTATCCACTTCTGGTTTTGGCTCAGAAACTACAGCAAAATCTGCAACAAAAAAACTAAGTTTCTGCCACGTGGGGCCTCAGCCTTAAAGTTTACTTGTCCTTATCAGAGATGTCAACAGTAAGAGCTCAATGTATTCAGATTAATACAGTTCCCATTGAAGTGAACAGCAAATGATGAAGGCAGCCAAACTTGTGAATATGAGGATATGTTGTAATGATGTATATGTTATCTGAGAAAGTTACATCTTCATCGCCTCCATTGCAACAGCTTCACAACAGCTTCCCTGCTTCTACATTTTCTGAAAATGTTCAAACACCTCTAAAGTGTAAGTGTCATTTCACTTTTTTTTCTACTATTGTGTAGGGGGTGTTTGGTGAACATTTTTGTACTATACTATATTAACCTAATTACCTTACATTACTTTTCCTTACTTCCTTTTAGTAAAATACAGTCTATAAAGTTTTCCCTAAGAGTTGTCAGACAGAGTCTATCCATAAATACTGGGGATATTTATCATCACTGGTGGATTCCAGACAAGTCCCGGTAATGTCAGCTGCAGCAGAGGATGTGCTTGATGTATGATTGGGGATTTTCTCCAAAAGGGACAGAGTGACTGCACTGTATTGAAGGGAAGATAGATGGGGCCAGGTATCACAAGATTTGGCCAACAACCTCCTGACCTCAGTAAGAGCATTGAAGATGGGTCGTGACTAGAGATGAGCAAACAGTGAAATGTTCGAAGTTCGAAGTTCGATTTGAGTAGCCGCTCAATACTCGACTGTTCGATTGAACATCGAACCCTATTATAGTCTATGGGGAATAAATACTCATTTAGGGGGAAACCACTATTTGACTCAGGAGAGTCACCAAGTCCACTATGACACCCCAGGAAATGATGCCAACACCCTGGAATGCAACTGGGACAGCAGGGGAAGCATGTCTGGGGGCATCTAACATACCCAAGTCACTGTATTATGTCAGGATCCTTGTCAGCTTGTGATAAGCGGGAGCTGACTTTTTCCCATAGGAATGCATTGACCAGCGTTGATTGGCCGAATGCCAGAGTACAGCATTCAGCCAATCAACGCTGGTTCTACTGGAGGCTCATCTGTGAGGAGGTGGAGTCTAAGATCGTACCAGAATGGAGACTGCTGTGGACCGATCTGAGGCTCCGCCTCCTCCAGCAGAACCAGCGTTGATTGGCCGAATGCTGTACTCTGTATGGCATTTGGCCAATCAACGCTGGTCAATGCATTCCTATGCCATAATGTAGAAGTGCTGGCCGTGTGCTCAGCTCCACCAGAGATGCAGCTGAGCTGAGCGCACGGCCAGCACTGCTACACGAGAGATGTAGCAGAGCTGAGTGTGCACTGAACCCTGCTGCACGCTCAGCTCTGCTGCATCAGAGATGTAGGTGTATGGGTCTGTCCTGTAACCCTGAGTCTGGTGAGATAATATTGTGGTTGTTTTGTTCATGTGTTTGGTAGTAAGCCACACGTATAGTTAGGTTAACATTTGTGTTTAGTTAGTTTGTTTTTGCCTGAAGTTAAGGCTGTATTTTGTTTTGCTCATTTTGTGCCTGAAGTCAAGGTTTATTTATTTTCCTGTTTTTTTTTCTACATAAACCAGTTTGCCGCATATTTTTGTGCTCCTGTCTTGGCTGTTTGGGTCTGCACCACTGCTTCTACCAAGCTAACTCCCTATTGTGGGAAAACAAATAGTCAAATACTTATGTTCATATCTATCTATCTATCTATCTATCTATCTATCTATCTATCCAGTATATTGGATCTGGAAGGAATGGTAGACATGCTCCCCATCGAAACACATATAACCTACAACTATACAGCATCTACCAGTTTTGCACAATTAGGCTACATCAAGTGGAATCAAATCTCAATAGAGATGGTTTAGCAGATATTAGGGCACAGCAGCAGGGGTATTGGCTATTACTACAACCTTTTTTGGATCATCTTTGCATCACTGTCACATTGTTTGTTCTGGAGGTGGTGCGCCTCTGAAGTGTGTGAGTCCCTTGTGACCCCTGCCTTGATTTTTTTTTATATATATATATGTATTTCCATAGGCAATGCCATGCTAACATGAGCCATAGTCCTGCAATTGTAATGTTTAAAAGACACAGCCGTATTCATATAATTGAAATGCATAAAACTACTAACTTTTCCTCTGTGTGATGTAAAAATATTTTTAGAAAGTAAGCATTATTATAGTATCTGGTAAAGAAACAAAGCTGCCATTTTGTTGAGATAATCTCTATTTCCCCCCATGAGAGATATAACCAGTAGTGCATTACATGAGATTAAAAAGCCTTTTCCAGGGTAATGATAGAATGGGAAGTTGTTTTATTATCTCTGTGCATTTGCAGCATTATGTTGTGGAGTAATTAAGATTTCTGCAGTTTTGTTAGACTTGTTATTAAGCAATTGTGGGGAACAGGATTTTATAAATAAGGACGCTTTTACATCAGCGATACGTTTTGTCGGGCTAATTAAAAAAAAAAAAATGTTACACAACTTATTGCATTTCCAATTTCGATCCATGTCGAATCCATGTGCCATTTGTATGTCTTTTTTTTTAATTTTTGGGCTCTACGCAAAAGAGAGTGTTTCAACATCAACTAGCAATGAACCTTTGAGATACAAAGCTAAAGACTTGCATGGCTGAGATGAGTAGAGTCCATTGGGTCCAATATTTTTGTGGACCCAAAAAGGTGCATGGTTCAGATGAGTTGAGAAAATAATCATCAATTTTTCTCATTGTTTATCTGTTAAAAAAACAGACATGTGATTTGCTCCATTCCCTATAATTCATCTATGTGTTGTCCATTATTTTAATAGAACCATTGTGAAGAAGTGTTGGGGCTCATAATGTATGCCTTTATTTTGTTTGGACATTCACTAAAAGAGTTTCAACCAAACACCTGCACTAGAGATGTGCGAACGCCGTTACATCGAATAGGTATTCGATCGAATATCAGGCCGTTTGAGGTATTCGTTCCCAATCGAATACCACAAGGCAAACGCACTAAAAATTTGTATCCCCCCCCCCCCCATCTTCCCTGGCGCATTTTTTGCACCAATAACTGTGCGGGGTAGGTTGGGACAGGAACTACGACAATGGAGAGAAAGAGATCTGCTGAGGGCTAGATAGGGATTAGCTTCTAGTAGGCAGGGAAAAATGGAAGAAAAACAACAGCACTTTTCAGAGCTATATACTGCAGGGAGAGGAGTCGAGCTTTCCACGGGGTGTCTCCCCAAAACAGGGATACAGAGCAATTCAGTCCAGATATATAAGCTCAACCCAGCTTTCCATGCGGTGTCCCCCATAACAGGGATATAGAGCAATTCAGTCCAGATATATAAGCTCAACCCAGCTTTGCATGCGGTGTCCCCCATAACAGGGATATAGAGCAATTCAGTCCAGATATATAAGCTCAACCCAGCTTTGCAGGCGGTGTCCCCCCAAAACAGGGATACAGAGCAATTCAGTCCAGATATATAAGCTCAACCCATCTTTGCAGGCGGTGTCCCCCCAAAACAGGGATACAGAGCAATTCAGTCCAGATATATAAGTTCAACCCAGCTTTCCAGGCGGTGTCCCCCTATAACAGGGATACAGAGCATTTCAGTCCATATTTATAAGCTCAACCCAGCTTTGCAGGCGGTGTCCCCCCAAAACAGGGATACAGAGCAATTCAGTCCAGATACATAAGGCCTAAAGTAGCCGCTGCTAGCCTCTGAAGCCTCCAGCAATGCCTCCATCTGCCAGAACACTGGCTGTTGTGCGACGTCCCCACACACTGGAACTCGACATACCACATGTTGAGCAGAGTGTGTGAGCAGCAGAAACCCTTGATGCAATACCATCTCCAAAACCCAAGGGTTCCTCAGAATCAGCTCCCGCAGTTTCTGCACCATGAGTGACTATGGATGGCAGACTTATGCGAGATCTTGCGTGTCTTTGAGGAGTCCACCAAGAGAGTCAGCTGTGATGACGCACTCATGAGTGTCACAATCCCGCTCCTGTGTGTAATGCGAGAATCCCTCATCGCCATCAGGGATAACGCATTGCACGCTGAGGAGTCAGGCATAGGAGCAGAACCATCCCAGCAGGAAAGTCAGTGCACAATCCTGTCCACTTCACAACGTATATTGAGGGAGGAAGAGGAGGAGGAGGATGACGAAGTGGCAGATGATCTCATTGTCACACAGGAGGCTAGCGGGGAAGTGATGGCTGAATTCATGTTGGGGTGCTTTTCAACTGACAAACGCATTGTCAAAATCCTGGAGAGCAACCACTACTGGATTTTTGCAATCCTCGACCCCCGGTATAAAAATAACATATCGTCTTTTATTCTGGTAGAGGGGAGGGCCAGTCGCATTAATGATTGCCACAAGCAACTGATGCAGAATATGATGGAGATGTTTCCATCAACTCTTGACGGCAGAGAGGAGAGTTCCTCCAACCGCCTAACAACTTTCATCCGGTCCACAACCGGCAGGGGCACACTCTCCAAAGTCTGGGACATGTTAATGGCACCCGCTCGCCATACTACCACCACTGAGGGGCCTAGTGTCACCAGGAGGGACAAGTATAGGCGCATGTTGTGGGAGTACCTGGCTGACTCCAGCCCTGTCCTCTCCGATCCCTCTGCGCCCTATACTTATTGGGTCTCCAAGTTGGATTTGTGGCTGGAACTTGTGCTGTATGTATTGGAGGTCCTTTCCTGCCCTGCCACCAGTGTGCTTTCGGAAAGGGTCTTCAGCGCAGCCGGTGACATAATTACGGATAAGCGCAGTCGACTGTCAGCTGACAGTGCTGACCGGCTGATGCTGATCAAAATGAACAGCCACTGGATAGACCCATCATTTTCATGTCCACCGGTGTCAAGCACCTCGACATGAACTTTCATGTGTGTGCTCGCCCTCTACAATTCCTCCTCCTCCTCACACTCCTCCACCATTAGCGTTGTACAATTCTGCTCCTACTAGGCTCAATCCACCCTGATTCCCAGGACCAACAAATCTCTGCTGGTGCATGGCTGAACTAAGTTAAAGGGCCTAAAACCCTGCAGGAAAAAGGCTGAAGTCACCTCAAGGGCCTCGATCTCTGCTGGTAGCTCAGCTTAAGGGCCCCTAACTTAATTTTGAAGGTCTAACGTTAAGGGTCAGAAAAGTGAATTTTGGAAGGTCTTACCACATCACACACACAAATAATGACAGTTAAGGGTGGTTACTGTTGGATTTCCCATTGCCTATTCCATCTGTAGTTGTCATGGGCAACGTGATTTAAAGGGGTGCTTGTTGAGGTTTCATTAAAGTAAAATTTGGGTTTCTGTCCATCCAATTGGGGAGGAAATAAGGTTTCCAGGTATTTTCCCACTTTCATAGAGTTTTTTTTTTGAGTGTGGAAAGTGTGTAGTTGTTAGGCTGTGATGTTGGGGTAATAGAGGGTCTTTGGTGTGTTAGATGCCCCCAGACATGCTTCCCCTGCTGTCCCAGTTGCATTCCAGAGGTGTTGGCATCATTTGCTGAGGTGTCATAGTGGACTTAGTTATAAACATAAACAAGGAACAAACAATTGTACCGAGCGACCAAATTCTGTCCGCTCTAACAGTCCTTTTGGAGGTATTGACAGTAATGAACTGGAGCACTGATGAGCAGCAGGAAACCCAACACCTACACCGGGTGGTATAACAGGGATAAACGACCAGAATTCGGGAATAACACTGCGCTGACTCCAAACATGTTTAATTCAAACAACGCACTTTATTGGATTTCAAACACATGACGCAAATATGGCTAGGACGGACTGAGAGAATGTTTTTATTGTGTGTAGTGTAGTACAGACACAAGGAAGTCCAAACCACATCTCATACTAAACATATTAACCTATTCTCATCTCAAGGTCTGATCTACGACATCCAAAAGACTGCAGATCGGGAGATAAGGTTTTAGTTTGATGGATTCTTCTTGGCTATGGAAACCAGCAAAAATCTCTACAAACAAGATTACACTAAGATTTAGTCAATGCATATCAGTGAAACAGTATTTTCCAGGAAGTGTGGACACATCAGTCTATGGGGAATAAAAGCTAAATGAAAAAGCAATACTGAAACATGCAAATTGGGGAAAGAAATTAGCCGTGAGATCAAAGTGACGGGCTGGATTTTGGAAACGAGGCTCTACGCCATGCCTCCCACTCCTCACTGAGACCTATCTCACATAAATACTTCATCTATAATGCATTTAACTCAATTTCTTGTTCAGTTAAATTAATTGCTCTAAGGTCGACCACATCTGTTGCTAGAGAGCAGACTGTGGAAATAAAATGTGCCAGTTAAAAGCCTTTGGCAAATCCTGTCTTGTTTTCTATGTGTTGCTGTATAACATGTTACAATATGTCATCTTCCGTTTGTTTTTATTGGACTATTAGATAGAAAACTATCCACAATCAAGACTGTAAAGGATCACGTACTTGTTGAAGGGGGCTAGCTTATCACAGAACATGACAAAATCCACTGAAAAGATTTTAAAGGGATTCTATCATTAGAATCCCATATTTTACTACAAAGATGTATTAATAGCCTTAAAAAAGTTTATTCTTCTTCTACCTTTGGAAGTCTTCTGCGCGCTGCTGTTCCTTAGATATTCCCGGTTTTCATCATTCCCAGTTCGTTAGATATTCCTGGTGTTCCCCTGCACTGAAGGTGTCCCCTCTGCGGCTTGAAAACTCTATAGCGCCTCCTCATCTTCTTCTGATACACCTCTCCGCCATACTCTCTGCGATGTCTTCTTCCTGCGCTGGTGTCTTTGGGACTAAATCCCAGGCATGCACACTTAGGTTTGCCATCGAGCTTCGAGCAGAGCTGACTGCGCATGTCTGGGCGGCCATTTTTTTATGGCCACTTACATTATCGTACTGCATGCACAGTATGCTCATGTAAACGGCCACAAGAAAATGGCCGACACCTGATGGCAGAGTCGACTGCGCATGCCTGTGATTTAGATCCCAAAGACACCAGCACCAAAAGAAGACATTGCAGAGGACGTGGCGGAGAAGTGTACCAGTAGAAGATGGAGGCAGCGCTGGAGAGTTTTCAAGTAGCAGAGGGGACGCCTCCAGTGCTGCGAGAAAACATTATCATAACGACGAATACCGGAAATATCTACCGAACGGCGGTGCAGAGAGGAATTGTAAAGATAGGAGAAGAATAGCCTTTCTTAAGGCTATTCCTACGAGTTAGTAGTAAAATATGGGATTCTAATGATAGAAGGAATTAGATGGGCTGTCTATTATACCATACAGGCAGCCTTCATGACGGGGCAGCCACTCATGAGGGATTACAGGGTCACTGATGACTCATAGGCTTTATAAATTGCCCAGGCAGGAGGAGAAAGTGGGGAGAAATTAGAAAGATAGGTACTTCACATATGAATAAATGCTTACTGGAACAATATCCTTTAGACAAACGTGGAGATGTTTGGCCATAATGCAATAAGCTGTAACATATCCTGTCTGTGGGTATCCCTTTAAGAAATTGAGAATTATTATGGAACACCTACTGCTAGACTTCCTCACAGATTACAACTGTCACTGGGAGTTCCACAGGGATCCTCTTTTTGATCTGCTTAATTTTTGGGATTTCTACATGTAGGGTTGTCCATACCAAAGAACCCTTTAAGACATTGGTTCTACAAGGCAGCAGTAGTACTTAGGCCGTTGTTCTTTCATTCTTCTATTCTTCTTATTTTTCTTTTTTTTTTAAATAGTTTCATCATGTCACATTCTTATAAACATGAGCTAGATCCAATATGGCCACCAGTATAGCCACCACCGAAGGGATATTACTATATTGTAAAGTCCATCTAAAGTTTCCAAAATGATTTATTAGATTTTAAAGCATACACTATAAAAGACCCGGATTTATGGACGATGCTCAAGTTCCAATGTGAGAGAACTGGGGAAAAACACATAGGGCTTTAAACAGCATTTCAGTGACTCAGTTGTCAGGTACTCACCATGGAGGTGTAATGAATGATATTTACTGAGCACTGTTCTTAGATTCTTTACCTATAACCTATTTAGTAAGTAGAAGCCTTGACAGGAGAAAGTGAAACAAGCTACCATAAAAAATCAATCTCCTCTAGAAGTAGCCTGATATATACAATGAATCACAGACAGCATAGTGTAGCCAGCATATGATATTGAATAAGGATTATTTTATTCTGTTCAATATTATACCAAGACTCCTAGTGAGATAGATAGATAGATAGATAGATAGATAGATAGATAGATAGATAGATATGGATAGATAGATAGATAGATAGATAGATAGATAGATAGATAGATAGATAGATAGGAGATAGATAGATAGATAGATAGATAGATAGATAGATAGATAGATAGACGGATAGATAGATAGATAGATAGATAGATAGATAGATAGATAGATAGGAGATAGATAGATAGATATGGATAGATAGATAGATAGATAGATAGATAGATAGATAGATAGATATATAGATAGGAGATAGATAGGAGATAGATAGATAGATAGATAGATAGATAGATAGATAGATAGATAGATAGGAGATAGATAGATAGATAGATAGATAGATAGATAGATAGATATGGATAGATAGATAGATAGATAGATAGATAGATAGATAGATAGATAGATAGATATGGATAGATAGATAGATAGATAGATAGATAGATAGATAGATAGATAGATAGAAAAAAATGAGAAAGGTTCAGATAAGAACCGAAACGTCGCTGCTTGGAATAAATCCACACTTTTTCTAAATATTGGAGTGCTGCCATTTTTTCCATTTTCTAGATAGATAGATAGATAGATAGATAGATAGATAGATAGATAGATAGATAGTAGAGATAAGCGAGTAGTGTTCGATCGAGTAGGTGTTCAATCGAATACTACGGTATTCGAAATATTCGTACTCAATCGAACACTACTAGCTGTTCGAAGTTTAAGGTTCGATGCAGAACCAGCATTGATTGGCAGATTGCTATACATTCTGCCAATCAACGCTGGTTCTTCTCTTACCTTTAGAAGTCTTCTCCGTGCAGCATCCCCGCGGCGTCTTCTGGCTGGAATTCACTCTGCCTAGGCATCTGGCCTAGGCAGAGCCGACTTCGCATGCACAGGCATGCCCTCGCATGCGCAGTCGGCTCTGCTCAGGCGTCGGGCCGGGCAGAGCCGACTGCGCATGTCCGTGCATGACTGCGCATGCGCAGTCGGCTCTGCCTAGGCCCCGATGCCTAGGCAGAGTGAATTCCAGCCGGAAGAAGACGCGGGGACGCTGCGCTGGGAGAAGACTTCAAGGAAAATTCAGCCCGACCGTCTCTCGTGGACTTGGTAAGTATAATTTTATCGAATTTTGCGTACCCCTGAAACGAGCATTTCCCCCCATAGACTATAATGGGGTTCGAAATCCGTTCAAACAGTCGAACAGTGTGCGGCTGTTCGAATCGGATTTCGAACCTCAGACATTTTAGTGTTCGCTCATCTCTAATAGATAGATAGATAGATAGATAGATAGATAGATAGATAGATAGATAGACTGATCACTATTTTAGACTGGCTTTTTGAAATACTAAATAACAATATTGTAATTTTATTATGTAATTACTTGATTACACAATTACTATGATTATGTACAATTGAGTATTTGATGACATGGGTATACTGTCCATACAGGTTACAACAATAGTTGCCATACTTGGACAGGTTCACAGGTATGTAGGTGAAACCCACAGTGGGCCCCTGAGCCACTGCACTGTATAGTCGCTGTACTGCATCCAGATAAGCACCATATAGCATTTCAACCATCCTATATATCCATATAATATACTGGGCAGATTATTGAACAAACTGCCCAGTTTATTTTTATATAGACTCATAACTTGACTGAGATGACATCTAGACACAAAGCTAGGCCAACCAGAACCCTTTCTTTTGGGGTATCTGGCTCACAAGTCAAAGGCAAAAGGCTGGGCAGAAAAAATATATGTGGTTTGGTACAGTTTCTGCAAACAATGTTCTGGTTATTTTTGTATGTAGCTGTGCATTGGACCCCAGAATGAATTTTACTGGTTGTCCCTAGGCTTCCTGGTCCAACACTAGTGATTGCAATTGGGCACTTGAAAACAAGGTGTTCAACCCTAGTTAGTCCATTCCCTTTGAACCAGTGCAGGATTCTCCTTCCCAAAGGAACTGCATCATAAACAAGGTTAAAAATTGACTCAAGGGACATGGAATGGGGTTAGAAAAGAGAAGTACATATAGGCTGACTTCCTCACTTCTGGGCAGGATTAACCAGGTACTAGGGTCTACTAGCAGCTCGGGGTCACTGGCCATACCCCAGGCTGCAGAAGATGCATATCGGCACCCCTGATCTTGCATCCAATTTTGAAGGTAAAATTGGGGCTTTACTTCCTTGCTAAGGCTGTCTTTACTTTTCTGTGTGCTACTCTCCCTCTCACAAAAGTCCAGGGGCCACACGGTGGCTCAGTGGTTAGCACTGCAGCCTTGCAGCGCTGGATCCCTGGTGTTCAAATCCCGCCAAGGGCAAAAAACCATCTGCAAGGAGTTTGTATGTTCTCCTTGTGTTTGCATGGATTTCCATCCCATATTCCAAAGACATACTGATAGGGAAAAATGTACATTGTGAGCCCTATGTGGGGCTCACAATCTACATTAAAGAAAAAAAAGTCCAAAAAAGTCTCTATCAGTAACCATTACGGACGGTATATAGGTTAACAGGGCTCCCAGTCTGTTCTGTGACGTGGCCAGGGTTATTACTCTGAGGCTCATATAAAACTTATCCTCAGATCCTAGTCTTATCCTAATACACTCAGCCAAATGGGTAGTCTTCTTCCTCCTGTCTAGTCAATTTAAGGGAAAAACTACATCACACCCGGTACAAATGAACTATATCCATTTTATAGTGCTTCCATATTGTGCTCACTTGTTGGCTCACTGAGACTCTACACAACTATACCTGAGCAGCAGATACATAAAAATAATAGGATTTCCTCTCATGTAGCTGATGTTGTGATGTAATGCTTATTGGTGATTAAGGTCATGCTGAGACTTCCTGCTAGGAGAGGGGAATAGACAGATGATTCTGGACTCTGTGCTAGTCACATGTCTGCTCCAGAGACAGGCTAATGATTTTAGAGAAGACGGATTGTTATTCCTTAACATAAGGTACATATGCTTGAGCATATTCTTCTTTATTTAAGAAAACAGCTTTTCATGCATGTGATTTGCACACTGTTGTATGCAATGCCTTTCATGTCCAGAAGATACAATAAAAATTCTACCTTAGATTTTCTTGGCCTTTTACTTAGTAGTACAAGAACACACTATATCCATAAGGTTATTGTTATTCTGCTCCATTCCTTATGGTTTCTTTGTCTGCAATCTCAAATTGGCTGTCTCATCTATCAAACATATACTTCCTGCACTTGCAGTATGTGTGTGAGCAGCAGAGCATAGAGGATCACTGGCTCTGCAATGTTGGTGGTATACAGCCTGGATATTGCTCCTGTCCATATCTAGTAGACCATCTGTGCGCTGTTCTGCATCTTGCTACGCAGAATGTTTTCACAAATATAATGAGACCCCCAAGGTTTAAAGGTGAAACAGATTGCAAAGTAACATGAGGGAAGCAGGGCAGGAGACAAAAACTGCTACATCAGGAGAGCGGCTATCATCTGTTCTACATGGGGAATAACATGACTTATTAAAAATATAGCCCAAAATTAAATTTTCACATGAAAAACACTGAATAATTCATTAATGTTTGCCACTAATTGTTTATGTGTTCTTTCAAACTTTGCACTGTTTCTGACAGTCTTTTGAGCTCCTTGGGCTTTCTATTAGTCCTCTTCGTCTGGCATACTCAGCTATATCTATATCATATGTCTAAAGAATCTGCCTGCCCATCATTAAAGGGATTTTCTTTATAGTACACTATTATTGATCCCACGGAACTTCAACGCCAGAGACCTATGTCTTATCTCTGTGATAATATTCTAATCCTGGGAAGTCACTTTAAGAAAGAGGACATAGATATTCGACATAACTGGGTGTTCTGGCTTTTCATAGTAGGGTTACTTCTCAATTCATGCAATGTTTAATAGGTAGTTCACATCTTGTCAACTTGATCATCACTTAACAATTTTATGACAACTTAGTCATACATAATCATCCATTATAACCAACCCTTCCTATTCTGTCTACTGTAAATACTATCATTATAATGAAGATAAATATATAATTGTAGATCATAAGCTGGAAGCCCAAATGTTAGACATATAGCATTAACTCATTTTGGTAAAAACTTGGCAATATTGACCACCATCAATCTATAAAGGTTCTCCAATCTCAAGGCTTCATAGCTTCTTAGCTGTCCTGAGCAAAGTGGTCCCTATGAGCTGCCCCTTTTTAAAGATAATAGTCCAATTTTGGACAATTCCAAGCAGAAATCTCAAGATATTTAAAATAAAGCTGCCGGTCAAGAGGAAGATCCAAACCTCAGTCCAGAAGTCCAAAATGTCAACAAAAAACCAATTGTGGAAAGTCTTGGCTGAGTTTCAAAACTGATATTCTTTCAACGTTAGACATGGGAAGTGATAAGATAAGTAATTTTATAAACTGTACAAAAGTTAGATGGACACATTGGACCACATTTACTTAGCCCTTATTCACATGACCAAGACCTGGTCAAAACAAAGATTCAATAATTATTCCCAAAGAAAACAATAATTAATAAGTAACTCCAAAATATTGTTTAATTTATATTCATTAATTCATCCAAATTCTAAGAGAATTAAAAACTATTAAGATAAATTAAAATCACAGACGACAGTGAGACACAAATAAATTCTAAGGGGGCGTTCACACTACCGTCGGTGTCCGACATGTAGTGTCTGCTCCTAGTGTCCGCTCAAAATCTGTCACGGACACTAGGAGCGGACACTAGATGTGTCCGTGACACCTGTCATTCACTTGAATGGGCATCGGGTGCATTCTTTTGCACTCCGTGCCCGTCCTTCCCTGTCCGCAAGAGAAGATGTCCGACTTCTCAAGCGGACAGAAAAACCCTGCATGCAGGGTTCCTCTGTATTTCTGGTAGACAGGAATACCTAGCAGTGTAGATAACTATAATGCCAAGAGTATGTTTCCGTAGATACTGTTTTTAGGACAGTAGATCTGATGCACTCCAGGAACAAGTTTCACAGCCAAATTGTGTTAATAAGGGCTAATACTGTCTAATAGCATTTATCACAGTGGGAACATTTTACATGAAGTTAGACACTTTTCTCTTTCTAAGCCAACTTTTGTTCGGATTCATTTTAAGCAATATTTTGGTATAAATAATGATAAATATCACAAATGACGACTCCCTGCCCACATTCCAATAAGGAAAAAAATACATGTGTGGCATACTGTGTTATTCCTTCTATTTAATATACACAAAACCAATTGTGCCAAGAAAATGCACAAAGAAGAGCGAAAGCTATCAGAATGGAGAGAATTTATTGAGATTTGCATTTCCTATGGCAGTCTTAATTCATTTCGCCGCTGGCTCAAGGTGTGTCTGAATTATTAAAAGACTCCAACCTATTAATATTTCTGGCATATCCTGCGAGGTTCCATGTACCAAAATTGAAATCTGTGCTGGTCAGGGACATAGATTTCAGATATTACTTACTTTAGTTTTCTAACATGAGTTATAGTAAATCCTTTGGGTGAAGGCATCCTGGCCCTGGTCTGCCTTGATCTTTACTAGAGATGAGCGAACACTAAAATGTTCGAGGTTCGAAATTCGATTCGAACAGCCGCTCACTGTTCGAGTGTTCGAATGGGTTTCGAACCCCATTATAGTCTATGGGGAACATAAACTCGTTAAGGGGGAAACCCAAATTCGTGTCTGGAGGGTCACCAAGTCCACTATGACACCCCAGGAAATGATACCAACACCCTGGAATGACACTGGGACAGCAGGGGAAGCATGTCTGGGGGCATAAAAGTCACTTTATTTCATGGAAATCCCTGTCAGTTTGCGATTTTCGCAAGCTAACTTTTCCCCATAGAAATGCATTGGCCAGTGCTGATTGGCCAGAGTACGGAACTCGACCAATCAGCGCTGGCTCTGCTGGAGGAGGCGGAGTCTAAGATAGCTCCACACCAGTCTCCATTCAGGTCCGACCTTAGACTCCGCCTCCTCCGGCAGAGCCAGCGCTGATTGGCCGAAGGCTGGCCAATGCATTCCTATGCGAATGCAGACTTAGCAGTGCTGAGTCAGTTTTGCTCAACTACACATCTGATGCACACTCGGCACTGCTACATCAGATGTAGCAATCTGATGTAGCAGAGCCGAGGGTGCACTAGAACCCCTGTGCAAACTCAGTTCACGCTAATAGAATGCATTGGCCAGCGCTGATTGGCCAATGCATTCTATTAGCCCGATGAAGTAGAGCTGAATGTGTGTGCTAAGCACACACATTCAGCACTGCTTCATCAAGCCAATACAATGCATTAGCCAGTGCTGATTGGCCAGAGTACGGAATTCGGCCAATCAGCGCTGGCCAATGCATTCTATTAGCCCGATGAAGTAGAGCTGAATGTGTGTGCTAAGCACACACATTCAGCACTGCTTCATCAAGCCAATACAATGCATTAGCCAGTGCTGATTGGCCAGAGTACGGAATTCGGCCAATCAGCGCTGGCTCTGCTGGAGGAGGCGGAGTCTAAGATCGCTCCACACCAGTCTCCATTCAGGTCCGACCTTAGACTCCGCCTCCTCCGGCAGAGCCAGCGCTGATTGGCCGAAGGCTGGCCAATGCATTCCTATGCGAATGCAGACTTAGCAGTGCTGAGTCAGTTTTGCTCAACTACACATCTGATGCACACTCGGCACTGCTACATCAGATGTAGCAATCTGATGTAGCAGAGCCGAGGGTGCACTAGAACCCCTGTGCAAACTCAGTTCACGCTAATAGAATGCATTGGCCAGCGCTGATTGGCCAATGCATTCTATTAGCCCGATGAAGTAGAGCTGAATGTGTGTGCTAAGCACACACATTCAGCACTGCTTCATCAAGCCAATACAATGCATTAGCCAGTGCTGATTGGCCAGAGTACGGAATTCGGCCAATCAGCGCTGGCCAATGCATTCTATTAGCCCGATGAAGTAGAGCTGAATGTGTGTGCTAAGCACACACATTCAGCACTGCTTCATCAAGCCAATACAATGCATTAGCCAGTGCTGATTGGCCAGAGTACGGAATTCGGCCAATCAGCGCTGGCTCTGCTGGAGGAGGCGGAGTCTAAGGTCGGACCTGAATGGAGACTGGTGTGGAGCGATCTTAGACTCCGCCTCCTCCAGCAGAGCCAGCGCTGATTGGCCGAATTCCGTACTCTGGCCAATCAGCACTGGCTAATGCATTGTATTGGCGTGATGAAGCAGTGCTGAATGTGTGTGCTTAGCACACACATTCAGCTCTACTTCATCGGGCTAATAGAATGCATTGGCCAATCAGCGCTGGCCAATGCATTCTATTAGCGTGAACTGAGTTTGCACATGGGTTCTAGTGCACCCTCGGCTCTGCTACATCAGATTGCTACATCTGATGTAGCAGTGCCGAGTGTGCATCAGATGTGTAGTTGAGCAAAACTGACTCAGCACTGCTAAGTCTCTGCATTCGCATAGGAATGCATTGGCCAGCCTTCGGCCAATCAGCGCTGGCTCTGCCGGAGGAGGCGGAGTCTAAGGTCGGACCTGAATGGAGACTGGTGTGGAGCGATCTTAGACTCCGCCTCCTCCAGCAGAGCCAGCGCTGATTGGTCGAGTTCCGTACTCTGGCCAATCAGCGCTGGCCAATGCATTCTATTAGCCCGATGAAGTAGAGCTGAATGTGTGTGCTTAGCACACACATTCAGCTCTACTTCATCAGGCTAATAGAATACATTGGCCAATCAGCGCTGGCCAATGCATTCTATTAGCTTGATGAAGCAGAGTGTGCACAAGGGTTCAAGCGCACCCTCGGCTCTGATGTAGCAGAGCTGAGGGTGCACAAGGGTTCAAGTGCACCCTCGGCTCTCCTACATCAGAGCCGAGGGTGCGCTTGAACCCTTGTGCAGCCTCGGCTCTCCTACATCAGAGCCGAGGGTGCGCTTGAACCCTTGTGCACACTCTGCTTCATCAAGCTAATAGAATGCATTGGCCAGCACTGATTGGCCAGAGTACGGAATTCGGCCAATCAGCGCTGGCCAATGCATCCCTATGGGAAAAAGTTTATCTCACAAAAATCACAATTACACACCCGATAGAGCCCCAAAAAGTTATTTTTAATAACATTCCCCCCTAAATAAAGGTTATCCCTAGCTATCCCTGCCTGTACAGCTATCCCTGTCTCATAGTCACAAAGTTCACATTCTCATATGACCCGGATTTGAAATCCACTATTCGTCTAAAATGGAGGTCACCTGATTTCGGCAGCCAATGACTTTTTCCAATTTTTTTCAATGCCCCCAGTGTCGTAGTTCCTGTCCCACCTCCCCTGCGCTGTTATTGGTGCAAAAAAGGCGCCAGGGAAGGTGGGAGGGGAATCGAATTTTGGCGCACTTTACCACGTGGTGTTCGATTCGATTCGAACATGGCGAACACCCTGATATCCGATCGAACATGTGTTCGATAGAACACTGTTCGCTCATCTCTAATCTTTACCTCCATGGTAGCTGCCTTTATCTACATCCCGGAGATCAAACAGGTCATAAAATGGAAAAAGTGGCACATTTTTGGTTCTTATTTTATTTGGCATAAAAAATGCACCTGCAATTGCACCACAAAACTAACATGCTGGGGCAATATGGTGGCCAGTGGTTAGCACTACAGTCTTGCAGCAGTGGAGTCCTGCCAAATCCTGCCAGGAGCAACATCTGCAAGGAGTTTGTATGTTCTCTCCCTGTTTGTGTGGATTTCCTCCCATTCAACAAAAACAAGAAATGGAGACAAGGATCTGCGCTCAAAGGTTGCACGACCTTTGAGTGTGAATCCTTGTCTCCATTTCCTGTCTTGCTCACCTCTGACGGGACCGCTGCCACTCTCACCAGAATCGCTTTTTTTGCTACTGTGTCCTTGGGTGTTGTGACTCCATCACAACCCCATCAGGTGAGAGGCCAACTGGTCGTTTTTCACTCTCTCAAAATTCGTCCTTCTCCAATAGCGTATACTACACTTAGTGCGCTCGGTGTCTCTTTTTCTTTCTTTGCATTGTCCCATTCAACAAAGACATACTGATAGGAGAAAAAAAGAAATAATAACATGCTTATTTTAGTAAATCCCTTGCAATGAGCATGTGGACCATTGCTTCATAGGAACTGTGCCGCTATACAATGCCTTCCTTGGATTGAGATAAGAACATCCCACTGTAACAAGAGCAAAGCTGGATTGACTTCCAAGGTGTATGTTCACAAAAGAAGAATTGACTGGCTGATTTCATTAAAATAAATAAAAATCCAATATGTCCAGAATTGTGGAGACAGACAGCATAAGAGCCCTGACACTAGCTGCAGGATGTTCCTGCCTCTCATTTATAATTTGCAGTATCTGCCTTGTACGTACCGATATGTGGTGACTTTAGATCAATAGAGCAGGCACTGGCAGATATCTAGGGATCCTCTGCTTCCATTCATGAACCTGGAATGTCTGACGTCCATGGAGCTTTCCTCCCAGATACCGGAGCGAGAAGGTGAAGACAATGTTTCAGCTCCTTCTATCATGGAAAGTTTACGCCGTTCCTTCCTTCTCCCAGACAAGCCATGAGATTATTTGGCACTTTCTAATAACTTGTTGGATAAAACGTGTCACGCTTTTCTATTTGACTCAGACAGAGAGTCTCCATTTCTCTTACACATATTGAATACAAATTTCATTTATTCTGATTTATCTGCTTTAAGACTCCGAACAGAGCTCTACCTCACAAAAACTGCTAGCGTTTGCTTCAGGCTACAAACATGAGTCTTTTGATATTTTTAATGTTTCCATCCCTCTCAAAGGATGCCTGTCTCTTTAAGAGTAGAGGATTTATGATTTATGATCTCGCACGGGGACTGTCCGACTTTCTATGATGAAAGCCATAGTCTCCTTTAGCAAAGGGGTCAATGCACTCTGCTCAGCACAGGTGCATGTGAACAGTGCTTTATACATGCTGTCTGTAATGATTCCTTTGTCTTTATCCTGACCATTTTTAACCTATGAGAGGAAAGCACATATGGCGAATGTTGTAACCAAACCAAATAAGACTCATAGTAGAGATAGCCACTGTGTGTAAATGGGTGTTGAGCTAATTTGTTGTATGGTACGACATGGCACTGACTATGGTGTGACATTTAGGGGTGTGAGAGCACCTAACCATACATAGGAGCTGGCATTTTTTTTCAGCAGATGTTAAAGGGATCCAATCATTAAAACTCATTTTTTTTTATCCTTAACACCTAGGAATAGCCTTAAGAAAGGCTATTTGTCTCCTACCTTTAGATGTTTTCTTCGCAGCGCCATTCGGTATATAATCCGGTTTTTGTCGGTATGCAAATAAGTTCTCTCGCAGCACTGGAGGCAGTCCACAGCACTCAAAAAGCACTGGGGGCATCCCCAATGCTGTGAGAGAACTCTCCAGTGATGCCTTCATCATCTTCATGAACGGGTCTTCTTTGCATCTTCTTCCGATGGTGATTTCAAACTTCTAGGCCTCGGGCAGCCAACTGCGCATGCCCGCTGGCCACAAGAAAATGGCCGCTTACAATACTGTGTTAGCGGCCATGTTCTTGTGGCCAGTGCGCATGCGCAGTCAGCATTAACCTAGGCCTGAGGCCTAGAAGTTTGAAGCCACCAGTGCTGCGAGAGAACCATTTGCATACCAATGAAAACCGTATAATATACCGAACGGCGGTACGGAGAAGACATCTTAAGTTAAGAGAAGAATAGCCTTTCTTAAGGCTATTCCTACATAGTATGCAGAGAAAAATTGTGTTTCAATGATAGGATCCCTTTAAGCAGTTTGACTGCAGGGTGCTAATGTATGACCCATGTCATCCCAAAAAGCAAGTCGAAAAAAACATCAGAGCTCTAAATCTGTGAACAATGCCTGTGGTGCCAAGCGTATTTTTTGACACCTTGTACAAGCTCTTTGGTTACTGTACTTAAACTGGTCGGCCATTTGTGTACACTACAATCAATTTCAGTAAAATGTCAGTTTGCGTATTAGGCTAAAGTCCCAAGTTGTGAAAATGCTGAGTTTTTTGTTAAAAAATTTTCTGCAGATTTTTGAGCCAAAATCAGGAGTGGATTTATCAGAAGGGAATTGTCTAAGAGCCTTCCATTCCTTTTTAAACCTCTACTGACTTTGACTGAAAAAATGACAGCAAAATCAAAACAAAAAATTCTGTGTTTCCGCAACGTGAGGTCTCAGTCTTACAAAGTTTGACATGACTACACTACATTACCAACAAAGTGAACAAGATTTTGTTTAATCTGATTGACACATTTCAGGAAAAAAAAAGTTGCTGAGCTTTCAAAAATTTGCAGTTTTGGGAAAATGAGCATGTTAATTTTAGCTATTGAATGACAAGCATTTTCCCTATATATTTCATAGTGGAAGTAAAAAATGCTGAGGATATCGCAGCAAGAACTCAATGAAAAATAGTGCAGAAAAAAAGCCTTTTTATTTAGCAGAGTTTCTCTACAAGGGACCTTGCCTTCAAGGAATTTTCCAGCCAAAGAAAAATAATGTTAACAAAGAGGATGGAGCAACACAGTGGCTCAGTGGTTTGCCCTATAGCATTACAGTGCTGGAGTCCTGGGTTCAAATCCTGCCAGGAGCAACATCTGCAAGGAGTTTGTATGTTCTCGCTGTACATCTATCCCTGTCTCATATGACTTGGATATTAAATCCACTCTTCATATAAATTGGAGGTCACCTGATTTAGCCAGCCAATTATTTTTTTCGATGCCCCCGTTGTTGTAGTTCCTGTCCCACCTCCCCTGCACAGTTATTGGTGCTAAAAAAGCACCATGGAACGTGGGAGGGGATACAAATTTTAGTGCGTTTGCCTCCTGGTATTCGATTGGAATCAAATACCTCAAACGGACTGATATTCAATCGAATACCTATTCGATCGAACGGTGTTCGCTCATCTCTAGTTAATATCCCCCCGTGCAGCCCAACTCTATTTTGTATGGCTGGAAGCCCCTTAAACATATTGCATTCCATTGAACTAAATTGTATATAATGTGTTACATATTAAATGGGTTTTCCTATCTCCTTGTTTCAGTAGTTTACTTCTTGTCTCTTCTTCTCACTTCCTGTATCCAACAGCTTGCTCAACAGGACACTAGGAAGTATCACAATACTTATGCTGATCAGATAATATGCACATGCTTGTAGAGACTCGGCTTTATCAGCAAACTATAGCTGAACTGATTGTAGATAACAGTGAGAGCAGTGAGTGACATCACCTGTCCTATCTCACAGGTCCTTGGTTATGGTAACGCTGTCAGAGGAATAAGTTTACATAACAGGCAAACAAAGCAGCATTTCTGAAGCAATATATTTAGGAAAAGTCTTCAATTTACATAATCTACCAGTAAAGATAGGATCCTTGAGATGGGAATACCCCTTTAAGTTAAGATTTGCTGCATCATCATGTACTATGAACCAAATACACTAGACCTAGTTACATACCTGGTTATTCCTTTGGATAACTAAACATTCATTCACAGTTTTCTTGTCAGGCTTTACTACCGTAACACTTCGTTACAAAACAATCTACTATATATTCATCTTTACACTATTTTTGTACATTCTGTCAATAGATGTGTGTAGGGGGTCTAATACTTTCACCTTGGCTCTTCTTCCCATTCTCTCTCTGAGGCTATTTAAATTCGCTTTGCATTTTGGGATGAAATACTCAGCAAACTGCTAACTTTTATAATAAGAATAAATCATTTACAGCCTCCGTAGCTGGCGGTGAAGCTTTTATTACGTCGCTTAACAGTTTTGTGTAAATAAATTTAATAGGCTTGTGATACCATAGAGTGCACAGTGCAGCAAGACATCGTAAATACAAGATGGGTTATGATAGAAACAGGCGTTTCCCTCCCCTTCTTGTCCCTTGCACAGAAATAATGATGTTATGTGCAGCACCTAACACTTAACCCCATGCACACTGCCGAGTCCTGTAAAGTTTATCCTTCCAGTCAGTTTGGGGAAATTATTGGTAAGATAATGAAGTAGGATTTAGAATTGTAAAAAAAAGTGGCATGGATGGATTCTCTTACTTTAAAGAGAACCTTTTACCCATTCTAGTTCTTACCCTTAGTTCACATCTGCACTCGGTAATCCATTCAGGGAGTCTATATATGATTACCACAAAATCTCTGCACAGAACATGTCGACAGGAAAGTAGATTGTGAAGTACTTTCCTGTCTGCATGTTCCCTGTGGAGATCTTACAGCAAGCACACGGACCCCATTATAGTCTATGGGATCCGTGTGCTTTCACTGCACACCGCTTGCCATCTGCATTTGGTATTCCATTTGGGATTACCAACGCAGATGTGAATGAGGCCTTAGCAACTGTTAATAGGTAACACTCCACTGATTCCAGCACATTTGGAACTTTGTCTCTAATCTTCACCATTCCTGAGCAACAAGTGCAGGTAGTTTTGATGTCTAATGTGCTGCTTAAAGGGGATAAATTATGTGCAAATAAATCCACAGCAGTGCTAAATACTGCCCTTGTGTGCACTCTATGCTTGGCTTTATTTTACTTACTCTGCTCCTTATATCACTGTTATTTCTATATTTCTATCTGCTACACTGGTAAAGCACTGCAGGGTGCAGAGATGTTTATTGTTTACCCATCTACAATAATGCTCTCCCCCCACATCCCCAGCTTCAGCATCCATGTGACCTCAACAGAGTATGACACGAGATGTAAAAAAATTGCAATTTTTCTGCCTCATTAAGCCTCGACAGTTGAAAACCTCTACATCTCTCTTCCTGTATGAAAGAATTCTGGAGTGCAGGACTTGAAAAATTTCTTCCACTTTGTTCAACCTTTTCGTATGTGAATATGTAAGGGGTTAAATGGACTGTACAGTTTAACCCTAGAATGCATGGCGTTAGAAATCTACACTTTTACATAACCCTGGCCTTTTAGTTGTTTGCCGAAAACACAAAAAAAATTTATTATATTAGAAAAAAGTACAGAAAACATATTTAGTGGACAAGCTTTGGGGATTTCCTACAGCTCCTTGAGCTTTTCTCAGAATATTGTGTAATGGGTCAGTCAAACCCTTGGTTGAAGAATGTGCCATTGTTGACTTAGATGTCGGTAAACTAAAAGGAAAAAACAATTATTGCAATCCGGGTTGTCCACTCTTTCCTAGTATGTGTCTGCCCCTGAATGAGCGGAGCGTAAACTCAGCGTGAAGGCTCCCTAACATTAATTCGGTGTCATGGTTTAACATTCCCCAGAAAAAGTTGATTTATTCAATATGCAAATTAGATTATTGGAACATCAAGGTTATGTATGCTGGGTGGTATTATTATACACATGTACAATATGAGTCTAAAGCTAGGAGTAGTACCTCAATTGTGGAAAACATCTTGCGTGGTACCAGTCCCAAAGAAACCCAACCCGATGGGCTACAATGACTACCGACCGGTAGCACTGACATCCCACCTGATGAAGGTCCTAGAGAGACTGGTCCTGACACACCTACGCCCCCTAGTGAGCTCCGTTCTGGACCCACTCCAGTTTGCCTATCGTCCGGGCATTGGGGTAGATGACGCCATCATCCACCTTCTTCATAGAGCTCTCTCTCACCTAGAGAAACCGCATCCATCACTCTTGATCAGCTTGATTGACAACTGGTTTCCTATTGCTTTGAAGGAAAGCGTGTATTTGGCATATACACAATACAACCATGTTCCCTGACTACACCAAGAGTACTGAAAATTCCACCAGGGAGTGAGCCACCAAGAGAGAGGCAAACATTACTGTGCTCCAGGTAGCTACTACATGCCCATGGAGCTCCGAGGATCTAAATTGCATATTGAATGAAACAACTTTCCAATCTTCAAACAAAAGCTACATGTCTTTGCTATACTGTGCAGCTACTCTACATGGCCATATTATTGGTTTAGCATTTGGACAACCAACAGACTCTCTTTAGGGCAGTGGTTCTTAACTTTGTTTGAGGTACCAAACCCACCAGTTTCATATGCACATTCACCGAACCCTTCTTTATTGATAAATCAAATATGATTTTTTACCAAATTCAAGACATAGGCATATGTTTTTGTTTTTTTTTTTACTGGTACACACAATGAACCGTGCATATGGCCTAGGGTTCGATCGAACCCTGGATAAGAACCACTGCTTTAGGGTGTCCATACACATTAGACTAAAGTTGATGAAAACGACCACTTGTGTTTCAATAAATACATATGAACAGTTTAATGTGTATGGTCGCCTATCTATCTGATATGTATACCTTGCTCACCTCCTGGTTTATATACCATATCCCCTTCCTCATTTTTTACCTTTAATACTTAGCTTTAATAATTCATTCCCCCATATTATTATTTTCCTATACTCCTAACCACATGTGCCTATCATTATTACTTTAGTTCTCCCTTTCCACCCTCTCGCACTAATTTTACTGGGTTTTCTACAGAGATATTTAATAATTTTATTAGCAGTTTAAGTAGTTTAACTGAAGGAAAATATATAAACCAAGTTGTGTTAATGTGACCTGGTATTTAGCCCTTAATGCAGTTATATTATACCCAATTATTTTCTCGCTCTCAGGGAACAAAGGCTTTATGATTAACAATAATACTTTCATCAGATAGAAAGGAAAAAGCAGAGTTACAGATGGAAAACAAAGAAAAGTTACTGTAGTCGTATTATTATGGTCTATCATTAACACTATGGTTACCATAAGTAGCATATCAATATGAGGTCTACAGATTGCAAATTCAACGAGGTTCTAAGATCTCTATAACATTATATGTCACCTGATGGCACTGTGGCATACAGTGAAAATAATTGGCTTAACAGAATAAATCAACGTATATAGAGTGCATGTATTGTGAGTCACATAGCAGCCAAGGAGAAACGCATCGCAAATTGGTGGTGGGTAGAGATGAGAGAAACTGTTTGGAATGAATATAATTTGTACCAGATTTCCCTCAAAATTCTAATTCTCATTCTACTCCAACACTTATGGGATTTGTCTCTGATGAATTATTCAAAATGCTGGACAGCTATTTAGCTAGTAAGTTGGCCACCATGATACTCATTGGTCTTCAAGTCTCGATATGTCAATGACTACTCTCCTACTGCATGGCATCCCTATAAATTAATAGCATAAAAAGCCTATTTGTTATGCAAGTAATTTATTCTTCCTCAATGTTTTTACATCATATTCAAAATTATTATGCAAATAATATTTTTCTCTGATTTTCCTAAATGGTTGATGCAAATGACAGTCAGTACGCTGATCAAATATTTTTTCATAAATTAAAAAATCAAAATCCGATGTTCCAAATGTGTATGCATGACAAAGTTTCTAAACATTTTATAGGTGAAAAAGAACTGAAAATATTCAGTTTTTTGATTTGTAGCATTGAAGGGTCACATTTATTGAAATCAAAAGCAATTTCAATCACAAACATCTCAACAGTTCACGTTACATGTTAACATAAGTCTCCCTTATTTTATATCACCTTCACAATTCTTGCATTCAATGAATTTGTGAGTTTTTGGATATTTTCTGCTTGAATTTCTTTGTTGAAAGTTAGACTAGCCTCCCAGAGTTGCTGTTTTGATGTGAACTTCCTCCCACCATCTTAGATCTTTTGCTTTAGGATACGCTTAAGATTCCCAATAGAACTGAGCACAGTGGAGAATGGTGGCCACACCATGAGTTTCCCTCCTTTTATGCCCATAGTAGCCAGAGGTATTCTTTGCTTCACGAGATAATGGATTGTTGTGAATGAAGATTATTTTTGCTAGGGAAGGAATGTTTTTTCTTTTTCTACCATGGAAGAACGTGGTTAGAAACTTCATATACTTTGCAATTGGTAACCTAAAGGAACACACAAATTCTCTTCTCATAATACTGAACCAAAACATGACTACATCACCCCCTTGCTGACCTCGCAGCCTTGCTGTGACACAATGGCCACCCACCAGCCATCCACTACTCCATCCATCTGGACCATCCAGGTTTGCACAACCCTTATCAATAAACAAGACTGTTTCAAAATAAGTCTTCATGTATGCCTGGGGCCACTGCAACCATTTCTCCTTGTAAGCACTGTTTAGGTGTGACTGAATAGTAGGTTTATAAACAACTGCAAGCCTCTGGAGAAACCTACACATTAAGGTTTGTGGGACTGCAGAGGCACCAGCAGCTTCAAATACCTGTTTGCTGATATGCAATGGTATTTTAGCAGCTGCTGTCTTAATCTAATGAACTTGTCTGATCAAAACCTTCCTCATTATTCCTTTATCTGCACGTACCCATCTTTGCTTTGAATTAGCCTCAAATTTGTTCACAGTATGATAATCGTACTTACGTTTTCATGAAATATCTAGTATTTTCATACCATGTCCAAGGCATTGCACTATTTGATGCTTTTCTGCAGTAGAGAGATCCTTATTTGTTGCAATATTGGTTGAAACCGGTGACCTGCTTAATAATGTGGAACATCCTTCTTAAGTAGATTTCTTTTAATTGGGCTCACCTGATGAACTAATTATCACAGGTGTTTGAGATTGATTTCAGTGATCCATCTAGCCCTGAGACACAATACCAACCATGAGTTTAATTGAAAAACAAAAAATTACATCTTTATTAGAGATGAGCAAGTAGTACTCGATCGAGTAGGTGTTTGATCTAATACTACGGTATTCGAAATACTCATACTCAATCGAGTACCACTAGCTGTTCGAAGTTAAGATTCGATGCAGAACCAGCGTTGATTGGTAGAATGCTATACATTGCCAATCAACGCTGGTTCTTCTCTTACCTTTGAAGTCTTCTCCCTGCGCAGCGCTCCCGCGTCCTCTTACGGCTCTGAATTCACTCTGCGCATGTCCGCCCGATGCCTAGCAGAGTAAATTCAAGGCCAGAAGAGGACGCTGGGACACTGCGCAGGGAGAAGAATCCAGCCCGACCCTCACTCATGGACTTAGTAAGTAGAATTTGATCAAATGTTGCGTACCCCTGAAACGAGCATTTCCCCCCATAGACTATAATGGGGTTCAAAACCTGTTTGAACAGTTGAACAGTGTGCGGCTGTTCGAGTCGGATTTCGAACCCCGAATATTTTAGTGTTTGCTCATCTCTAATCTTTATGACACCTAAATTTCATCTCCATAATAATTTAGAATAATATCAAATACTCTACAACCTGGATGTCTTACAGTCTTTAACTTTTATTGCCATGTTCTTTGACAAAAGACTGTTGACAAACCAAGCCTACGGTGACGACAAAGTTTACTTTGACTTTTTTGGAAATTCTTTGGCACTACTGTCCCTAAAACTCAACAAACATAGTGTAATGGCCTTCTGCATGGTATGATGGACGGGTCCAGCTATAATATCTTTCTCTCTGAGTCAATCCTTCTGTAGCTGACTAAATCCACTCCGCCTTCCCCTTTCTCTCTTGCGCATATACGTCTAATATCACTGCTATTTTCTGTGACATTTTGACCAGTGGTTTCCATTAATGGTGCTAAACATAGGCCTGAACTGCAGCTCAGTACATGAGAATAAAATGAGTTTCCGAAAATAGAAAAGCAGTTGGAAACCATCAAACCCTTAAGTGTTGGAGAATGTGAAGAAAATCTGCTTTTTATGTGGCTAAAGTCTGGCAGTTAATACATAAATCTCCAGTTAGAATATGACAGCATTTCCCACCTTCTTCTCTTTAGCATTGGTTGCCAGGTAACCGTTCCATGCCAGTGTGCGCGCCCGTCTCTGCTCCTGGTCTGACAGGTTTTCACCAATCCTCCAGAGGGATGAAGTAACAGGCTGAATATCGTTAGCAATACTTCAGTGTGTATAAGAAGTTGTTCTCTATAAGCCACACAGCCCAGGATCTCAGAAATAGCCTCAAAGCGCTATTATTTGCACATTCATCCTCGTGTTTTATTTTAGTTTTCGCCCTGTCCTCATTAATTGTGATTCGCCATGCGGAGTTGACTTGTTTAAATATTTGCTACTATTGAGCTTTCTCATTTACATTAACATCTTCCATAATTATTAGTAAAATGCTGCTCTCGTTACTTTTTGATACTTCCATTGCTCATGTTCTATGTCTCCGATTTCACATTTCCCTTACAAATGAGCAAGATGCAGAAGAAATAGAATATTATATAAAGGGGAAAAAGGTTTGGAATATTTTTCGTTTATAAATGGAAACCAATTTAACTAAAGGATTCTCTGTTAAGCAGCACTTTTTTCTATTATACCAACCCGACTACTGTGTAATAGGGTCAATTTTTTGTGTGTGGCCCCCAATGGTTCCAGTGTAAGGTGGAGAGATCATTCTCAAGTTTTCCAGACATTGGAAGTCTGACCGCCTTTGACTAGTTGGGCATCCTGGTGGACCCCTGGGCTAGGTCCTAGGTATGCCTAATTGGAGTTACAGAGAGGTCCAAGTCCTTGCTCAAGAAGCATGTGTGAGTGCACCAACACTGACACTGGAGAGCTGTAGCAAAGAGTCATTGGCAGGTGGCAGCGCCGCACCTCCCATGTGGCAACCTGAAGCGACCGCTTCAGGCGGTGCTATGCCAGGGCCCTGGGGAGGGCGGCATTTTTGCTTAACTAAGCCAGTCCAGGACAATATGTCCTGGACTGGCTTAGCGTCACCGAGCGGTGGATTGGGGAGGCCACTGGAGCAGCGCTGCTCCAGCGGCCTCCCCTCACGTTCAGGCAGAGAGCAGGTCCTCTCCGTGCCTGCTCTCTGCTCTGCCACGCCCCCTTTGTTCCACCCCACCCCCTTCACTTCACCCCGCCCCCTCCTCCCGGGGGGGAGCTTTCTGTCGTCCGCCTTGGGCGGCGACAAAGGTAGGTTCACCCCTGGCAGGTGGCCATCTTGGGAATGGAGAATTGGAGTGCCACAGGAAAACATTATTCTTAGTTTCCACCAGAGGGCAAAGTTGGCTCTACTGTAATGCTCCATGTAAGGGACAGGGAGACTTCCTTTGCAGAGGCCAGGTGGCTGAATACAGGGATCTTGTTATACATTTTTTTGTCTTCTGTTTCCGTTTATTCATTTGTTCTGCCATATTAAACACTTTAATAAAACTTTGCAAATTGTAGCAACAATGTTGTTGTTCTAGTGTCCAACCCTGTGCAGCTATCCACCAACGCACTAAGAAATTTGGCTGTATGCCTGGTCAGTGGCTGAACCGGAAGGAAGGACATTGTGGTGGTAGAACATGTGATAGGCTCTAATGTTCTGGTGATCCTTAGCAAAAGAGTTGGTTGGACTGATGGGCTGAGAGCTGAGGCCCAAGTACTGGAAGGGGTTCCCAGACCTTCCAGGAAGCCCTTCAGAGGATGCTGAAGCATTGTTAAGTCAAGGCTGTCTTCACCAACCATAAACCTCTGCACCCCGAGATACAAGCAGGTCATGGTATCCTAGTGCCCTGGCCTTTGCGCATCAGCATCCAGTTACTACAGTGAGCTACTGTAATGCTTGAACCCAGGCTAAAGAAGGAGGACATCAGAGTGGAATGGTGGCAGCGAGATTATTGAAGGTTTTAGGCTTTCCTGAAGAGGTTGAGTCTTCAGGGCCCTCTTGAAGATTGTGATTGTAGTTGCAAGTTTTATATATCATGGTAATAAGTTCCAGAATTTAGGGAATGCACTGGAGAACAGACATGACTAGAGCAAAGTAGTTCTTTAGGGGACTGGAGAGTAATTATGGGGAGGTAGTGGAAGATAAGGTCAGAAATTTCCAAAGGAGAAATACTGTGGATGGCCTTGTATGTCAGCAGTAGCATGTGAAACTCTATTTGCTGGGCAATGGGTAGCCAGTAAAGGGATTGGCAAAGGGGATGGATTGATGAAAAATTGGAGGAGGGGTGGATTAAGTAAGCATCAGAGTTAAAGGTGGATTGGAAGAGAGCAAAAGCATTTACTGGTAGTCCATTGAGAAGGGTGTTGAGTAGTCAAAGCAGGACATAATAAGGAAGTATATTGGCCCAGATCCTCAGATGCATAGTAATGGACCAGGTATCTATAGTACGTCAAGAGGACAACAACCCTCAAACCCGTGTGAAGATATAAGGTTCCCATTTCACTGACCTTGGTAATAACAAAGTCAGCCTAATATAACATACCCATAACCAGTCCCAATTGATTTTACTAGAGCTTTCAAAGTCAAGCTCAGACATAAATGTGGTAAGGGGTGCAGCTCATAGTTGGGAAAGATTTACCACAACTACCCTATTACATACATGTTCCTCAAAAGAAGAAATCTGAGATGATGGAGGGGGTTGTATCTCTTCATATTTATTATTTAGGAGCCCAAGAACCCAAATAGGAGCTGTACTGCACTGAGTGTAGAAAGGCCTTTTCTGTAATATAGTCCATGTTTATACAACTTTCTTATCTTAGTATCTACTTTAGATTTATGCAAAAAAGTTTTAAGATAGTATTAAAAATGAATTTTAATCCTCTTTGTTTTATCATTGTAGTGTCTGACACTGAATATTATTCTTTGGATGTCATTGTTCACTCTTTAGTGATCATAATTGTATTTGCTTTTTCTCACCCTAAAATAATAAAAAATAATGAACATTAAAGAAAATGTATCCTTCAACTTTATTCCCTAAGTCTGACGAATCAATAGACTGTTCTGCTTCTGTGATCTGTATGTACTCTTTTGTAATATTTATACTATCTTTATACATTGTTCATGTACAATATTCTGGATTTTTTCAGTTTTTGGTGTTCATGTATATTCAAAACCTCAGATGAACAATTGAAAAAGAGGCATTCATTGAGAGCCTGCAAATGATTGCCGCGTGTTGTGTTTAATGCATACCGAGCCTCATAATGAATACTCTTAGAATTCATTTTCGACCATTGTATTCCATCACACAAACCAAAATGTACCCAGAGCTTTTATAGTCTACTAATCCTTTAGTATTCCACAACTTAACCTGCATGCACCTTAGGTCCTTGTTCTTTTTTTTAATTTTCTCATCAAATTTATCTTCCTTTTGCAATCTTTTGTATTTCGGCCACTTTTCTGTAAACTCTTGCAATCTCCATCTGTTCCATCCACTTTAATTTATTTCCCCCCCCCACTCGGCATCTCTTTCTTATTTTAGTGCGCCCACTCTCCCCATTCTTATTAACTAGCACAGCGCCACTTGAAAAAGCACTTGAGTCAGAGCACACACACAGAATCCTATCACGCCTGGGTGCTTGGATGTTCCAAAATCTCTATTTCTCTAAAGAGAGCCCACACAGCTGAGGAAAGAAAACACAATCCATTGCAGATGCAAAATGAATAAAACAAATAGACGATCTGGTCGACTTTTCATTATTGCCCTTTTAGCCTCTTTGTTGTGAGCCCGCCATGCCCATGGGGTCTTTTCTGATGTTTAGTGAACTGGACAAAAGGTTCCACTAAGCAACATAGCTTGGACGATTTTGCTTTGTGATGTTTGTGTTACATTTGCTCCTGGGTATTAGAACTGGTTGGGAGGGGTAGGACATCGGAGTAATGAAAGGCACAGGTGCACAAGAGGAAATAATTCGACATTTACCCAGATGTAGCGGAATGAACAATAAGATCTTTTTTTTTCCCTGGTCAAACTCCTGAGACCCATCTGTTTTAAAACCTTTGTGTCATAAAGGGCTGCTCTGCAAGATGAATGATTATATCTTAATACTGGAACCTCGGTACAAGACACAAACAGCTCTTTCATTCCAGGCACTTTGTGTACACATGAGGACAAGTACTTTCTTTAACCATGCGGGTTCACATATTATTTTCACTTGTATTATATCTCTTTTTATTTTTACCATCCAAACATGTTTACCAATATATGACATTGCATTAAGCCAGATGGGCTCAATCAATTGCCATTTGTCCTAAGATAGTCAAAGTCAATGTTACTGCACATCAGTGGGTTTAATCTTATGGTTATGATACAATTGTTTTCTTTGGATCCAAAGAAATCAGCTCAGTAGGCGAAAAAATAATAATAATTAAAAAAAAAATTATATATATATATATATATATATATATATATATATATATATGTTTAATGTAGTTTCTATTGGATATTACAGTATATCCCTCAATAACAGTCTACCAAGAGTCTATCACCATTCATGGTGCCATTTAACATGTGCAGTGATTATAATCAGATATCTACTGTAGATGTCTGGGTCTGATTGACAGGATACTAAATAGACCTCTAAATTTGGCAAACAGTTCACGTTACATCTCTCCATTGATATTCTAAAGACAAATAACATGTATCAAGAGAATCATCTCAAGAGACCATGCCCTCAACGCTGGCCTTGCTACAGACCTTACATGACAAAGTATGAAGTTCCTGTGGGTCCATACTACTGATACGTAAGTACTGTTCGTGATTGGTATGTGATGTGTATGACCACTGGATCTAGAGTAAAATAGCATGTATAGAATAGAACATGCACAATAGTTTTATTGCAGATTCTCATTAAGGGTGGGTTCACCTCTGTGCCCTGCCTCTGGTTTAGCCAATCTGGCCAGTTTCCGCCTTCTGCCCCGTGAAACTGGACAGGAGCTGGAAACCTGGCGGTCAGTTGTAAAACCCATACACTTGAAACGTTTGTACCCCATAGACTATAATGAAGTTTGCGTGGTTTCGCACAAAAAATGCAGAGAGAAACGTGCTGCTTGCAGGACTTTTATCACTGCATTTTTCATGCAAAAAGGGAAATGGAATAGCCTGAACGCAAATGTGAACTGGGCCTTATCCAGTGTGGGTCTGTTACTGTGGGTGAACTGTTATTTAGCTGCAGTGTAATATAGGTCTGAGAGAGTAACTTTAGCTCTCCAGTCAGTGGTAGTTACACCAAGACAGGCTGCCATTATGTCCCCAGATTGCAGAAAAGTACATTTGGTGTTGTGAAAACATCTCCACTGCTTTACAGTAAGGAAACCTGGTAAGGATAGATGGGTCAATGGGTTCCCATATTTCCCACTATGGAAAAGAGCAAAAAAAAAACAAAAAAAAAACTAGAGGAGGGAGTGAAGAGCAGATACCGTTTGTTTAAAGGGGTTATCCCGTTTTGGATACTTTTTCCTTATCCACAGAATAGGGAATAAGTGACCAATCACAGGGGCAGTGATTAGAAGGACTGGAGACTAAACGTCTCCCTAATGCCTCCTTGTGAATAGAGCAACAATGATCACTGGGGGATCCAAAAAATTGGGCCCCAGTGATTGGAAATTTATCTCCTGGTCCACAACAGGGCAACCCTTTTAAAAACAAACTGTACTTCCATGCTACTAGTGACTGAAGATCTAGGTAAGCTGTGCAACACATATGACTTACTTAACTGCTTTGTGTCTCCTGTCTTTCATCCCCACCTAATATCAAAGGATCCCCAAAACACTACCACTTAGGAGATCCACTGCATAGTGTGTCTGGGAGAAAACATTTCTACCTCCAGAAACTGAAGTACAACCTAAACACTGTGCTTCCTGGGGGCCTGTAAAAGAATTTGGTACACCTCCCTGCAGGAGGAGGGAAATGCAGCATCTCTGGGGAATCCCTGAGCGGAAAAAGTATTGACTTCAGACTCTGGAAATTGAAGCGTGCAGGATTACATTGTATTTGGGAATTGCACGTTGATCCAGGGTTTTTAAACTGACTGCCAGATTTGGAGTCGGGAAGGAATTTTTTTCCCCTGAAATAGAGCAATTGGCATGAGCCTCATGGGGTTTTTTTGCCTTCCCCTGGATCAACACTGTAGCTATTGTAGGGTTATAGGTTGGACTTGATGGACTAATGTCTTTATCCAACCTCATCAACTATGTAACTATATATGTATGCTCAACACATTATTTTCCCTTGGATAACCTAGACTGCATTTTTAACATTAGAACAGTCTTCATTGTGGTCCGATCTTAGACTCCGCCTCATCAAAGACGAGCCTCCTTCAGAACCAGCGTTGATTGGCTGAATGCTATACACTGTATAGCATTCAGCCAATCAATGCTATATTGTGGTCCGATCTTAGATCAATGCTGGTTCTGCAGGAGGCTCGTCTTTGATGAGGCAGAGTCTAAGATCAGACCACAATGTGGACTGCCCTAATGTTAAATATGCGGTCTACATTGTGGTCCGATCTTAGACTCCGCCTCGTCAAAGACGAGCCTTCTGCAGAACCACACTCCTGCCCAAGTACCGCACTCTCCTTCGCTCCTCCTCAACCCTCTCTTCCTGCTACTCATGGACTTGGTGACTCCAATTAGTTGAATTGTGGCTTCCCCTGAAACGACCATTTGATTCCCGTAGACTATAATGGGATTTGATATTCGATCGAGTAGTCGAATATTGAAGCTCTACTCTAATCTCGAGTATTTAACTACTCGATCATCTTAGATCATCTAGTAATAAACTTATCACCTTGAAATAATGTTGACAATGATTCAAAATATAAAGAAATCAAGGTTGACAAGACAAGACATTGTGAGGAGTTCATAAGAAGTCCCATCATTTAAACTAGGTCTTGGCTACTTTGGAACTATTCTGGCATGCTATATCTATGGGTTAATATGGTATTACCCCTCCTGCAAAGCATTTGAACTCTTGCATCTGCTCTAGATTGGACAGACCATACCCCTTGTGATTGCTTTTGAAGACACTGGATCTGCCTTAGTTATATATCAAATGTCAGTTTACACTGTAACATAGTAATTTTGACTGAAATAAGTACTTATTGAGCACAGTTTCCCTCAGGCTTCTGCACCATCCTATTATTGTTAAAATGAGCCTCAATAAGGAGTGAAACAAAAGCTGGAGACTCTCCGTAAACAGCGCACATCAGAATTAATCTACATTAACAGGTTGCCACGCTAAGTACCTAGTGGTGCTGACACCTCATGTTGATGGAGAACATTGATATGACCTTCAGTATCCTCGAGCCACACATACATTTTACCTTGAAGATAAAGTCAAATAATATAACCGCTCAAAATTGTAATATCTCATCGTAGCAGACAGCGAACAGATCTGAAAACTTCACCGAAGCAATATTTTTATTCAAATGTCAAGTTTGTCAAGTTTGAGGATCAAAGAACTTCTGAGAGCAGGTATGTTACTGGGGTAGTTCTAATAACAGATTTCTGGTGTTCATAATGTTGAGTTATGAATTTCGCTAAACTTTAACAGAGATGGACATCATGTCTGCGGCGAGTCATGACTGAGACAGACGTCAGTATATTAATATGGGCAGCAGGTAAAAGTGTGACCTTTTGTGTAGACATGATCGCTGGCGATGTAAGTATTCAGTGCACGAGACAAGGTGTCACGGAAAATAAGAAAGATGGAGGGTATATAGAAAGAGCAGTATGAGTCACATATTACATATATATCTGCTATATCTTTCCATATTGGATCAATAGAGAAAAGAAGCGACAGCTGCACTCTTCATATACTTGCGTTACTATTACTTTACTAACATGTAGGGTTGTCACTCATGACATTGCAAGGTAGCAAGTAACAATTTGACAGTGGAAGATGTCATTTCTGCAACAATCACGGTGTATTCCCATCCTAGCTTTTAATGGCCAAGATCGGAATACGGTAGTCAAAGTTTTTCCATAACTTGGCATTTAGATGGGTATTAGGTGTATCCCTCAATGAAGAGAAAGCAAAGGTAGCAAGCAATATGTTCTGTGTCACCCCGTAATATTTGGGGAATAATTACGCAAACTTAGTATATCTTAACTACTAGGCTGTGCATATAAAATAATTCCAGGACCACACAGGGTTAATGTTATATGGGAGTGCAGTTGGTTCCATGGACTTACAACTGCCTCAAATATTGACTGCACTCCCATACTACGCTAACCCCGTGTGGTCATGGATCCTCCTTCGTTGATGGCTGCACAGTACATTTAAGTGGCGCTATCACGTAGAGAAGAACTTATGGCAATATGAGGGGATTTTTAGATTATTTGTGTACCTATTTTTTTTTTTTTTTTGTTTGTTTCCATAAATCCCATAGAAGTGAACATGTGTTAGGGAATAGAGATGAGTGTATAGTTTCGGGACATGCCAGGTTCCAAAAATCTCAGGTTCAGAGTATAATAAGCGGAGTCTCAGGAGAGATAAAATAATAAACAATTGATAATCTTCCTTCACCTCTATTGGGTACACTCACAGCATCTGGCACTCTTGTGTTCTCTTAGGTCATGTGACAAGCCCCATAAGATTGCTCCCCAGATGTCCCATGGGGCACACCAATCACAGGCCTCAGCAGTTCCCAAGGGTCTGTCCCAATAGTTCCCAGGGGTCAGTTCATAAGACAATCAAAGAGGGCCACATATGTTATAATTTCATAAAGAGGTTATCCGTGGAATATTAATGAGTTTGAGTGCATTCTTTACACTGGTTAAGATATATTAATAATATGCTTTACCCCATGTCCCTGTTTATTCCCGTTTGATGAGACAGTTGTGGAGGTCCTCTGTCTGACTCTCACTTACATCACAGAACCAACCTATAATAAGAGAGGAAGTTTGGAAACACTAGTTCAGATTCCGTGTTTGGTATTCCTGTAGAAATATATTTGAAGACGTGGCACTTGTCCAATAAAGTCATGGCCCCCCTGTAAAAACAGCCAAAGAGGACAACTGTATTTACAAAACTTTCTAGTTAATTGAAAAGAGATAATCTTTCTTATCTGTTATCCACATAGGGTACTTGTAATGACTCTGCCTGTTTGGGTCACTGCGCCACCTTCTGCTCATATCCTGCGGTGCAGGACGCGTGTTCAGTTTGATTCCTTGCTTAGAGTTTTTGGTTGCACTGTGTGAACACGGCTCTAGTTCCGTAATTGAATTTCCACCACACCCAGTGGTGAACCTAGCCTCTCTGCTGTCTGAGGCGGATGATGAAAAGATGCCCCCACCCACTACTGAGTCCGGGGATACTCCAGCAGGTAGCGGCCTATTATTAAAAAAAAAAAAAAAGTAATTTTACTTTACCGATCGCGCTGCTGCTCCCATTGCCGCCTCCTCTTCTGCAGTAAGACATATGCGTATCAGAGATGGCGACATGATGATGCCAGCTGTGCTGAGACGCAGACATCTGAACCAGCCTGTGTTAGTTTAGGGAAAAAAAGTAAAAAAGTAAAAAAAAAATAAAATCGCCCGTGCTGCCGCCCCTCCGGAACCTCACCTCGCCTCAAGGTGTGGCGCTGACCACGTCTTCTGCCCTAATTTGCCTCTGTTCATGAAGTGGTTAATTCTAGTCTTACCGTGTGATTAACAGCCTATCCGCCTTTCAACTCCAGAGCGGGTTTTTCCTCCCTATGTATTCTTGGCTCACATTCACACTGGTGCTTGCTATTGCTTCATGGTTGCTGGTGTTTCTCTTGTTGTTTAGTTACTTGTATTCTTATCATGTCCTTGGCTTTCCCTATTGACTATACTTTTGGACTTCAATTTGGCTCTGCATTGCTCCACTGTTACTGGACCCTTGGCTAGCTGACCTCCCTTTGTTGTTTGTCTTGTCCGCGTTTTGTGTTTTCACATATATAGGAAGGGCCCATCGCCCAGTTGCCGCCCATTACGTAGGATAGGACCAGGCAAGCAGGAAGGAACAGTGGGGGGTTTCAGCTTAGGGCTCACTGTCTCTTGTGTCCCAGCTACTGGGGAATTGCTGTCCTACAAATTCCCTAACAGTACTACTGTTAAAAAAAAACAAACAAACACACTTTTTCCCAAAAATTTTTGGAGGAAAATGGGGGGGTGACTTGTAGTCCAAATGTGTTTTTTTTTTTTTTTTTTTGCAGGGATGGGGAATGCATGGAGGAGTGGGGTCACAGCATCACCCCACTCCTGCGCTGCTGGCTTCCTGCAGTGGCAATAATTGGAATGATGTGCAGTCCCTGGGCTGAGAGGACAGGGCGAACCAGCAAACCCATACCAGCATTCATTACTACTTCAAGGCCCCCCAAAATGTGAAAATAGTCCCCCAGGGTCTGTTCCCACCTGCCACGTTCTCTTCTTGTTGCAGGACCATTCCCATGTGGCGCTATCGCGGGATCCTTCCTTTTCCTGTGACAACCACGAACCTAATGAAGGCTCCCAGGTCTTTCATAGTAATATTACTATTGCAGTTGGTCTATGGCCCCCCAAAAAATTTGCTCTATGCATCCCCCATACAGCTGCAGGGCCACCTGTCAATGTGGCCTTGCAGCTGTTGCAAAACTACAACTCCTCCAAAACTACAACTTTTTCCCTATTTTGCTCCTCTAAAACCTAGTCTTATGGTCCAGGGTGTCTAGTAGTCTGAAAAATATGGTATAAAAATACAAACTCTTTGGGTTTCTCCAATACCTTCCCATCAATATTTTTGCCTTTTACCAAGAATTCCATTGTAAACCATACAAATTGCTGTTTTCACTCACCAGTGACCCAGCAGGGTAGGCTTTAGAGTTTATGTATCTACCTGAGACCTTTTATTCCACTCAACAGAGGCAGTGTAATGGTCTGGGTCTATTTCGGAGTCTTAAATTGCTACTACTTGGAAGGTGACTTACTTGCAAGGCTGGTAACATAGTCAGGAGGAAGCCAGTGGTTGATGCACAAGATGAGCATCAGTATTTGCAGAAGAGCAGGAGAGACCAGCTAGATTACCAGCAGAGCACAATAATCTCACAAGGCAGGAAGTGCAAGGCTGGGTTTATATAGGAAGTTCAATCAGAGAACAGGGTGAAACAAACCAGAGAGGTGGGAACTGAAACTAGAGGTACCGAGAACCAGGATCAGACCAGTGCAGGAGCTGTCCAAGAGGCTGCATTGCTCAGTTGCAAGAGCTGCAGCCTGGGACATTGAAGTCTTTGGGTTCAAGTCCTGATAGGCGGCGACTTCTATTAAATCTCATAGGAAGGACTCCTTGGGGTTCTTGGAGATCTCCCTAATGGCCAGATCCTTCAGCCTATACAGTATATATTTTAAAGCATAATTGCTTCTCCATTTACTCATTTAATACTTTCTTGGAGGACTCAGTGGACTCATCCACAATGATCCCCTTTTCTGCGAAAGCAGTACCTTTATTGTGATTGAACTACCACTATCAATGGAAACCAGACTTGCTTAGATATCCGAGGTTTTGTCTTACTGCTCCAACCACACACCTTATTCTATTAGTTATCCTTCTTTTGAAATCTCTGTTCCTTGCTTAACAAATTGAAATCACTGCACATTTATGTGTAGGACATGCAGTGGTTAAAATGTTCATAGCAGCTTGATATAGTGCTGGTCACCATCCCCGAGTAATGATGGACTATTTTTAATTATATTTGGAATGCTAAATGACACATAATCTCAAAGTGATGCAGTCTGGAAGGACCAATATGATATTTCGATGCCACATGTCCTACAATATTACTGTGCTGCACATCTTTGCTTTATTCTGGAGAGCTTAATGGTTACTTTGGTGCAGAATGGATCTACATCATTGCAGACATCATTGATGACTCTTCCATGGAGCTTAGGCCCATTGACTATTCAACATCCATATTCTACCCACCTTTGTTTCAGTGGTTCTACTTCTCTCGTATTCTACACTTTGACACTTCCAACTTTGAAGGAACCAAGGCTTCCGCTTCCATAGCATCTGTTGTTTAGGCACACCCAAATAATTATTTATCACATATTTTCATTTCCAATGACAGACTAAGCCCTCGTTCACGTCAGCGTTTGTATTCCGTCTGGGGGAGTTTGCATGAGGTCCCTCCTGAACGGAATACAAACACAATTGCAAGTGCTGTGCTATAAAAGCACACGGCCCCATAGACTATAATGGGGTCCGAGTTCTTGCTGCGCGCTGCCCGCACGAATCATGTGGATAGGAAAGTAGATTATGAACTACTTTCCTGTCCACAGGATCCCTGCGGAGATCTGGCGGCAAGTGGGTCCATATGTTATTGCACCAGCGCTTGCACTTGCGTTTGGTATTCTGTTAGGGGGGGGTCTTCATGTGGACTCTCCCCAAACGAAATTCAAATGCTGATATGAACGAGGGGTTAAAGATCAAAGATTTCAGCTCTGAAGCCTACAGAATTATGAATGCAGCTCTAGACATTCACATAGGTTTTACTCAATACAAGTTACATAATGCAATGCAAGACAATTCATCTTATAAAAACGATTTTGTTCTATATCAGCACTAAAAAATGGCGTTCAAAGGTGAACATATGCTTTAAGCAGACAGTAAAGCTTCCATATCAGCGTCAAAAGACTCATACATAACTCCTGGCGCTTACCTTTCTCCTTATGTCACCATTATTTGTCTTAGGAATTCAAAAGTATTTATGCATTCAATATGTTAGCTGAATTCCATACAAAAATAGAATGAAAAATCTAGGACATCAATCTTACCGGAGAAATCAAGAGACAGGGGAAGGAAACCGTTCGGAGTCTATTCAGCCATGGATCCCGAGCAACGAGGAAGACCATTTTCTTTCTGCTGTGGAAAAACACACAGCAGCAGTAACAGCAGATTATCATAATTACACACTGATCCGTGCAATAAAAATATACAGGCAGTTAAAATGAATTAATTAGCTAATTTTATTGTCCATTCAACAGTTAGCCTGACGATGGGTAGCTTGCTCTGGGATTGTCTCGAGTAAGCAAAGCCGCATTCTGCAAAATTAACCCCTTCCTGCTTTGTAAGGCTTATGACAATTGTAGAATTATTAGGTCGATTATACTTCTTTATATTATTTTTTATGTAAATGAGGTTAATGATGCAGGTATTTATTTATTTATTTTAGTCAAAGCCAGAATTGTCAAGTAGTCATTTTTTTGAACAATGATAGTGAATTGGGGTATTCACATGTTTTTTTTTTTTTTTTTGACTGAGCGTCTTACATGTCCATCAAAGAAGATGACACACTCTGACTGTACTCATTGTGACAGACAAAGAAACAGGCATGGACTTTGTGTGCATAAGGCCGTAGACTATAGTCACATGACTTGGTTGTTAAAAGTGGACAAATCAGTGTTTTTTTTAATAGCCATTTTGCATATTTTTTGCATCTGTACCATGCCCGTTGGCGGTGGTCATTTTTCACTATTGTATAGATAAGGCTTTAGGGTTTTGGTCAGTAACTTAATGTATAGTGGAAAGATCTGTCCCTGTTCTGTTTTAAAGGGGTATTCCCAACTGGCTTGTTCAGCAACCTGCATGCTGTGCGCTCTCTTCACTTCCTGGTTTTCTCGGTATATTGGTGGGCGGGGTTTCACTTGCTCTGCTATCTCTCTTCATAGCAGTTGTTTGCAGTCAGTAATGAGGGATTGGTTGTATATAAATTAGCACAGTATCACTTGAAGATGCACAATATGAAACAGATGTAGCCAGGGCCGCCATCAGGAATTTTGGGGCCCCATACAGCCTAAGTGTCTGCCCCCCCCCCATTTTAAAACTACCTTATTTTGCGACATACCGATTCTGTATTACATCTCACTTTATTTAGCAGCATTACAAGGCTTAATCAGATTCTATTTTCAGGTAAAATCTGCTCCGTGTGACCGCGCCTATAGAGAGCCAACACCATTTATAAGAGCCCTCCTAATAAATCCTCAGGGCTTATTCACATTGTGTTTTTGGCCTCCCTTGCCGGGATACGTTGGTAACCAGTCAGAACCAGCTGTCAACTTATCCCTGCACGAAGAACTGGCCATTAAAAAAAAGGTGGGCCTGCAGTTCTCCGTGCAGGGATAAGTGGGTAGCTGATTGTGACTGGTTACCAACGTATCCCAGCAAGGGAGGCCAAAAACGCAATGTGAACACTCCTTTAAAGTGAAAGTCCCACCCCCAAACAGGCTGCTATGCTAGTAGCATAGCGGCCTACATCATTATTAATACAAAGCACACATACCTTTGGAGGTATTATGTGCTTTGTAGTTCTCCAGCTAAAAACTTATATATTATTGCCCCAGTTCCCTCTCCACAGTGCTGCACACCTGATGCCCCAACAATCCCCCTTCCCCCCGTCCACCTTCTAACATCTTTCCACTGCCCCCTGTACCCATACCATTTGAAGAACCAAAAGAGGGACAAAATGTGCGGCGCGCAAATTTAGCCCCACCCACTGTTATGTTGACTCCACCCATTCTCATTAATTTTTCATGTGCCCGCACACAGTATAATCCTCCTACAGTCACACGTACATTATATGTCCCCCCTCTATCTCTCCCCCTGCTTCATATACACCCTTCATCTGCCCCCAGTTTCATATCTCCCCCTCCATCTCTGCCCCCAGTTTCATGTCCCCTCCATCTCTGCCCCCATATTCATGTCCCCTCCATCTCTGCCCCATATTCATGTCCCCCATCTCTGCCCCCATATTCATGTCCCCTCCATCTCTGCCCCCATATTCATGTCCCCTCCATCTCTGCTCCCATATTCATGTCCCCTCCATCTCTGCCCCCATATTCATGTCCCCCATCTCTGCCCCCATATTCATGTCCCCTCCATCTCTGCCCCCATATTCATGTCCCCTCCATCTCTGCTCCCATATTCATGTCCCCCATCTCTGCCCCCATATTCATGTCCCCTCCATCTCTGCCCCCATATTCATGTCCCGCCATCTCTGCCCCCATATTCATGTCCCCTCCCATATTCATGTCCCTCCATCTCTGCCCCCATTGTCATGCCGTCCTCTCCATCTCTGCCCCCATATTCATGTCCCCTCCATCTCTGCCCCCATATTCATGTCCCCTCCATCTCTGCCCCCATATTCATGTCCCTCCATCTCTGCCCCCATTGTCATGCCGTCCTCTCTCTGCCCCCAGTTTCACGTTCCCCATTACACTGACTGACTTACCTTCTCCTTCGTTCCCTCGCAGCTCTCTGCGCGCCTCTCTCTCACTGGCGCACAGTTATAGACGCGATGTGACGTCATCACATCGCGTCTACAAGCCAGTAGTGGAGGCGGCGAAGCGAGGAGCTGACACAGGTCAGCTCCTCGCTTCAGCCGCATATGTGACAGCGAGAGAGGCGCACAGCGGTGAAGCAAGGAGCTGACCTGTGTCAGCTCCTCGCCTCGCCGCTGCCGGCTACTGTAGACGCGATGTGATCACATCGCGTCTACAAGCCAGTAGTAGCGGCGGCGGCGAAGCGAAGAGCTGACACATGTCAGCTCCTTGCTTCAGCCGCGTATGTCTTCAACTCAGATCTGCGTCCTCTGGATGCAGATCTGAGTTGAAATAGGACATACAATGACTGCTACGGGCGCCAGGGGGCCGGCACACGGTGGCGGGCCAAAACCGGGCCCCCCCCCATTTTTCAATTTGGCCGGGCCCCTGACGCCAGTAGCAGTAGTACTGGCCTATCGGCGACCCTGGATGTAGCAGACCTAGATTTGATTGCAATAAACTCTGTTTGTAGGTCTGTGTTTACATATAGAGGTACTGGACTCCCTATCTCAGCCCTTATCAGCCAAATTCAATTAAACCAACTGATAACTGGAAGAGCAGGAGATAAAGAGCTCAGAAATACTAGCAGGACTCTCACCTCCCCCCTCCCCTTCCCTTATATGAGAGCAGGAGCTGCATTACTTGTGTGAGGCAAAAGGAAAATGTTTGTTTTGGTACCATGTTAGCCAGTGGTTATAAAATATAAAAAACAAAAAAAAACAAAAAACTTTGCAAGTCTTCAGTAGGTGATACCTTTTTTAATGGCTAACTCATAATGATGACAGAATATGACGTTTCGAAGCTTTCCTCTGAGCTTCTTCTTCAGATATAACTAAAAAACACTTTCTAGAGGCTGCATATTTATGTACAACAGGACACATAGGGATAGGATTACAGGAGGGAGGGGGGAAGAGGCTTATTACTATATACTTATAACAACAAACAATCAATTGCCAGATCCCCCAGTTCTTATCTTAATTCCTATCTTAATGATTTGTATAAAAAGACAGAGGCAGAGAGATAAATAGCTCAGAAATACAAACACTGAGCACTCCGCCCCCTCCCCCCCCCAAGAGCAGGGAGCTACGTCACTTGTGAACCGAGGAGATAAGCTCATCACCAGGCCCCTGGTTATGGAAATGCAGTGTTAACAATGAAGTGAATAAATTAAAATAGAGGCCAAACAAAGCAGTTTTGATAAAGCAATGTATTTAGGAAAAGTCTTAAATCCACATAAGCTAGAAGTATAGATAGGATCCTTGAGATGGGACAACCCCTTTGATGTCTCCTGGTTTGGGGTTTTGGCACACAATCACTAACCTACACATTGATGTGTGAATAAAAAACGGTAGTTGCAATTTTACCAAAAAATCCTGTGCGTATAACTCCCCTCATTCAATTTTTATAACCAAAAATGGCCAAGAATAGATGGGTCAATCTAGAATAAATTTTCCTTACTCATGTCAGGGATTTTTGTCAGTACCACAATTAAAACTGAATGCAGGGCGTGAGGGGCAGAAACACCCCTCACAACATAGTGCTAGGTTGCTTGAGTAGAGGATTCCTGAAGATACAGACAAAAAGAGTGAAAAAGGAAAGATAAAGCTCCCTCTCAGCTTGGAGTTCTGTATCAAGGCTGCCACTCATGTGGCATCATCTTGGGAAAAAAAGTGCACTAGCTGGTAAGGATATCGCTGGGCAGTAAGGAATGCCCCTCTGACAGTACTAGGGCTAGGGACGAGTACTGTCGGGGTGGGGTGGTGGGGTGGGGTGGGGACCATTCCTCACAACCCAGCTAGACTGTCATTAACGCACTTCTGACCGCATGCAGAAATCAGTAACAGCACCAGTATCTCCAGCCTTGGGGCATGTAACAAGAAACCTTGTCGGCTTTCTAGCGGTATATAAAACCACATGTGCATAAGTCCCACTATGACTACACTAAATAAACTTTAGCAAATTAGTCAATTAAAGTATATACTAGAACCTAAGCTAAATATAGCTCAAATTATTTAAGGCTTTCAGTCTATTTTACTTTTTATAGCAATTCACATTACAAAAGAAACATCACTGAATAAAAGTATTGTCTTTCTTTAATTAAGTGAGACATTCTTTATTGATCTATACTGATATCTTGGACATTCCAGAGAATTAAAATGCCTTCTATGTCACTGAATGTCTTCCTGAATAATAATGGGCACCAGGAGTTAAATGTGCTGAATATACGCGATATAATCCCTACCAATGCTGATTTTGTGGCAGGAATACTAAAATATTGAGTCAATGACTTTTCCGTTTATTTTCACCACTATGGTTTTCAGTGTGTTCAAATAGATGGACACCTCTCCCTGCCTTTCACCCTCACTGTCTTCTGTGTCATGCTTCATAACTTCATTGACAAACTGGAGACTTTGTGCTTCCATCTGTGAATACGTATACTATATTCTAAGAGACTAGACTATATCTGTGCAACTTATTCCCAATGAACATGTAGATGTGTCCACTTAACTGATCTCCAGTTTGCTTAAGGATGACAATTTATCCTGAAACCACTTCAGAGCAATATTACAACATGGTAGCTAGAGATGGCTGAACCGATCCATTATGAGCCGGATTTAATCCAAATAGACCAAATTGTTCAGTTTTTAATGAAACTGGATACTTTGTAATTTGTCACGGTTGAACTAAAATGGCCAACGCAACATATATTTGTGCAGTGAAAATACAGAGGAGACACGTGTGTGATGTTGGCTGCTGTTCTGGCATCACCTAACATCACTTGATAGTCTCTCAGCCAATGATTAGGAGGGGGAACCTTACAGTACTGATGTTACAGATACAATAACATTTTATCGAAGGAAGACAGCCATTTTGGTATGTGTTCAAGCAAAGAGACTCTTCTGTTATCATCAGTCACTTCATTACATAATCCAAAGCAATAACTTAATTTTCTAATGGGATACAGTAGCAACAGCGTAATAGAACTACTGAATACTAGGAGGAGAAGTGGAGAAAAGTTTCTTTAGATTTGATCAATTGCAGGCAGATAGGTAGAGAAATCATAGGAGTGGAGGGAGGGAGAATTTCTGTACTGAGCTGTGAGCCTGACTGCAGCAGTTTGAGAAGAATATGCAAATCTGTCTTCCATGATGTAATTTGGAAGACAGTGCCTTAGTCATGCAGCCCAATAGAGGGTGCTGCCTGAGAATATGCAAATCTGTCTTCCATGATGTAATTTGGGAGACAGTGCCTCAGTCATGCAGCCCAATAGAGAGTGCTCCCTTTAACATCATGCCCAACCTTCCCAGAGGCCTTGGCTGCATTGCAATGATATGGGATTTTACCAAGTACAGTCTCTCAGCCGAGGACAGGTGTTTCGATCTAATTGGATCTCTTCAGCCCGGCGCAGAGAAGACTGACTTGACAGAGGTGAGAGGCTTCTAGACAGGGTTAAAGGGGATATCGTCACTCCTTAGGGAGAGACCACCATATAGGTGTGTGGAGTCTTATTAAGCCATTTTGTGCTCGACTGTGCAAAGGAACATGGGAAGAATATGCAAATCTGTCTTCCATGATGTAATTAGGAAGACAGTGCCTCAGTCATGCAGCCCAATAGAGGGCGCTGTCTGAGGATATGCAAATCTGTCTTCCATGATGTAATTAGGAAGACAGTGCCTCAGTCATGCATGATATACTAAAATAGATCTCCTCTTTAAAGGGGTTATCTCAGTAAAGATATTGATGGTATATTGCTAAGATACTGTATGCCATCAACATTCAGTTGTAGAAAGCAAACACTTATCTCTAGAAGTCTCTTGTTGGCTGTGTTTGGCTTTTTCCAGGGGCTCCATAGTTACCCCTTTAAGGCAGCGGTTTGTTTTCCCCAGAATTACAGGTACTTTGTTATATAAGCCTTATCTGTAAAACATTCATAGAATACAACTTTAACTGATATCACCTAAAACTATTACTGCTGCAGCTGCATCCTGTGCTTTTGACCAGAACGCATTGAAAACACAATGTAATTATGATTTCTTTCAATATCATCAAAAGATGAAGAGGAAGTCGATATTCCGTAGCAGTGTAATTTGTTGTACTTGTATGTCCAATGCCTTGCATGACAAATCGAGGTCAATGAATGGCAGCCTAATGAAGCCAGTTGTTGCTACCTAGTAAAACCTGATGTTACCATATATATTTAGTATGATCGGAGCATCCCACATGCATCATATTTGGAGGGCATCCACGAGCTGTCACAGACGGATTTGGCAGATGCCTGCAGCCTGTGGACAATGTTCCATCACAGCAGCACGGCAATCACAAAATCACATAGTAGCTTGGAGCCAAGACTCAGCCCTGGGTTATGTGCTTGAGACGTAGACCATTAGTCAATTTCCCTAGAAATTAAATGATTATAGATGTAAATTTCACTTCAGGAGTGACGGTGTGTTTCTAAACTCACTGGCATTTGGGCACGCTCCAGTTGTAATAAGCTAGCCCACGTTCAGCTTTAATTTCCTTAAACCACTCAGGGCAAAAGCTGTTTAGAAGATTCTTGGCAGCTTGTGCTAGCAAAAATGCAGAAGAGAAAAAAAATGAAAGGAGGGGGAAATGGAAAATGCCTTAAAGTTTCCTCAACAACTGATATAAACTAATGGAAGAGATGAATGATGTCATTGATAGATTCCTCCTGCAGATCTGTCATCTTCTGGTGGCATGGATGGATAGAGCACAGGATGAATTATCTTCCTGCACAGAAGGAACCTTTGTAATATGTCCATATTAAATGACCGTAAAAGGGTTTTTATATTTGGACTCTATATATTTATATAGAATAGCTTATTTCAAGTCTTTGGCTTCTAGATAGGGCTAGGGATATTTTGATGGGGATTATGTATGGTTTCTGGCAAATGCCTTTCTATTACTCACCCTGCTGTGATTTCACTGAAAGATCCATTGCTCTTTGCATCGCTCCTCACTGAGATGTATGTGCAACAATCTGTCACTCATCTCATGCCCCGCTCTGCACACAGCCTCTGTAATGTAAATGTGTTAGCCTCACTTAACTGTGTAGAGTGAGGGAGTTTAGTCAGTTGTGAATAAGTCCAAAGATGTATTTTCAAGGATACAGACACGCTTCATAAAGTATATCAGTTCAAAGGAAGCCGCATTGAGCCGGTGGTATCAGCACCTTATTTGTTGTGTAAATATATGTACAACTAACCTCCCAGAATTCTCTTTGCCTAGTTCTTATATATACTAACAAAGCAATTACTACTCTGGGATTGCTCTTTAATATTGCACTGGAGGTTTGTTATAAAAGCTCAGGTACCTCTGTGTTCCCGTTAGATAAAAAATAGCATTCACTATTGGTTCCCATTTTGGGTACCTATATAAGTTGTGACATCCACAGAAAAAGGTGGTAAATGTCCAAGACCTGCACTGATCACTAGACCTGCTCTTCTCTAATTTTTTTTTTTTAAATGTAGATTGTGAGCCCCACATAGAGCTCACAATGTACATTTTTCCCTATCAGTATGTCTTTTTTGGAATATGGGATGGAAATCCATGCAAACACAGGGAAGAACATACAAACTCCTTGCAGATGGTTTTTTTTTTTGCCCTTGGTGGGATTTGAACACCAAGACTCCAGTGCTGCAAGGCTGCAGTGCTAACCACTAAGCCACCGTGTGGCCCCTCTGCTATTCTCTATTTGAAACCCAGGGGCTGAGTTGCTAGAGAGTAGTGTTGAGCCGATCTTCAGTTTTCAGGATCGTTTTTAAAATCCGATTTTCGATCATTTTCCAGTCAATCCCAATCGTGATCGTGAAATTTGCTCATTTGCCGATCGGGATCCAATCTTTCCCGATCACTCAACCCTAAATGAAATAAGTCATAGGTAGGGTTGAGCCAATCTTGAGTTTTTAGGATCATTTTTAAAATCTGATTTTCGATCATTTTCCAGCCGATCCCGATTGCGATCGTGAAATTTGCTCTATTGCCAATCGGGATCTGATCTTTTCCGATCCCAATCTCTCAGCCCTAAATACAATAAGTCATAGGTAGGGTTGAGCTGATCTTGAGATTTCAAATTCAGATTTTTAAAATCCAATTTTCGATCATTTTCCAGTAGATCCTGATCCCAATCGTGAAATTTGCTCAATCGCCGATCGGAATGCGATGCTTCATGATCACTTAACCCTACTAGAGAGTCTTTCTAACTGAGATAAGAGGCTTGGAATCACATTTATAGTGATCACAGGGGGTCCAGGGGGTTTAAACAGACATCAGGTAACAATTATCCATTGTAGGGCAAACTCTTTAATGAAAAGAAAAAATACCATCTCCTCAGCCGGGAGTAAATATGGGATTGTATATTTTGAATTGTCAAACTTAATCTTGAAGTATAAGATTAGATTACTCTATTGTTATGCCATGTTTGTCACGCCAGAACTGATAGACTTTATGATGAGCCAACTTGTTGACTCCGATATTTTGCCTGGACATCCACCTGTTGGCTTTGGAATGGATGGATGAACTTGATTTTGTATTTTTCCAACTGACATGACACTCACATGATGCAGTCTGGAAATTTTCTTGGCAGAGAGGCTGCTATCAATGAACGGGATGATGCTGTTTCTCTTTATTTTATTTTCATGGTTAGGGCAACATGGTGGCTCAGTGGTTAGCCTTGCAGCGCTGGAGTCTTGGGTTCGAATCCTGCCAAGGACAACATCTGCGAGGAGTTTGTAAATTCTCCCAGTGTTTGCGTGGAATTCCTCCCATACTCCAAAGATGTACTGATAGGGAAAAATATATGTATTCATCATGGTTGATTCTTGTTTCGAACCAGTAACCTTGCACTTAAGAATCAACCTAATAATACACTGAGCTATTTGGAAATGTGAGGAAAGGTTGTAATTTGTAGCACTCAAGAAGGAAAAGATTTTTCCATCACCAAGAACAAAACAGTAACAATGTAGTCACATGACAAGAATCTGCATAATTAATCATATGCTAAATAGTTGCAAGTCAAATTTTTGTATGAGACAGCTGAGATGATTGTCTATAACATGATGGCATGGTGGATGGTGAGATATGGAGCCTGAAATTCAAAGATTCTAAACATTGTTACCCTTTTTGCTTATCAGTGTAATAGCAGGCAGCTGGCTGAGGAGGAAGGAAGTTTAAATATGTCTCCTCAGCCAGTAATTGGACAAGACCAGAGAACTCTGACATTGTAAAAGCTTCTCAGGTCAACATAGAAGCTTAAAAGCAACAGCAGCATAAACATTTTTTGAGAAATTCAATTGCCACGTATGCTGCAATTTTTTTTTAAGTGCAAGCAACTTTTATCTATTCAATTATTCTTTGTGTGGAAATGACCCTGAGCCCTTTACACCTCATAACTTTACAGTAGCTCTGACCTTCTCTTACAACTATGATACGACTGTCATTCTTTGTATCCTCTATGTCCAAATAGGTATGAGTGTCAAGAGATGAGTAGCTTTAATCGTATACTCTTCTATGATATCACAACATTACATGTTATGTATCCTCTCTGTATAGCTAAGTAAACTTCAGTGCACACAGAGTTTTTTGGTGCTGATTTTAAAGTTGAATGCTCCTCAAAATTAGCCTCCAAAAAACCCTCCCATTAGAGTTATATTGGAGGGTTTTTTTGGAGGCTGATATTGAGGCAGATTCAGCGTTAAAATCTGCGCCAAAAAACTCTGTGTGGACTGACCCTAAATGTTTGTGATTTCAACCTGACAAGGGTTTTGCTAGAATGTTGCAATAAAATGAATAAACTTTGTAATGCATGTTGGTAAAGAAATATGTTTCCTTCTCCACTTATTAGGGCCAGTTCACACAGAGTTAACGGGCGCACATTCTGGCACGTATACATGTGTCAGAATGTGAGCGCTCAAAACAGATCCCATTCATTTCAGTGGGTCATTACGAGCGTATAACGCGTATAACGCCCATTGAAATGAATGGGATCTGTTTTGAACTCTCACATTCTGACACATGTATACGTGCCAGAATGTGCGCCCGTTAACTCTGTGTGAACTGGCCCTTAAGTTGCATTACATTTACAGGGATGTCTATGGAAAGATATGGAAGTTGTTAGAAAAGACACCTAAAAAGCTGCATTTGAGAAACTGAGCCACGCTGTAAGTCAAGGGGCTCCTTTAATACTACTACATCTGGTCAGATAATGCTCCGACTACCACTGCACAGAATGACATAATAAATCAATTTTCTAGTTGGCAGCAGTTCCTCCCCCTTCCCCTTCTCCAGAGACTTCTGTGTGTGACGATCCTTTGCAGATACACAGTCTAAGTTAAGGAAGGTCATGTGATGAGAACCAGCACCTGGCCCCTAGGTCTCTCCTCCATATCCCTCTTCCCCCTTGTGCTATGGGATCTGACTTTCTATTTTAAAACCATGGCACCAGAAATTAGTGTTGAAAACAGAAAAGGACAGATGTGTAAAGAATCCTGGGGACCAGGTGCTGGATCCAATGGCTTGACCTAGGAACAGTCCAGAATGACTAAGTACAGCATATAAGTATCTATAGCCAACCCCCAAATGTACACACCTGAACCTGCTTTCTCTAAACTGCTGAGACTCGGTTCACATCTGCATTCGGGTTTCCATTCGGTGAGTCCTTTTGGGGACCCCCTGAACAGAAACCCATATGCATTAAAAAGCAATTTCCTTGGAAACCTGCGGACCCCATAGACTATAATGAAGTTTGTGTGGTTTCCACTCAGTTTTCGCACTACAGTAAACATGCGGAAATAAAAAGTGCTGCCTCACAGCTTACTTAATGTTCTCTATGACGTTTGCGTATCTGGCCAGTGCCCCAGGGATGGCGGCATTTTTGCTTACCTAAGCCAGTGCAGGACAAGCTGTCCTGGACTGGCTTAGCACCGAGCAGTGGATTAGGGAGGCCACTGAAGCAGCGCTGCTCCAGCAGCCTCCCCTCATGCTCAGGCAGAGAGCAGGTCCTCTCCGTGTCTGCTCTCTGCCTGCGAACGGCGCTAAGCCCCACCCCCTTCGCTTCGCCCTGCCCCCTTCGTTCCGCCACGCCCCCTTCGCTACGCCCCCTCCTCCCGGGAGGGGGGGGGGCGGCTTTCTGTCGTTCGCCTCGGGCGGCGAAAGGGGTAGGTTCACCCCTGTATCTGGGTTACTATTTATTTAGGTAATCACAATAAATACAAATCATAAAGATCATAAAAATCTCTCTCCTTTTTGATGGGACCTGTGAATAATTCCCTATTTTTTAAGAACTGTCTAGTAATGTAAAGACAGTCGGTGACCTGATGCTCTTCCTCTCTTCTACCAAATCCCTAGCTCTTTTTACCTCTGTCTCTTCTCCCCTTATTCGCACACACTGACATGCTGGTGCAAACTGAAAACACAGCTTAGAAATCTCTTCAAGCATTAGACAGAGGCAAGGGAGTAACATGTCTGCTAAGTTCAGATACAAACAGGTAATGGGAATTTGGAAAAACAATTGCAACGTAGAGTTAAATGGAGTTCCCATAGAAAACAAAAGCAGAATGGACTGAACAAAACCCAATGCTCATCCCACTGTTCCCCCACCAATTTTAATCTCTTTATTTTAGCGAGTGTATTCCAGGCCAGTAAAATGTTCCTTATTTATTTAATGGCATTCTATTCTGTGAAGACCTGAAGGAATAACATGAACCCCTCGCTACACACACAATGTTCTGCCTCTTTGGCTCGCATGTTAATACGCAGCACTTAAACAGCTGGTTCACTAATTCTTAATGACTTCTTCAAGAGGACAGAACATGTAGAGATGCTGAAAGTTTTATAAACTTTTTTAAAGAATTTTCAAATTTTTTAAATTATATGTTATCAAATCAGCGAAATCATAAAATAGACGGAATGAACAAACCTATACCAATTTTTTGTTTTTTTACTTTTAATTCATTTATTTCTACAATTGATCCTAAATTAGTGATAATTATTGGAGAAAAATATTATCAGTTCCGTTAAACAGGACCGGTAAATTCTCCCTACATGTCATTTTTAGTAAATAAATACTGTACTCGTATTCTCTATAAAATAGCGATTCTGGAGAATCTATTTTTAGAAGTCTGTGTTGTTCAATTCCTCAGTTAGAGCTCATTCACATCTGCATTTTGGTAATCCATTCTGGGGAGTCCACATGGGGACTCCCCCGAACGGAATACCAAATGCATTGACAAGCGGTGTGCAGTGAAAGCACACAGATCCCCATAGACTATAATGGGATCCGTGTGCTTGCCGCAAGATCTCCGCAGGGAACATGTGGACAGGAAAGTAGTTCACAATCTACTTTTCTGTCCACATGACTCATTCAGAGATCTTGCGGCAAGCACATGGACCCCACCATAGTCTATGGGGTCTGTGTGCCTTCACTGCACATGGCTTGAAAATGCGTTCGATAGTCTGATCGGGGGTTCCCCATGCGGACTCGCCAGATGAATTACCAAATGCAGATGTGAACCAAGGGTAAGGCCGGGGCCACACGTGTTATAAGTGCCACTGTTTGCAGGAAAAAAAAAAAAACAGGCCTGTCACAGTTTTTCCCGACACAGAAACGCATCATGTTTTTCTCTGCAGAGATTTTCACAGAAAGTTTTCTAGCTTTTTGAAAAAAGCAACTTGTTCATTTAAACAATAATGCTTTTTTGCTGGATTTTCTGCAATGGTTAGTTACATGGGGCCTTAGCCTATAAGGCCTGGTTCAAATCTGCGTCGGTATTCCATTCGGGGGAGTCCGCTTGGGGACCCCCCGAACGGATTACCAAACGGAATGACAAGCGGTGTATAGTGAAAGCACACGGACCCCATATACTATAATGGGGTCATGTACTTTCAGCACGGTCTCTGCACAGAACATGTGGACAGAAAAGTAGTTCACGATCTACTTTTCTGACCACATGACTCTCCCGAAAGGTTTACCAACGCAGATGTGAACCAGGCCTAAACCTGTGCTGGGACGCATGCCAAACTCATAACACACAGTTATTGATTTATTCATTTTTAGGAAAAAGCTCCTGAGTGGCTCCCATTGATTTCAATGGGAGACGTCTGTAATAGACAGATATGAGGGGGCAGATATAGGTTGGTGTAACTCACATTACTTATAAGAGGGGTCAGCAACCTTCGGCACTCAAGTTGCTGTGAAACTACAACTCCCAACATGCTCCATTCACTTTCATGGGGGTTCCAAGAACAGCAGAGCAAGTATACATACTGGGAATTGCTAGTGGATTGTTATAGAAACTTGATAGGCGCTGTCTATCCTGGATAAGAGAGCAAGGATCCATACACCATTTTACTACAGAGACTCTATGCTCTCTGTATCCATATACCTTCACTAAAACACTTTATCGTTAACTTAAAATCAACAGGAATGGACTAGAAATATTATATTAAGTGTTAATAATATTCACCTTTTATACTGTCCCTTTAATATCTTTGTCCATCTGAAAACTGCAGCCTAAGCTTCGCTTCCTTTGTAGAACACTTTCTCTTATGATCAGTGACCCTGCTTTGAGCACAATGACTTTGCAAGTTATCTTATTGGCAAATGTTCGGCTCTCCCAATAGAGAACATTTGGTATCATGTCAATTAGACAGTACTGCACAGTGTTGAACAATACAACCTCGATGTATGCCAACTCCAAACTGCTTGCAAGGGCTTAATTTATGTAAATGAACAGGGAAAAAAGAACAGTACCCCAAAGGCATGGAGGTCATGTGTGAACCAGAATTGTTAGTGCCCAGTAGCTGACTTGCCATAATAAATATGCGATAACTGGGACTTGGATTATTCGAAAATTAAAACAGAAGAAACCTTGTTTAATTACTCGGCAATTACTACAGGTTAATCTTATGTTGTAAAATTCTAATTCTGCCTTAAAGAAGATATCATCTAGATAACAAGACTGATATATGAAATAGGAATGTGCCTTATTAAAACATATAATTAAAGATTTTTTTTTTATTATTATTTTAATTTCTATGTCTTGTCAATCTTATCTTAATAAAATCATTGATTATTGGGGTCTGATCAATACAATATGATGGATTCCAGAAGATGGCAGTGACAGTCAAGAAAACGCCGGGCCACTTTGTTTCCCATTAGCCATCTTTTATAACATTCTGTAATTATTAAAGATTTTGCATAAAAATTAAGTACAAAGCATCCAGATAAATTATATACGATACCACAATGAGATCAGCATAAAGCAGAGGATGATATAGGAAGTAGAGATGAGTGAGTAGTACTCGATCGAGTAGGTATTCGATCGAATACTACGGTATTCGAAATACTCGTACTCGATCGAGTACCACTCGCTATTCGAATGTAAAAGTTTGATGCAGAACCAGCATCGATTGGCCGAATGCTATACAGTTGGCCAATCAATGCTGGTTCTTCTCCTACCTTTAGAAGTCTTCTCCGTGCAGCTTCCCCGCGGCGTCTTCCGGCTCTTCATTCACTCTGCCAGGCATCGGGCCTGGTCAGAGCCGACTTCGCATGTCTGCTTGTAGTTCGGGCATGCGCAGTCGGCTCTGCTCAGGCCCGATGCCTAGCAGAGTGAATGAACAGCTGGAAGACGCCGCGGGGACGCTGCAAGGAGAAGACTGCTCGGAGGATCCAGCCCGACCCTCACTCGTGGACTTGGTAAGTATAATTTGATCGAACGTTGCCTACCCCTGAAACAAGCATTTTCCCCCCATAGACTATAATAGGGTTCGATATTCAATTCAAGTAGCAGAATATTGAGGGGCTACTCAAAACGAATATCGAACTTCGGACATTTTACTGTTCGCTCATCTCTAATAGGAAGCGGTATTCAACATCATCAAATAAAACACATTAACCAAAATAACAGTCATGAAGGTAGACTAAAGAGAGACCCAATAGGGTTGTGACAACTTATTTCTAATTAACCAAAACAGGACAACAAAGAAAGGAGGGTGGGATAGTGAAGAAGGGAAGATGGGATGGGAGAGGGGAAGGTGGGATATCAGACTTTTTACCATAGCCTGAGGATGTACACAGGGGTCTGAAATGTCTTAAGTGATTCGGTCGACCAAGCCACACAAAAGCTGAGGAGGACGGGAGGTGGAACACCCTTGAGGGGGCTGATATATCCCATTTCGGGGACATAACAGTTGTAGAGCATGAAAGTGTTTTAGGAGTAACTTAGGAACTCTGTCGAATATTGGAACGCTAATCATTAACTCCTAGGTTTCTAATGAATTGTGTTTCCTAGAAAACACAAAAGAGGCCTGCAGGGAATGAACAAGGGTATTGTCGAGGGATATGTTCAGAGCCACACTCTTAGACATATTTAGTTTGTAGTTGCTATATGCGCTATTTTCCCAGATAAGATCATACAATGTTGAGAGAGAGGTTCTAGGCTGTGAAATATACAAGAGCACATCATCTGTAAAAGAAAAGCACTTAACTTGCCTGTCTTCTAGGAGTATGCCTTTATAATTAGAGTCCTTGTGTGTTCTATTTAGGAGATGTTTCATGACAATGACAGCATGGGGGAAAGGGGGTATCCCTGTTGTGTATCATTTTGGATTTCAAAGGGACATAATAATGTCCCATTGACTCTAAACACGAGGAGAGGAATATAAATCCTGAATCCACTGGAGCATTGTGTGGCCCAGACGCCTCCAAGAAACTTAAACCTCCCGGTCAAAAGCCTTCTCTGTGTCTAGTGAAAGTAGCATGAGCGGCCTGCCCAAACATTTTGCATGGTGAATGATGGTGAAGGTCTTCAGCATATTATTGCAAGCTTTTCAGGAGTGGGCAAACCCCACTTAATCCGGGTGGATTAGATCCCTCAGGAGGCACCCCAGTCTGTTGACCAGCAATTTGGAAAATAAATGATGTGGATTAATTAATGATGTGGATTAATTCCTAAACTGGGACTCCCTTGATTCTTATATTATTACGTTGATTTCTATTTTCCAGGATGTACAATTGTGCCATTAGCTGAAGTTGTCTAGGGATAACTAGTATGAATGACCACTTCTGTTGGTGGTAAGTTGAGTGTAACAGACAAGAGTTCAAGTTTTGAAGGTCTTGAGGACTTGATCCCAAATAGTGATCTGGCTCAAGAAGGTTTGAAAATCAGGGCGAAGTTCTCTTTATCAGAGCGTGAATTAGCAACCTCATAATGTTCTGGAGTTAAGGTATTGGTGGTGTGTGGCCTTAGAGCCTTATTGGCAGAAGGTCTAGTGACCATGTGAAGTTGTAGGTCTACGGGCGACCCTTTAGAGGTATCAACATATACAGTGGTATAAAGGCTGTTAGTGTTCAGAGCTAAAAGTGATGGGTATGTGGGTGTAATCTTAAGGTGCTGTTGTTCTTAAGGTGCTGTTGTTAGGTGAAGACTCAGTGAGAAGCATTTCTTCTACCTGTGAAGGCACGAGGATGAGACCTATTGTAGATGTGGAAGAAGATACTGACCTACCCAGCGAGGTTAGTAAGATCGGTGTCTGGAGATAGATGTCAGCCGGCAGCAGTGAATAAGCTATGCCTTCTGGTGTGCAAGATTGCATCAGAGCCTCTAGGATGGAGTCACTGTCCGAGGATGGTTGTGGGTCTTGTAAGGACTTGTAAACGTCCAGTTAGCATATTACCCCTATACGGCAGAACTAAAAATCTGTCACAGGAAATCTGGTCTGTATAGAGAAATGATTTTCTAAAAGAGTTGATTTTTTCCGAGAGGTTTCATGGAATACAAGTGATAATTCTTCCATACTGCCTTACAGTTAACATCTGGCTGTGGCGTTTTTTGCCATAAGTGCAATTATGCCTGTTAGTAAAGATTCCGCTACATGATCTGAACACAGAGGTGATTGTTCATCTTGACACTTGCAGGGCACTTTCATAGCTACAGTAGTTTGAGAACAAAACAACACTGAGCAGTTTTCGCTTTTCTTCCTCCATATGGCAGAAAAAGTTATATTTGCTTATGTTTTGCTACAAAAAAAGCATCATGGTCCAAAATTCTAGAACGATTAATTAAAATACAAATTAAAGAAAAATAAAAGGACTTTTTATGTGCTGAAAAGGTCTGGACCACTGGACGGAACAGCAATACCAGATGATAAAATATCCTATATGTGTCTGCGTGTCTACCTTCTAGGGGTGAGGGTATGACTGAATTACAGCCTTTCAAGGTTTTTGTTATAAGTTTGTGATATTGTGTTGGATTGGTTTCAAGAGAAATTGGAGATCTTAACCAAATTGGAGATCTGCTAAAGGAGGACATTTTAAAGGGAATTTATTAAGACTGGTGTTTCCTATGTCTAATTGATGAAGACTAGAGATGAGCTAGTAGTTAAATACTCGATATTCGATATTCGTTTCGAGTAGCCCCTCAATATTGGACTACTCAAATTGAATATTGAATCCTATTATACTCTATGGGGAAAAAATGCTCGTTTCAGGGGTAGACAACATTCGATCAAACTGAACATACCAAGTCCATGAGTGAGGGTCGGGCTGGATTCTCCGAGAAGTCTTCTCCACGCAGCGTCCCCGCATCGTCATCAGGCAATGAATTCACTCTGCCAGGCATTGGGCCTGGGCATAGACAACTGCGCATGCCTGCACTACAAAAAAATGGCCGCTTACAGTCAAAGCGGCCATTTTCTTGTAGCACGGGCATTCGCAGTCGGCTCTGCCCAGGCCTGATGCCTGGCAGAGTGAATTCAGAGCTGGAAGACGCCGCGGGGGCGCTGCGTGGAGAAGACTTTTAAAGGTAGGAGAAGAACCAGCGTTGATTGGCCGACTGTATAGCATTCGGCCAATCAATGCTGGTTCTGCATCAAATTTTTCCATTCGAATAGTGAGTGGTACTCGATCGAGTACGAGTATTTCGAATACCGTAGTATTTGATCGAATACCTACTTGATCGAATACTACTCGCTCATCTCTAATGGACAGCACACCAAAGATGTGTCACATGCAAGCCATTTTTCTGACATGGATGATACAGTAATTATAGTCAATTCTACAAGTTTATGTGGTACACCTTTAAGAAACTTATTCTATGTTTGTTGACTTGATGCTTAAATATGTGATAATGTGCAAGGTGATGTATTTGACATAGATGCTCCCAGCAGACAACCTTACGACAGGGCAGACAGACTTGTCTCATGAAGCTGGCGCTAGACTGCAAAATTTAATTGTTCTGGGCAAGTAATTTTAACTGTAATACCTGGGAATGAAATACAAGGTTAATTAGAAGGCATAAAATAAAAATGGCATAAGACAAAAACCATCTTATCAAGTTATGTATTTGTATAGCTGCCACTTGCGTTACACTCGAAGACTGTGCCTTCATTTGTTTTACTTGCTCCTTTATTTGCTGTGAACAAAGAATACAAGCACTTAGAAAGAGTCAAATGTGTGGGTGTTCAGTACTTTTCCTTTTGTCTATGGTTTATTTTACTTTTCTAACTGTGAAAAATAAAATTATTTCAGTTTTGAAGTTGTCCAGATAATACTTTGCTATAATGTTTGCCAAATCGTTGGTTGGCTCTGTAAACCTAAACTGTGGATCAGGTCAGTGCAATTGAGTTCTATTGGAAAAAAATTTTTGGAGGCTGATTTTGAGGCAGATTCAGCGTCAAAATCAGTGCCAAAAAACTCCATGTGCACTGACCCTAATAGAACAGGGATTCCATGTCCTCCAATGGAATGGTGCAACTGTTGTACCTATCTGCTGCAGCTCCATTTTATTGTATGGCACCTACTGTAGTTAGATAGCTAAGGTCAGCCTTCAACTACATCTGTCATAGATTTTAAATGGAAGAATAATGCACTTCATGGATCTAGAACGTAAGAATGGCGAGACTTATTTCCAGAATATTCACAAAGTTCACCTGCCTGTTAAAGGGGTTGTCTACTTTCAGACCAATATTGAAAGACAAATATTATTGTTTGCATAATAAAAAGTTGTAAAATTTTGGAATATGATTTCTATACTAATTCTTCAGTTTTCTAGATTTCTTGCTTGATGTAATTCATTCTGCTATTTCCAGTGGAAGGAACCTGGTTTGCTCATCTCTCTATAGCACCGCTTTCTTATAAATGGTGGAGTGATGATTTCAGGTTGTAGCAAGTTTGGAGGAAGGGGCTACAAGATTATTTACCTACAATGCTTGGTGCCAGGGGGTACCAGCAAGGTACTTTGCCTTAGCCAAGGTGTTTAGATAAAGGACAAGTGCAAAAAACTAAACCTTGAAGAAAATTATATCTACTCCTCCAGTGGCCCCTGTAGTCATAAAGCACTATACCTACACAGCAAAGGATCAAAATTCTACCAGAGTGTAAAAGAAAACTTTTTTTTTTTTTTTTAACAAAAACGTGAGCCAAACTTGAAACATGTTTGGAAACTAGAATGAAAAAAAAAAGTTAAATAAAAATTATCCTCATGTAATGTTTTCACCCCAAGCTTTCCTCTATCTACACTGTACTTATTAAAGAGAATTAAAGAGGACCTTTCACCATCTGGGGCACATACGGTTTAATACACCGCTAGATAGCCGACAGTGCGCTGAATTCAGCGCACTATCGACTTTCCCTTTCTGTGCCCCAGGTGAAGAGCTATCGGTGCCGGTACTGTAGCTCTTCACTGTCAGAAGGGCATTTCTGACAGTCAGGAACGCCCTTTCTCAAAGCAGTGTCTATTGTGCTGTACTGTGAGAGGTGGCGTTGCTTACCGCCCAGCGATGACGCTGAGCGGTAATGAACGCCCCCCCCCCCCCAGTACTCGTCCATAGATGTTCCTCATCGCTCTCACAGTACAGCACAATAGGCACTACTATGATGAAGGGCCTGACTGTCAGAAACGCCCTTCTGACAGTGAAGAGCTACAGTACTGGCACCAATAGCTCTTCACCGGGGGCACAGAAAGGGAAAGCCCACTGTCCGTTTTCTAGAGGTGTATTAAACCGCATATGCCCCAAATGGTGTAAGGTCCTCTTTAATATACCTGCCCTGTTATTTTTTGCCTTCTTTTCTTTTGTAATATTTTAATGTAACCATACTCACAGTAGATTGTACATAAATAGAAAAATGCGTTGTAGCAGTCGCCCTCTTTCATTTTAAGTAAAATGAGAGCTGTTTCTGCTAAATGAAACAGTATTTTCTCTTACTATTATTGCATCTCCATCCAAAAATGATAATACTTTCAAAATAAATTACAAAATGTTCTATCTGCATTTCAATGGCGTTAACATTCCTGTCTAGTGGCCGCAATGTGTATAAATCTATGTTATTATGGCACCTACCATAGGCATTTCTCCCAGATATTACTGTGCAATTAGAATACAGAGGTTATAATGATACGCATGGATAAACAGTAATGTGGTATTGGGGACATATGCAAAGACTGATACTATTTTTATAACACTGCACCTTAAGAAATGCCATTTTCTCCTCTTTATTAATGTATCCATAAAAACACCTGTGGGTGTTCTGTATATCAAAGACACATTTTTTATACATATCAACTTGCTGAGATTTCTGTATAAGTTACAATTGACAGGACCCCTGTAGAAAGAACTAGACCATCAATTAAATGTCACATTACATATTAAAATGACATACTGTATTACAACCCCCAACTAAGTCATACTAAGACCCTGACGTACATTTTGTATTGGCTATGCCTGGTATTATGCTATCAGCAATCCTATAGCAAAGCCATTTCACAATGTACAGAACAATACCTGGTGAACCCTAAATGGGATGTCAGCCCTTCAATAAGCTGAACGGTGGAGGAGATACCAGTAGTCATTCATCCACTTCATTGATGTTGATCATCTATAGTAAGGATAGGTCATCATTCATATTGATATCTCCTGAAAAACCCATTTAAAATATACAGTATATGGATATGTGCACACTTAACTGATCTCCAGTTTGGTTAAGGATTCCATTTTGAAACCAATAAGGTATTTAATAGAATCCAACTTGTTCTACCAAAAAAACCCAGGAGTGGGCGCATGCTCCCTCAAGGATGGCAAACGACAGGAAATGACAAAAAAAAAAGTTTTATTGAAGGATTATACATTTCGGGGTTTGTGTGGTTTTCCAAAACACTACCCCTTCATCAGATCTATATTTCTGGTGCTGTGAGGCAGACTGCTGTCGTTTGCCTTTCTTGATGAAGCATGTACCCACTCCCAGGTTTTTTTGGTAGAACAAGTTGGATTCTACTTGATGCCTTGTTGTTGTCAGACAGCCAATTCTGCCTGAATGGCTGTGACCCGTGTGGTTGCGACCCCTTCCACCTTAGCGACGATCCTGTCATCCCTCATCTCCTACTCTCCCCACTGAGGAATAAGTGATGTCCATTTGATTCAGAGGGAGGATTCTGGACCCACTATATTAACAATACCTTGATTCCTCCCATACGAAGCGCAACCCTCAATTTCCTGTCTTCCTCATCTAACATTTTGAAACCAATTCAACACAACATCACATGTTAACAAAAGTCTCGATTGGCTATAATCCACGTTGTGATAACTTTTCATGGCACCATATTGTGTTTAGATAAGCAGCTTACCCTGTGATACACATATCTGGATGTGTCTCAGTGTTAGGACTGTGCAGCAGGTGTGGCCAGGGGAGCAGGGTTGCAGCCTGTTCTGCTGTCACTTTTCAGACCAGCATGCATGGGGTTAATTCCCTTGCAGCCGATAGGTATGGTCGGTCTTCTGACTGAAAGAGGTGCTAGCCTATGAGAACCTGATGTGGGCACCTGGGGCTTGCTGGTTAGACCTGCCTTCCCTCTAGTTTAGGAGGCAGGTCTGTTCACCCCATGCCTTAGTCTTAACTCACAATTGTGATTGTCTGTGCAGACATTAGTTTGGCAGAGTGCTGCCTTAGCTAGGTAGGGCTTTACTTAAAATTATTTCCTCCAGTAATTGCCCAGGAAATTCCTACCTTAGCTAGTCTGAGACCTGTAGTGCTTCTACAGCAGGTGACTGTAGTGGGTGAGAGCCAGTAAGCTACTGGGAGCACACGGTCATACTTTGTGTTTGTCTTGCAATGAAGTAACTGCGAGACTTTAGAATTAATTTTAGCGGCTGCTTTGTACTTCAGTGGCAGGTAACAGGGAGCACCTAGTTTGTGGTGTAACCCGGCACTGAGGTTAACTTTCGGGCCTTGTTCACACCAGTGCGCACTGCAGTTCAGAGCTCAATTGGGCTCCGCAGGATATTCTTATTTAGTTTTTTGTAAAAGTATCCTGCTGACCGTAACACTCAGCTAAAGGAAGACACATCTACATATCTGTGTATTACTGTGTCATACATGCATGGGAACCTTTTTAGCTGACCCAATGTTCTGGTGACTCTGGCGGTATGGAGCTGCAAGTGACTAGTTATAGACACTAAAGATTCTCCTGAATTGAATCACTGCTGGTTATATGTTCATATTCATCTCTATCTAGTGAGTGTTTGTTAGGCTATGGTCACACCCTCAAGCAGGACTTTTCATTCTGCATTTTTTTAGGCAGAATCTGGGGGAAACACAGTGGACCACATTATAATCAATGAGTTCTGATGGCTTCCACAGGTAACCACTTTTTAAGTAGATTGGGTTTTAGTTTTTCGGGTCCCCAAGTGGACGGAGACCCCAATACAGGTGTGAACCTAGTGTTACCTTTGCAAAGGCTCGATGTTGTATCAAAATATTTCACTAGACGGGTACCTTTTTTGCTTTTCTGCTTTCAATATTGGTCACATTGGTCAAGATGTGATCACACACCAGCACCACTTACCATATTAAAATATTTCTATGAGGAACTCAAAATCCTTACAAGACCAATAAACTCATGATTTTAGAGAGTGATCCCTCTCTATTATTATGAATGGGGGATGCAAATCCAGTTGAGTGATAATATATAGATAATACCATAACCAACACTCACTGTATTGCAGAGTTCCTATGTACAGTCCTATGAAAAAGTTTGGGCACCCCTATTAATCTTAATTAGAGATGAGCGAACACTAAAATGTTCGAGGTTCGAAATTCGATTCGAACAGCCGCTCAATGTTCGTGTGTTCGAATGGGTTTCGAACCCCATTATAGTCTATGGGGAACAGATACTCGTTAAGGGGGAAACCCAAATCCGTGTCTGGAGGGTCACCAAGTCCACTATGACACCCCAGGAAATGATGCCAACACCTCTGGAATGACACTGGGACAGCAGGGGAAGCATGTCTGGGGGCATCTAACACACCAAAGACCCTCTATTACCCCAACATCACAGCCTAACAACTACACACTTTACACACTCAATACCACCTCTCTGACAGTAGGAAAACACCTTGAAACATGTGTATTTGGCACTTGCAGTGAGGAGAGCTTGTCACCAGCAGTGAATTTGGCCCTTGTAGTAAGTTGAGGTTGGCACCAACATTTGTTTTGAAAATCAGGGTGGATTGAGCCTCTAACCAGCAGAGTTTGGGCAAATTCATGGTGGAGGGAGCCTCTAAAAACCCCAGTTTGGACCAATTCATGGTGGAGGGAGCCTCTAACCAGCCCAGTGTGGGCAAATTCATGGTGGAGGGAGCCTCTAAAAAACCCAGTTTGGACCAATTCATGGTGGAGGAAGCCTCTAACCAGCCCAGTTTGGGCAAATTCATGGTGGAGGGAGCCTCTAAAAAACCCAGTTTGGACCAATTCATGGTGGAGGGAGCCTCTAACCAGCCCAGTTTGGGCAAATTCATGGTGGAGGGAGCCTCTAAAAAACCCAGTTTGGACCAATTCATGGTGGAGGGAGCCTCTAACCAGCCCAGTTTGGGCAAATTCATGGTGGAGGGAGCCTCTAAACAGCCCAGTTTGGGCAAATTCATGGTGGAGGGAGCCTCTAAACAGCCCAGTTTGGGCAAATTCATGGTGGAGGGAGCCTCTAACCAGCCCAGTTTGGACCAATTAATGGTGGAGGGAGCCTCTAACCAGCCCAGTTTGGGCAAATTCATGGTGGAGGGAGCCTCTAAACAGCCCAGTTTGGACCAATTCATGGTGGAGGGAGCCTCTAAAAAACCCAGTTTGGACCAATTCATGGTGGAGGGAGCCTCTAAACAGCCCAGTTTGGGCAAATTCATGGTGGAGGGAGCCTCTAACCAGCCCAGTTTGGACCAATTCATGGTGGAGGGAGCCTCTAACCAGCCCAGTTTGGGCAAATTCATGGTGGAGGGAGCCTCTAAACAGCCCAGTTTGGGCAAATTCATGGTGGAGGGAGCCTCTAAACAGCCCAGTTTGGGCAAATTCATGGTGGAGGGAGCCTCTAACCAGCCCAGTTTGGACCAATTAATGGTGGAGGGAGCCTCTAACCAGCCCAGTTTGGGCAAATTCATGGTGGAGGGAGCCTCTAAACAGCCCAGTTTGGACCAATTCATGGTGGAGGGAGCCTCTAAAAAACCCAGTTTGGGCAAATTCATGGTGGAGGGAGCCTCTAACCAGCCCAGTTTGGACCAATTCATGGTGGAGGGAGCCTCTAAAAAACCCAGTTTGGACCAATTCATGGTGGAGGGAGCCTCTAACCAGCCCAGTTTGGACCAATTAATGGTGGAGGGAGCCTCTAAACAGCCAAGTTTGGACCAATTCATGGTGGAGGGAGCCTCTAAAAACCCCAGTTTGGACCAATTCATGGTGGAGGGAGCCTCTAACCAGCCCAGTTTGGGCAAATTCATGGTGGAGGGAGCCTCTAAACAGCCCAGTTTGGGCAAATTCATGGTGGAGGGAGCCTCTAACCAGCCCAGTTTGGACCAATTAATGGTAGAGGGAGCCGCTAAACAGCCCAGTTTGGACCAATTCATGGTGGAGGGAGCCTCTAAAAACCCCAGTTTGGACCAATTCATGGTGGAGGGAGCCTCTAAAAAACCCAGTTTGGACCAATTCATGGTGGAGGGAGCCTCTAACCAGCCCAGTTTGGACCAATTAATGGTGGAGGGAGCCTCTAAACAGCCAAGTTTGGACCAATTCATGGTGGAGGGAGCCTCTAAAAACCCCAGTTTGGACCAATTCATGGTGGAGGGAGCCTCTAACCAGCCCAGTTTGGGCAAATTCATGGTGGAGGGAGCCTCTAAACAGCCCAGTTTGGGCACATTCATGGTGGAGGGAGCCTCTAACCAGCCCAGTTTGGACCAATTGATGGTGGAGGGAGCCGCTAAACAGCCCAGTTTGGACCAATTCATGGTGGAGGGAGCCTCTAAAAACCCCAGTTTGGACCAATTCATGGTGGAGGGAGCCTCTAAAAAACCCAGTTTGGACCAATTCATGGTGGAGGGAGCCTCTAACCAGCCCAGTTTGGACCAATTAATGGTGGAGGGAGCCTCTAAACAGCCAAGTTTGGACCAATTCATGGTGGAGGGAGCCTCTAAAAACCCCAGTTTGGACCAATTCATGGTGGAGGGAGCCTCTAACCAGCCCAGTTTGGGCAAATTCATGGTGGAGGGAGCCTCTAAACAGCCCAGTTTGGGCAAATTCATGGTGGAGGGAGCCTCTAACCAGCCCAGTTTGGACCAATTAATGGTGGAGGGAGCCGCTAAACAGCCCAGTTTGGACCAATTCATGGTGGAGGGAGCCTCTAAAAACCCCAGTTTGGACCAATTCATGGTGGAGGGAGCCTCTAAAAAACCCAGTTTGGACCAATTCATGGTGGAGGGAGCCTCTAACCAGCCCAGTTTGGACCAATTAATGGTGGAGGGAGCCTCTAAACAGCCAAGTTTGGACCAATTCATGGTGGAGGGAGCCTCTAAAAACCCCAGTTTGGACCAATTCATGGTGGAGGGAGCCTCTAACCAGCCCAGTTTGGGCAAATTCATGGTGGAGGGAGCCTCTAAACAGCCCAGTTTGGGCAAATTCATGGTGGAGGGAGCCTCTAACCAGCCCAGTTTGGACCAATTAATGGTAGAGGGAGCCGCTAAACAGCCCAGTTTGGACCAATTCATGGTGGAGGGAGCCTCTAAAAACCCCAGTTTGGACCAATTCATGGTGGAGGGAGCCTCTAAAAAACCCAGTTTGGACCAATTCATGGTGGAGGGAGCCTCTAACCAGCCCAGTTTGGACCAATTAATGGTGGAGGGAGCCTCTAAACAGCCAAGTTTGGACCAATTCATGGTGGAGGGAGCCTCTAAAAACCCCAGTTTGGACCAATTCATGGTGGAGGGAGCCTCTAACCAGCCCAGTTTGGGCAAATTCATGGTGGAGGGAGCCTCTAAACAGCCCAGTTTGGGCACATTCATGGTGGAGGGAGCCTCTAACCAGCCCAGTTTGGACCAATTAATGGTGGAGGGAGCCGCTAAACAGCCCAGTTTGGACCAATTCATGGTGGAGGGAGCCTCTAAAAACCCCAGTTTGGACCAATTCATGGTGGAGGGAGCCTCTAAAAAACCCAGTTTGGACCAATTCATGGTGGAGGGAGCCTCTAACCAGCCCAGTTTGGACCAATTAATGGTGGAGGGAGCCTCTAAACAGCCAAGTTTGGACCAATTCATGGTGGAGGGAGCCTCTAAAAACCCCAGTTTGGACCAATTCATGGTGGAGGGAGCCTCTAACCAGCCCAGTTTGGGCAAATTCATGGTGGAGGGAGCCTCTAAACAGCCCAGTTTGGGCAAATTCATGGTGGAGGGAGCCTCTAACCAGCCCAGTTTGGACCAATTAATGGTGGAGGGAGCCGCTAAACAGCCCAGTTTGGACCAATTCATGGTGGAGGGAGCCTCTAAAAACCCCAGTTTGGACCAATTCATGGTGGAGGGAGCCTCTAAACAGCCCAGTTTGGGCAAATTCATGGTGGAGGGAGCCTCTAAACAGCAGAGTTGTGGGAAAGCAGGGTGGAGGGAGCCTCTAACCAGCAGAGTTGGTGGAAATCAGGGTGGAGGGATCCTCTAACCAGCAGAGTTGGGGGAAATCAGGGTGGAGGGAGCCTAGTATTAGCAGAATTGTGCAACGCTTATGGTGGATGAGTATGAGGATGCGGAGGAATTGGAGAGGTTGAGTACAGACATGGAGTTTCATGTTGGGGTGCTTTACACAGGTGGGCACAAAAATGACGGCTCTACCCAGTGGTGGTTCATTTTTATCAAAGTGAGCCGGTCGGCACTCTCAGCTGACAGACGGGTGCGCTTGTCAGTGATGATGCCACCGGCTGCACTGAACACCCTCTCAGATAGGACGCTGGCGGCAGGACAGGACAGCACCTCCAAGGCATATAGGGCAAGTTCAAGCCACAGGTCCAACTTCGACACCCAATACGTGTAGGGCGCAGAGGGGTCGGAGAGGACAGGGCTGTGGTCGGAAAGGTATTCCCGCAACATGCGCCTATACTTCTCACGCCTGGTGACACTAGGACCCTCCGTGGCGGCACTTTGGCGAGGGGGTGCCATCAAGGTGTCCCAGACCTTAGACAGTGTGCCCCTCGTTTGTGTGGACCGGTGAGAACTTGGTTGCCTACTGGAGGAACTGCCCTCCCTGCCGCCAACGTCACATGCTGGAAACATCTCCATCATATTCTGCACCAATTGCCTGTGGCAAGCATTGATGCGATTGGCCCTCCCCTCTACCGGAATAAAAGACGAGATGTTGTTTTTATACCAGGGGTCAAGGATAGCAAAGATCCAGTACTGGTTGTCCTCCATGATTTTGACAATACGCTTGTCGGTTGTAAAGCACCCCAACATGAACTCAGCCATGTCTGCCACAGTGTTAGTTGGCATGACTCCTCTGGCCCCACCGGAAAGTTCAATCTCCATTTCCTCCTCATCCTCCATGTCTACCCATCCGCGCTGCAACAATGGGACGATTCGAAGTTGCCCGGAAGCCTCCTGTATCACCATCACATCATCGGACAACTCTTCTTCCTCCTCCTCCTCCTCCTCCTCCATTAAACGCAGTGAAGCGGACAGATGTGTGGACCTACTCTCCAGCTGTGACGGATCGGATGCTATCCCTAACTCCTCTGTGTGATCTGAGTTATCCCTGATGTCAATCAGGGATTCTCTCAGAACACACAAGAGCGGGATTGTAAGGCTCACCATCGCATCCTCAGAGCTCACCCTCCTTGTGGACTCCTCAAAGACCCGTAGGATGTCACAAAGGTCTCTCATCCATGGCCACTCATGGATGTGAAACTGAGGCAGCTGACTTTGTGGCACCCTAGGGTTTTGTAGCTGGTATTCCATCAAAGGTCTCTGCTGCTCAACCACTCTATTCAACATCTGAAACGTTGAGTTCCAGCGTGTGGGGACGTCGCACAAAAGCCGGTGTTGTGGCACATGCAGGCGTTGCTGGAGAGATTTTAAGCTAGCAGCGGCTACTGTCGACTTGCGAAAGTGGGCGCACATGCGCCGCACTTTCACCAGTAGCTCTGGAACATTGGGGTAGCTCTTTAGGAAACGTTGCACCACTAGGTTGAAGACGTGGGCCAGGCATGGAACATGTTGGAGTCCGGCAAGCTCCAGAGCTGCTACCAGGTTCCGGCCGTTATCACAAACGACCATGCCTGGGCCCAGGTGCAGCGGCTCAAACCATATTGCCGTCTCATCGAGGAGGGCATCCCTCACCTCGGAGGCAGTGTGCTGTCTGTCCCCCAAGCTGATCAGCTTCAGCACAGCCTGCTGACGTCTACCAACGCCAGTGCTGCAACGTTTCCAACTCGTAGCTGGGGTCAATCTAACAGCGGAGGAGGAGGCGGTGGCGGAGGAGGAGGCGGTGGCGGAGGAGGAGGCGGTAGAGGAGGAGGAGGAGGGGGGTGTTCTTCTCGTGTCCCTGCCAGGAATGTTAGGCGGGGAGACGAGGTACACCGGGCCAGTTTGGGAAGCAGTCCCAGCCTCAACTACATTCACCCAGTGTGCCGTCAGTGAAATGTAGCGTCCCTGTCCGCATGCACTTGTCCACGCGTCGGTGGTCAAGTGGACCTTTGTGCAAAGCGCGGAACTAAGGGCCCGCCTGATGTTGAGTGACACGTGCTGGTGCAAGGCGGGGACGGCACACCGGGAGAAGTAGTGATGGCTAGGGACGGCATAGCGAGGTGCCGCAGTTGCCATCAGGTCCAGGAAGGCGGGAGTTTCAACAAGCCGGAACGCCAACATCTCCTGGGCCAGCAGTTTAGCGATGTTGGCGTTCAAGGCTTGCGCATGTGGGTGGTTAGCAGTGTATTTCTGCCGCCGCTCCAATGTCTGAGAGATGGTGGGTTGTTGTAAAGAAACGCCTGATGGTGCCTTTGATGGTGCAGGAGAAGGAGATAAGACAGGACCAGGGGAGGATGAGGTAGAAGTCAACAAAGTGGCGGAGGCAGATGAAGTGGTGTCCTGGCTCGTCCTCTGGAGTGCATCGCCAGCACAGTCAGCAGTGGCAGTGGCAGAGGCAGAGGCAGTGGCAGAGGCAGTGGCAGTGGCGTGAACGGCAGGCGGCCTTTGTCCTGCCGTTGCTGCCTGCCACTGATTCCAGTGCTTGGATTCCAAATGACGGCGCATTGAAGTGGTGGACAGGTTGCTCTTCTCAGAGCCCCTAATCAATTTCGAGAGGCAAATTGTGCAGACAACACTATATCTGTCCTCGGCGCATTCCTTGAAAAAACTCCACACCTTCGAGAAACGTGCCCTCGAGGTGGGAGTTTTTCGGGGCTGGGTACGAACTGGTACATCTTGGGAGATTCCGGGTGTGGCCTGGCTTCGCCTAAGCTGCTGACCTCTGCCTCTGCCTCTAGCTACCCTTTTTGGTGCTGCACCTGCCTCAACATCCACACTACTTTCCCCGCTTGACATCCCCCCCTGTCCAGGTCGGGTCAGTGTCCTCATCATCCACCACTTCCTCTTCCAACTCCTGTCTCATCTCCTCCTCCCGCACAATGCGCCGGTCAACTGGATGCCCTGACGGCAACTGCGTCACATCATCGTCGATGAGGGTGGGTTGCTGGTCATCCACCACCAAATCGAACGGAGATGGAGGAGACTCTAGTGTTTGAGCATCTGGACACAGATGCTCCTCTGTTAGGTTCGTGGAATCGTGACGTGGAGAGGCAGGTTGAGGGACAATGAAAGGAGCGGAGAACAGCTCTGGGGAGCAGGGACAGTTTGGGTTATTGTTCTGTAAAGCTTCGGAATTTTGGGAGGAAGGAAGACAAGACTGTTGGGTAATAGGAGGAGAGGAGGCAGAGTCTGACTGGCTGCTGGACAATGTGCTGTAAGCGTTCTCTGACAGCCATTGCAAGACCTGTTCCTGGTTCTCGGGCCTACTAAGGTTTGTACCCTGCAGTTTAGTTAATGTGGCAAGCAACCCTGGCACTGTGGAGTGGCGCAATGCTTGCTGCCCCACAGGAGTAGGCACGGGACGCCCTGTGGCTTCACTGCTACCTTGCTCCCCAGAACCATTCCCCCGACCTCGCCCACGGCCTCGTCCAAGTACCCTTTCCGGGAGCCTTGCGCATTTTGAATTCCTAGTTAGAAATTGGCACTGTATACCAGTAGTAAAAATTGTGGGTGCACGTAACCCCAATATATTCTTTGAATTACCAGTCAGAAACTGGCACTATATGGCAGTAGCAAGAAATGAGGGTATTTGTATTCCCAATATATTCTTTGAATTCCCAGTCAGACAATGGCACTGTATACCAGTAGTAAAAATTGTGGGTGCACGTAACCACAATATAATCTTTGAATTACCAGTCAGAAACTGGCACTATATGGCAGTAGCAAGAAATGAGGGTATTTATAACCCCAATATATTCTTTGAATTCCCAGTCAGACAATGGCACTGTATACCAGTAGTAAAAATTGTGGGTGCACGTAACCCCAATATATTCTTTGAATTCCCAGTCAGACACTGGCACTATATGGCAGTAGCAAGAAATGAGGGTATTTGTATTCCCAATATATTCTTTGAATTCCCAGTCAGACAATGGCACTGTATACCAGTAGTAAAAATTGTGGGTGCACGTAACCACAATATATTCTTTGAATTACCAGTCAGAAACTGGCACTATATGGCAGTAGCAAGAAATGAGGGTATTTATAACCCCAATATATTCTTTGAATTCCCAGTCAGACAATGGCACTGTATACCAGTAGTAAAAATTGTGGGTGCACGTAACCACAATATATTCTTTGAATTACCAGTCAGAAACTGGCACTATATAGCAGTAGCAAGAAATGAGGGTATTTATAACCCCAATATATTCTTTGAATTCCCAGTCAGACAATGGCACTGTATACCAGTAGTAAAAATTGTGGGTGCACGTAACCCCAATATATTCTTTGAATTCCCAGTCAGACACTGGCACTATATGGCAGTAGCAAGAAATGAGGGTATTTGTATTCCCAATATATTCTTTGAATTCCCAGTCAGACAATGGCACTGTATACCAGTAGTAGAAATTGTGGGTGCACGTAACCCCAATATATTCTTTGAATTACCAGTCAGAAACTGGCACTATATGGCAGTAGCAAGAAATGAGGGTATTTGTATTCCCAATATATTCTTTGAATTCCCAGTCAGACAATGGCACTGTATACCAGTAGTAAAAATTGTGGGTGCACGTAACCACAATATATTCTTTGAATTACCAGTCAGAAACTGGCACTATATGGCAGTAGCAAGAAATGAGGGTATTTATAACCCCAATATATTCTTTGAATTCCCAGTCAGACAATGGCACTGTATACCAGTAGTAAAAATTGTGGGTGCACGTAACCCCAATATATTCTTTGAATTCCCAGTCAGACACTGGCACTATATGGCAGTAGCAAGAAATGAGGGTATTTGTATTCCCAATATATTCTTTGAATTCCCAGTCAGACAATGGCACTGTATACCAGTAGTAAAAATTGTGGGTGCACGTAACCACAATATATTCTTTGAATTACCAGTCAGAAACTGGCACTATATGGCAGTAGCAAGAAATGAGGGTATTTATAACCCCAATATATTCTTTGAATTCCCAGTCAGACAATGGCACTGTATACCAGTAGTAAAAATTGTGGGTGCACGTAACCCCAATATATTCTTTGAATTCCCAGTCAGACACTGGCACTATATGGCAGTAGCAAGAAATGAGGGTATTTGTATTCCCAATATATTCTTTGAATTCCCAGTCAGACAATGGCACTGTATACCAGTAGTAAAAATTGTGGGTGCACGTAACCACAATATATTCTTTGAATTACCAGTCAGACACTGGCACTATATGGCAGTAGCAAGAAATGAGGGTATTTGTATTCCCAATATATTCTTTGAATTCCCAGTCAGACAATGGCACTGTATACCAGTAGTAAAAATTGTGGGTGCACGTAACCACAATATATTCTTTGAATTACCAGTCAGAAACTGGCACTATATGGCAGTAGCAAGAAATGAGGGTATTTATAACCCCAATATATTCTTTGAATTCCCAGTCAGACAATGGCACTGTATACCAGTAGTAAAAATTGTGGGTGCACGTAACCCCAATATATTCTTTAAATTCCCAGTCAGACACTGGCACTATATGGCAGTAGCAAGAAATGAGGGTATTTGTATTCCCAATATATTCTTTGAATTCCCAGTCAGACAATGGCACTGTATACCAGTAGTAAAAATTGTGGGTGCACGTAACCCCAATATATTCTTTGAATTACCAGTCAGAAACTGGCACTATATGGCAGTAGCAAGAAATGAGGGTATTTGTATTCCCAATATATTCTTTGAATTCCCAGTCAGACAATGGCACTGTATACCAGTAGTAAAAATTGTGGGTGCACGTAACCCCAATATATTCTTTGAATTCCCAGTCAGACACTGGCACTATATGGCAGTAGCAAGAAATGAGGGTATTTGTATTCCCAATATATTCTTTGAATTCCCAGTCAGACAATGGCACTGTATACCAGTAGTAAAAATTGTGGGTGCACGTAACCCCAATATATTCTTTGAATTCCCAGTCAGACACTGGCACTATATGGCAGTAGCAAGAAATGAGGGTATTTGTATTCCCAATATATTCTTTGAATTCCCAGTCAGACAATGGCACTGTATACCAGTAGTAAAAATTGTGGGTGCACGTAACCCCAATATATTCTTTGAATTCCCAGTCAGACACTGGCACTATATGGCAGTAGCAAGAAATGAGGGTATTTGTATTCCCAATATATTCTTTGAATTCCCAGTCAGACAATGGCACTGTATACCAGTAGTAAAAATTGTGGGTGCACGTAACCCCAATATATTCTTTGAATTCCCAGTCAGACACTGGCACTATATGGCAGTAGCAAGAAATGAGGGTATTTGTATTCCCAATATATTCTTTGAATTCCCAGTCAGACAATGGCACTGTATACCAGTAGTAAAAATTGTGGGTGCACGTAACCACAATATATTCTTTGAATTACCAGTCAGAAACTGGCACTATATGGCAGTAGCAAGAAATGAGGGTATTTATAACCCCAATATATTCTTTGAATTCCCAGTCAGACAATGGCACTGTATACCAGTAGTAAAAATTGTGGGTGCACGTAACCCCAATATATTCTTTGAATTCCCAGTCAGACACTGGCACTATATGGCAGTAGCAAGAAATGAGGGTATTTATAACCCCAATATATTCTTTGAATTCCCAGTCAGACAATGGCACTGTATACCAGTAGTAAAAATTGTGGGTGCACGTAACCCCAATATATTCTTTGAATTACCAGTCAGAAACTGGCACTATATGGCAGTAGCAAGAAATGAGGGTATTTGTATTCCCAATATATTCTTTGAATTCCCAGTCAGACAATGGCACTGTATACCAGTAGCAAAAATTGTGGGTGCACGTAACCCCAATATATTCTTTGAATTCCCAGTCAGAAACTGGCACTATATGGCAGTAGCAAGAAATGAGGGTATTTATAACCCCAATATATTCTTTGAATTCCCAGTCAGACAATGGCACTGTATACCAGTAGTAAAAATTGTGGGTGTATATAGCCCCAATTCTATTGCTAGGGGACTTGCAGGGTATTTCTGGGGTGAAGGTGGGGGGGCACACCGTTGGAACGGGTATCGGGGTATATATCGGGTATACGGGAATACACTGACAGTGTATTCCATTCAGGATCCTGGGAAAGCTGGGTTGCGGCGATTGAGCCCGTCAGTGCCACGTTACACTGACAAGCTTCTCCCTGGAATTTAGCTCTTATAAGAGCTGTTGGTTGTCTTCTCCTTCCTATCCTAGCCTGTCCCTGCCTACCCAGAATCTAAGCCCTAGCTAGCTGGACGGAAACCTCCGTCCTCGGTGAATTGCAAGCTCAGAATGACGCGAACCTGGGCGGCGCTGTTCTTTTAAATTAGAGGTCACATGTTTTCGGCAGCCAATGGGTTTTGCCTACTTTTCTCAACGTCACCGGTGTCGTAGTTCCTGTCCCACCTACCCTGCGCTGTTATTGGAGCAAAAAAGGCGCCAGGGAAGGTGGGAGGGGAATCGAGTAATGGCGCACTTTACCACGCGGTGTTCGATTCGATTCGAACATGCCGAACAGCCTAATATCCGATCGAACATGAGTTCGATAGAACACTGTTCGCTCATCTCTAATCTTAATAATTTTTAGTTCTAAATATTTTGGTGTTTGCAGCAGCCATTTCAGTTTGATATTAGAGATGAGCGAACAGTGTTCTATCGAACACATGTTCGATCGGATATCAGGGTGTTCGCCATGTTCGAATCGAATCGAACACCACGTGGTAAAGTGCGCCAAAATTCGATTCCCCTCCCACCTTCCCTGGCGCCTTTTTTGCACCAATAACAGCGCAGGGGAGGTGGGACAGGAACTACGACACTGGGGGCATTGAAAAAAATTGGAAAAAGTCATTGGCTGCCGAAATCAGGTGACCTCCATTTTAGACGAATAGTGGATTTCAAATCCGGGTCATATGAGAATGTGAACTTTGTGACTATGAGACAGGGATAGCTGTACAGGCAGGGATAGCTAGGGATAACCTTTATTTAGGGGGGAATGTTATTAAAAATAACTTTTTGGGGCTCTATCGGGTGTGTAATTGTGATTTTTGTGAGATAAACTTTTTCCCATAGGGATGCATTGGCCAGCGCTGATTGGCCGAATTCCGTACTCTGGCCAATCAGTGCTGGCCAATGCATTCTATTAGCTTGATGAAGCAGAGTGTGCACAAGGGTTCAAGCGCACCCTCGGCTCTGATGTAGCAGAGCTGAGGCTGCACAAGGGTTCAAGCGCACCCTCGGCTCTGATGTAGGAGAGCCGAGGGTGCACTTGAACCCTTGTGCACCCTCAGCTCTGCTACATCAGAGCCGAGGGTGCGCTTGAACCCTTGTGCACACTCTGCTTCATCAAGCTAATAGAATGCATTGGCCAGCGCTGATTGGCCAATGTATTCTATTAGCCTGATGAAGTAGAGCTGAATGTGTGTGCTAAGCACACACATTCAGCTCTACTTCATCGGGCTAATAGAATGCATTGGCCAGCGCTGATTGGCCAGAGTACGGAACTCGACCAATCAGCGCTGGCTCTGCTGGAGGAGGCGGAGTCTAAGATCGCTCCACACCAGTCTCCATTCAGGTCCGACCTTAGACTCCGCCTCCTCCGGCAGAGCCAGCGCTGATTGGCCGAAGGCTGGCCAATGCATTCCTATGCGAATGCAGAGACTTAGCAGTGCTGAGTCAGTTTTGCTCAACTACACATCTGATGCACACTCGGCACTGCTACATCAGATGTAGCAATCTGATATAGCAGAGCCGAGGGTGCACTAGAACCCCTGTGCAAACTCAGTTCACGCTAATAGAATGCATTGGCCAGCGCTGATTGGCCAATGCATTCTATTAGCCCGATGAAGTAGAGCTGAATGTGTGTGCTAAGCACACACATTCAGCACTGCTTCATCACGCCAATACAATGCATTAGCCAGTGCTGATTGGCCAGAGTACGGAATTCGGCCAATCAGCGCTGGCTCTGCTGGAGGAGGCGGAGTCTAAGGTCGGACCTGAATGGAGACTGGTGTGGAGCGATCTTAGACTCCGCCTCCTCCAGCAGAGCCAGCGCTGATTGGTCGAGTTCCGTACTCTGGCCAATCAGCGCTGGCCAATGCATTCTATTAGCCCGATGAAGTAGAGCTGAATGTGTGTGCTTAGCACACACATTCAGCTCTACTTCATCAGGCTAATAGAATACATTGGCCAATCAGCGCTGGCCAATGCATTCTATTAGCTTGATGAAGCAGAGTGTGCACAAGGGTTCAAGCGCACCCTCGGCTCTGATGTAGCAGAGCTGAGGGTGCACAAGGGTTCAAGTGCACCCTCGGCTCTCCTACATCAGAGCCGAGGGTGCGCTTGAACCCTTGTGCAGCCTCGGCTCTGCTACATCAGAGCCGAGGGTGGGCTTGAACCCTTGTGCACACTCTGCTTCATCAAGCTAATAGAATGCATTGGCCAGCGCTGATTGGCCAATGCATTCTATTAGCCCGATGAAGTAGAGCTGAATGTGTGTGCTAAGCACACACATTCAGCACTGCTTCATCACGCCAATACAATGCATTAGCCAGTGCTGATTGGCCAGAGTACGGAATTCGGCCAATCAGCGCTGGCTCTGCTGGAGGAGGCGGAGTCTAAGATCGCTCCACACCAGTCTCCATTCAGGTCCGACCTTAGACTCCGCCTCCTCCAGCAGAGCCAGCGCTGATTGGCCGAATTCCGTACTCTGGCCAATCAGCACTGGCTAATGCATTGTATTGGCTTGATGAAGCAGTGCTGAATGTGTGTGCTTAGCACACACATTCAGCTCTACTTCATCGGGCTAATAGAATGCATTGGCCAATCAGCGCTGGCCAATGCATTCTATTAGCGTGAACTGAGTTTGCACAGGGGTTCTAGTGCACCCTCGGCTCTGCTACATCAGATTGCTACATCTGATGTAGCAGTGCCGAGTGTACATCAGATGTGTAGTTGAGCAAAACTGACTCAGCACTGCTAAGTCTGCATTCGCATAGGAATGCATTGGCCAGCCTTCGGCCAATCAGCGCTGGCTCTGCCGGAGGAGGCGGAGTCTAAGGTCGGACCTGAATGGAGACTGGTGTGGAGCGATCTTAGACTCCGCCTCCTCCAGCAGAGCCAGCGCTGATTGGCCGAATTCCGTACTCTGGCCAATCAGCACTGGCTAATGCATTGTATTGGCTTGATGAAGCAGTGCTGAATGTGTGTGCTTAGCACACACATTCAGCTCTACTTCATCGGGCTAATATAATGCATTGGCCAGCGCTGATTGGCCGAATTCCGTACTCTGGCCAATCAGCACTGGCTAATGCATTGTATTGGCTTGATGAAGCAGTGCTGAATGTGTGTGCTTAGCACACACATTCAGCTCTACTTCATCGGGCTAATAGAATGCATTGGCCAATCAGCGCTGGCCAATGCATTCTATTAGCGTGAACTGAGTTTGCACAGGGGTTCTAGTGCACCCTCGGCTCTGCTACATCAGATTGCTACATCTGATGTAGCAGTGCCGAGTGTGCATCAGATGTGTAGTTGAGCAAAACTGACTCAGCACTGCTAAGTCTCTGCATTCGCATAGGAATGCATTGGCCAGCCTTCGGCCAATCAGCGCTGGCTCTGCCGGAGGAGGCGGAGTCTAAGGTCGGACCTGAATGGAGACTGGTGTGGAGCGATCTTAGACTCCGCCTCCTCCAGCAGAGCCAGCGCTGATTGGTCGAGTTCCGTACTCTGGCCAATCAGCACTGGCCAATGCATTTCTATGGGGAAAAGTTAGCTTGCGAAAATCGCAAACTGACAGGGATTTCCATGAAATAAAGTGACTTTTATGCCCCCAGACATGCTTCCCCTGCTGTCCCAGTGTCATTCCAGGGTGTTGGTATCATTTCCTGGGGTGTCATAGTGGACTTGGTGACCCTCCAGACACGAATTTGGGTTTCCCCCTTAACGAGTTTATGTTCCCCATAGACTATAATGGGGTTCGAAACCCATTCGAACACTCGAACAGTGAGCGGCTGTTCGAATTGAATTTCGAACCTCGAACATTTTAGTGTTCGCTCATCTCTATTTGATATATCTAATAACTGATGGACACAGTAATATTTCAGGATTGAAATGAGGTTTATTGTACTAACAGAAAATGTGCAATATGCATTAAACCAAAATTTGACCGGTGCAAAAGTATGGGCACCTCAACAGAAAAGTGACATTAATATTTAGTAGATCCTCCTTTTGCAAAGATAACAGCCTCTAGTCGCTTCCTGTAGCTTTTAATCAGTTCCTGGATCCTGGATAAAGGTATTTTGGACAAACAATTCAAGTTCAGTTAAGTTAGATGGTCGCCGAGCATGGACAGCCCGCTTCAAATCATCCCACAGATGTTCAATGATATTCAGGTCTGGGGACTGGGATGGCCATTCGAGAACATTGTAATTGTTCCTCTGCATGAATGCCTGAGGATTTGGAGCGGTGTTTTGGATCATTGTCTTGCTGAAATATCCATCCCCGGCGTAACTTCAACTTCGTCACTGATTCTTGAACATTATTCTCAAGAATCTGCTGATACTGAGTGGAATTCATGCGACCCTCAACTTTAACAAGATTCCCGGTGCCGGCATTGGCCACACAGCCCCAAAGCATGATGGAACCTCCACCAAATTTTACAGTGGGTAGCATGTGTTTTTCTTGGAATGCTGTTTCTTTTTGGACGCCATGCATAACGCCTTTTTTTATAACCAAACAACTCAATTTTTGTTTCCAAAATGAAGCTGCCTTGTCCAAACTTGCTTTTTCATACCTCAGGCAACTCTATTTGTGGCGTACGTGCAGAAACGGCTTCTTTCTTATCACTCTCCCATACAGCTTCTATTTGTGCAAAGTGCGCTGTATAGTTGACCGATGCACAGTGACACCATCTGCAGCAAGATGATGCTGCAGCTCTTTGGAGGTGTCTGTGGATTGTCCTTGACTGTTCTCACCATTCTTCTTCTCTGCCTTTCTGATATTTTTCTTGGCCTGCCACTTCTGGGCTTAACAAGAACTGTCCCTGTGGTCTTCCATTTCCTTACTATGTTCCTCACAGTGGAAACTGACAGGTTAAATCTCTGAGACAGCTTTTTGTATCCTTCTGCTGAACAACTATGTTGAACAATCTTTGTTTTCTGATCATTTGAGAGTTGTTTTGAGTAGCCCATGATGCCACTCTTCAGAGGAGATTCAAATAGTAGAACAACTTGCAATTGGCCACCTTAAATACCTTTTCTCATGATTGGATACACCTGGCTATGAAGTTCAAAGCTCACTGAGGTTACAAAACCAATTTTGTGCTTCAGTAAGTCAGTAAAAAGTAGTTAGGAGTATTCAAATCAATAAAATGATAAGGGTGCCCATACTTTTGCACCGGTCAAATTTTGGTTTAATGCATATTGCGCATTTTCTGTTACTACAATAAACCTCATTTCAATCCTGAAATATTACTGTGTCCATCAGTTATTAGATATATCAAACTGAAATGGCTGCTGCAAACACCAAAATATTTAGAACAAAAAATGATTAAGATTAATAGGGGTGCCCAAACTTTTTCATAGGACTGTATGTACAGGGGCTTCTCTAACAGATGAATAGGAATGGGCATTCTTATTCTTGGAAAGATTTGGGGTGAAAGTGGTGGAACTCCCACTGATCAACAATTTATAGTATTTCCAATCAGTATTAGAGATGAGCAAATCTATTCAGTACAAATGTGTTGCAAATTTCCTTAAAAGTCAAGCGCTTCCAAAACATTTTGTATTTGTCCCAAATGGCAACTGAGCCTATCTGCATAACATTGTGCAAGAACGTTGCCATAAAACAAGCAAATAACCAAATTTCACAATTGTTTATTCCATGACCCTCCATTCATATTTAGTTTTATATAGTCAAAGTATAAGAAGAAATATTGTTGTACCATGTTAGATATTTTTGTGTCAGCAAAGGCAAAAGTATTGTAGGTATGATACCTTTATTCGGCAACCAGAAAAATTACATTTGCAAGCTTTCAGAGCACAGCGGCTCCTTCTTAATGTATCACCTCATATACTAACTGTCTTAGTGTAGCATCTTCTCAATGTTGTGTTCTTGGTTATTCATTTGTGAGTACTTGAAGAAGAAGCCTCTGCGCTTTGAAAGGTTGCAAATGAGTTTTGAACATACTGTTAGAATCAGACAGACTGAGCAGATAATAATCAGCAAGGTGGAATAATGGTTAGGCAGTGTAGGAGTTAAATGGCAGGCCGAGTCACTCACTTTAAGAAAATTCAACATCACTAGGTTTTAAAGCCCAATAAAATCCACGAAAACTTTATCCACAACTCTGACTTCACTTACAATTCCACCAGAAATGTCCTACTGCCCACTCAGGAACGCCAACAAACTGCCCTCTTTGGGGATTCATTTTAAAACCTGCCCCCATTACAGTTAGCCACCCGTCAGTTTCCTAGGACTGTTGGCCGTATCACCCCTTGGCTGATCACTGTTTGAACTTAGGTTCTCTGGGCCCATCAAAAGTAACAATTAAGAGGGCACCAATATCTACACAGAACATGTTCATGTCCACTATTAATGGTACTGTAAATTTCCCATGATCATTGCATATAATCACTGTGGCCAATAGGTTATGTGCACATCAACCCAAAGAAATGTTGTAAACCCCAGGGGCAAGTGACTGGTCAACTCCAAATGAGATTGTCTTCTTCTGGACTTTTAGGACTGTGTTAGAACTTGGGCCTTCAGTAAAATCCTTTGGTTCCGAGTTGGGCTAGTACAGTCCTACAGGAACATATAGATTGTGACCTGGAAGTCATTCTAGTCTTTGACTGAGTCTATACATGGTCGGTAGAGCGCAGTTAGGTAAATTTATGGCATTGACATGTAATTCAAGTGCAGCCAATGTCTGTGTTGAACATAGACTATAGTATGAGTGCAAGGGATAACCAGCATATTGTAGGTTAACACAGCCCTGCAGAAAGTGCTGCATTGCAGCCAAATACTGACTGGCAGTGACGGCATTACACAGCTCTCGCTCTATTGAAAAAAATAGAATTTGAGTTTTTCTTCTAGCCCATCAAATAGAATGTGCCGAGAACATAAAAACATGAAGCCAATTACAATCACAAAACCTATTTCCTTCCTTCTCTTGTGTTGTTGTATTTTTTTTAATGTATAAAGAGGAATTTATTAACGGATTCTCGACTTGGCAGTTTATTATGTAAATTGATTCCGTATAATGAAATCATAGGGCCATTTATTAAACTTACAACTGCCGTAATTATAAGCCTTTCACTGCCAATACCACGTCCTGGACTGACTGACAGATGGCAAGGAATGCCTGCTCGTTGGTAGCGGGAAGGTTTCTTAATTATCTCATTATTTCAACAAGTCATTGGTATTTGCGCCTGACACGTGGGATATGAGAGTAGGTTAGGACGGAATTTTATTAATGCTGCATAAGAGCTCGAGAATATACTGAACAAAAGGCAATAGCATCCTTCATACCGGAGCATTTATGGTCCACGGTATATCCTCCCCCACGGTTATTAAGAGAAATTACAGGAAGCAAAGTAATTAAAGGAGCAGTTTAGGAAATCACTTTGTCCTCCCCCATCCACAAATGAATATTCTAAACTGCGCAGAGATGAGCGTCTCGTAGACTCTAAATGATGAACAACACAATTAATATTCTTTACCGCTGGTTAAAATTAAAAGCAACATTGATTAGGCACAAAAATACTGATTTTTTTTTTTTTAATTTTCCCTCAACAGCAGTTTTATGCTTCAATATATTTTATTGTAAAAAGCTTTTAAAGAGACAATGGCTTAGCTAGGTTCTTCTACAGGAGGGCAAACAGTTAGTTACCTGCATGAGCCACGTATGTAAATATTGTATCTGGGCCCTGGTGGCTTGTGGCACCCTTTAGATCTCCCCCCAGCACTCAAATTCCAAGATATGTACCAGATTTATAACTTGAAGCTCCTGCACTCCAGTGCAAAATCTGTACCTACCTTGTGCAATTGAGAATACTGGTATATTTTTTGGGGAAGAGGAACTTTTGGGACCCCCTCAAGATCCAATAACAGCTGCTACTTCTGCACTCTAGCATGTACCCAAAGTGGGGAATATAGCTTGGTGGAAGTGGTGGACCCAAACTGTCAAGACAGAGATACAAAATGTGCAGCAAACCGGTTTATTAACAGGAAAATAAATAAACCTTGACTTCAGGTACAAAATGAGCAAAACAAAATACAGCCTTAACTTCAGGCAAAAACAGAATAAAAACCTGCTTGTCTGAGCAACTCACTAAACAGTCAAATTAATCTAACTATACATGTGGCTTACTACCACCCACACAAACAAAACAAGCACAATATTGTCTCACCGCACTCAGGGTTACAGGACAGAACAATACACCTTCTCTGACTACATGGAACTGCACTAGAATGCAAGAGCTGCAGCCTTTTCTGCACCAATAATGAGCCAAGGATCTATACCCGGAGCTGAGGCCTACTCAAGACCCGCACTGGGCCACACATAAGATAAAAACCTGGAGGAGATATAGCGAGATTACAGCGCCCTTCCTGTCACCTTCTCACACCAACCACCACCCTCTTTGGTATTTCCATGGGGAACATGTATTTAGTGCTCTAGTTCAAAAATATATTTTTTCAAGAATAGACAAATATTTTTTTACTGGGTGACCAGTCTGTAAGCAATTCCTCCCTAAATTTTGAAAAGCTGCCAGCTGTTCCTCATTGATTCCTGGTTTGGTGGGAAGAAGTGACCATGCCACAGCTTAACTTATCTTCTCTTTCCTGAGAATAAAAGAATGGGGTGTTGACATTTCACACACTCAAACCTTCTGTCAGGACCTTAGTTGTTTGTAAAAGTTTGTGTGTTTTTTTTGGGGGGATTCGAGCCGGTGTTCTGTGGTCCTTTGGTCGGTTTCTTGCTACTGTGCTATTCACTTGGATGCTGGGTATCTGTCTTTGATGTTCGCTTGGTCTCTTGACGTGAGCCTCAGATGTTTGACATTCTCATTAGCCTAGCGGGGCCTGTATAAGGCAGAGGGCTGGCTTCTGTCTTTGCTGGGTTTTGTTGTTTCTAACCAGAATCCTTGGCCCAACTAGGAGGAGTTATTTGGAAGTGGTGTGAGTTCATCTTGTGAGAGTTTGTTTTCTCTCTGCTTTGCTACTCAACTCTTGTCCTACTCTTTCTGGTTGCCTGACACTGTCTTTGTCTTAGTGAGGTTTTGCTTTGGGTTGCAGTTTATTTTGCCCCTGTCCTGTGTAACCCTTTCCTCACTATTTCACTGTTCCTCTCCTCATTCTCCTGTCGTGTGTTTATATTGTGCTGTATGTTTGCTTCCCAGCACATCCCATCCTGTTTGTTTCGGTTTGCAGCTGCACCTTTATTTCAATAGGGGTGCCCACCTTTAGTATCCCCAGTCCCTAGCCTTTTGCAGCTCTCTCCCTACTTATCCGTTAGGTCTTCTTGTTTAGAGAGGCAGAAGTTGTCGGGGCCAGGACTAGCTTGGGAACAGCTGACCAACACCATCAGACAGGGCCTAGTCAGCCGCCGTCGTGCCAGGGAGAGTTTCCTACCCCTATTCCCTTAGAGGTGCATGCTGCATTCCGTCTTCTGTGGTTTGGGCATAGACACTAACGTGACACCTTCTTTTCCCAGATATTCTCTGTTGACGGGTAATGGAAAGGCCCCATACACATGGTAGGTCGGCTTTCCTTTACATACTGTATATGAAGGTCTTAAAGCATCTAGAAGAATCATCCACTGTCTGACAGTTCAAAGACTATTTTGACAACTCCCCCAGGAGTAAGTGGAGAGAGCAGCACATTCATTGGCACCTCTCCATTCATTGAGGTCACAAGATGAGGGTCAGGTAGAGGTAAATTTAGGTCTCATAGGGGAAGGTTTACTGTGGCTATGTTATAAATGTCTGAACCTTTCATCTAAGTCTTACTAATGCCAATCTAATTGTTGTCTTGGTCTCTTCTTTTCTGACATTATTTTTAATGCTTGGACCTCTCCAGGTCATGTCTCTTCTATGTTCTTGTCTCAGTGAGTCCTTTCTGATTTTCTTACTCTGATTGCTATCTACGCCCCACTATTCATGATGGTTTCTAGCTGACCTCACAAGCACACAATTAACACATGTTCTTTATTGCAAGTTCTATCATCTACAATATAAGCAGGAAACCTTTGTTATATATTTGAATATCTTATATTCAAGCAACATAAAAAAAACTCATTGAGAAGAAGTGCTAGATGGCCTAAATAAGATCCCTTAATACATCTTAAACTACATATATATATATATATATATATATATATATATATATATATATATATATATATATATATAGCCAAAAAATGCATCAAAAATCTCAAGTACTTTTTAAAGGGAAGTTTCCAGGTCCATATAGCATGCTGAAGCAAAAAAAAAAAAAAAAAATTGTATTGTGTAAAAAAAAAAAAAAAAAAAATGGGTTTGCTGATTCTCAAAACAGAGTTTTTTTGTCAGCAAAAAAACTCAATGTGAACATACCCTAAGGGTAAGTTCACACTGAGTTTTTTGGTCAGGATTTTGAGGCTGTAATCACCTCAAAACCCTGACCGAAAAGACGGCTCCCATTGAAATTCATGGGAACCAGTCAGGAGCTTTTTCCGGGAGCCATTTTTTCCGACTCCCGGACAAAAGAAGCGAGGTGCTCATTCTTCAGGCCAAGTCACTTCGCGATTTGACCTGAAGAAACTTCCTCCTCCGGACTAGGCCCATTCATTGGACCTAATCCGGAGCGGAGCACGCGGCCAGATGCCATTGCAGTGCACCGGCTTTCAGTCACGGCTACGCAGCTTTTGTATCGGAACTTGAGGTGGAGGCCTCCTCAGATTCCGATCCAAAAAACTACATGTGAATTTACCCAAAGGGACAGAGCAAAATGTTGTTTTTATTGATATCCTTTTTGGCAATGACTGATGTTCATTATTATATGACTTCTAGGGAAAGGAGGATGATTGAAGCTTTTATTTAGATTTTGAACTTTTAAAAACTTTTGTAGCCCCGTAAGGGCCTTAACCTTGTGATCATTATTTCACTAATACCATAGATTGCAGCTCAATAGGATTGACCACTTTGGTTGAAAAAGCCATAAGATTAAGGTGAGTGTTGTCTTCACTGAATTACAAGTAAATTGATGTATATTTCATAGTGGACCTGCTTAAAACTGTTATTCAGCTGCTGCTCTGTGGGTTGGATCACTTTCGATCATATACTGTATTAAGTCTTCAATATGAGAAATCCCTTTAAAAGAGTTTTTTTTTTCCATCTCCCTGTCTCTACAGCATTGCCTGCTGTCTCTTTTTCTAACTTCCTGGCTTCTTCAGCAAGCTGGTGGTGACTTTTCCTGTGTGATGAACAGGAAAACATGAAGTATCTCAGTAAATATAGACTTTGCCTTTACCAAGAGAGATTATTTAATATGACTTTGCCTTTACCATGAAAGATTATTTAATATGATTACTAGCAATCAATCAATATTAGTCATCAATATTAGATCTAAAAGTGTTTGATATCAACTGCTTCGTGGCAACATGGCTGCCCGTGATATTTACTTTGAAATATGTGGGGCAATGGTGCAGTACCTAAAGCCAATACTATATGTTGAATGAAAATGTGTAAACATTACCAGGTGTCGACTCTATTATGAACCCTTTCTCGACAATGCAATGTAGTGAAAAATACTGATGCCTCTATCACAGGTTGCCTAGCGCAGCCTGCAATAGAAGCAATTGTATGATAATCCTCAGAGCCTTCAATAGGCTCCAAGCTGTCATAATAATGGATTACCAGCCCTGGATCTCACCCCAAAATCGTGATGCTGCGATAGCTGGGAAAATGTTGCCTCAAGTTGTCAAGGGGGTTAAGGCCCATGATCAGGGAATTGACAGATCACAGGCATTGCTGCTGATTCTCCACTGTATTATAGAGTGGAGACCTGGTGGCTATGACTATTGAGTGGCCGCCATATTTAATTACACAACATCCAGCATACTACAACTACATACTACAACATACTTGTAAAGTGTTAATTGACCTATCTTAAAGATTGGTCATCAATTTTAGATAGTTGATAACCACCTTAAGATGAAATTGGAAATTTGCCTTTCTTAAAACAGAAGGCATTTGCATGCTCTCTTGCATTAAGGTGAATATTTGCAGATGTAGTGTGAGCAGTCGAGGGTTACTTTAATGTATTTTAACTGCAGAAGGGTTTAGATTAGTAATTGTAATAGGCCTGTCTATAAAGATGTGTCTTTAGGGTTCGTTTAAAGCTGTAGAAATTGGGAGTTCATCTGATTGTCCAGCATAGAGCATTCCAGAGAAGTGATGCAACTCATGAGAAGTCTTGGGTTTCATCATTTTCAACACCATCACCTGAGTGTTAATCCTGCATTCACAATCAAGGGTATTCCAACCACTATCAGCAGTACCAACCGTGAAGAGTGCCAGAGTATCTAGTAGAAATCCTTGCTACTGTGACTACAACTACTATTACTACTTACTATTACTGCAATTACTATGACCTACTAATGTATATTCTGGATCTCCCTGGACAAGATCTAACACCATTCCAACACCCATGTACCCCTCCTACTCATCACAGCCCTCTGATAAGATGTAAGGCAACTGGATGGAGCAACTTTTCTGCTGTAGAATGGAAAAAATTATTAAGCCCAGCACCATTGGCTAAGCACTAGAGATGAGCGAGTACTGTTCGGATCAGCCGATCCGAACAGCATGCACGCATTGAAATGAATGGAAGCACCTGGTACTTCCGCTTTGACACCGGCCGGCCGCTTAACCCCCCGCGTGCCGGCTACGTCCATTCATTTCAATGCGTGCGTGCTGTTTGGATCGGCTGATCCAAATAGTACTCGCTCATCTCTACTAAGCACCCATTCCCTCAGTTGGTCTCCAGGTGCATACCAGGATGCTGTATGCTGACTATCATTGAGGCAACTATATATGTTCCTTACTGTTATCATTTATTTCTAGGGTTAGTGTTACTTTAAAAGGCAATGAATTGTAATTGGTCTATGCAGGACTCTGCCAAAATTGCAAGCGAAAACAATATTCACCATATATTATATTAAGTTGATTTTTCCGACTTTGCTGTAAATTTTCTGGACACAAGTTCTCATTTTATTGTGTTCATTCTTTGTTTGCCTTGTTGGGGAATAAAATGAAGCTTTGTAAATGAATAATAATACTATTAATAATGGTCTGCCGGCATATGACAGTGCCCCTATTGCTTTAGAAATACTGAAACTGACTTTAATTAAAATCTTGTTTAAAGGTAACCAACCAGAAAAAATATAATATCTTCCTTTTAATTACTTAGTGCAAAGACTTTCTTTATTCCAAGGTTAGCAATTCTTCTCGTATTAGTTTATAAATTGTCAAAGGGAACAGAACAGTCATGCACTGGAAATAAAAAACACCTTGAATCTGATGTGAACATAATGTATGCTTTAGTATATTGAATGAATTGGCTTCCATGCAGTTTGCTTTGTTACACGGGTAGATATTTCTGGAACCTGTAACAAGTTCTTGAAATGGTCTTTGTCTTTTATTATATATTCAATATTTTGTGACTACATCACAACATGGATGTTACATCATAGTATCATATATGGTTATTTCTCAACATTGAAATAATACGTTGTGTTTGATAAACCATTGCCAACATTGTGATAGCTTTTTTGTAGCACCACTGGGGAGCCATTGTTTGCTTCATGCAGATAACTCCATTCTTATGTTTGATAAAATTTGGCTAAGGACTACAATTTTTGGCAGAACAAATACAACACATTATAACTACAGGCTAGCAAAGCTCTTGACGGGCTGTAATTCATACCACTGGTAGTCACATATATTCTATCATCTTGTGACACAGTATCAAAAATCATGTTTTTTGAAAAGCTGATGATCATACATCTCTGGATATGTTGAAACAAGTGGAAAAGTAAGGAAGATGTAAGAGAATTGCTAGAAGAGCAATTCCCCAGTAGCTGCTGGGGAACCCTGGGAGGAGGGTTACGGAAAGACATTGAGCCCTAAGCTGAACCCATCTCCTGTCCCTATCTACTTGCCTTAACGTGATAGGCGACAACAGACAACTAGGTGACAGTCCCTACTTAGATATAAGTGATAACAGAGAACACAGACAAGACAAACAACAACAAAAATGGAGGTCAGCTAGCCAAGAGGTCGATACCATTTGAGCAAGTCAGTAGAGATGAGCGAGTAGTATTCGATCGAATAGTAGTATTTCATCAAATTGTGTGAAAAGGATATTGAACTACTAGCCATGAGCATGAGACCTTATTACTTGCCAAGGGAACTGTCACATGTTATCATGCTAGCTGCATGTGTAGCTACAAGAGAGTATGGTATATGAGTAAGAGAGATAACATATATACAAATAACCAGCTGCATCAACAGAGAAAGATGAGGCCCTTGGGATAGAGAGATAAGGATTTGTCCACATCGCACTCCTCATCACCCAGAAGGGGCCTTTTGAACTGTAAGCAGACATACTCATACACTTTATATGAAAAAGGTATCAAGATGGCTTACAAAATACAAAGATGGAGGACTTAACTCTAACAGATGCATACAACTGATCTTCCCTACCGCCCCTAGGCAGATTGGATCACAACCTGGTACATCTTTTACCCACTTACACTCCACTGGTGCGCAGAGAACCAGCTGTTATCCGTACAGTGAAAATTTGGTCAGAGGAAAGTGTCGAGACTCTGAGGGACTGTTTTAATATAACATTATGGGAAGTGTTTCAAGACTCATTTCCAGGTCACATACTTACATAGTAGATGAGGTTGGATAAAGACATTAGTCCATCAAGTCCAACCTATAACCCTACCCTGACATTGAGGGACTCACACACTGCATAATGGACTACATTAATTTCTGTGTGGACAGCACGGTATCATCTAGAAAGGTGAGGTGTTTCTCCAATAACAAACCATGGATCAACTCTGAGATTAAAGATCTTCTCAAGCAGAAAAAGAGAATCTTTAGATCTGGTGACAAAAATGGCCTGAGGGAGGTGCAAAAACAGCTGAGAAAACTGATCAGAGAGGGGGAAGCCAACTACAGGCGGAAGATGGAACTACAGATGGGGGAACATAGAGTCTCGAAGGTGTGGGATAGCCTGAAGGTGATATCTGGACATAAACAAAAGGCTGGTCACCAGATAGAAGGTGACAGGAAGTGGCTTAATGAGCTTAAAGGGGTTGTCCCATCACAAGGATCCTATCTATACTGCTTGTTAATGTGGATGTAAGACTTTTCCTAAATACACTGCTTCAGAAAAACTGCTTTGTTTGTCCACTATCTTACTTTATTCAGTTCATTGTTGACACAGCCCTTGACTTATCTGCTCAAAAGTCAAGTGATGTGGCTGCCTGCTCTCAGGGGGGAGGGAGGAGGGGCTAAGTGCATGGGTTGGAGCCTGTTTCTAGCTATTCCTGTGTCTACACCACGTGACCTAGCTTCCTGCACTCAGATAGGGGAGAGGAGCTGCTTTCATTTCTGAACGTCTTCTGTTCTCCCAGTTATCAGGCTAGCTAATTCAATTGTGTTCTTTATGGCAGAGACAGGCAGTCTCTGTATGTACCACAGAATGGAGTTGCTCCTGCCTGTATTTCATAGTCCAATATTGTGCATATAGTGTTTACGGACCTTTGATGATATCACAGGCCCTTCAGCCGCCCCATTGGATCACGCTATGCGGTGGGCGGAGCTACACACTGATTTGGAGCGGAGCTAAATGGCAGGTTGCATGTGAAACCCCGCCCACCAAATGATGCAAGAAACCAGGAAGAAAGAAGATTTTACAGCAGTGAAGACTGGTGAGTATGCGACATGGGAATACCCCTTTAATCTATTCTTCAATAGATTTGACTCCAAGCCAACTCTCCCTTCACCAGCATGTCAGTCAACCCCCCTCCCCTCACACACTAAGACCCAACCCCCACCGACCTGCAGTCAACTGCAATATGACTATCTGATCCTCAAGGAGTCTCAAGTGTATAGGGAAATCAAGAGGACTAAAGCAGACAAGGCCGGAGGACCTGATGGGATAAGCACAAGAGTTCTTAAAATGTGCACAGACCAGTTGTGTGGTATTATTACGCACATGTACAATATGAGTCTAAAGCTGGGAGTGGTACCTCAACTGTGGAAAACATCTTGTGTGGTACCAGTACCAAAGAAACCCAACCTGATGGACTACAATGACTACCGACCTGTAGCACTGACATCCCCCATGATGAAGTTCCTAGAGAGACTGGTCCTGTCACACCTACACCCTCTAGTGTGCTGCGCTCTGGACCCCCTCCAGTTTGCCTATCGGCTGGGCATTGGGGTAGCTGACGCCATCATCCACCTTCACAGAGCTCTCTCACCTGGAGAAACCTGGAAACACTGTGAGAATAATGGTCTTTGATTTCTCCAGTGCGTTCAACACCATTCAGCCAGGGCTATTGAGGGAGAAGCTGAACCTTGGTGGAGTGGACCATCACCTGTCCAACTGGATCCTAGACTACCTCACAAACTGCCCTCAGTATGTGAGAGCCGAGAACTGCGTGTCTGACTGACACTGTGATCTGTAGTACAGGGGCACCACAAGGTACAGTTCTTGCCCCATTTCTTTTCACACTGTACACTGCTGACTTTAGGCACAACTCATCCAACTGTTACTCACAGAAGTACTCTGATGACTCTGCAATAGTAGGCCTTATCACTGATGGTGACGATAGGGAATACAGAGACTTAAACCGGGATTTTGTTGAATGGTGCCAGCAGAACCACCTCAGGATTAATGCTGGGAAGACCAAGGAGATGGTGGTGGACTTTAGTAAACGGAGAAGTACTCCGACCCCGGTGGAGATCCAAGGGACATACATTGAGATAGTCAGGACCTATAAGTATCTGGATGTGCTCTTCAATAATAAACTAGACGGACTGCACAGAAAGGGTCACAGCAGGCTCTACCTGCTCAGGAGACTGAGGGCCTTCAAAGTCCAGGGGCCATTTCTTAGGGCCTTTTTCAACTCTGTGGTTGCTTCAGCCATCTTTTTTGGTGTGGCCTGCTGGGGGAGCAGAATATCAACCAGTGACAGAAATAGACTTGACAAGCTTATCAGAAGGGCCAGCTCTGTCCTGGGGAGCCCCCTGGACCCAGTACAGGTGGTGGGTGAGAAAAGGACACTGTCAGTGGTGACCTCCATGCGGGAGAGCAAATCCCACCCATGTATGAGACCTTGATGGCACTTAGCAGCACTGTAAGTGACCGTCTGCTTCACCCCAAGTGTGAAAAGGAATGCTATCGCAAGTCCTTCTTTCCAACCGCGCTCAGGCTACATAATCTACATCAGACCAAGTGAAGATCACTCTGTACAGAAAACTAATGATTATGAAGTCTTCCTTCTTTCTTCTTCTGTTCCTTATCTGCTATGGACTCCTAGTATATCTTCTCTTCTCAGCGTATGTGTGTATACTTCCATAATATATTACTGTGTATTATCCTGTATCTGTATTACTATGCTGCTTTAACAGACTGAAATTTGAATTGAATACCTCCCTTTGCATAGTTTTTGGTGTACTTGGTCGAATACCACACGGTAAACATTCGATTCCCCTCCCACCTTCCCTGGCACTTTTTTTTTTTTTTTTTTTACACCAAAATCAATGCAGGGGAGGTATTCGATTGAATATACTTGCTCATCTCTACAGGTCAGAAATATGAATAGTGATACCAAACAGAGAAAGCCAGAACGCACAAAGGTAATAGCAAGCGCCAAGGTGATTGTGAGCAAACAATAAATAGGAAGGAAGAACCTGCCCCAGACTTGATAGGAAGATAGGCTGTCAATCACACAGGCAAGGCTGAGATTAACTATTAGAGGAGCAGAGGGAAACCTGGTGAAGGAGATCGGTGTAGTGGAAAATCAATTACAGAGGTGAGGGAATAAGACAGTGTTCAGACAATACAAGAAGAAGTTAAAGCAAGGAATCATAGCCAGATAAGCCTCCTGCATTGCAGCATGTGGCCAGAGGATAGTATGAAGCCTACATGGCCAAGGATGTTACAGAAGGACACCTTGTAATCCTAATTGTATAATCCAATTGTATTGAACCTTCCATTTTCGAATTGTGCCGTCAAAATTCTGCTCACTGTTGGGTTTTACCAAAAATAAATCAACTCTTATCCCAGTGTTGGTTGCTTCTTCCTCAATGCCCTCAGTTTTCACTTAACCACTTAATTCTACCTTTTTATATTTGACATATGCACAAACAGACACATATAATAGTATAATGTGCAGACCTGTTTTTATTTCAAAGAAAGGGAGGGTTGTGTCCCGAATAGTGCTTAACACAAATAATACCAGGAAGTAGCCCCTTCCCGACATGCGCCGTAATAGTATGGCGCATGTCGGGTCTGTAACTATGGCGACCGCCCGGGAGCCGGGCGGCCGCCATAGCCGCCGGGTGTCTACTGCTTTAAGCAGTAGACAACCGGCTCTCATGCCTCCGATCGGTCCCCGGACCGATCGGAGGTATTAACCCCTCCGGCGCCGCGGTCAAAGGCACCGGAGGCGCCATTTTCCCGGCGGCGCATGGGCGCCGCCATTTTGGCCGGGATCGCCGGCTCCTGGAGCATGCTCCAGGGCTGACGTCCCGTTGCCATGACAGCCGGGAGCCTTGTACAGGCTCCCAGGCTTGTCTGAAAATCCTTTCTTTTGCAGGCTGGTCTATGCAGTCTGCAAAAGAAAGGATGCTTTTTTGCAATGCATTAGCATTGTAATGCATTGCATTAGTGATCAGACCCCCTGGAGTTCAACACCCCTAGGGGGTCTAATAAATGCAAAAAAAAAATTAAAAAAAAGTAAAAAAAAATATAAAAAAATATAAAAAGAATTAAAAGTTCAAATCACCCCCATTTCCCTAGAACACATATAAAAGTAATTAAAAACTGTGAAACATATACATATTAGGTATCCCCGCATCCGAAATCGCCCGCTCTACAAATCTATAAAAATATTTTTCCTGTTCGGTAAACGCCGTAGTGGGAAAAATAGTTGAAAGTGCCAAACCGCCGTTTTTTCACTGTTTTGATTCTGATAAAAATTTGAATAAAAAGTGATCAAAGCAATAACATTTCCCGAAAATGGTAGAACTAAAAAGTACACCCGGCCCCGCAAAAAATGACGCCCTATGCATCCCCGTACACTTACATATAAAAAAGTTACGGCCGTCGGAATATGGTGACTTTTAGAAAAAAAATTTTTTAACACAGTTTTGGAATTTTTTTTAGGGGTCAAAATGTAAATAAAACCATATAAATTTGGTATCCCTGGAACCGTACCGAAACACAGAATACAGGGGACATGTCATTTTGGCTGCACAGTGAACACCGTAAAACCAAAGCCCGTAAGAAAGTCGCAGAAATGCATTTTTTCTTCAAATCCACCCCATTCTGAATTTTTTTCCTGCTTCCCAGTACATTATATAGAATAATTAATGGTAGCATTATAAAGAAAAATTTGTCCCGCAAAAATTAAGACCTCATATGGCTCTGGGAGAGGAGAAATAAAAAAGTTATGGGGTTTAGAAGGAGGAGAGTCAAAAACGAAAAACGAAAATCAAAAAATGCCATCGCGGGAAGGGGGTAAAGTACACATAGACCAGAACCAGAAAATAAAGTTGTATTATTACAGCAATGTATGTATGTTTCTCAATGTCTCATTTTGAATGCATTTTGCAAGATATCGGCATTTTTATCACACAGTGCTACCCCCACATTCAGTATATCTTCCAGCTCTCCAGTACATCATAAGGAACAGTAAATGGTGCCGTTAGGAAGAGCAATTCATCCTGCAAAAATGAAACCCTCACATGGAGCTGTGTTAGAAAAATAACAAAGTCATGGACAAAGCCTTTGGACGAAAAGAGTAAAAACGAAAATAAAAATAGAAAGATGGCTGTTATAGAGTGAGGAGTTAAATCTGAGGGTAGATCCGAGGGTCAAAATCTTTAAACTAAGGACTTGTATTTTAGTTCTCAAAGACTTTTCATGGTAAAATAAGGTCTACTTACTACAACTGCAAAAATGAAGTAATGGAACTTGTAATATCTTTCAGACTGTGCTAGTTATTGGATAGTTTACTGTACTTGTCAGCCAGTTCCATAGAGTTTGGCTAGGATAGTATTGTAATGGCATTGTAGTGCATGTATGATCACCACTCATTGCTAGTCCTAGTCCTGGCGGTGGGCCGACCACTTTCATACATTTATCACCTAGGATAATATGAATACAAATAGTGTAGTTTTCTGTTGTAATTGGCTAAACCCTTTAACCCCCATGTAACATAATGAAGCCCATTTAAGACAAGAGATTACCCTTCACAAAAAAAAAGATAGAAATAGATAAAATTTTTCAAACATTATGAGTATTAGAGTATAGTAATACCAAGCAGATGTGTTTCAGTTGTTTATTTGTTTGAAAGTAGTGAAGCATAAAAAATCTGTATAAATTTAGTATTGCTAGACTCATGCTAGCGCACAGAATAAAATTAACATCCTTTACATCAACGTGAAAAACAAAACCAAATCAAAATTTGAAAACATTGTTTGTTTGTTTTATCCCCACCCACATATATACATTTTTTTTTTTTTTTTTTTTACAGTTTTCCAATACATTGAGCAGAAGATTAAATGGTACTACTTGAAAATAAAACTTGTTTTGCAAAAAAACAAGTTCGATATCGATATCAAAAGATATCTAAGAAGAGTTAAAGGGGTTGACTGGGATAAGTATAAATCCCTACACTAATCTAAACTCCCTCCCCCCTTCTGCTTTCTAAATGACATAACTAATCAGAAATTTATAGTTACCCATATCCCTGGGGCGGTCATGTGACCACCCCAGGGGCATTTACTGATTATCTGATGACGATCTGTTTCCACGTTTCCATAAACGGAATGTTACTACTGCCCCCCCCCCCATCCACTCCACCGCTGCACATAGGTAAGTAATTACCTATCTTCTTCCTGTTTAGGGTTTCTTGTGGGGGAACAGATTGTCCTTCCTTGATGTCAACCAGTGCATACACAGAAGAGCCATAGTCCGAGCTTTGAGAGAAAGTGAGGGAGTCTGTGCAATAGAGATGAAGTGAAGGCTACAGCACAGTGCCGGGACTGCTGCATCCTGGCAGTCACAAAAGAGGAGAAGACGGTCTCCACAGAAGGAATCTTTGACAGGAATAAGACAGATAAAGTATAATGGGTTAGTGGAGTGGAATGAGTGACTTGGAAGGGGCTAGCAATGGGCGGAATAGCTAGGGAGACAGGGTGGGGGTGTTAAAGAGTGAAGAGGAAGATAGTGTGAGAGCTCATAACTACCAGAATGCATTTCAGCAGAAAGCTACACTGTGTAAACAAATGCATGACATGAGGATGAGGGTTTATAGTTCCCCTCCAGTTAACCCTGTATTGTACTACCCCAATATATCTACCACTCCACCCCCAGAACTATCTTCTCAAATAATGACCAGGAGACATTGCTGGGTTTAAATTTTGCATATAAGGCTGATTTATTTAACAAACACTGTTACAAAATATTATACCATTCCCATAAAGTACCATCATAATGGTGCAATCCATGTAAATATTAATTTAAATACATTCTATAGATAACATGTTAAACTATAACCTTCTTGAACTATAAAATTACCCCCAACTGTCACTTTAAGAGTAAGAGGCATCCACTAATTATCCAGGCACCAAAACACCACATCGGGTAACCATCGACCTTTACCACCTATAGCCTGAAACCCCATTAGGGACCGTGGCCCAACCAGAGGACCTTTCAGGCCTTATGACTCCACCAACAGACCATCATACCTCGGATGAGATCCTACCATCACCACAACTAAGCCTCTCACCCAAACCCCCTGTGCCAACCAGCGTATAGCAACACCACAACCAAAAGGGCAGGTGGGGCGGCCACAACTCTTGTGAGTAACTGTCCAGAATGACCATAGCCTGACCTCATCATCCTTCTTAATAACTCTGACTACTCCCCCAATTTTTCCACTCATACACTCTTTTTCCTTAACCCTTCAGCTCCCTAATCCTCTCCCCTGTCATGCAGGCCCCATCGTCTGAGGTCTTTTCTGAAGTTGCCAGGCACTCTCTGAGAAACCTAGAAATCCCTCAAAACAATGCTAAAGGTATATGGGTGCACTTATTATCCAAAAACCTTTAAAAAAAAATGTTTTGCTCAGAAATCCCCTTTAAGGCTTAAAATAAACAGAAAAAATGGCCATATCAGGTGGGGGTTAATCCATTAGTATAACACCGCACTCAATAGTGTTTACTGGGTGGATCATATAAAAATATAGACAAACAGCTTAGATTTGCACACCCAGAGCGAGCACAATATCAATGTGGGTTTAGTATAACTCCTCAGTCGTAAAGCCACCGCTGCACAAACTGCTGTCTGGATCAATATCAGAAAAGATTAGTGTACTAAATAATCAGAAAATCAAAAAATTGCAGGTCTCCCCTGGCACTTATGGATGTCGAAACCTGGACCAAAGTAGTGCAAGTAAATCTTTTACTGGTAACTACTAGAGATGAGCGAACAGTAAAATGTTTGAGGTTCGATATTTGTTTCGAGTAGCCCCTCAATATTGGACTACTCGAATCGAATATCGAACCCTATTATAGTCTATGGGGGGGGGAAATGCTCGTTTCAGGCGTAGGCAACGTTCGATCAAATTATACTTACACAGTCCACGAGTGAGAGTCGGGCTGGATCCTCCGAGAAGTCTTCTCCTTGCAGCGTCACCACGGCATCTTCTGGCTCTGAATTCACTCTGCCAGGCATCGGGCCTGGGCAGAGCCGACTGCGCATGCCCACACTACAAGCGGACATGCACAGTCGGCTCTGCCCAGGCCCGATGCCTGGCAGAGTGAATGAAGAGCCGGAAGACGCCGCGGGGAAGCTGCACGGAGAAGACTTCTAAAGGTAGGTAAAGAACCAGCATTGATTGGCCGACTGTATAGCATTCGGCCAATCAATGCTGGTTCTGCATCGAACTTTTACATTCGAATAGCGAGTGGTACTCGATTGAGTACGAGTATTTTGAATACCGTAGTATTCGATCAAATACCTACTCGATCGAGTACTACTCGCTCATCTCTAGTAACTACGTATTCCAACACCGTACCAGCGCTTACATCAGGAATGGACATCGCGCACTTGTATCGTACATCAGCGCCTGAGATGACATGCAAATTTTTGATTTTATGATTACTATATTCTGAGAATAAAAACTATAGGGAAAAAAAGAACCTACAACCTTCTAGCAGTCTGGTAGGAAGCGACGGCTAGTTTTGTATTCTAATAGCTCTCTCGGTCTATTTTTGGATCCATTAGCCTTACCATGTTAGATTATATACATTTTAGGCCTGGTCCATTACTGTCAAAAATCCAAAAGAACTTGGAAATATAGAAAGCTGAATGTACTTTGAGCAATCAGTATGAAGTCTGATAGGCAGAGCACCATCTGCTGATCTAAAGCAGGATTGCATTCTTCTTCCTTTTTAGCAAGTTCGTGGTGTGCTTTGATGGTTTTGTCGCCAATAATGACCATACGAGTCAGGCAGGGCAGGAAACACATTCATCTCCGTGTTCAAAGAATCATTTTGACGACTCTAAAGAAAAAAAAATATATCTGTAAAAATGATCTTGCAGACTCAAGGTCATAGCTTGACCTCAGAACGTTCCATAGAAGCCCAGAGATATAACCCTCTGCTGCCAAGTAAACCTCTAGGACTTCTCTTAATCCATTTGTTTTTCCATTTCGTTCTTGGCACTAGCTCACACCATGCAGTGAGCTGCCACCTCTTGATACTCCTAAGCAATTAGTCCCCAACGCTTACTGGAAACTGCATAGCACAAACCTTAATGATTCCTGATTTCTCGATTCAGCTCTTTTCTTTCTGTCTCATTACTCCGGCTGTTTCATCATTTTTTTTTTTTTTTTAAATAAAACTGGGCCATGTCTGATCTGAAAGTATAAGATTAATTCCTGCTCACTCTGCACCACTTCCTTCATTCTGTCTTTTACAATGACAAACACATCCCCTCCCTCCTTATTCTCTGCAACGCACAACGTGTCCTTTACTGGAAACTGATTTTCAGCTTAAAATACATTTTGAAGAGCTTTGCAGCAGTGGGATCTCAGCGAAGAGCAATGACAATCACTCCGGCCTGTGTAGGATGAACATCCCATATGTATCAACAGGGAATCCTGGTGTGCGGCCTGAAATCACCTGTCCTCTATGAAGACAGCTGCGTACACGATGATCCAAACCGCTTGGACTACTGTGAACATTATGCTTGGTACGATTCTACCCTATCTGGTATTTTTTGACATTGTCATTAAAATTCCATACTAAGCGCCATTATGTGACACCGCTGACCCCACATCAAGCTTTGTGACCCCGTAATCCCTATACAGACTAGGATATAACTGTAAAAGCTAAAGGGTAGGAAATTAAATCTGATGATATGGACAAGTCTGTAGACAGTGGTTTAGCTATAGAGGACACACACAAACGCTGCAATTGCAACTAGGTGTTCTGCCTGGAGCCAGTATGCATCATTACACGTGTAGTTGAGAGGCATGCTATATCTGGCCAATTATTTATAGCATACATACGCTACATCCTGTTCAGATAAAAACGTGAAATCAATTTGCTTTCTTTGCAGGATTCTACTGCTGGAACCTTTGCAGAATATATAGAACTTGTAATTGACTGTATTCTATAAGTGGGGCGCTCACATAAGTTGGCCGCATCCCTCAATACTGAAGGTCGTAAATGATTCCAGAAAGTAAAAGGACCGGGCTAAATAATTTGATATTTCTTCAACCAAGTGAGAACAGTATCAAATTCTCTTACATGCAAAGTGAGTAGAGATGGGCACAAGATTCATTTTGCAAATATTCTTGGTTTGCCAGCAAGTTTTGTTTTTCAGTACAAACCGGAAACGCTGTTATTATACTCTGGGGTCTATTCAGTCCTTAGAGTATAACAAAGAGAGGCCCATAGGGGTTGAGTAAACATAACAAACCCTAAGGGTAAGTTCAGACAGGTTTTTTTTGGACCGGAACCTCAGATGGTGCAGTGCAGTGGTATCTTCTTTATAGATCGAGTGTAATTCTTCATGGCAGCCATATTCCCTAATGTCAGTGGTCCTTTCAGCAGGATAATGCACCCTGCCACACTGGATCCTGGATCCTGGATCATGGTCTATTTAGGACTCCACCTCCCCCAAAAATAAACCATTTATAGTTATTTAGTAGAGATGAGCGAACAGTGTTCTATCGAACTCATGTTCGATCGGATATTAGGCTGTTCGGCATGTTCGAATCGAATCGAACACCGCGTGGTAAAGTGCGCCATTACTCGATTCCCCTCCCACCTTCCCTGGCGCCTTTTTTGCTCCAATAACAGCGCAGGGTAGGTGGGACAGGAACTACGACACCGGTGACGTTGAGAAAAGTAGGCAAAACCCATTGGCTGCCGAAAACATGTGACCTCTAATTTAAAAGAACAGCGCCGCCCAGGTTCGCGTCATTCTGAGCTTGCAATTCACCGAGGACGGAGGTTTCCGTCCAGCTAGCTAGGGCTTAGATTCTGGGTAGGCAGGGACAGGCTAGGATAGGAAGGAGAAGACAACCAACAGCTCTTATAAGAGCTAAATTCCAGGGAGAAGCTTGTCAGTGTAACGTGGCACTGACGGGCTCAATCGCCGCAACCCAGCTTTCCCAGGATCCTGAATGGAATACACTGTCAGTGTATTCCCGTATACCCGATATATACCCCCGATACCCGTTCCAACGGTGTGCCCCCCCACCTTCACCCCAGAAATACCCTGCAAGTCCCCTAGCAATAGAATTGGGGCTATATACACCCACAATTTTTACTACTGCCATATAGTGCCATTGTCTCACTGGGAATTCAAAGAATATATTGGGGTTATAAATACCCTCATTTCTTGCTACTGCCATATAGTGCCAGTTTCTGACTGGTAATTCAAAGAATATATTGGGGTTACGTGCACCCACAATTTTTACTACTGGTATACAGTGCCATTGTCTGACTGGGAATTCAAAGAATATATTGGGAATACAAATACCCTCATTTCTTGCTACTGCCATATAGTGCCAGTGTCTGACTGGTAATTCAAAGAATATATTGGGGTTACGTGCACCCACAATTTTTACTACTGGTATACAGTGCCATTGTCTGACTGGGAATTCAAAGAATATATTGGGAATACAAATACCCTCATTTCTTGCTACTGCCATATAGTGCCAGTTTCTGACTGGTAATTCAAAGAATATATTGGGGTTACGTGCACCCACAATTTTTACTACTGGTATACAGTGCCATTGTCTGACTGGGAATTCAAAGAATATATTGGGAATACAAATACCCTCATTTCTTGCTACTGCCATATAGTGCCAGTGTCTGACTGGGAATTCAAAGAATATATTGGGGTTACGTGCACCCACAATTTTTACTACTGGTATACAGTGCCATTGTCTGACTGGGAATTCAAAGAATATATTGGGAATACAAATACCCTCATTTCTTGCTACTGCCATATAGTGCCAGTGTCTGACTGGGAATTCAAAGAATATATTGGGGTTACGTGCACCCACAATTTTTACTACTGGTATACAGTGCCATTGTCTGACTGGGAATTCAAAGAATATATTGGGGTTATAAATACCCTCATTTCTTGCTACTGCCATATAGTGCCAGTTTCTGACTTTTAATTCAAAGAATATATTGGGGTTACGTGCACCCACAATTTTTACTACTGGTATACAGTGCCATTGTCTGACTGGGAATTCAAAGAATATATTGGGGTTATAAATACCCTCATTTCTTGCTACTGCCATATAGTGCCAGTTTCTGACTGGTAATTCAAAGAATATATTGTGGTTACGTGCACCCACAATTTTTACTACTGGTATACAGTGCCATTGTCTGACTGGGAATTCAAAGAATATTTTGGGAATACAAATACCCTCATTTCTTGCTACTGCCATATAGTGCTAGTGTCTGACTGGGAATTCAAAGAATATATTGGGGTTACGTGCACCCACAATTTTTACTACTGGTATACAGTGCCATTGTCTGACTGGGAATTCAAAGAATATATTGGGGTTATAAATACCCTCATTTCTTGCTACTGCCATATAGTGCCAGTTTCTGACTGGTAATTCAAAGAATATATTGGGGTTACGTGCACCCACAATTTTTACTACTGGTATACAGTGCCATTGTCTGACTGGGAATTCAAAGAATATATTGGGGTTACGTGCACCCACAATTTTTACTACTGGTATACAGTGCCATTGTCTGACTGGGAATTCAAAGAATATATTGGGAATACAAATACCCTCATTTCTTGCTACTGCCATATAGTGCCAGTGTCTGACTGGGAATTCAAAGAATATATTGGGGTTACGTGCACCCACAATTTTTACTACTGGTATACAGTGCCATTGTCTGACTGGGAATTCAAAGAATATATTGGGGTTATAAATACCCTCATTTCTTGCTACTGCCATATAGTGCCAGTGTCTGACTGGGAATTCAAAGAATATATTGGGGTTACGTGCACCCACAATTTTTACTACTGGTATACAGTGCCATTGTCTGACTGGGAATTCAAAGAATATATTGGGGTTATAAATACCCTCATTTCTTGCTACTGCCATATAGTGCCAGTTTCTGACTGGTAATTCAAAGAATATATTGGGGTTACGTGCACCCACAATTTTTACTACTGGTATACAGTGCCATTGTCTGACTGGGAATTCAAAGAATATATTGGGGTTATAAATACCCTCATTTCTTGCTACTGCCATATAGTGCCAGTTTCTGACTGGTAATTCAAAGAATATATTGTGGTTACGTGCACCCACAATTTTTACTACTGGTATACAGTGCCATTGTCTGACTGGGAATTCAAAGAATATATTGGGAATACAAATACCCTCATTTCTTGCTACTGCCATATAGTGCTAGTGTCTGACTGGGAATTCAAAGAATATATTGGGGTTACGTGCACCCACAATTTTTACTACTGGTATACAGTGCCATTGTCTGACTGGGAATTCAAAGAATATATTGGGGTTATAAATACCCTCATTTCTTGCTACTGCCATATAGTGCCAGTTTCTGACTGGTAATTCAAAGAATATATTGGGGTTACGTGCACCCACAATTTTTACTACTGGTATACAGTGCCATTGTCTGACTGGGAATTCAAAGAATATATTGGGAATACAAATACCCTCATTTCTTGCTACTGCCATATAGTGCCAGTTTCTGACTGGTAATTCAAAGAATATATTGGGGTTACGTGCACCCACAATTTTTACTACTGGTATACAGTGCCATTGTCTGACTGGGAATTCAAAGAATATATTGGGAATACAAATACCCTCATTTCTTGCTACTGCCATATAGTGCCAGTTTCTGACTGGTAATTCAAAGAATATATTGGGGTTACGTGCACCCACAATTTTTACTACTGGTATACAGTGCCATTGTCTGACTGGGAATTCAAAGAATATATTGGGAATACAAATACCCTCATTTCTTGCTACTGCCATATAGTGCCAGTGTCTGACTGGGAATTCAAAGAATATATTGGGGTTACGTGCACCCACAATTTTTACTACTGGTATACAGTGCCATTGTCTGACTGGGAATTCAAAGAATATATTGGGAATACAAATACCCTCATTTCTTGCTACTGCCATATAGTGCCAGTGTCTGACTGGGAATTCAAAGAATATATTGGGGTTACGTGCACCCACAATTTTTACTACTGGTATACAGTGCCATTGTCTGACTGGGAATTCAAAGAATATATTGGGAATACAAATACCCTCATTTCTTGCTACTGCCATATAGTGCCAGTTTCTGACTGGTAATTCAAAGAATATATTGGGGTTACGTGCACCCACAATTTTTACTACTGGTATACAGTGCCATTGTCTGACTGGGAATTCAAAGAATATATTGGGAATACAAATACCCTCATTTCTTGCTACTGCCATAAAGTGCCAGTGTCTGACTGGGAATTCAAAGAATATATTGGGGTTACGTGCACCCACAATTTTTACTACTGGTATACAGTGCCATTGTCTGACTGGGAATTCAAAGAATATATTGGGAATACAAATACCCTCATTTCTTGCTACTGCCATATAGTGCCAGTGTCTGACTGGGAATTCAAAGAATATATTGGGGTTACGTGCACCCACAATTTTTACTACTGGTATACAGTGCCATTGTCTGACTAGGAATTCAAAGAATATATTGGGAATACAAATACCCTCATTTCTTGCTACTGCCATATAGTGCCAGTGTCTGACTGGGAATTCAAAGAATATATTGGGGTTACGTGCACCCATAATTTTTACTACTGGTATACAGTGCCATTGTCTGACTGGGAATTCAAAGAATATATTGGGAATACAAATACCCTCATTTCTTGCTACTGCCATATAGTGCCAGTGTCTGACTGGGAATTCAAAGAATATATTGGGGTTACGTGCAGCCACAATTTTTACTACTGGTATACAGTGCCATTGTCTGACTGGGAATTCAAAGAATATATTGGGAATACAAATACCCTCATTTCTTGCTACTGCCATATAGTGCCAGTGTCTGACTGGGAATTCAAAGAATATATTGGGGTTACGTGCACCCACAATTTTTACTACTGGTATACAGTGTCATTGTCTGACTGGGAATTCAAAGAATATATTGGGAATACAAATACCCTCATTTCTTGCTACTGCCATATAGTGCCAGTTTCTGACTGGTAATTCAAAGAATATATTGGGGTTACGTGCACCCACAATTTTTACTACTGGTATACAGTGCCATTGTCTGACTGGGAATTCAAAGAATATATTGGGAATACAAATACCCTCATTTCTTGCTACTGCCATATAGTGCCAGTGTCTGACTGGGAATTCAAAGAATATATTGGGGTTACGTGCACCCACAATTTTTACTACTGGTATACAGTGCCATTGTCTGACTGGGAATTCAAAGAATATATTGGGAATACAAATACCCTCATTTCTTGCTACTGCCATATAGTGCCAGTGTCTGACTGGGAATTCAAAGAATATATTGGGGTTACGTGCACCCACAATTTTTACTACTGGTATACAGTGCCATTGTCTGACTGGGAATTCAAAGAATATATTGGGAATACAAATACCCTCATTTCTTGCTACTGCCATATAGTGCCAGTGTCTGACTGGGAATTCAAAGAATATATTGGGGTTACGTGCACCCACAATTTTTACTACTGGTATACAGTGCCATTGTCTGACTGGGAATTCAAAGAATATATTGGGAATACAAATACCCTCATTTCTTGCTACTGCCATATAGTGCCAGTGTCTGACTGGGAATTCAAAGAATATATTGGGGTTACGTGCACCCACAATTTTTACTACTGGTATACAGTGCCATTGTCTGACTGGGAATTCAAAGAATATATTGGGAATACAAATACCCTCATTTCTTGCTACTGCCATATAGTGCCAGTTTCTGACTGGTAATTCAAAGAATATATTGGGGTTACGTGCACCCACAATTTTTACTACTGGTATACAGTGCCATTGTCTGACTGGGAATTCAAAGAATATATTGGGAATACAAATACCCTCATTTCTTGCTACTGCCATATAGTGCCAGTGTCTGACTGGTAATTCAAAGAATATATTGTGGTTACGTGCACCCACAATTTTTACTACTGGTATACAGTGCCATTGTCTGACTGGGAATTCAAAGAATATATTGGGAATACAAATACCCTCATTTCTTGCTACTGCCATATAGTGCCAGTTTCTGACTGGTAATTCAAAGAATATATTGGGGTTACGTGCACCCACAATTTTTACTACTGGTATACAGTGCCATTGTCTGACTGGGAATTCAAAGAATATATTGGGAATACAAATACCCTCATTTCTTGCTACTGCCATATAGTGCCAGTTTCTGACTGGTAATTCAAAGAATATATTGGGGTTACGTGCACCCACAATTTTTACTACTGGTATACAGTGCCATTGTCTGACTGGGAATTCAAAGAATATATTGGGAATACAAATACCCTCATTTCTTGCTACTGCCATATAGTGCCAGTGTCTGACTGGGAATTCAAAGAATATATTGGGGTTACGTGCACCCACAATTTTTACTACTGGTATACAGTGCCATTGTCTGACTGGGAATTCAAAGAATATATTGGGAATACAAATACCCTCATTTCTTGCTACTGCCATATAGTGCCAGTGTCTGACTGGGAATTCAAAGAATATATTGGGGTTACGTGCACCCACAATTTTTACTACTGGTATACAGTGCCAATTTCTAACTAGGAATTCAAAATGCGCAAGGCTCCCGGAAAGGGACGTGGACGAGGCCGTGGGCGAGGTCGGGGGAATGGTTCTGGGGAGCAAGGTAGCAGTGAAGCCACAGGGCGTCCCGTGCCTACTCCTTCTGGGGCAGCAAGCATTGCGCCACTCCACAGTGCCAGGGTTGCTTGCCACATTAACTAAACTGCAGGGTACAAACCTTAGTAGGCCCGAGAACCAGGAACAGGTCTTGCAATGGCTGTCAGAGAACGCTTACAGCACATTGTCCAGCAGCCAGTCAGACTCTGCCTCCTCTCCTCCTATTACCCAACAGTCTTGTCTTCCTTCCTCCCAAAATTCCGAAGCTTTACAGAACAATAACCCAAACTGTCCCTGCTCCCCAGAGCTGTTCTCCGCTCCTTTCATTGTCCCTCAACCTGCCTCTCCACGTCACGATTCCATGAACCTAACAGAGGAGCATCTGTGTCCAGATGCTCAAACACTAGAGTCTCCTCCATCTCCGTTCGATTTGGTGGTGGATGACCAGCAACCCACCCTCATCGACGATGATGTGACGCAGTTGCCGTCAGGGCATCCAGTTGACCGGCGCATTGTGCGGGAGGAGGAGATGAGACAGGAGTTGGAAGAGGAAGTGGTGGATGATGAGGACACTGACCCGACCTGGACAGGGGGGATGTCAAGCGGGGAAAGTAGTGTGGATGTTGAGGCAGGTGCAGCACCAAAAAGGGTAGCTAGAGGCAGAGGCAGAGGTCAGCAGCTTAGGCGAAGCCAGGCCACACCCGGAATCTCCCAAGATGTTCCAGTTCGTACCCAGCCCCGAAAAACTCCCACCTCGAGGGCACGTTTCTCGAAGGTGTGGAGTTTTTTCAAGGAATGCGCCGAGGACAGATATAGTGTTGTCTGCACAATTTGCCTCTCGAAATTGATTAGGGGCTCTGAGAAGAGCAACCTGTCCACCACTTCAATGCGCCGTCATTTGGAATCCAAGCACTGGAATCAGTGGCAGGCAGCAACGGCAGGACAAAGGCCGCCTGCCGTTCACGCCACTGCCACTGCCTCTGCCACTGCCTCTGCCTCTGCCACTGCCACTGCTGACTGTGCTGGCGATGCACTCCAGAGGACGAGCCAGGACACCACTTCATCTGCCTCCGCCACTTTGTTGACTTCTACCTCATCCTCCCCTGGTCCTGTCTTATCTCCTTCTCCTGCACCATCAAAGGCACCATCAGGCGTTTCTTTACAACAACCCACCATCTCTCAGACATTGGAGCGGCGGCAGAAATACACTGCTAACCACCCACACGCGCAAGCCTTGAACGCCAACATCGCTAAACTGCTGGCCCAGGAGATGTTGGCGTTCCGGCTTGTTGAAACTCCCGCCTTCCTGGACCTGATGGCAACTGCGGCACCTCGCTATGCCGTCCCTAGCCGTCACTACTTCTCCCGGTGTGCCGTCCCCGCCTTGCACCAGCACGTGTCACTCAACATCAGGCGGGCCCTTAGTTCCGCGCTTTGCACAAAGGTCCACTTGACCACCGACGCGTGGACAAGTGCATGCGGACAGGGACGCTACATTTCACTGACGGCACACTGGGTGAATGTAGTTGAGGCTGGGACTGCTTCCCAAACTGGCCCGGTGTACCTCGTCTCCCCGCCTAACATTCCTGGCAGGGACACGAGAAGAACACCCCCCTCCTCCTCCTCCTCTACCGCCTCCTCCTCCGCCACCGCCTCCTCCTCCGCCACCGCCTCCTCCTCCGCTGTTAGATTGACCCCAGCTACGAGTTGGAAACGTTGCAGCACTGGCGTTGGTAGACGTCAGCAGGCTGTGCTGAAGCTGATCAGCTTGGGGGACAGACAGCACACTGCCTCCGAGGTGAGGGATGCCCTCCTCGATGAGACGGCAATATGGTTTGAGCCGCTGCACCTGGGCCCAGGCATGGTCGTTTGGGATAACGGCCGGAACCTGGTAGCAGCTCTGGAGCTTGCCGGACTCCAACATGTTCCATGCCTGGCCCACGTCTTCAACCTAGTGGTGCAACGTTTCCTAAAGAGCTACCCCAATGTTCCAGAGCTACTGGTGAAAGTGCGGCGCATGTGCGCCCACTTTCGCAAGTCGACAGTAGCCGCTGCTAGCTTAAAATCTCTCCAGCAACGCCTGCATGTGCCACAACACCGGCTTTTGTGCGACGTCCCCACACGCTGGAACTCAACGTTTCAGATGTTGAATAGAGTGGTTGAGCAGCAGAGACCTTTGATGGAATACCAGCTACAAAACCCTAGGGTGCCACAAAGTCAGCTGCCTCAGTTTCACATCCATGAGTGGCCATGGATGAGAGACCTTTGTGACATCCTACGGGTCTTTGAGGAGTCCACAAGAGGCTCCCTCCACCATTAATTGGTCCAAACTGGGCTGGTTAGAGGCTCCCTCCACCATGAATTGGTCCAAACTGGGTTTTTTAGAGGCTCCCTCCACCATGAATTTGCCCAAACTGGGCTGTTTAGAGGCTCCCTCCACCATGAATTGGTCCAAACTGGGCTGGTTAGAGGCTCCCTCCACCATGAATTTCCCAAAACTTGGCTGTTTAGAGGCTCCCTCCACCATTAATTGGTCCAAACTGGGCTGGTTAGAGGCTCCCTCCACCATGAATTTGCCCAAACTGGGCTGTTTAGAGGCTCCCTCCACCATGAATTGGTCCAAACTGGGTTTTTTAGAGGCTCCCTCCACCATGAATTGGTCCAAACTGGGCTGTTTAGAGGCTCCCTCCACCATGAATTTGCCCAAACTGGGCTGGTTAGAGGCTCCCTCCACCATGAATTGGTCCAAACTGGGCTGGTTAGAGGCTCCCTCCACCATGAATTTGCCCAAACTGGGCTGTTTAGAGGCTCCCTCCACCATGAATTGGTCCAAACTGGGTTTTTTAGAGGCTCCCTCCACCATGAATTGGTCCAAACTGGGCTGTTTAGAGGCTCCCTCCACCATGAATTTGCCCAAACTGGGCTGGTTAGAGGCTCCCTCCACCATTAATTGGTCCAAACTGGGCTGGTTAGAGGCTCCCTCCACCATGAATTTGCCCAAACTGGGCTGTTTAGAGGCTCCCTCCACCATGAATTTGCCCAAACTGGGCTGTTTAGAGGCTCCCTCCACCATGAATTTGCCCAAACTGGGCTGGTTAGAGGCTCCCTCCACCATGAATTGGTCCAAACTGGGGTTTTTAGAGGCTCCCTCCACCATGAATTTGCCCAAACTGGGCTGGTTAGAGGCTCCCTCCACCATGAATTGGTCCAAACTGGGTTTTTTAGAGGCTCCCTCCACCATGAATTTGCCCAAACTGGGCTGGTTAGAGGCTCCCTCCACCATGAATTGGTCCAAACTGGGTTTTTTAGAGGCTCCCTCCACCATGAATTTGCCCACACTGGGCTGGTTAGAGGCTCCCTCCACCATGAATTGGTCCAAACTGGGGTTTTTAGAGGCTCCCTCCACCATGAATTTGCCCAAACTGGGGTGTTTAGAGGCTCCCTCCACCATGAATTTGCCCAAACTCTGCTGGTTAGAGGCTCAATCCACCCTGATTTTCAAAACAAATGTTGGTGCCAACCTCAACTTACTACAAGGGCCAAATTCACTGCTGGTGACAAGCTCTCCTCACTGCAAGTGCCAAATACACATGTTTCAAGGTGTTTTCCTACTGTCAGAGAGGTGGTATTGAGTGTGTAAAGTGTGTAGTTGTTAGGCTGTGATGTTGGGGTAATAGAGGGTCTTTGGTGTGTTAGATGCCCCCAGACATGCTTCCCCTGCTGTCCCAGTGTCATTCCAGAGGTGTTGGCATCATTTCCTGGGGTGTCATAGTGGACTTGGTGACCCTCCAGACACGGATTTGGGTTTCCCCCTTAACGAGTATCTGTTCCCCATAGACTATAATGGGGTTCGAAACCCATTCGAACACACGAACATTGAGCGGCTGTTCGAATCGAATTTCGAACCTCGAACATTTTAGTGTTCGCTCATCTCTATTATTTAGGCTTGGTTCACATCTGGATCCCACTTTGGGAACCCCCCAAACATAAACCTATACACAGTAAAAAGTGGTTACCTAAGGAAACCACTGAAACCCCATAGACTATAATGGGGTTTCCGCTCTGCTCCCGCACGACACATGCGGAGAGAAAAGTGCTGCTTGCAGGACTTTTCTCTCTGCATGTTTCATACAGAAACTGAGCAGAAACCACACAGACCCCATTACAGTCTATGAGGTCTATGGATTTCCCAGGTAACCGTTGTTTAATGTGTATGGGTTTATGTTCAGGGGGTCCCCAAGCCGACTCCCTGAATGGAAACCCAAACGCAGATGCGAATGGGGCCTTAGAGATTAAACCAATGAGTCTCACCAGACTCACTTCTGCTTCTCCAGGCACCTGCGGAGCTATGTACATATGCCAGAGATCCGTGTACTACTCCAATTTCAGTGAAAAGCTATACAGGGGCCAGGAATACAGTACGTTGGGTGGTTAGAATATTTTTGTTTTTTTATTACAGCCACGGGCAAAGCTTGGATAAGGCTCTTTGTGACATTAACCTATAGATTCATAAAGACCTGTGGTTGGTTTAGTGTTCTCTTAGACCTGACCTGTTCCCTTTAAAGGATGTGTCTATACCTGGATGCGGCAGAAATGTTTTTGCGTCACATTGGGGAGTTACTACACACAGTACAAGGCAGTTGTTTTTCATTGTTATGGCAGATTGATATATTTCTGATGTTCAGGATCACATTTTTATGATGTAGGGTGAATACAACCTCATAATAAAGTATGTTCCTGAATTCATCATCGCTATCTACAGAATTTTGTGCACAAAACTCTCTATGTCTATGTCACAAAGCAGACCTCATATGTAGGTTGTCAATGTGCAATGTCTGTACGGTGTTGTATAGAATAGTTTCTTTTCTCTATACTTGTCTTTTACGTTCCACTACTCCTACAGGTCTCACATCTGCTACACTTACTGCATCCTGATGTATCTATAAAGTAAAAACATGTATTTAAGGGGCAGGCGGATGTCAAGGATGTCTTAGCTATGTAAGAATATTACAGTAGGAAGGCACGTGCCATGAATAGCAGTAAACACAAAAATGCTGAGTATATTTATAAACTCTCAGCTACTTTTATCGTAAAACAATGTAACAAAATGAAATACTTTGAAATTTTAAAAGTCCATAAGCAGAAATGAAAGATACAGAAGTAGATGAGAGCCTCGGTAATGGGAAGGAACATGAAACACATTAAAGTAACATATGGGCAGTGCCAGACATAAAGGAGTCCTAACCTCTAAAGGTAAATCATGTATTTGCTAAACAAGACTGAGGACACACATGCTTTTTTTTGGTGAAGACCTTGCTGAGGTTGTTTGAGCCCAAAACAGGTAAGTCACAAAGAATGAAAATGACAAATGGCGCTCTTATACCTATGAAATTGCTGCAAAATGTGCATTGAAAAGCAACATGATTTCAATCTAAGTATCTACCCTTATGGATTGTCCATTTTATGTAGATTGTGAGCCCCATATATGGCTCACAATGTACATTTTTCCTTATCAGTCTGTCTTTGGAGTATGGGAGGAAATCCACGCAAACATGGGGAGAATATACAAACTCCTTGCAAATGTTGCTCCTGGTTGGATTTGAACCCAAGAATCCAGCAATGCAAGGCTGCAGTGCTAAGCACTGAGCCACCATGTTGCCCCTGACTGTCTGTTTTAATCTGATGTACTAACTGTTTTTTGGATGTTAATAGATTTCAGGGAAAACACACTCAAATAGAGAACTTCTGACTCAATGCAGATGTTGGCTTTGGTCAGATTTGACTCCAGGACGACAGCAATGCAAACTGTACCAACAAATGATTGTCCATCCAAAAATTATTATGTCGAGCTTTATGGCAAGACCGTGATGGGCACATTCTTAAGCATCTGCCTGGAGTACCAAAAGAGCTGGTCCAGCTGCTGGATAGCGCCATCCTAATGTAATCCTATAATAACTGTTCTATCCTATTCATGTATTGTACATCCAGGTCACCGCTCCCTAAGCAACGTTGAGCCACTTCGAGTTGTCTATATCTATCTGATATTGATGGATACTTCAATGGAATGTTTGACCTTTCATAGCCAAACAGAAGAAACCATATGGAAAAAATTAGCCTATTCCACAGCCATCCTCAAACTATCAATCTTGTAGAAGAACTGCTTGGGCACTCTATAATACATTTATTGGTTTCACACTCTAGATTAACAGCAGCCGATAAAGCACGCTTCATGACGGATGAACAGCAGGAAGCGCTCAGCACTTTCATCAGAACGATAGTTTTCCTCTGAGATAAAACTGACAGATCACCGAAGAGAAAAAAAAACACAAAAGGGAAATTGTGGCATCATCTGTGATTGTGTTCTCACTTAGCGCCTGGCGGCATATGTGAAGCTTTGCCTCAAGGGAAACAAGAAGTGACACGTGGGTTATGAGATTCGAAAAAATTTGTGTAACCTACATAGGCCCCCAAATAGTCATGATCTATAACAAGTTTCTTTCCTAGTAGGCTGATTCATCTAGGAGTTTTGTATTATTTTGCGATACACATTGTATTCTGTAGCACTCTGGTGATATCTGAAAGACGCTTTACACATCCACAAAAGTATCTCCCACTGCTGCTACATTGTTATCTATGGAGGAGGGTTGGCAGGTGCACTTACAATGATTAATATCGGGATTCTGCACAATACCTTTTACCTTGCTGTTACATTCTTTGAATGTGGTTCATTGTTCACTTTGTTGTTGACCTGGATCGTTTGACTGTGTTATTTGTTTGGGACCACCTGTACCTGAAGTTCTTGTGGTTACTAGCCTTCTCCATTTATTGATCCTGGCTCTTTTGACTTTTTTATTTCCATACTTCTGTGCTCCAACCCAAACTCATTGGAATCTACCTCAACTGCTTTCCTCTATCCTGGAGAGATGACTACCTATTGCTTCGACTGCTACCATAAACCACTTACTCAATATGCTTTTTGCCTTGGTCCCACTACCCAGGAGAACTATCCTATATTTGTTGTATGCTCTTAGATCCACAAAGTATTAACGCCAACATTTTTGGGCCACTTTTAGCCTGTCGTAATATGAAGGCATTTTAGCATGTGGGTTGCATCCAAAATACCATGACCTCTCATGATTCTGCTAAGATGGATTGAAAGTGTCCATACGCCTACAACAGGCATATTCAACAATCGATAACTATTCCTTACAATTTTATCATACACATGCTCACTTGTTTTTGTCTGTCAATGGGGAGAGGGTCGTCAGAATCCGACACAAATCTTATAATAATAGAGTTTAATGAACTGGGTTTGGAATGAGTTGGGTTTGTTAAGAATAGAGATGAGCGAACAGTAAAATATTTGATATTCGTTTCAAATAGCCGCTCAATATTCGACTATTCGATCGAATATCGAACCCCATTATAGTCTATGAGAAAAAATGCTTCATTTCAGGGGAACCCACCATTTGACTCAGGAGGGTCACCAAGTCCACTATGACACCTCAGCAAATGATGACAACACCTCTGGAATGCAACTGGCACAGCAGGGGATGCATGCCTGGGGGCATCTAACAAGCCCAAGTCAAAGTTTTACCCCACCATCACAGCCTATCAACTACACACTTTCCACACTCAAAAAAACCTCTATCAAAGTGGGAAAATACCTGGAAACCTTTCTTCCCCAAATGGATGGACAGAAACCCAAATTTAAGCTAAAGAAACATTAACAAGTACCCCTTTAAATCACGTTGCCCATGACAACCACAGATGGAATAGGCAATGGGAAATCCAAAAGCCCCCACCCTTAACTGTCATTGTTTATGTGTGTGTGATGTGGTAAGACCTTCCAAATTAAGTTAGAGGCCCTTAAGCTGAGCTACCAGCAGAGTTTTAGGCCCTTTAACTTAGTTCAGCCTTGCACCAGCAGAGTTTTTTGCCCATTGGGTGAGTTGAGCCTTGCACCAGCAGAGTGTTAGCCCCTTTAAAATTCCTATCCCCTAAAACAGTGGTTCTAGAACCATCACTCTTATTGTGTTGGATTGATGCAGTGGATTGGGCTGAGGAACCAGACATTGACCTTGATTTTAATTGGGAAATTGATAACATTTTGGCACCAAGCCCTGGGGGTAACTTTTATTTAGAGGACCGCAAAGGTGGAGAATTGGCTGCAAGTACTACTACCGGTAATAGTCCTCTAATATCGGACTCTACATTACCTCTACAGGGTTCTGATCAGGTGTTAATAGTCCAAACAACATGATCCAGTACTTTAGATGTAGTTCAGAAACTACTTTCCCTTCCGACACCAGATTTAACCAAGCTTCACCATCATCATCCTGCTGAGATGGAGCCACTAAAGGAAACCTTGCCTTCAAAGGCATGTTCTGGAGCTGCGACTGAGCCAAATCTAAACACAAGTCTACAGAACCTGGTGCTAGCCTCAATACACTTCAGCAATGCCTACATCTGCCTGAAGCACTGGCTGTTGTGCGAGGTCACCACACACTGAAACCCTAGATACCATATGTTGAGCAGGGTGTGTGAGCAGCAGAGACCTTTGATGGAGTTCCATCTCCAAAACCCAAGGGTTCATCAAAGTAAGCTCCCTCAGTTTCTGCACCATGAGTTTCCATGGGTGGCAGACTTATGTGAAATCCTATCCCATCCTTCCCACTGGACACGAAACATTAGCATGCGCTCACAATTCCTGATATGACAGCTGCGTTAAGCAGGGTGCAGGGTACAACGCAGACCAGGCCTGAGCACCAGGAACAGGTGTTACAATGGCTAGCGGATAATGCTTCCAGCTGCTTTTCTAGCAGCCGATCAGCCACGACCTGCAGTCGTGTTCATACCCAAGAGTCTGCCCCTCCTTCCTCCCAACATGCCCAATCTTATCATTAATGACAGGCCAGGTGAATGTAGTGGAGTCTGGGCCCGGGGTGCAAACTGGGGTGGCCTATCTCCTCTCCCAGCCCAAAATTCATGGCAGGGTTTCTCTGAAAGCCTACTCCTGCGCTGCAACCTCGACCCCAACTACGAGCTGGAAACGCTGTACCACTGGCATGGGGAGATGTCAGCAGGACGTGCTGAAGTTCATCAGCTTGGGGGACAGACAGCACAGTGCCTCCGAGGAGAGGGATGCCATCAAGGATGATATGGCAATATGGTTTCCCCGCTGCACCTGGGGCCAGGCATGTTTGCGTATGTGATAATGGCCGGAACCTGGTAGCGGATCTGGAGCTTGCCGGACTCAAACATGGTCCCACACATGGTCCACGTTTTCAACTTGTTGGTGCAAAAGTTCTTTGAAACCTACGCCATTGTGCATGATATACTGGTCAAAGTGCGGATATTTTCGTAAGTGAGAAGTAGCCTCTGCTAGGCTGAAAAGATTCAGAGCACACTCCTGTCATCTTCGCACCGTTGGCTGGCGGAGGAAGACGAGGGGGATGTAATGGCATTTCCTGTCACTGTCCCACACGAGGCTTGAGGGTGAAGTTCAGTGCATCCCATTGCTTCAGCACGGATGGTGTGAAGGGGAGTTGAAAATGGAGGAAATGGAGAGTGACCCTTACAGTTGGGGGAAGCGAAGTCATGCCAAGTAACGCACTGGCACACATGGCTGACTTCATGTTGGGTTGCTTTTCAAGAGACAAAGGCATAGTTCACATCATGTTTTTCACGTATATAGCAAGAAGTAACTGCTGTGGGAGACACCCCTAATAAAAGCTGGTGTGCACGTACTGTATATAGCAACAAGTAACTGTTCTGTATCCCTGTTTTCCACCGGGAAAGCTGGACTCCTGTCCCTGCAGTGTATAGCTCTAAGTAGAGCTGTTGTTCTTCAGTTTTTCCCTGCCTATCTGAAGCTAATGCCTATCTAGCCCTCAGCAGATATGTTTCTCTCAATATCTCTGACCGCAAAAATGGCGAATATGGCGGCGGCCATTCTTATGAATGGGAGGTCACATGTTTTCGGGAGCCAATGGGTTTTTTAAAATTTTTTCAGTGCCTCCATTGTCGTAGTTCCAGTCCCACCTCCCCTGCACAGTTATTGGTGCAAAAAAACGCGCCAGGGAAGGTGGGATGGGATACAAATTTTTACTGCGTATGCCGTGTGGTATTCGATTGGGAACGAATATCTCGAATTGCCTGATATTCAATCGAATACCTATTCGATTGAACTATGTTCGCTCATCTATAGTTAAAAATTTTCCAAAACTTCTGTGTTTGACAAAACCTGAGATTTTGGCACTCGCCACCTAAGAGTCATTATTATACTCTGGAGTCTGAAAAGAGGCCCAAGAGAAGTGCAAAAAAATAATGAACAGTCATACTCAGCTTCCCTATTCTCCTGGGCTTCCTCATGCTGTTGCTGTTCCATATTCTTCCATTTTTCTAGGTGACATCAGTGGTGATATCTGTGATTGCACCTCAGAAGTCACATGGCGCATGTCAACTTTATGATGTGTCGACATGTCGACATCATGACACTTCGCCAGTGACATCAACCAGGAGGCTGGAAGAGGGGAGACCTGAAGATGCAAAGGAGCTCAAGATTATTATATCATGAAGAGAACCCAGAGTATAATAATAGCACTTCTGGAGGCCCCGGGAGACGAAATGGGTGAACCTTGCAAATACTCACTAAACAAATCTTGTGAGGTTCACCCGTCTCTAATATCTGATCCTCACCTCTCTGGATGTCATCTACAGGGTTGAGGTAGGGGAAGGGAAGAGAAATGATCATTACCTCAATCATTCATCCTGATATATTTCAATCAAGTTGTTGGCACATTCCCTGTACAATATGTTGCAAAGCAATGGGGGGGGATTCATTAACACTAGAGATGAGCGAGTACTGTTCGGATCAGTCGATCCGAACAGCATGCACGCATTGAAATGAATCTATGGAGCGGCTGATCCGAACGGTACTCGCTCATCTCTAATTAACCCGTCTCCACCAGTTTTCTGGTATACAGTAGATGTATATTGCATCTTTGGCACAAAGCTCTCTCTTGCCCTCATGGTCCTCTCACTGCTCTGCATATCATTCGCCACTCTCCACAAAAGTTGGTGAAGAGTTGACCAAGGGGACATATCTATTATAACTCACGCCAGTCTAGTAGCATGAGTTACACTGGATGTCTATGCTAGATAGGGCCATCTTAATAAATCATGGCTGTCTATTGCCTGTTGGGCCTTTTACTTAGACTGACTTGCAGAATGCCAGTCTTAATAAGTTTGGTCCAATGATTTTTGGTGGTACAAAAAGATACAGCCACCAAATAACCATAAAAAAGATCTTCTAATCATACAATAAAGAGTAAATGAGGTATCCAACCAAAATTGGTATGATCTAACCCTATTCACTTTGTACCCTTAGGTCCTGGGTGTCCTTGCTTGAGTATCCTTAGGTCCTAAGTTCCTGGTCTCATGTGCTAATAACTTTTGGGTGAGAGAAACTATTATATAACATTCTTAAGAAATTCAACATTTTATAATCTTGTCAACTACATCGAAGAAAACAATTAAAATTGACCTAGACACATAAAAACCTTCCACCACATTACCCCGAACCACTCATGTTTCTCTCACTAAGATTGAGACTATAAAATATGCATCTCCACTCAGCAATTACATATCTGAAGTATATGTGTTCTCCGCTCTTATTTCTCCATACCAGAGGCGAACGTTATAAGTAACGCCAATCAAGGCAAGTGGCGTCGTTCTAGTGGGGAGGAGGGCACACCGAGGCATCTGATCAGAGACTTCACAGCTTTTTTTTTCACCTTCTGTTCTGCTAAATGTTAGGATGACTATGGCAGTTGAAGGGTTGGCATGTTCACTAACATGGTTCACGTTTGATAGTTAATGGAGAGCGGAGCAGACGGGAGCCGGATCATTTTTCATTTTGTTTACAGAAACAATAGCTGTCATGAGGCGTCTCATACCAATTCGTGTTTGCTCCTTGTCAGTTATTTGGGGGGTGCGGTGAGAGAAGTGTGAATCATTCAGAGAACACAGCGAGTGAAATTTCAGGATAATGAAACCTCTACATGTTGCATCCACATGAGACATCTCATAGACCAGCAATTCATTACTGGAGCTTTTGTGCTGCTATGCCCATTGCATACCTCATGTGAGTCTGTTAGGCCTTGCCACCTGAACTGTATTTGTCTGTATGAACTGTTGGAGTGCATGGCAAATCAATTCCTAAGGCTATGCTTTTAACCCATTAATGATCATAGTCCCTAGCTTACCGTATTTTTGCCTTTAGTACATGTGAGACCACCCCGGGAGAACCGTGCAGGAGGCTGGACTGTCACGGTGACCTTATAGGCACCAGAACTCCCAGGAGTGGTGCACAGGGAAATAGGCAGAGTCAGTTAGATGTGACGCCAGTTGGAGTTTTGAGACACCCGCTGGTCCCTGGGCTGAGATGGTGATGTGGGTGCCAGTGCTCTACTCCAACAAAGAGCATTTGCCCAGGGCTTAGCTGTAAGGAAGGCAATGTCCAGGCCAGGATCAGTAGAAGTGCTCACTGCTTTATTGTAACAGGCATCTGCTGGTCACTTGTCCTGTAGCAGTGAGCTGTGGCACAGTGGCTTGTAGCTGGATGACACCTTCCCATGTATTAGCAGAGAGTCTAAGATGTCTGCAGATCCAGCTTCTGGTCTACTGCAGGGGTTCATTTACCTTGTAGAGGTAGGTGCAGGCTGCCAGGGTTATAGCTCTGCTCAGCCTGATGTAATCCTGTTCTCTTACTGATAGTGATGGGGGCGCTGTTACAGCTTCTCTGCCCTGCTGCTGCTATGGCAATCCTCACAACAGTGTCTGAAACACAAGATGGCCACTGCCACACTTCTCCTTCCTTCCCTGGCTCTTACAGAATACTACTTCCTGTCTCTGCTATGACTATTTCCTGTTCCAGCTACAGATCCACTCACCATAGTGTGTGTTGCTATGGAGACCACAGCTCACTAGGACAAGTGAAACCAGAGAACAATAGCTTAACAACATTACACAAATGAATACAGAATAAACATGGCAACATATACAATCTATCATAACATGTAAGGCACTTCTATGGCCAAATAACCATTAGTAACTCCTGTGAGGGGGTTACATCCCTCCCTTCTTGAATGTAGCACGTCCTCGGGCTACCAATAACACAGAAAACAGTCAATGGCTTAAATATCCCATAGTCCAAAGTAAATGGAATAAACGTTAAATGGGTTAGGAACAAATAATAAACATAGAGGTAGAACTTTGGGCAGTCCAAGCATGGTGTCGCCACTATGGCACCAGGTATATGGCTTATTTGTTGAAGTGAAGATAAACAACAGTCTCCAAGGCAGATGATCAGCTGAAATGCACAGTCTACTATGGCTGATCCTGGAATGCTCCTTTAAGGGCTGTAGCGAACTGAGGGTTTACCCTTGTTCACCCTTTGGGATCTCCTTTGAGAAATTGTTTCAGGCTCTGAGGCCTCCTCTCTGTCAACAGGGAGTACCTGAGTATCCGTAGTCTCTGATACAAAGTCCTCTAAGGAAATGGAGTCACTTGTTTCCCTTGACACAGAAGGAATCTCTCTTTGCAACGGTGTAACCGTAGGTCTCACAAAGAAGTATAAGTTAGGGGAAGCCAGAGCAAGTTCTAATTCTGTACCATGTTGGCCAGGAATGGGTATACAGGGTAATGTCCGTCTTGGTTGTGACAGAGCGTGTGGAGTAGCCGGTAACCGACGGGTCACTCTAGGACTTGTATAAGAGGAGGGACAGACTTTGAGATCATCTCGAGACACTAACTGGGATGGACCTTCTCCATCCTCTGGAACAATTTTACACACTTTAGAGTTATCATGTGGTGCCTCTTGGACAACATAGGCTTTGTCTTCCCAACGATCCTCTAACTTATGATGCCTAACATGTCGCCTTTTTAGGATCTTATCTCCAGGTTGCAAGGGTTGAGCATTTGCTCCTTTGTCATACTGGAGAGCCTGTTTGTGTCTAGCCTGGTCCAGAGATTTACACACAAGTTCCTGAAGTTCTCTATTAACCCTTAGTCTTTCTGCTACCCAAGTGTCATTTGGTAAAGGTGGGGACCTAACCTCTGTAATCACTCCCATTTGGTGATCAGCGGGGAGCTGTCCTAACTGTCCTCTAAGGAGGTATGCAGGAGTGTACCCTGTGGAATCCTGTCTGGTGTTATTATAGATCTCAGTGATCTCTGGCAATAGCTCTGGCCACTCAGATCGTTTTTCACGGGCAACTGTTCTCAGCATGTTGATAATGATTTGATTGGCTTTTTCACAAAGCCCATTACCCTGGGGATGGTAGGCTGTAGTGCGGATCTTTTGACACCCATAGAGGTTGCAGAACTCTTGAAAAAGCTCTGACTCAAATGCAGGACCTTGATCAGTAAGGATCTTTTCAGGATAACCGTAGGGTCGCCCAAAATGTCTTTGGAATTCCCGAGCTGCTGTTTTACCAGTGAGATCTTTTACTGGGACTACAACCATGAATTTTGAAAAATGATCAATCATTGTTAGTGCATAAGTGTAACCTGACCGACTTGGAGTCAACTTGACGTGGTCAAGCGCTACTAACTCTAGTGGTCTGACTGTGACAATGCCCTGTAGAGGGGCCCGTTGGTTAGATCCTCTCCGCAAAGCACATTGTGCACAATCCCGGCACCACTGTTCAATTTGAGGGCGCATTCCCACCCAGTAGAAACGATCCTTAATGGTTCGTTCTGTCTTTTGGGCATTGAAATGTCCTGACTGATTATGATACGCATCCAAGATCAAAGGAGCGTCTTGTCTTGGTATCACAATCTGAAACACTCGCTCATGGGTACGAGGATTTACATAACGGCGGACCAGTTTTCCCTGCAGATAGGTTAAACGACCGCGCTCTCGCCAAAGATTTTGAAGTTCAGGGCTTGCATTGTTATCTGGACCTATTGAATTAGAATCTTTTAAAAGGTCTTTTAATCTTTGCAATGTTGGATCTTGTTTTTGGACTTGTTCCCAATCCATATGATGGAGGGACTCAACTCGCACGGTCTGAAGGGTACAATATTTGGTCCGGACATTTTGATTAACACGTTGAGTGACTTTGTCATAGAAGTCAGGGAGTTCAACTTCTTCCCATATGTCAGGGTCATCTAGGTCATTAGTTGACTCTTGGGGTAACCGAGATAAAATGTCAGCATTAACATTCTCCCTCCCTGCACGGAATTTTAAGGTAAACTGATAATTGGCAAGACGTGAAGCCCAACGCTGCTCAATTGCTCCCAATTTGGCAGTGCTAAGATGGGTCAGAGGATTATTATCTGTGTATGCAACAAAAGGAGTGGCGGTGAGATAATGATGGAATTTTTCGGTAACCGCCCAAACCAAGGCCAGAAACTCCAACTTAAAGGAGCTATAGTTAGAGTCATTACGTTCAGTCGCCCGAAGCGATCGACTGGCAAATGCAATGGGTCTAATCAAACCTTCTTGTTTCTGGGACAGGACAGCACCAAGTCCAGTTTTACTTGCGTCTGTTTGCAGAATGAACGGTTTACTGTAATCAGGGTAAGCAAGGACATTTGGACCGACTAAGGCCGCTTTTAATTCATCAAATGCTTTTTGCATTTCAGGGGTCCATTGGATAGTTGGACTCTTACCAGATCGGGTGGTAGACTGACCTACCAGTACAGCCTGTAAGGGTGCAGCAATCCGGGCAAAGTTTTTTACAAATCGGCGGTAATAACCGGCGAACCCAAGGAATCTACGGATGTCTTTTACCGTTTCAGGAGTTGGCCAGTCGCGTATCCGTTCAGTGTACTGAGGATCTGGCGACACCCCATCAGCGCTCACAATGTGTCCCAGGTATTGGATTTCAGATTTTAGGAGATGGCATTTGGAAGGCTTGAGTTTCAGACCATAGCGATCCAAAGACTCAAACACTCTCGCAAGGTGATCCAAATGCTCTGCATATGTCCTGGAGTAAACAATTATATCATCCAGATATAACAGGACAGACTCAAAGTTTAGATGACCTAAACAGAATTCCATGAGCCGTTGGAATGTGGCAGGCGCATTGCACAACCCAAATGGCATCCGGTCAAATTCAAACAGACCCATTGGTGTTGTGAAGGCAGTTTTTTCAGCATCAGCTGGGGACATAGGGACCTGCCAGTATCCACTGGTAAGGTCCAGGACAGAGAAGTAGGCTGCAGACTGAAGAGCTGCAAGGGACTCCTCTATCCGGGGCAGCGGATATGCATCCTTGTGGGTGATATCATTCAATTTGCGGTAATCCACGCAAAGGCGAATGGTACCGTCCTTCTTTTTGACAAGTACTAAGGGAGCAGCCCAAGGGCTTCGGCTGTCCCTTATGACACCAGAATCCTTCATGTTTTGGAGTAAGCCTTTTACTTGTTGGTATTGTGCTGGGGGAATGGGCCTATGTCTTTCCTTGATGGGAGGATGATCACCAGTTTGAATTGTGTGTTCTACTGCAGTGACATGCCCAAAGTCCATAGGGGACTTGCTGAAAATGTGTTCGAATTCGTGAACTACCCGCAATACCCCTTCCAGCTGAGATGAAGGCGTCTCAGGGGTTCCAAGGTGAATCTCTTGCCACCATTCTTTTTGCTCCCCATTGGGGTTACATGTGGGTTGTGAATTGGTGGTCTGAGCTTCACAATGGACTCTCTGGAGGCAATCAGTATCCTGAACTCTGGATAATTTGGCAACCACTGTATACCGAGGTAGTGTAACTTCAGAATCCCCAAAATTCAACAATTGTATAGGGACTCGTCCATGGGTCACCTTAGCCAAACTACGGGCAGCAATAACTGTACGATCCGTAGGCATTGACTCGATGAGCACGGAGTAATCCCTGCCTTTGACACCAAACCTGGCCCGGCACCAGACCATCATCACATGACCAGGTGGTAAGATGATGGGTCTAGCGTCAGTCACCCTAGCTTTTCCAATCTCACCTTGGGAAAGTTGGACCTGTTGTTGTTGGACCAAAACCTTAATGGCCTTATGGTAGATGTGTCTCTCTTTTGGAGCGGCTATTTGAAGAGTGTCAGACAAGGCAGCAATGGCTTCATCAAAACTATTAACTAAGACATTGGTCCCAATGATGATGGAGGGAGTGTCTCTGTCTTTGGCAACGTCCACAATGACAATCCCTTGATCCTTCAGTTCGGTTTTGCCAATCTTAAGGGTGGCTAGGAAGTATCCTACCTGTTTAAGTTCTTGTCCATTGCTGGCAATTAGAGTCACCTGCTCATGAGGATTGCATGGTTGTAGCTGATCTCGAGACCAATATTTTTCAAACTGGGCAAGGGGCATGGTAGTCATCTGTGATCCCGTATCCAAGAGAGCAGTCAGTGGGATGTTGTTCATATTGATGGAAAGGATAGGACGGTCTCCAATGAAACGTCGGCCCCATTCAGGTGATAGTGGACCATGGTGGTGGTTGTCTCCTGGGGGTAGGTCCTCTTCCCCAGGATGGCCTAGTTTAAAGACTGGCATTCTCGTTCAACGTGTCCTGGTAAATGACAACTTCGACAGATGGGCCTTCCGGATGAATCAAACTGGTCCGTGACCCTGCGACCGGGTCGGAATAACGGTCTGCGTGAATACTGACGTGGCGAAGGTCGCTGCCAGTGCCGGGATGAGGGAGACCTCGGTGGTGTCAGCTGAAGGTCCTCCACTTTTTTGCAAAGCTTAATTAGATTCTTTGAAAGTTCAGCGATTTGTCCTTGGAGTTCAATGTTGGAGTCAGAAGGTTGGATCTGTGCGCACTGAGCAATGGGTTGTTGGATTACACAGGGCGGAGGTGCTGTAGAAGCTGAGGGCACATTATGCTGCTCCTCTGGCATTGTGTCCACTTTAAGGATTTGGATGGCTGTCTCTTTAAATAGGTTGAAGGGTCGGTCAGGGTCTTGAGAGTTAAGCATACGTAGTTGCATTTTAACTGCATCAGGTGTAGCACCCTCAATGAATTGCTCCTTCAGCGTGCAATCATAATTGTGAAGCTCATGAGGATCTAGTTGCGCAACCTGGCGGAGAGCTTCATCCAAGCTCAGAGCATAGTCTCTAAGACTTTCACCTGCGTTCTGCTTGCGGCTAAAGAACCGAGCTTTTAGTTCTGACAGAGTCTTAGTTTCAAATATGGCGCGCAGTTTATCAAAAAGTTGCTTAACAGTTTGTTTCTCCTTAACATCCCAGGACTTAACTTCACGGAGGGCTGCTCCTCCCATCTGACCCATTAACATAGCAACCTTCTGCTCAGCAGTGAGGGGATAAACTTTGAAAGTTGCTTGCATCTTTTCTTTAAAGTCCTTTAGGGTATTTGGCTCGCCTACATAGAGTGGCAGCCATGGCACACCTGGGTAATAAGGCATTGTGATTGGCATCACTGCAGCTGTGGGGGTTGAAACACTACACCACTCATCCTCACTACTGGACCCTTGGTGTTTAAAACTGACAAAATCCCTTTTTTCTTTGTTCCTAAACATACTGGCAGTACGTGGCTCACCTGCTTTTGCCTGTGCTGTAGATTCAGGTATAGCGTGCGATGCAGGGCCAAGATGGCGATACTGCACAGTGTCGCAGTCACGGATCCTTTTTCCTGCCAGCAGCTCAAGTGCCTCCCTTCTTTTTCAATGGCACAGAAATCCTGTTCATGACGCCAACTGAGACCACCCCGGGAGAACCGTGCAGGAGGCTGGACTGTCACGGTGACCTTATAGGCACCAGAACTCCCAGGAGTGGTGCACAGGGAAATAGGCAGAGTCAGTTAGATGTGACGCCAGTTGGAGTTTTGAGACACCCGCTGGTCCCTGGGCTGAGATGGTGATGTGGGTGCCAGTGCTCCCTCCAACAAAGAGCTTTAGCCCAGGGCTTAGCTGTAAGGAAGGCAATGTCCAGGCCAGGATCAGTAGAAGTGCTCACTGCTTTATTGTAACAGGCATCTGCTGGTCACTTGTCCTGTAGCAGTGAGCTGTGGCACAGTGGCTTGTAGCTGGATGACACCTTCCCCTGTATTAGCAGAGAGTCTAAGATGTCTGCAGATCCAGCTTCTGGTCTACTGCAGGGGCTCAGTTACCTTGTAGAGGTCGGTGCAGGCTCCCAGGGTTATAGCTCTGCTTAGCCTGATATAATCCTGTCCTCTTACTGATAGTGATGGGGGTGCTGTCACACAGCTTCTCTGTCCTGCTGCTGCTATGGCAATCCTCACAACACAGTGTCTGAAACACAAGATGGCGGCTACTGCCACACTTCTCCTTGCTTCTCCTTCCCTGGCTCTTACAGAATACTACTTCCTGTCCCTGCTATGACTATTTCCTGTTCCAGCTACAGATCCACTCACTATAGTGTGTGTTGCTATGGAGACCACAGCTCACTAGGACAAGTGATACCAGAGAACAATAGCTTAACAACATTACACAAATGAATACAGGATGAACATGACAACATATACAAACTGTCATAACATGTAAGGCACTTCTATGGCCAAATAACCATTAGTAACTCCTGTGAGGGGGTTACACATGTATATAGTACTTTGTTTGTTTGGTTTCTTCATCTCAGGCTTTCATGAGCCATCTTTATTTTTCTGTTGACATAGTAGTGTGAGGGCTTGGTTTTTACAGGATGAGTTGCATTTTTAATAGCAGCATACAAAGGAACAGAACAGCAAATCCTGGCATTGTTTTGGCTTTTCTAACTTTCTATTTCTTTTTAATATAAAAAACAAAAAACTTGAGATTCTTCAGTCATTGATAATTTTATTTAATTAGCTAACTAATAATGATGACAGATTGCAAGCTTTCAAAGCCCTTGGCCTCTTCCTCAGGTATAGTACTATAGTACTTACTATACCTGAGGAAGAGGCCAAGAGCCTCAAAAGCTTGTAAACTATCATCATTATTAGTTAGCCATTAAAAAGGTATGAACTACTGAAGTTTCTCAGGTTTTTTGTTTTTTTATATTTCACACCAACTGGCTAACATGGTACAAAAACATACTATTTCTTTTTAAGTAATATTACTATCTGTTAGCTCACGCAGGGTGTAGCACTTTGGAATTGCATGGGGGTACCGAATTTAGGCCAGGGCTATATGGCTCAGGTATGCTGCAGGATGTCTGCAACACACTTCCCACAGTGGACCCATCCATGGAAAATAACATCTTTCAGCTTTGAGTCTTGGGCAGCTGGCCCGACTTTCTACCTTTGCATTGCAAAGATGAAAAACCAAAACCGAACATGCAACAATAATGACTTGTTGCACATTTAAATAGGACCTTTCCTGTCCTCAGGCACATGTAGTATTATATACCGTTAGAAAGTGGACAGTGTGCTGAATTCAGCGCACTGTCGGTTTTTCCATTATGTGCCCTGGGAGAACAAATATTGGTGCCTTTACCAATAGCTCTTCACTGTCATAAGGGCGTTTCTGACAGTCTAGCTGGGAATGCCCCTCTTAACAGTAGAGTCCATAGTGCTGTACTGTCAGAGGGGGCATTCCTTACTGCCCAGCGATGACACTGAGTGGTGAGGAACGCCCCTGGTGCTACTGTACTGACACTATAGCACTACAGACAGACTATCAGGAGGAGCGTTCCCAGCTAGACTGTCAGGAATGCCCTTCCGACAGTGAATAGCTACGGTAAATGAACCGATATCTCAGGCACAATAACTGAAAAGCCGACAGTGCGGTGAATTCAGTGCACTGTTAGCTTTATACTGGTATTTAAAACCACATGTGCCTGAGGACATGAAAGGTCCTCTTTAAGACCTGCTGCAGGACAAGACATTTTTCTGTATTGTGCAGATAGGATTTGCTTAAATTCCATTCGCTACTATCTGTACATTATGATTAGAGATGAGCGAACAGTGTTCTATCGAACTCATGTTCGATCGGATATTAGGCTGTTCGGCATGTTCGAATCGAATCGAACACCGCGTGGTAAAGTGCGCCATTACTCGATTCCCCTCCCACCTTCCCTGGCGCCTTTTTTGCTCCAATAACAGCGCAGGGTAGGTGGGACAGGAACTACGACACCGGTGACATTGAAAAAAGTAGGCAAAACCCATTGGCTGCCGAAAACATGTGACCTCTAATTTAAAAGAACAGCGACGCCCAGCTTCGCGTCATTCTGAGCTTGCAATTCACCGGGGACGGAGGTTTCCGTCCAGTTAGCTAGGGCTTAGATTCTGGGTAGGCAGGGACAGGCTAGGATAGGAAGGAGAAGACAACCACAACAGCTCTTATAAGAGCTAAATTCCAGGGAGAAGCTTGTCAGTGTAACGTGGCACTGACGGGCTCAATCGCCGCAACCCAGCTTTCCCAGGATCCTGAATGGAATACACTGACAGTGTATTCCCGTATACCCGATATATACCCCCGATACCCGTTCCAACGGTGTGCCCCCCCACCTTCACCCCAGAAATACCCTGCAAGTCCCCTAGCAATAGAATTGGGGCTATATACACCCACTATTTTTGCTACTGCCATATAGTGCCATTGTCTCACTGGGAATTCAAAGAATATATTGGGCTTACATATAACTTCAATTCCAGGGAGAAGCTTGTCAGTGTAACGTGGCACTGACGGGCTCAATCGCCGCAACCCAGCTTTCCCAAGATCCTGAATGGAATACACTGACAGTGTATTCCCGTATACCCGATATATACCCCCGATACCCGTTCCAACGGTGTGCCCCCCCACCTTCACCCCAGAAATACACTGCAAGTCCCCTAGCAATAGAATTGGGGCTATATACACCCACTATTTTTGCTACTGCCATATAGTGCCATTGTCTGACTGGGAATTCAAAGAATATATTGGGGTTATAAATACCCTCATTTCTTCCTACTGGTATATAGTGCCATTGTCTGACTGGGAATTCAAAGAATATATTGGGGTTACAAATACCCTCATTTCTTGCTACTGCCATATAGTGCCAGTTTCTGACTGGTAATTCAAAGAATATATTGGGGTTACGTGCACCCACAATTTTTGCTACTGGTATATAGTGCCATTGTCTCACTGGGAATTCAAAGAATATATTGGGGTTACAAATACCCTCATTTCTTGCTACTGGTATATAGTGCCATTGTCTGACTGGGAATTCAAAGAATATATTGGGGTTACAAATACCCTCATTTCTTGCTACTGGTATATAGTGCCATTGTCTGACTGGGAATTCAAAGAATATATTGGGGTTACAAATACCCTCATTTCTTGCTACTGGTATATAGTGCCATTGTCTGACTGGGAATTCAAAGAATATATTGGGGTTATAAATACCCTCATTTCTTGCTACTGGTATATAGTGCCATTGTCTGACTGGGAATTCAAAGAATATATTGGGGTTATAAATACCCTCATTTCTTGCTACTGGTATATAGTGCCATTGTCTGACTGGGAATTCAAAGAATATATTGGGGTTACAAATACCCTCATTTCTTGCTACTGCCATATAGTGCCAGTTTCTGACTGGTAATTCAAAGAATATATTGGGGTTACGTGCACCCACAATTTTTGCTACTGGTATATAGTGCCATTGTCTGACTGGGAATTCAAAGAATATATTGGGGTTACAAATACCCTCATTTCTTGCTACTGGTATATAGTGCCATTGTCTGACTGGGAATTCAAAGAATATATTGGGGTTACAAATACCCTCATTTCTTGCTACTGGTATATAGTGCCATTGTCTGACTGGGAATTCAAAGAATATATTGGGGTTATAAATACCCTCATTTCTTGCTACTGGTATATAGTGCCATTGTCTGACTGGGAATTCAAAGAATATATTGGGGTTACAAATACCCTCATTTCTTGCTACTGGTATATAGTGCCATTGTCTGACTGGGAATTCAAAGAATATATTGGGGTTACAAATACCCTCATTTCTTGCTACTGCCATATAGTGCCAGTTTCTGACTGGTAATTCAAAGAATATATTGGGGTTACGTGCACCCACAATTTTTGCTACTGGTATATAGTGCCATTGTCTCACTGGGAATTCAAAGAATATATTGGGGTTACAAATACCCTCATTTCTTGCTACTGGTATATAGTGCCATTGTCTGACTGGGAATTCAAAGAATATATTGGGGTTACAAATACCCTCATTTCTTGCTACTGCCATATAGTGCCAGTTTCTGACTGGTAATTCAAAGAATATATTGGGGTTACATGCACCCACAATTTTTGCTACTGGTATATAGTGCCATTGTCTCACTGGGAATTCAAAGAATATATTGGGGTTACAAATACCCTCATTTCTTGCTACTGGTATATAGTGCCATTGTCTGACTGGGAATTCAAAGAATATATTGGGGTTACAAATACCCTCATTTCTTGCTACTGGTATATAGTGCCATTGTCTGACTGGGAATTCAAAGAATATATTGGGGTTATAAATACCCTCATTTCTTGCTACTGGTATATAGTGCCATTGTCTGACTGGGAATTCAAAGAATATATTGGGGTTATAAATACCCTCATTTCTTGCTACTGGTATATAGTGCCATTGTCTGACTGGGAATTCAAAGAATATATTGGGGTTACAAATACCCTCATTTCTTGCTACTGCCATATAGTGCCAGTTTCTGACTGGTAATTCAAAGAATATATTGGGGTTACGTGCTCCCACAATTTTTGCTACTGGTATATAGTGCCATTGTCTGACTGGGAATTCAAAGAATATATTGGGGTTACAAATACCCTCATTTCTTGCTACTGGTATATAGTGCCATTGTCTGACTGGGAATTCAAAGAATATATTGGGGTTACAAATACCCTCATTTCTTGCTACTGCCATATAGTGCCAGTTTCTGACTGGTAATTCAAAGAATATATTGGGGTTACGTGCACCCACAATTTTTGCTACTGGTATATAGTGCCATTGTCTGACTGGGAATTCAAAGAATATATTGGGGTTACAAATACCCTCATTTCTTGCTACTGGTATATAGTGCCATTGTCTGACTGGGAATTCAAAGAATATATTGGGGTTACAAATACCCTCATTTCTTGCTACTGCCATATAGTGCCAGTTTCTGACTGGTAATTCAAAGAATATATTGGGGTTATAAATACCCTCATTTCTTGCTACTGCCATATAGTGCCAGTTTCTGACTGGTAATTCAAAGAATATATTGGGGTTACGTGCACCCACAATTTTTGCTACTGGTATATAGTGCCATTGTCTGACTGGGAATTCAAAGAATATATTGGGGTTACAAATACCCTCATTTCTTGTTACTGGTATATAGTGCCATTGTCTGACTGGGAATTCAAAGAATATATTGGGGTTACAAATACCCTCATTTCTTGCTACTGGTATATAGTGCCATTGTCTGACTGGGAATTCAAAGAATATATTGGGGTTATAAATATCCTCATTTCTTGCTACTGCCATATAGTGCCAGTTTCTGACTGGTAATTCAAAGAATATATTGGGGTTATAAATACCCTCATTTCTTGCTACTGGTATATAGTGCCATTGTCTGACTGGGAATTCAAAGAATATATTGGGGTTACGTGCACCCACAATTTTTGCTACTGGTATATAGTGCCAATTTCTAACTGGGAATTCAAAATGTGCAAGGCTCCCGGAAAGGGACGTGGACGAGGCCGTGGGCGAGGTCGGGGGAATGGTTCTGGGGAGCAAGGTAGCAGTGAAGCCACAGGGCGTCCCGTGCCTACTCCTGTGGGGCAGCAAGCATTGCGCCACTCCACAGTGCCAGGGTTGCTTGCCACATTAACTAAACTGCAGGGTACAAACCTTAGTAGGCCCGAGAACCAGGAACAGGTCTTGCAATGGCTGTCAGAGAACGCTTACAGCACATTGTCCAGCAGCCAGTCAGACTCTGCCTCCTCTCCTCCTATTACCCAACAGTCTTGTCCTCCTTCCTCCAAAAATTCCCAAGCTTCACAGAACAATAACCCCAACTGTCCCTGCTCCCCAGAGCTGTTCTCCGCTCCTTTCATTGTCCCTCAACCTGCCTCTCCACGTCACGATTCCACGAACCTAACAGAGGAGCATCTGTGTCCAGATGCTCAAACACTAGAGTCTCCTCCATCTCCGTTCGATTTGGTGGTGGATGACCAGCAACCCACCCTCATCGACGATGAAGTGACGCAGTTGCCATCAGGGCATCCAGTTGACCGGCGCATTGTGCGGGAGGAGGAGATGAGACAGGAGTTGGAAGAGGAAGTGGTGGATGATGAGGACACTGACCCGACCTGGACAGGGGGGATGTCAAGCGGGGAAAGTAGTGTGGATGTTGAGGCAGGTGCAGCACCAAAAAGGGTAGCTAGAGGCAGAGGCAGAGGTCAGCAGCTTAGGCGAAGCCAGGCCACACCCGGAATCTCCCAAGATGTTCCAGTTCGTACCCAGCCCCGAAAAACTCCCACCTCGAGGGCACGTTTCTCGAAGGTGTGGAGTTTTTTCAAGGAATGCGCCGAGGACAGATATAGTGTTGTCTGCACAATTTGCCTCTCGAAATTGATTAGGGGCTCTGAGAAGAGCAACCTGTCCACCACTTCAATGCGCCGTCATTTGGAATCCAAGCACTGGAATCAGTGGCAGGCAGCAACGGCAGGACAAAGGCCGCCTGCCGTTCACGCCACTGCCACTGCCTCTGCCACTGCCTCTGCCACTGCCACTGCTGACTGTGCTGGCGATGCACTCCAGAGGACGAGCCAGGACACCACTTCATCTGCCTCCGCCACTTTGTTGACTTCTCCCTCATCCTCCCCTGTTCCTGTCTTATCTCCTTCTCCTGCACCATCAAAGGCACCATCAGGCGCTTCTTTCCGGCTTGTTGAAACTCCCGCCTTCCTGGACCTGATAGCAACTGCGGCACCTCGCTATGCCGTCCCTAGCCGTCACTACTTCTCCCGGTGTGCCGTCCCCGCCTTGCACCAGCACGTGTCACTCAACATCAGGCGGGCCCTTAGTTCCGCGCTTTGCACAAAGGTCCACTTGACCACCGACGCGTGGACAAGTGCATGCGGACAGGGACGCTACATTTCACTGACGGCACACTGGGTGAATGTAGTTGAGGCTGGGACTGCTTCCCAAACTGGCCCGGTGTACCTCGTCTCCCCGCCTAACATTCCTGGCAGGGACACGAGAAGAACACCCCCCTCCTCCTCCTCCTCTACCGCCTCCTCCTCCGCCACCGCCTCCTCCTCCGCCACCGCCTCCTCCTCCGCTGTTAGATTGACCCCAGCTACGAGTTGGAAACGTTGCAGCACTGGCGTTGGTAGACGTCAGCAGGCTGTGCTGAAGCTGATCAGCTTGGGGGACAGACAGCACACTGCCTCCGAGGTGAGGGATGCCCTCCTCGATGAGACGGCAATATGGTTTGAGCCGCTGCACCTGGGCCCAGGCATGGTCGTTTGTGATAACGGCCGGAACCTGGTAGCAGCTCTGGAGCTTGCCGGACTCCAACATGTTCCATGCCTGGCCCACGTCTTCAACCTAGTGGTGCAACGTTTCCTAAAGAGCTACCCCAATGTTCCAGAGCTACTGGTGAAAGTGCGGCGCATGTGCGCCCACTTTCGCAAGTCGACAGTAGCCGCTGCTAGCTTAAAATCTCTCCAGCAACGCCTGCATGTGCCACAACACCGGCTTTTGTGCGACGTCCCCACACGCTGGAACTCAACGTTTCAGATGTTGAATAGAGTGGTTGAGCAGCAGAGACCTTTGATGGAATACCAGCTACAAAACCCTAGGGTGCCACAAAGTCAGCTGCCTCAGTTTCACATCCATGAGTGGCCATGGATGAGAGACCTTTGTGACATCCTACGGGTCTTTGAGGAGTCCACAAGGAGGGTGAGCTCTGAGGATGCGATGGTGAGCCTTACAATCCCGCTTTTGTGTGTTCTGAGAGAATCCCTGATTGACATCAGGGATAACTCAGATCACACAGAGGAGTTAGGGATAGCATCCGATCCGTCACAGCTGGAGAGTAGGTCCACACATCTGTCCGCTTCACTGCGTTTAATGGAGGAGGAGGAGGAGGAGGAGGAGGAGGAGGAGGAGGAAGAGTTGTCCGATGATGTGATGGTGATACAGGAGGCTTCCGGGCAACTTCGAATCGTCCCATTGTTGCAGCGCGGATGGGTAGACATGGAGGATGAGGAGGAAATGGAGATTGAACTTTCCGGTGGGGCCAGAGGAGTCATGCCAACTAACACTGTGGCAGACATGGCTGAGTTCATGTTGGGGTGCTTTACAACCGACAAGCGTATTGTCAAAATCATGGAGGACAACCAGTACTGGATCTTTGCTATCCTTGACCCCCGGTATAAAAACAACATCTCGTCTTTTATTCCGGTAGAGGGGAGGGCCAATCGCATCAATGCTTGCCACAGGCAATTGGTGCAGAATATGATGGAGATGTTTCCAGCATGTGACGTTGGCGGCAGGGAGGGCAGTTCCTCCAGTAGGCAACCAAGTTCTCACCGGTCCACACAAACGAGGGGCACACTGTCTAAGGTCTGGGACACCTTGATGGCACCCCCTCGCCAAAGTGCCGCCACGGAGGGTCCTAGTGTCACCAGGCGTGAGAAGTATAGGCGCATGTTGCGGGAATACCTTTCCGACCACAGCCCTGTCCTCTCCGAACTCTCTGCGCCCTACACGTATTGGGTGTCGAAGTTGGACCTGTGGCTTGAACTTGCCCTATATGCCTTGGAGGTGCTGTCCTGTCCTGCCGCCAGCGTCCTATCTGAGAGGGTGTTCAGTGCAGCCGGTGGCATCATCACTGACAAGCGCACCCGTCTGTCAGCTGAGAGTGCCGACCGGCTCACTTTGATAAAAATGAACCACCACTGGATAGAGCCTTCATTTTTGTGCCCACCTGTGTAAAGCACCCCAACATGAAACTCCATGTCTGTACTCAACCTCTCCAATTCCTCCGCATCCTCATACTCATCCACCATAAGCGTTGCACAATTCTGCTAATACTAGGCTCCCTCCACCCTGATTTCCCCCAACTCTGCTGGTTAGAGGCTCCCTCCACCCTGATTTCCACCAACTCTGCTGGTTAGAGGCTCCCTCCACCCTGCTTTCCCACAACTCTGCTGGTTAGAGGCTCCCTCCACCCTGCTTTCCCACAACTCTGCTGGTTAGAGGCTCCCTCCACCCTGCTTTCCCACAACTCTGCTGGTTAGAGGCTCCCTCCACCCTGATTTCCACCAACTCTGCTGGTTAGAGGCTCCCTCCACCCTGCTTTCCCACAACTCTGCTGGTTAGAGGCTCCCTCCACCCTGATTTCCACCAACTCTGCTGGTTAGAGGCTCCCTCCACCATGAATTGATCCAAACTGGGCTGGTTAGAGGCTCCCTCCACCATGAATTGGTCCAAACTGGGGTTTTTAGAGGCTCCCTCCACCATGAATTGGTCCAAACTGGGCTGTTTAGAGGCTCCCTCCACCATGAATTGGTCCAAACTGGGGTTTTTAGAGGCTCCCTCCACCATGAATTGGTCCAAATTGGGCTGGTTAGAGGCTCCCTCCACCATGAATTTGCCCAAACTGGGCTGTTTAGAGGCTCCCTCCACCATGAATTTGCCCAAACTGGCCTGTTTAGAGGCTCCCTCCACCATGAATTGGTCCAAACTGGGGTTTTTAGAGGCTCTCTCCACCATGAATTGGTCCAAACTGGGCTGTTTAGAGGCTCCCTCCATCATGAATTGGTCCAAACTGGGGTTTTTAGAGGCTCCCTCCACCATGAATTGGTCCAAACTGGGCTGGTTAGAGGCTCCCTCCACCATGAATTTGCCCAAACTGGGCTGTTTAGAGGCTCCCTCCACCATGAATTGGTCCAAACTGGGGTTTTCAGAGGCTCCCTCCACCATGAATTGGTCCAAACTGGGCTGTTTAGAGGCTCCCTCCACCATGAATTGGTCCAAACTGGGGTTTTTAGAGGCTCCCTCCACCATGAATTGGTCCAAACTGGGGTTTTTAGAGGCTCCCTCCACCATGAATTTGCCCAAACTGGGCTGTTTAGAGGCTCCCTCCACCATGAATTTGCCCAAACTGAGCTGTTTAGAGGCTCCCTCCACCATGAATTGGTCCAAACTGGGGGTTTTTAGAGGCTCCCTCCACCATGAATTTGCCCAAACTGGGCTGTTTAGAGGCTCCCTCCATCATGAATTGGTCCAAACTGGGGTTTTTAGAGGCTCCCTCCACCATGAATTGGTCCAAACTGGGGTTTTTAGAGGCTCCCTCCACCATGAATTGGTCCAAACTGGGGTTTTTAGAGGCTTCCTCCACCATGAATTTGCCCAAACTGGGCTGTTTAGAGGCTCCCTCCACCATGAATTTGCCCAAACTGGGCTGTTTAGAGGCTCCCTCCACCATGAATTTGCCCAAACTGGGCTGTTTAGAGGCTCCCTCCACCATGAATTGGTCCAAACTGGGGGTTTTTAGAGGCTCCCTCCACCATGAATTTGCCCAAACTGGGCTGTTTAGAGGCTCCCTCCACCATGAATTGGTCCAAACTGGGGTTTTTAGAGGCTCCCTCCACCATGAATTTGCCCAAACTGGGCTGTTTAGAGGCTCCCTCCACCATGAATTTGCCCAAACTGAGCTGTTTAGAGGCTCCCTCCACCATGAATTGGTCCAAACTGGGGTTTTTAGAGGCTCCCTCCACCATAAATTGGTCCAAACTGGGGGGTTTTAGAGGCTCCCTCCACCATGAATTTGCCCAAACTGGGCTGTTTAGAGGCTCCCTCCATCATGAATTGGTCCAAACTGGGGTTTTTAGAGGCTCCCTCCACCATGAATTGGTCCAAATTGGGGTTTTTAGAGGCTCCCTCCACCATGAATTGGTCCAAACTGGGGTTTTTAGAGGCTCCCTCCACCATGAATTTGCCCAAACTGGGCTGTTTAGAGGCTCCCTCCATCATGAATTGGTCCAAACTGGGGTTTTTAGAGGCTCCCTCCACCATGAATTGGTCCAAACTGGGGTTTTTAGAGGCTCCCTCCACCATGAATTGGTCCAAACTGGGGTTTTTAGAGGCTCCCTCCACCATGAATTTGCCCAAACTGGGCTGTTTAGAGGCTCCCTCCACCATGAATTTGCCCAAACTGGGCTGTTTAGAGGCTCCCTCCACCATGAATTTGCCCAAACTGGGCTGTTTAGAGGCTCCCTCCACCATGAATTGGTCCAAACTGGGGGTTTTTAGAGGCTCCCTCCACCATGAATTTGCCCAAACTGGGCTGTTTAGAGGCTCCCTCCACCATGAATTGGTCCAAACTGGGGTTTTTAGAGGCTCCCTCCACCATGAATTTGCCCAAACTGGGCTGTTTAGAGGCTCCCTCCACCATGAATTTGCCCAAACTGAGCTGTTTAGAGGCTCCCTCCACCATGAATTGGTCCAAACTGGGGTTTTTAGAGGCTCCCTCCACCATAAATTGGTCCAAACTGGGGGGTTTTAGAGGCTCCCTCCACCATGAATTTGCCCAAACTGGGCTGTTTAGAGGCTCCCTCCATCATGAATTGGTCCAAACTGGGGTTTTTAGAGGCTCCCTCCACCATGAATTGGTCCAAATTGGGGTTTTTAGAGGCTCCCTCCACCATGAATTGGTCCAAACTGGGGTTTTTAGAGGCTCCCTCCACCATGAATTTGCCCAAACTGGGCTGTTTAGAGGCTCCCTCCACCATGAATTGGTCCAAACTGGGGTTTTTAGAGGCTCCCTCCACCATGAATTGGTCCAAACTGGGGTTTTTAGAGGCTCCCTCCACCATGAATTGGTCCAAACTGGGGGTTTTTAGAGGCTCCCTCCACCATGAATTTGCCCAAACTGGGCTGTTTAGAGGCTCCCTCCACCATGAATTGGTCCAAACTGGGGTTTTTAGAGGCTCCCTCCACCATGAATTGGTCCAAACTGGGCTGTTTAGAGGCTCCCTCCACCATGAATTGGTCCAAACTGGGGTTTTTAGAGGCTCCCTCCACCATGAATTGGTCCAAACTGGGCTGGTTAGAGGCTCCCTCCACCATGAATTTGCCCAAACTGGGCTGTTTAGAGGCTCCCTCCACCATGAATTTGCCCAAACTGAGCTGTTTAGAGGCTCCCTCCACCATGAATTGGTCCAAACTGGGGTTTTTAGAGGCTCCCTCCACCATGAATTGGTCCAAACTGGGGTTTTTTAGAGGCTCCCTCCACCATGAATTTGCCCAAACTGGGCTGTTTAGAGGCTCCCTCCATCATGAATTGGTCCAAACTGGGGTTTTTAGAGGCTCCCTCCACCATGAATTGGTCCAAACTGGGGTTTTTAGAGGCTCCCTCCACCATGAATTGGTCCAAACTGGGGTTTTTAGAGGCTCCCTCCACCATGAATTGGTCCAAACTGGGGTTTTTAGAGGCTCCCTCCACCATGAATTTGCCCAAACTGGGCTGTTTAGAGGCTCCCTCCACCATGAATTTGCCCAAACTGAGCTGTTTAGAGGCTCCCTCCACCATGAATTGGTCCAAACTGGGGTTTTTAGAGGCTCCCTCCCCCATGAATTGGTCCAAACTGGGGGTTTTTAGAGGCTCCCTCCACCATGAATTTGCCCAAACTGGGCTGTTTAGAGGCTCCCTCCATCATGAATTGGTCCAAACTGGGGTTTTTAGAGGCTCCCTCCACCATGAATTGGTCCAAACTGGGGTTTTTAGAGGCTCCCTCCACCATGAATTGGTCCAAACTGGGGTTTTTAGAGGCTCCCTCCACCATGAATTTGCCCAAACTGGGCTGTTTAGAGGCTCCCTCCACCATGAATTTGCCCAAACTGGGCTGTTTAGAGGCTCCCTCCACCATGAATTGGTCCAAACTGGGGGTTTTTAGAGGCTCCCTCCACCATGAATTTGCCCAAACTGGGCTGTTTAGAGGCTCCCTCCACCATGAATTGGTCCAAACTGGGGTTTTTAGAGGCTCCCTCCACCATGAATTTGCCCAAACTGGGCTGTTTAGAGGCTCCCTCCACCATGAATTTGCCCAAACTGAGCTGTTTAGAGGCTCCCTCCACCATGAATTGGTCCAAACTGGGGTTTTTAGAGGCTCCCTCCACCATGAATTGGTCCAAACTGGGCTGGTTAGAGGCTCCCTCCACCATGAATTTGCCCAAACTGGGCTGTTTAGAGGCTCCCTCCACCATGAATTTGCCCAAACTGAGCTGTTTAGAGGCTCCCTCCACCATGAATTGGTCCAAACTGGGGTTTTTAGAGGCTCCCTCCACCATGAATTGGTCCAAACTGGGGTTTTTTAGAGGCTCCCTCCACCATGAATTTGCCCAAACTGGGCTGTTTAGAGGCTCCCTCCATCATGAATTGGTCCAAACTGGGGTTTTTAGAGGCTCCCTCCACCATGAATTGGTCCAAACTGGGGTTTTTAGAGGCTCCCTCCACCATGAATTGGTCCAAACTGGGGTTTTTAGAGGCTCCCTCCACCATGAATTTGCCCAAACTGGGCTGTTTAGAGGCTCCCTCCACCATGAATTTGCCCAAACTGAGCTGTTTAGAGGCTCCCTCCACCATGAATTGGTCCAAACTGGGGTTTTTAGAGGCTCCCTCCCCCATGAATTGGTCCAAACTGGGGGTTTTTAGAGGCTCCCTCCACCATGAATTTGCCCAAACTGGGCTGTTTAGAGGCTCCCTCCATCATGAATTGGTCCAAACTGGGGTTTTTAGAGGCTCCCTCCACCATGAATTGGTCCAAACTGGGGTTTTTAGAGGCTCCCTCCACCATGAATTGGTCCAAACTGGGGTTTTTAGAGGCTCCCTCCACCATGAATTTGCCCAAACTGGGCTGTTTAGAGGCTCCCTCCACCATGAATTTGCCCAAACTGGGCTGTTTAGAGGCTCCCTCCACCATGAATTGGTCCAAACTGGGGGTTTTTAGAGGCTCCCTCCACCATGAATTTGCCCAAACTGGGCTGTTTAGAGGCTCCCTCCACCATGAATTGGTCCAAACTGGGGTTTTTAGAGGCTCCCTCCACCATGAATTTGCCCAAACTGGGCTGTTTAGAGGCTCCCTCCACCATGAATTTGCCCAAACTGAGCTGTTTAGAGGCTCCCTCCACCATGAATTGGTCCAAACTGGGGTTTTTAGAGGCTCCCTCCACCATAAATTGGTCCAAACTGGGGGGTTTTAGAGGCTCCCTCCACCATGAATTTGCCCAAACTGGGCTGTTTAGAGGCTCCCTCCATCATGAATTGGTCCAAACTGGGGTTTTTAGAGGCTCCCTCCACCATGAATTGGTCCAAATTGGGGTTTTTAGAGGCTCCCTCCACCATGAATTGGTCCAAACTGGGGTTTTTAGAGGCTCCCTCCACCATGAATTTGCCCAAACTGGGCTGTTTAGAGGCTCCCTCCATCATGAATTGGTCCAAACTGGGGTTTTTAGAGGCTCCCTCCACCATGAATTGGTCCAAACTGGGGTTTTTAGAGGCTCCCTCCACCATGAATTGGTCCAAACTGGGGTTTTTAGAGGCTCCCTCCACCATGAATTTGCCCAAACTGGGCTGTTTAGAGGCTCCCTCCACCATGAATTTGCCCAAACTGGGCTGTTTAGAGGCTCCCTCCACCATGAATTGGTCCAAACTGGGGTTTTTAGAGGCTCCCTCCACCATGAATTGGTCCAAACTGGGGGTTTTTAGAGGCTCCCTCCACCATGAATTTGCCCAAACTGGGCTGTTTAGAGGCAACCTCCACCATGAATTGGTCCAAACTGGGGTTTTTAGAGGCTCCCTCCACCATGAATTGGTCCAAACTGGGCTGTTTAGAGGCTCCCTCCACCATGAATTGGTCCAAACTGGGGTTTTTAGAGGCTCCCTCCACCATGAATTGGTCCAAACTGGGCTGGTTAGAGGCTCCCTCCACCATGAATTTGCCCAAACTGGGCTGTTTAGAGGCTCCCTCCACCATGAATTTGCCCAAACTGAGCTGTTTAGAGGCTCCCTCCACCATGAATTGGTCCAAACTGGGGTTTTTAGAGGCTCCCTCCACCATGAATTGGTCCAAACTGGGGGTTTTTAGAGGCTCCCTCCACCATGAATTTGCCCAAACTGGGCTGTTTAGAGGCTCCCTCCATCATGAATTGGTCCAAACTGGGGTTTTTAGAGGCTCCCTCCACCATGAATTGGTCCAAACTGGGGTTTTTAGAGGCTCCCTCCACCATGAATTGGTCCAAACTGGGGTTTTTAGAGGCTCCCTCCACCATGAATTTGCCCAAACTGGGCTGTTTAGAGGCTCCCTCCACCATGAATTTGCCCAAACTGAGCTGTTTAGAGGCTCCCTCCATCATGAATTGGTCCAAACTGGGGTTTTTAGAGGCTCCCTCCACCATGAATTGGTCCAAACTGGGGGTTTTTAGAGGCTCCCTCCACCATGAATTTGCCCAAACTCTGCTGGTTAGAGGCTCAATCCACCCTGATTTTCAAAACAAATGTTGGTGCCAACCTCAACTTACTACAAGGGCCAAATTCACTGCTGGTGACAAGCTCTCCTCACTGCAAGTGCCAAATACACATGTTTCAAGGTGTTTTCCTACTGTCAGAGAGGTGGTATTGAGTGTGTAAAGTGTGTAGTTGTTAGGCTGTGATGTTGGGGTAATAGAGGGTCTTTGGTGTGTTAGATGCCCCCAGACATGCTTCCCCTGCTGTCCCAGTGTCATTCCAGAGGTGTTGGCATCATTTCCTGGGGTGTCATAGTGGACTTGGTGACCCTCCAGACACGGATTTGGGTTTCCCCCTTAACGAGTATCTGTTCCCCATAGACTATAATGGGGTTCGAAACCCGTTCGAACACACGAACATTGAGCGGCTGTTCGAATCGAATTTCGAACCTCGAACATTTTAGTGTTCGCTCATCTCTAATTATGATATCTGATCAGCTAACCTGCAAGTACACTATATGTACATAGAAAGTATACTGGGCCATTCAAAATCTGATTTTATGTCTCCACGTTGTAGCTGTTTCAGTAATGTGCTAGACACCGGCTGTCCATCTATTTGATACCCATCTGTCCGGCATTTATTGTTATTGTATTCCAGGTGAGAATATGTTGCCTATCCAAGAGAAAGTTTTAGTGTCTCATAGTGTGCAGTGGCCTGCATGGCATCTTTGTTCAGGCACGCTGTTTTATTGCATCCGTGCGCTATTCATGTATTGTATTATTCACTGTAGTATTTTATGTTGGTAATAAACTTCTGGTTAACTACTAGATCCTTTGCTAGTAATATGCTTTTGGGGGAACCTTGACGATGGTTTGTGAGCTTGGGAATTTTGGCCAAAATATTGATTTATGATCATTTGATCTTTTTTTGCCAGATGTGGCCAGGGTCTGTTCTGTTTGCATAGTGCTGGTACTCAGTGGTGTAACTACCGTGGTAGCAGTGGTAGCAGCTGCCACAGGGCCTGGGACATTAGGGGCCCAGCGACAGACGCTACCCCTGCGGGTTTTTTTTCCCTTAATAGGCTCCTTAATATCCCCACACCCTCAAGGGCCCCATACCTTCCCTACCATAAGTAGAAGATCAGCAGTAGACAAATCACTGCTAGATGCAGGGCTGCAGATGCTTCTTGTAAAAGCTTCCGCACACAGAGCAGCTTCCTGTTCCGCCCCTCCCCCTCCTCAGTATCGGAGTGTGAAGGGAGACATCCTGTGTGATGTATCTGCTCTCTTCACTGCTAGACAGAGCTGCACAGCCACATGTAAGTATATTTTTGGATAAAATAGGAATAGATGTGTATATCTCCTATCTATCTATCTATCTATCTATCTATCTATCTATCTATCTCATATCTATCTATCTATCTATCTATCTTCTATCTATCTATCTATCTATCTATCTATCTATCTATCTATCTATCTATCTTTGATCTATCTATCTTTGATCTATCTATCTATCTCCTATCTAGCTATCATCTATCTATCATCTATCTATCTATCTATCTATCTATCTATCTATCTATCTATCTATCTATCATCTATCTATCTATCTATCTATCTATCTGTATTTGCTTTTATACATGTCTACCATTATACATACTAGAATTGTATTTTATAATATGATGTTTAGGCCCGGTTCACATCTGCGTTCAGGTTTCCGTTTGTGGAGTCTGCTTGGGACCCCCAAACAAAAACCTATATGCATTAAAAAGCGGTTACTTTCAGGGTCTCCAATTATACTCTGGGGTCTGAAAAGACCCCAGAGTATAATAATTGTTCATGGGTGTTCACTATGGGGCATAATGATGTGTGTAGGGGCCACTATGGGGCATAATAGAGAGCGCAGGAATGCGGCGGAGTTCGGTCAGTCGAGGTCTTTAGTGTCAGTCAGGAAGGAGGGGCCCCATGTCAAAAGTTCGCCACGGGGCCCCGCCATTCCTAGTTACGCCACTGCTGGTACTGGTGGGATGCATATGTGTAGGTGCTGGACCAATAGGCTGTTCTTTGTCTCATGTGACTGTACTTTGCATATGTTTTATCTGTGTGCATTTGAAATGCTGGCATCCACCCCCCTCATGGATTGTAGGTGTGTGACTGGGTGCTCTATTAGCTGTGCTTTTTCTATCATATAGTGCAAGGGCGGGTTCATATCCTGTACAGAGACATGTTTTATCTAGGGCTAGATAAGTGTGACTTCTTTTTGTGATATGCCTTCTGGTTGTCTACAATCTGGCTTCACTAGACTTTGTAGAACCTTGTATGATGGCAAATGCAATGAAACTGCCAACTCTTCTGAGAAACTGTCCACTGCTCCTCTGCTTCTCAGAACACAATGATTTTTTTTATATTGCAAAGTAACACAAGTATAATACTATTTTGTTGCCATTTAATGTATGCCATGTAATAAGTTTAATTAACTTATTTCATTAATTATTTAGTTTACCTTTATTATATTTTTATCCAGTGATGAACAGAGAAATTAACCTGTATATGACATTATTGCACAATTGTTACCCTTTCTTAGTCTATGTACTTCTTTTACATTCCATCCGATTACCTCCCATATAAATGATTGGAGACAGTAAAATCACATTTCATATAAGAATCTGTTCAACTATCTCTGTGCAGGTGTGATAAAAGTCCTTTTTTCTTGTCTTTGAACCTTTTAGCACCTCCACCAACTCCATATTTGCAACCTTCAGCAGGTGATTGTGTTGACGGTAACATAAGTCATTACTCAGGAATGGTGAAGGATAGAGGAAAAAATCTAATTCTGACAGAATCAGTGGAGCAGTGCCTATTGAACCCTAGTTGGGGTTGGTAGAGGTGGCGAAAGACTGTCTTTAAACTTCTTATGTCAGTGTTCAAAAATAAATCTGATGGTTTGCTTCCAACTCTGGGCCAGGAGTTGTCTGGTAAATGCTCACCCATTATCAATCAGTTATGGGCACATTTGGCTGATCAAAATATGGAAGGATCAGAATCTCGATCCATTGTTAGAATATCTCTTGGCTAGAAATCTGAGGTTGTAGTTGATATCATGTTAGTCATAAGAAGTATATTAATATAGGTTTCCTTGTCTTTCCAAATTTTATAAACTCTCCTCCATCTCATCCCAGTAATGGATGTTAGACATTTCCTCCTAGAAATTGCAATATCTCCTTGTCACAAATTTAAAACACATTTTCATTTGACCAATTCACAAAGGAGAGAAGGAAACACATTGCAATATGATAGATATGGTGCATGATGTTTGTTTTTGTGCTTTTACAAGCTCGATATTTAAGACCATGTTGGTCATCATTTATGATCAATTACAAGCAGCGTTCCCTGGAGAGAGCACTCGGAACATGGAGAATAACCCTGTCTCAACAGTTTAGGAGCTCATAAGTAAGCTGTCTGCATACATTAAGGAATGCAAATGGAATCAGACAGAGATTTAGCACAGTGTTATGTGATGGTTCAAACCCAGCGAGACAATTTAGTGGCAGCCAAGGCACACAAAGAAATTTGAGAGCGTTCTAAATGTGCAACCACTTTATTATGTGGTTGATCCAGTCATACTGAAAACCTTTACCAGAAATTGCATTCTGTACTTCCGAAAGTTGTCTACTTATTGCTATTGAATATAAAGTTTTAGGTAGATATGGAAAAGTTGCTTTGAAGTGAGAATACTTAAAAGGTTAATACTTTTCAAAATGCAAAGGGAATGATCAAAAAACAGAAATGTAAAGTCGATGACCAAAGTTTTCCGTCAAAACATTAGAAGACAGTAGTTCAAGACATCTTGGAGAACTAAGCCCAGATCTTCTGTGGATGTAGGCTTGCTCCAATCCTTCTGTCTCTTTGTGTAATCCCAGACAGACTGGATGAAGGTGAGATCAGGGCTCTCTAGGGGCCGTATCATCAATTCCAGGGCTCCTCCAAATATTGGCATGATTTACATTGTTCTTGTATTCATTGACTTCATGTTGTCAGTTGAAAAAAAAATATTATTAACACTAGTACTTTTTTCCACATCTGCCTAACTCTTTTGCCCCACACCGTACACAGTGCAATTACATTAAAAGCTGGGAAAAAAAGATAAATATACAGTATGATGATTCGATATGTAGTAATATACTTGATATCTCAATGAACATTGAGTCTGGATGGAATTCTTCTCATGGGGCTCATATACAATTAGCTTAGACACACAATGTAAATACCTTGGAGGAAATCAGTGGAAACATCAATGCTAATCAAAATGGTAATGGATTTAATTACAAGGAGTTTGCAAAATGCAACTGAATGGTAAAATATACATTGCAAATATAGTAGACTGTAAATGTTCCCTATAGATCGATATTATATACATGATTAAACAAAGAAAACATGACATGAAAGGACACTCGTACTGGGTTAACTAAAACTGTGGTGGAAACTGTTGACAATGTATCTTATGGATTTAACTCATTAATGGTTAAACAAACCGAAACAAGGTTGCCCTATTACATAGCAGTGGTAGCCATGGATGTAGCGCCATAGTGGGTCCCCACTGATCAATTACTATAACATGTAATATGGACAAGAATGTGTCTACAGAACAGTCATTCACTGGACAATTATTAGATCAAAAGTTGTTCGACCATCATCCTATATCTATCTAATGGGTATGGCCATCTATAGTCACAGAAACCTCTTTGTGGGAGAAATTGTTAATTTCTAGAGTATTTTTTACTTTTAATAATCTTTTATTGTTGCCCCATAACAAATTTAATTTTAATCCTTCCAGTCAAGCTAGTAATTTAGGTTACAAGTCACACAATGGAAATCTTATCTTAGGCTTGTGAGTCACTCCCTTTACAAATCTCTTAGTCTTTGGTAAATCTTTTCTTTAAAGCTGATTAAAAAAAGGATTCTGTATCTTTCTTACTTGCAAACTCCAGACAGTAGAGACTGAGGAGGTCAATGGTAAAACTGCCTGACTCAATTGGCCTGAGGGTCCAAGCGGCCAAAGAGTGATTGACAGAGGTGAATGGAAGTATGGATTAAAGGGTTACTTTCACCCAAATCAATGCCACACCTTCCCACAGGTGGTGTATGGTATTGCAATTTGCAATTTGCAACTCAGTCCATTCGAACATATTTGCAGTACAAGACTCAATACATGTTGTGAGAAGGTGACAGGCAGAGTGTGGGAGTCCCAGTATATCAGCCTATCAGTCTCAGGTTTCTGATATATCTGTTGTCCCGGCCAGGTCTTGAGTCTCAGCCCCAAGTGTGGGTCCTGGGCTCGTTACTGGGTCATAAAAGGCTGCAGAGCCTGCACTTCAGAGTAGATCCTGGGAGCGAGAGGAGGCACCTGGGTCTGTCCTGCTATACTGAGAGTCTGGTGAGACCATACTGTGCTATTTTGTTTGTTCATGTAGTTTGTAGTAAGTCACACATATAGTTAGTTATACTGTTTAGTTAGTGCTCGGACAAGCAGGGTTTTGATTGACATTTTTGCCTGAAGTTAAGGCTATGTTTTATTTTGCTTATTCTGTGCCTAAAGTGAAGGCTTATTTATTTTTGCTGTTTTTCCAAATAAACCTGTTTTTCACAAAACATTGTGTCCCTGTCTCTGACTGGTGTGGTCCGCACTATTGCTGCTACTGAGCTACCTTTTTCACAATGTACAGGTATAAAAATGTTTCTAGAATAATGTAGACAGTTTTTGTCTAATCTTTCAAAGGCTAGATCAGTGTAAAGACTACACAGATTGAAATTGTAAGCAATCACATATTGACATGCAAAGGTACCCTAAAGTTGGCCATATTCATTAGATGTTTGTAGTCTTAAATGGCCAGTTCTGTGACAGAGAACATTGGTCATCTGACATGTAGATGCCATAAAAGGTTGTTCGTGTCTGGTCACCAGCTGTCTTTAGTCTGCCAAAAACATCGACCATGCTTGATATTTTTGGCCCACTGTTAGTCAATAATACCAGTGTTTGGCAAGATTGTTTGCTTTTGGCCGATCACCAGCCAACTTGTGCAGACTCAATGTGGATCTTCTTTTTGTTTTATCACCTGAATTTCCTCCCAGTCAGGCTGTTCAGGTGTTAATGTTGATGGTGGATTCATTGGTGCAAATTATCCCATCATTAGTTAACTGCATGATGGCTATCCGAAATCTAAGGTATCCGGCTGGCTAAGACTAGAGCCATCAATGAAATTTAGCACTGAGTTTTCCTGAAAGCCACCATCACAAAAACCATCCAAAGTCAAGCACTTTTGTAGAGGGACAAAGGGTATTCTGGGCTAAATATGTGAATGACCTATCTTTAATACAAACCTATCTGGAAGTGGATGACTCTATTGTGTGTCTAGTGGCCAAACTGTAATGACTTATCTTGGTCAATACACAGAGAACAGAACTGTCTGCTTCCTGCTCGATTCTCCATGTATCAGCTGATCTGCAGGGGTACCATATGTTGGACCCCTTACTGATCTGATAATGATGACCTGTCCCATAGATAAGTCATCAGTGACCTCTTTAATGTTAAATACATATATGTTCTGTACACATATGCACACATTTTACATATATTGCTAACCCCAAAAATAGATCATGTTGTTATTATTATTATTATTATTATTATTATTATTATTATTATTATTATCTTCTATCATTCTCTTCTATTTCTTTTTAATTGTATTTTAAATACAGATTTTATATGCAATGTTAAATGCCAGTGTGAATAAGCCTTGGTTTAATCCAAGTTTTGCTCTACATTTACAAAACAATCATTGGGTAAGTGACCTGATGAGCTGAACCCTTTCTCCCTTTTCTCTGTGAAGTCTTTTTCCATACCTTTCATTTTGCTGACATTCACTTTATGAAGCTGTATTTGGAAATCTTGATCTCATGCCAAACACATGAACTACTTTGCAGAACAATTAATATTAATCAAACTGCAGTCAGGAAAAGCAGGAATAGAAAGGAAATCATGTGGCACGTACCAATACAGGTACGATACAGTCCAGCAGTCACTTCACTTTGAGATCTTTCTTTTTCACTATTGTGTTGAAGTATTTATTACGCCCTCAACAAGGATTATTTGCTGTCATGTAATCTGACATATTGAATTCATGCTTAACTGTCCAGATGTCATTCCCAGACCTCCTATTTTTTCTATTGAACCTCTAGTAACTTACAGCACTATTGGGATCAAGTCTAATACAATCTAATGGAATTACTGGTTTCCAGATGATACACAAGTGCCCATCCTATATATACAGATGTGTCCTTCTCACTCTTTCCTCTTGGCTGGACGTGTCCATATACAGTATGTATCGTGAGATGAGGAGCTTTTTGTAATAGGATATCACAAAGTGATATGTTATCACAAACTGATATCCAGCTATCTTATATGTGCCTATGTGCTGCACTCCAGTGGCTCTGCCATGAATAATAGACTTTCCAGGGTTTTGTTATCATGTCCCAATTTTACATAGAATTGGTTTAATTGAGAAAAGAGATTAACCAAATTAGAGCTAAGTTAAGGACAAACACATCTGTAGCTGAAATGTGGTTAAGTATTATAATTTCTGATTAAATGAATTCAATACAGTATCACTGCACACTTGCAAACCTCTGACATAGTGTAGTTCATAAAGCATCCACTAGATGGAGATGCATATACATATAAGGGATAAATAGCTTGTGACAGAGTATCATGAAATCGTGTTGTTTGAAAAGTTGACCGTTTTGTTGCAAGTCAAGAGAACAGGTAAAATGGGACATATCTGTACGTATGAAAAGTTAAACATAAGTACAATATGTTTGTCTGAATGAGGCCATTTTTAATAGTGGTCACTAGTCATGCCTTGTGTGTAAGCATTGGCCCCATTCTCCAATTATTTAAACTGTTATAACTTGCTACTTATTAGCATTTTATTACTTTGCCAACTGCTTAATTTACATGAAGAAGAATCTGCAGAACACAACATTTCTCTTGTGGTAAAAGAGATTAGTGAAACAGCAGGTCGATGCTATGTGTGTGATTTTGCTTTCTTCTCACAGCTGTTTTTTGGAAAATTTCAGATCATTTGTGGACTTCAGATAATGTCAGAGGTCATGGATATACTCAGAAAACAACTTTCATATGTAGTAGTAGTAGTAGTAATAATAATAATAATAATAATAATAATAATAATAATAAATAAATGTTTATCCAACAGTGTGGATCCTTTTAATATAAAGACCAGCACAGTACTTGCACACAGCAATGGATATGAATGTCCATTGGTTTTCACCTGCCGTGACTTTTATGGTATTGTATCTTCTAACTCTCTGCACACTGTAGTTTGAAAAATAAAGCAGCAGAAGTCAGTTTTGAACCTGAACTGAAGTTCTTGATATGCTAACATCTTAGGCTGGAGATAGTGATCCCATGAGCTGATTAGCCATCTATGGTGGAGGATGCGGGCACGAAATAGCACATGGACTTTGTTGTTACACTTATGGTGTGCCAAAGGTCTGATTTACAAAAGACTGTGTTTTGAATAATTGAGATCTAAATAACAAATTGAAAAGACAGATAAGGATTAGAGATGAGCGAACAGTGTTCTATCGAACACATGTTCGATCGGATATCAGGGTGTTCGCCATGTTCGAATCGAATCGAACACCACGTGGTAAAGTGCGCCAAAATTCGATTCCCCTCCCACCTTCCCTGGCGCCTTTTTTGCACCAATAACAGCGCAGGGGAGGTGGGACAGGAACTACGACACCGGGGGCATTGAAAAAAATTGGAAAAAGTCATTGGCTGCCAAAATCAGGTGACCTCCATTTTAGACGAATAGTGGATTTCAAATCCGGGTCATATGAGAATGTGAACTTTGTGACTATGAGACAGGGATAGCTGTACAGGCAGGGATAGCTAGGGATAACCTTTATTTAGGGGGGAATGTTATTAAAAATAACTTTTTGGGGCTCTATCGGGTGTGTAATTGTGATTTTTGTGAGATAAACTTTTTCCCATAGGGATGCATTGGCCAGCGCTGATTGGCCGAATTCCGTACTCTGGCCAATCAGTGCTGGCCAATGCATTCTATTAGCTTGATGAAGCAGAGTGTGCACAAGGGTTCAAGCGCACCCTCGGCTCTGATGTAGCAGAGCCGAGACTGCACAAGGGTTCAAGCGCACCCTCGGCTCTGATGTAGGAGAGCCGAGGGTGCACTTGAACCTAAGCACACACATTCAGCTCTACTTCATCGGGCTAATAGAATGCATTGGCCAGCGCTGATTGGCCAGAGTACGGAATTCGGCCAATCAGCGCTGGCTCTGCTGGAGGAGGCGGAGTCTAAGATCGCTCCACACCAGTCTCCATTCAGGTCCGACCTTAGACTCCGCCTCCTCCAGCAGAGCCAGCGCTGATTGGCCGAATTCCGTACTCTGGCCAATCAGCACTGGCTAATGCATTGTATTGGCGTGATGAAGCAGTGCTGAATGTGTGTGCTTAGCACACACATTCAGCTCTACTTCATCGGGCTAATAGAATGCATTGGCCAATCAGCGCTGGCCAATGCATTCTATTAGCGTGAACTGAGTTTGCACAGGGGTTCTAGTGCACCCTCGGCTCTGCTACATCAGATTGCTACATCTGATGTAGCAGTGCCGAGTGTGCATCAGATGTGTAGTTGAGCAAAACTGACTCAGCACTGCTAAGTCTCTGCATTCGCATAGGAATGCATTGGCCAGCCTTCGGCCAATCAGCGCTGGCTCTGCCGGAGGAGGCGGAGTCTAAGGTCGGACCTGAATGGAGACTGGTGTGGAACGATCTTAGACTCCGCCTCCTCCAGCAGAGCCAGCGCTGATTGGTCGAGTTCCGTACTCTGGCCAATCAGCACTGGCCAATGCATTTCTATGGGGAAAAATTAGCTTGCGAAAATCGCAAACTGACAGGGATTTCCATGAAATAAAGTGACTTTTATGCCCCCAGACATGCTTCCCCTGTTGTCCCAGTGTCATTCCAGAGGTGTTGGTATCATTTCCTGGGGTGTCATAGTGGACTTGGTGACCCTCCAGACACGAATTTGGGTTTCCCCCTTAACGAGTTTATGTTCCCCATAGACTATAATGGGGTTCGAAACCCATTCGAACACTCGAACAGTGAGCGGCTGTTCGAATCGAATTTCGAATCTCGAACATTTTAGTGTTCGCTCATCTCTAATAAGGATTCATACATAAAGAGTGGTGGCATCTGTATGTCCTGGGTGAAAGCAGTAATAAAACATCAAATGGAGACAGAAATGGAGATCATTAAGCAGTTGGTGCAGGCCAACCTGCAACAAGAACAAGCAATGGAGGCTGATCAGAAAGAAATGAAAGAAAGAGGAGACTGATACCCTGCTAAGAGAGCAAATTTCAGTGTAAATATATGATGAATAGCCAAAAGCAGCTTACCCTAATAAAAACTATGACTATGGGCTAATGAATAGTGGCTTTAAGAATGTATTCTGCAGATAGGATAACCTGTTTAAGTCTCCTATCCTACAGATATAATTGCAGCGTAAGGACATACTTAAATCTGGCTACATGACTGTTATGGGAAAAGTGGCCATATATCTATCTATCTATCTATCTATCTATCTATCTATCTATCTATCTATCCATCTCAAGCTTTTAAATTTAAAAGAAGTAGAAGCATTTCTAGATTGGGCACGTACTGTATTTCAGCAAGATCTCACATATTGCTTTTACTAACAGTACTACCATTACCTATACTCCTATACTACCATTTTACTACTATTACAAGCTTTACTACCATTATTTCCCAATAAAGACTATAAATGTTTACAATTTAATACAAGTATACAATTTGAACCCATCTTGAGATCTTGATCAGATAACATGCTTAGCTATACATTTATATGGAAAAATAAAAATTTCCAACCTATCCAGTTTTCCAGCTGACTATAGCCATAATGGGGTATTCCCATGAAAATGTTCAGATCTATATTTGTAGATAATTAAAAGTTAAACATTTTTTGCAAATACAAGTAGTTAAAAATTTGGTGGAATTTTAAAGATTTTCCCCAACCATCTTAGTGGTGACAGTCTGTTGTCTTGATCGGTTGCCAATGGATATGACCACAAATGCAGAAACTTTCTTTGATTTTGTCTATGGACTTGTCAGGAACCCAGCCATGATTTTCTTATTGTAGCTGGATTATCAGACAGGGACACTACATGTATGAGAAGATATCCCGGCCACAATCAGGAAATCATAGCTGATTTTCTGACCTTAGAAAAGTATTGATGATCGTAGCCACTGGCAACCTATCAAGACAACACACTGTGATCACAAGATGTTTAGAGAAAATGTATAAAACTCTGCAAAATGTAAAATTACATATTTTTGCAAAAATATTTAAGTTTTCATTATCTATAAATTTAAAAATAGAAGTATAATCTTGTCAAACCGAAGGTTCGATATAAGGGTCCGCGACTCACAGCTTGTAAAAACTTTTCTTTTTATTTCATCCTTTTAAAATTTCTGTTTGCCACCATAGGCTGGAGTATACATTTAAACACAAAAAAACATAGTGTAGACAAGGTAGACACTGGACATGGTGAGTTAAAAACCGCTAGAAAACTGACGCGTTTCGGGACTATTGAGGCGTCCCTTACTCATAGTGAAACTAGCCTGAACATTGTAAGCAGTGTGAACTTAATATTATATTAAGTTCACACTGCTTACAATGTTCAGGCTAGTTTCACTATGAGTAAGGGACGCCTCAATAGTCCCGAAACGCGTCAGTTTTCTAGCGGTTTTTAACTCACCATGTCCAGTGTCTACCTTGTCTACACTATGTTTTTTTGTGTTTAAATGTATACTCCAGCCTATGGTGGCAAACAGAAATTTTAAAAGGATGAAATAAAAAGAAAAGTTTTTACAAGCTGTGAGTCGCGGACCCTTATATCGAACCTTCGGTTTGACAAGATTATACTTCCATTTATTTACTCCAATGAGTCAAGGAGAATAGGGTCGTGCACCAACAATCATCATTTGAACGACTACAAGGGTGAGCTACTTTATATCTTTTTCTATTTTTGTATTTTTTGTAAATTTAAAAATAGTTATGTTCGTGGGAATACCCCTTTACCTTAATAAGGACCATTCACCACCTCCACCAACTCCCGTTCATCCTAAATTAAATATTGATTGATTGATTCATTTTCACAGTATGAATTTTTTTCTTTCGCTCCCATAATTCTAAAGCAATCACTGCAGTTAATTTTACCGATTTGACAGTAGAGAGTCTAATTAACATATCAGTAGAGATGAGCGAACAGTAAAATGTTCGATATTCGATATTCGTTTCGAGTAGCCGCTCAATATTCGACTACTCGAATCGAATATCGAATCCTATTACAGTCTATGGGGGGAAAATGCTCGTTTCAGGGGTAGGCAACGTTCGATCAAATTATACTTACCAAGTACACGAGTGAGGGTCGGGCTGGATCCTCCGAGAAGTCTTCTCCTTGCAGCGTCAAGAAAATGTAGTGCGGGTATGTGCAGTCGGCTCTGCCCAGGCCCGATGCCTGACAGAGTGAATTCAGAGCCAGAAGACGCCGCGGGGAAGCTGCTCGGAGAAGACTTCTCCGCGCAGAATAGCATTCGGCCAATCAATGCTGGTTCTGCATCGAACTTTTCCATTCGAATAGCGAGTGGTACTCGATCGAGTACGAGTATTTCGAATACCGTAATATTCGATCGAATACCTACTTGATCGAATACTACTCGCTCATCTCTACATATCAGGCATTGGTTGCTCTAGAATGGTGGGGTCCAGAGAAAAAAATTCTAACAGTGTCAGAATTAATGTCGAGGCACCTACTAAAGTATTCATAAATCTATCCACTGTACAGAGTTCCATTCAAAAGAGAACCAAACTTTTTATTTTTAGAGTTCATTTTTGTTAAATTTTTGTTACGGGAGGTACAAGCTACAGTATAATATATAGTATAGGTACAGTGTGTAAACCACCAAATCAAACTTGGCAGCCATATACCCTGTAGGATCAATAACATATTCTAGAGGAAGGGCGCTATGTGCTGTAGTTTGTGACCCAAAGTTAAACACCTGAATGAACATCCAGTCGGTGGTGTCTACTGAAATAGCCATTCATGCTTAGTGGCACAGCACGGCGGTATGGTAGCGCGCATTGCTGCCTTTTAGACATTTTACGTTCTGCTTTCAAACTGCCTCGAGCTGTTCATTATTTATTCATCCTTTCAGCCCTGATAAAGATAAATGGCAAAGAATTTGCGCATGATTTACGATTCCTGAAAGGTGTTAAGTAAGCAGTATTATATTTCAGTGTGTGCATTAATGGCTCTGGATGCAGACTGTGTATTGTGAATGTAATTATTTGGGAATTATATATCACACTTTCTACAAACTGAGCAAGACAAAGATTATTTGAGTAAAATACCTCCGATTCACCCAGGTCACTTAATAATATTAATTATGGCGTGGGAGTTATTTATCTTGTGCATAACCCGAGAGTCAGCTGTAACATAATGGATAGAACTGAATACTTTACTCCATTGGAACCCATCCATATTAACTTAGCACTAAGGTAAGAGCAGATGCTAAGTTAAAGAGCCATGTACATTGGGTAAAGTTTGAACATGCCCATTTTGGAAGGACTTGCCAACTATGTACTGTGTATGGACAGCTCTCAACTCTCTCTCAACAAGGGCAAGGTAGTTTGTCGAAAATGCACTGTTTGGCGACCTTGTATTGGACTACCAATCCAATAAAGCTTCCTATCTGGAGGTACATGAAAAGAAAAAGTGGCGAGCACTAAAAGGTGATATACCGTAGTATTTCTTTGGCAATTAAACAAACTAAGATTGTCCAAAGATGGCCTCTTACCTCAGGCTGTTGTGACCTGTCATATGTTCCCCGGTTTGGGTGGCAGCACCATCCCTCTTACACTATCACATATGTGTAATCAGTAGAGGCAACACGGTGGCTCAGTAGTTATCACTGCAGCACTGTACTCCTGGCTTCAAATCCTGCCAGGAACAACATCTGCAAGGAGTTTGTATGTTTGCATGGATTTCCTCCCATACTACAAAAGACATACTTATAGGGGAAAAAAAAGTACATTGTGATCCCTATATGGGGCTCACAATCTACATGAAAAAAAAAAAAGTTGTGTAATCAATCAAGTACAGGATCAGTAGGATGTGGAGGAAGACGGGTAGAGTGCACTCAAATATGGGCTAAAGTTGTAGATAAGACTTCTTCAAAACTTTATTATGGTACAGAATCCTTTATCAAGTGCAAACAATCACTAGCTCGCAGCTTGGAGCGATGAGTAGTAGGTTGATAAAGGGTTTGCCAGAAACGTGTGGTGCTGTATAAGGTTTTGAAGACATCTCATCTATGACTCTAGCCCGTATTTTAGTGCACTCTACCTTCTTGCTTCTCACCCAACTGGTGCTGTACTCTGAGGGTATTCTGTTCTAACTGGAGGTGTCCCTGTAGTACTAAATCACTTTCTGAAAAATTACTGTATTGTGGGCTCAAGAAATCTCCGGTCATTACTGCTGTTTGTCAGCACAGATTGTTGGAACGTCAGTAGGGTTGAGCAATCATGTTCGGAAAAAATTGGATTCTGATCGGCGATCGAGAAAATTTCACGATCACGATCGGAATTCCGAACACGATCTTTTTAGGTGGGATCGGAATTGGTAGTATTTCCCACAATGCCTTTACACTGAGTATATAGTGTATACTCAGTGTGAAGGCTGCGCTGCAGTTCCATAGGAATGAATGGAAGCAGCCGATACACAGCCTTAACCCCCTGCGCGCCGGCTGCCTCCATTCATTCTAATGGGAGACTAAACTAACATGTCTCGTAGCTACTTACCTGCAGAGATGGCTGCTCCGCTGCTGTTCGCCTCGCTACCGCTCCAGCTGCAGTCTTCTTCACCTCGCAGCCCCCTCCCTGCCAGGTTAGGAGAGTGTGGGCGGGTACAGCGAGGTGAAGAACAGCGGAGCAGCCATCTCTGGAGGTAAGTGGACACCAGGGGGGACTAAGTAGCCAGAGGATTAAAAAAAAATCCTCTGGCTACTTAGTGATTCACTACACAGCATGGATTCTAACAATTCTTAGATTCCATGCTGTATAGTGAATAGGATTGCTTTTAAAATCCGATCTCCGATTAATACAAAAATCCCATTGACTTGCATTGGAATCGGAATTGGGATCGAGATCGGGTTTCAATAAAAAATGATCGGAAATTGGATTTTAAAATTGACCCTGAAAAGTCAGGATAGGCTCAACCCTAAACGTCAGCTCATGGTGACCGGCCAACCTATTAGTACGACAACCAATATGGTGTAAACCCTGACATAGGATCTAATAATAATTATGCTGTCTCTATTAGAGACTATTCTATTGACAAAATTAACCAACAAGCTCTATACACACAGAGCATTGTGTGATGGTACCAGGACTCCGTCTTGTAGTCTGCTTAAAATATGCGGAGTGAAAATTCTTGCAAGCAGAACTTTTTGCCTGTAGATTTCAGGGAGAAAACGGATGGACCCCATTATAGTCTATACAGTCAAGCCGATAGGGTTTCATTTTTACTTTGGGTACCCAAGTGGACCCAAGGAATCAAAACCCAAATGTTGGTGTGACCCTATGGTAAGCTTTCTACATAACTGTACCTATAACCTCAAATTATTTTGCCTTATTCTCTAACCATTTGCTCACCCTATGTTAAAGTTAAATGTGACATTACAGCCGCCTTGACTATGCCATCCTCAAGTAATGTCCTATAATATGAGTCAAGGTCCACGCACAACACTACCCTTCTCACTGACATTCTTTGGCAACATAGACTTTATTAGGAAACTAGATCCGTCCAGTTATATTGTTATTTTCCCTGGGAAAAAATTACTTTGGCAGGTCCAACAACTAACCCCCATAGATGTTATGTTTATATGGTACTTATGACCAGATTTAGTCTCAGATGAAAGTGCTCTATAATAGTTAATATCACACAGGTCAAAAAGTGTAAGAATTAAAAGAAGTAATGGAGGAATCTTGGAGACTTCTGGTGTTTTGTTATAAAAAGGGGCTTTGTGTAGTGTTATTTCTTTACAGAAATGTTATTATCTTGGAGGAGCGGACCGGCGATTACAGTGCGTGAAAAGGATTGTTTTAGGGTTCTGAACAAACCAATATTGCAACACAAACAAATTTTTATCCACTTGAGCTGAGGAAAAAAAAATCAATACGTGGCTGCCATATTTCAAAGAAAGCCTGCTGAGTAAAGATTAAACCTATATTCTGTTGTGTGCTTACAGAGCACAACATTGCACAAAGAGGTACATTTTTACAGACTCCATCTTGTCTTCGAATCCTGTATAGTGATATGCAAGAATCATGGGATGTGTTGTTGAATCAATGCAAACAGTGTAGTCCGCATAGGTAGGACGGGGAGGTGACCATCACTCACGTAATAGTGTCCCCCACAGGTAATATTACTTGTGTGGGTGAGAATATTACCTGTGTGGGACACTACTAGGTCACTATTACAATAATAGTGACCCTCACAGTTACTAACATTACCTGTGTGTGAGGTGTCTGTTATTAACTTTTGGGGGCACCATATCTGTAATAGTGCCCTAATAGTAGTGCTCCCACCCAAGTAAAAGTTTCCCCTCCACACAGGTAATGTTATTAACTGGGGGCACTATTATTGTAATAGGATCCTAGTAGTGCCCCCCACAAATAATATTACCTGTGTGTGAGAGGGGACTATTATCTATGGGCAACACTACGAGAGCCTTATTATAGTAACAGTGCCCCCCACAATTAATAACATATCTATTTGCTGTGTTAATATGCCAGGTTCTGGTGACAGACTCCCTTTAAGGGGGCATTCACATGGAGGAAGTTGGCGCTGATTCTGGTGCAGTAACTCGCGTCAAAATCTGGGTGGAAATAAAGCCTCCCATTGACTTCAATGGGTTCCGTGCAGAAAACAGAACCCATTGAAGTCAATGGGAGGCTTTTTTTTCAGCGCTTACTCGCGCCAGAATCAGCGCCAACCTCCTCCGTGTAAATGCCCCCTAAGGCAGATGTCTTTGTTAAAGAACAAAAAGTTGATCCTTATTGGTTGTCACTTATGAATTGGCTGCATATTACTCAACTAAAGTTAATGAAAATTCACTATTTTAACCAAAACAGTAATTTGTTTGCTGAACGTTATGATCCGATCAATCATTCAAAGGGTCAGACCCTCATTGTTATGCTACAAATGAAAACCCCCTTTAACGTTAAGGGTGTCATACTAGTTTTCAAATTCCAACAGGCACAAATAGACAAGCGATCTCTTAATTCTCAGGAGCAGGGTTGTGGAGCTGTGGAATTCGTGTCGGGGCATCTTTTGGGTGGAGTTAGAAAAATAAGTTACCAATTATATAATGTAATTATTGATTATATGTGGCTGTTTACGTGAAAAGGGCCCAGATCGTCGATACTAATTATAGAGAAAATAGTCCAAAACATATTTGGGTAAAAAAATCACAATTTTGTTTTATGCAAAAATTTTATTTAAAAATATGTCAATTGTGCTTTCAATAAAAATTTTTTTGCTGTTTCGGACAATGTTACACCATAACCGTTACAATGATACCAAGAACTCCATATCGACAGTGTGGGCCCTTTTCACATAAACAGCCACATATTATACAATTATTGATATTGAATAATTATTAGATACATAGCTTGTTGCATATTTGCATTCATAGGAATCAATCTCTAACTTTTGAATGAATCAGAGAAGCTTTATTACTTCTGGTTGACCATGACTGCCAGTTATGATGAAGTCAGGGTCGGAGTAGGAGTTAAGATTAAACCTTAATTCACCCAGTGAATAATGGCGTGTAACATCAATTTTATTTTTTTTAAATGTACATTGTGAGCCCATATAGGGATCACAATGTACTTTTTTTCTATCAGTATGGCTTTGTAGAATGGGGGGAAATCCACCTAAACATGGGGAGAACATACAAACTCCTTGCAGATGTTGTTCCTTTCGGGATTCGAACACAGGACTCCAGGGCTGTAAGGCTGCAGTGCTAACCACTGAGCCACCATGTTGCCCAAAAGGTTTTTTTTTTTTTTAATAGATGTCACACAGCAGAATTAAATTTGGTTAAAAATGAATAGAGGCTATTCACCTGATATTATATTACTGTATGTTGATGGTCATGTCTAGAGTTGAGCGATCGGGATCGGGAAAGATCAGATCCCGATCAGCGAAATTCTCGATCGCCATCGGGATCGACTGGAAAATGATCAGAAATCGGATTTTGAAATCTCAAGATCGGATCAACCCATAAAAGTGACTTTTCCCATAGAGAAGCATTGACTAGGGTTGAGCGATCGGGTCTGGAAAGATTGGATGCCGATCGGCAATCAAGCAAATTTCACGATGGCGATCGGGATCGGCTGGAAAATGATTGGAAATTGGATTTTAAAATTGATCCTTAAATCTCAAGATCAGCTCAACCCTAAGCATGTCCTATCCTTGTATGTTTTTCATTTAGCATATGAGGAATCTGTAAAAAGGGCGCCTTTTGGGTGCAAGATGGCCAGGAAAAGTGAATGTTATTCAATGCCAATTTGCACCCTCCTCATGTGAATGCAGCTTCAAAATCAATGTTATTTGTTTGGCCTATTGACTCAAAATGGGATCCACATCTGTTCGCATTTACTACATAGACACAAATGTGCAAAATGGGAATATCCAATTAAGTAGCGATCAAATTGGCCAAACAACTTTGGTCATGGTCCTTTGAGCCTTGAGCCTTGCTCATATGCTGAAATGGTCAGTCATCTGCTTTCCATGTTTTTTGTTCACTTTTTTTTTTTTCTTCGAAGGATAAGGAAAAAACAAGGGTGCACATGCAACCTAACAGTATGTTCCATCCCACACAAAAACACCCACACTGGTGAATGAAAACCTACCTGGCAACACAGCTTGTTCTGCTCTCCAACTCCTATTCCCAGAACATTCGCTGGAGTGGTGATGGGCTTAATTAACCTCAATTAATTCCAAGTCAATGGACAAAAAGGTTTAATTAGATATTGCAAGGGAAAGAGAGGACCCTATCCAGAAACATGGTTGGTGGCAAGCTGTATTTACTGCATGCAAGGCGAGAACAAAAGATATATTGTTATAGCGTTGGCTTGGCGAGCAGGAAAAACAAAATCATTTTACAGCTTTCATGATGCTAATGGACTTTTCACAATGCTGTTATTTTGAGGACACTGTACTTGAGTTTTGACCTCATTATTAGCCACAAGAAGAAGAAGAAAAGAAAAGTTCTTTTGATTCATATGGTTAGGTCACCAGCCATTGCCAGGGCATTTATCAGTCAATGCATTAATAGATCTTTGCGAATGTGCTCTTACCCGGCCGGGTCAAATAGGGGAGTTTACAGTAAGCTGCCCTTTAAGGTTTTAAAGATTCAGTAGATTTATAGAAGAGATGGTGAGGTCATAGGTCACCGTCAACGATCAAAGCACTTGAAAAGGTTACACAGTAACTTCAATGTAATAATTATATAATAAGGTCACAGAAGGTTGTAATAGAACATTTATGCGGTAATGTTGGAGTGGTCTGTCAGCACAGCCTGGTGCCTTAAAAAAGCAGAGGTTAAGTGCAAATTGAGGGACATAGTGCTGTTGTAACATGCCAATTATGTCATTAGACTGAAGAACCTGCGCTATTCAGGGACTAGGTAATGTAAGTCTGGTGTCGGAATATTAAAGCCCTGGCAATAGGAATCTTGAATCAAAAGGAGTACTGTCTCCTTAAGGGGATTGCTCTGCAAGCCATCTTTCAATGTGTAAATACGTTCTCATTGATGGAAATAGCTACTGTTGCTCTGGTACCACGTTTATAGAGGGTACAGTTTAGCATCACTTTTAGTGTGTTAATTAAACAGTTACTAATTCGACTTTTCTCCTTTGCTTTCATTGGCTTTTGTTGTGAGTTGTCATGGTGTACCAAGCTGTCAGACTGGAGTTAGATATCCCAGAATCCATAGCTCCCGATAGATCAATGCCCGGCTTTCAAAAAACATAGGTGATTTTGTTTGGGATTAGGGCCAAATCAGAATATTTCCTCCAAAAGGGAGAGACCCATCCACATAAAAATATTTCTTGGGTAATTGACTCCCATAAGTGTTTAGCTGGGCGGAATGTTATAAATGTGGGTCAGAAGGGACTATATCTTCTTAAGAAGACCAATTCTCCATGTGAAGAGTCTTACATCATACACGCTTTTCTAAGAAAAAGGGGAGATATTCTGGTTTGGCTTTAATCCAAGACAATGTCACTAAGTTTATTGAGAATAAGGCATTGATTTATCAGGGGACTACTTTCCAAAAGCTGGCTCTAGAGCAAGCTTTCCTTTTTCATCAATGAGAACTTATTTGCAAATTTTTCTCCCCAGAATTCTTTCTTTCTTTTTTTTTTTTTTAAATGTAGATTGTAATCCCGATATACGGATCACAATATACTTTTTTTTTTCCTATCAGTATGTCTTTGTAGAATGGGAGGAAATCCACAGAAACATGGAGAGAACATACAAACTCCTTGCGGGATTTGAACCCAGGACTCCAGCGCTGCAAGGCTATAATGCCTACCACTGAGCCACCGTGTTGTCCCTTTTCACCCCTGAATTCTTAGCAGAGCATGCATGGCCTGTAAGATTGTTCTCACTGAAAGGTTAGTCCAATCCCCCCAAATTATGTCACAGTGTGATCTCTACATTGTTTAAATAGGTATATTGCACAGTATGCCCACTACTTAATAGTGATGAAGCAAGATATTACATCTTCAGAGCAGAACTGCAATACCTTGCCATGGCACCGTCAAACAGATTATTGACTGAGGCAGTGGTGTAACTAAAGTCTTGTGTGCTCCGGCGCAATCTTATGTCCGGGGCCCCCTACTTCATCCCTACAGTGAATTCTTGATAGTGATGGTTACAGGTGCTAAGGAGTTTAATCCACCTTAGTGTGGTTAGGGTAATCTGTGGGTCTCCTTGGTTTATGGGCCAAATGGAAGCTGCAATCTCAATACTGATGCCAGTGCTTATGGCCCCCTAAGGCTCCTGGAACTCAGTACGATTGCACCCTCTGCACCCCCTCAAGTTATACCCTTGGACTGGGGTGCTGAGAGTCAAACCACCACTAATCTGATGATCTATCCCAGGGGTAGGGAACGTACGGCTCTCCAGCTGTTGCAAAACTACAACTCCCAGCATGCATACTTGCTCTGCTCTTCTTGGAACTCCCATGAAAGTGAAACGAGCATGCTGGGAGTTGTAGTTTCACAGCAGCTGGAGAGCCGAAGGTTCCCTATCCCTGATCTATCCTAATGATAAGCCTTAACTATTTCAACCATGGACACCCCCTTGTTTAAAAGTGAGTAAAAGTGTATATGAGGTTGAGAGATACATGACTACAAGACATTGGTGTCATGGGTTATAAAACATCAGTAGTACAATGAATATATTCACTTATCTGTTTTCATCACGTTGATCATTTTACATGAATGTAAATATCCCACCAATAACTGGAATTGATCTGGGATTACATTGGATTATGATAATACAAAATATGCAACTTAAATATCAGCCTTTAACTATCTGCTAACATTGCTATGCCTGTAAATTCACGGCTGGTATTTTCTTAAGACAGAACATGGAAAGGCTGAAGAAATATGTTTCTGTTGACATTAAGAGTCATATTACCCCAAGGCCAAATATCAATCTAGATATATATTTCTGCTATTGCTTTTTGTGCTGTATGTTTTTTTTTATTTCTGCTTCTGTATCATTTGGCCTTAGTAAAGTTCAGGCAAAAGCTTATCAAACAATGCCCCTGGTTGACTATCGCTGTCACACAGTCCAGTAATGCACTGCATTAAACCCTCTCTCTTAATCCTTCTCAATTCCTAAAAGCCTTTCTCCTCTGCATGCTGAGAATAAACCAAAACCAGTTTGTGACCTGAAGACAGTTTCACTGTCGGGGAAGGTTCGCATAGATCAGATGAATCTTGCCATCTGACAGAACTGGTGTCAGGCACGGATCAGATAATCATATATACAATATTGCTATGGTACTCCTTTTCAATAGCCTATAATCTTTACTTATGTATTGTAGCATGTTATTTTATTGATATGTGACAACCCAATTCCATTTAATTAGGATGATGTCGTTTTCCCTATATGATATTCTTGGAGGATGAGATCCATGGCGATGTATAAGGAGTAGAGATGAGCGAACAGTGTTCTATCGAACTCATGTTCGATCGGATATTAGGCTGTTCGGCATGTTCGAATCGAATCGAACACCGCGTGGTAAAGTGCGCCATTACTCGATTCCCCTCCCACCTTCCCTGGCGCCTTTTTTGCTCCAATAACAGCGCAGGGTAGGTGGGACAGGAACTACGACACCGGTGACGTTGAGAAAAGTAGGCAAAACCCATTGGCTGCCGAAAACATGTGACCTCTAATTTAAAAGAACAGCGCCGCCCAGGTTCGCGTCATTCTGAGCTTGCAATTCACCGAGGACGGAGGTTTCCGTCCAGCTAGCTAGGGCTTAGATTCTGGGTAGGCAGGGACAGGCTAGGATAGGAAGGAGAAGACAACCACAACAGCTCTTGTAAGAGCTAAATTCCAGGGAGAAGCTTGTCAGTGTAACGTGGCACTGACGGGCTCAATCGCCGCAACCCAGCTTTCCCAGGATCCTGAATGGAATACACTGTCAGTGTATTCCCGTATACCCGATATATACCCCGATACCCGTTCCAACGGTGTGCCCCCCCACCTTCACCCCAGAAATACCCTGCAAGTCCCCTAGCAATAGAATTGGGGCTATATACACCCACAATTTTTACTACTGGTATACAGTGCCATTGTCTGACTGGGAATTCAAAGAATATATTGGGGTTATAAATACCCTCATTTCTTGCTACTGCCATATAGTGCCAGTTTCTGACTGGTAATTCAAAGAATATATTGTGGTTACGTGCACCCACAATTTTTACTACTGGTATACAGTGCCATTGTCTGACTGGGAATTCAAAGAATATATTGGGAATACAAATACCCTCATTTCTTGCTACTGCCATATAGTGCCAGTTTCTGACTGGTAATTCAAAGAATATATTGGGGTTACGTGCACCCACAATTTTTACTACTGGTATACAGTGCCATTGTCTGACTGGGAATTCAAAGAATATATTGGGAATACAAATACCCTCATTTCTTGCTACTGCCATATAGTGCCAGTGTCTGACTGGGAATTCAAAGAATATATTGGGGTTACGTGCACCCACAATTTTTACTACTGGTATACAGTGCCATTGTCTGACTGGGAATTCAAAGAATATATTGGGGTTATAAATACCCTCATTTCTTGCTACTGCCATATAATGCCAGTTTCTGACTGGTAATTCAAAGAATATATTGTGGTTACGTGCACCCACAATTTTTACTACTGGTATACAGTGCCATTGTCTGACTGGGAATTCAAAGAATATATTGGGAATACAAATACCCTCATTTCTTGCTACTGCCATATAGTGCCAGTTTCTGACTGGTAATTCAAAGAATATATTGGGGTTACGTGCACCCACAATTTTTACTACTGGTATACAGTGCCATTGTCTGACTGGGAATTCAAAGAATATATTGGGAATACAAATACCCTCATTTCTTGCTACTGCCATATAGTGCCAGTGTCTGACTGGGAATTCAAAGAATATATTGGGGTTACGTGCACCCACAATTTTTACTACTGGTATACAGTGCCATTGTCTGACTGGGAATTCAAAGAATATATTGGGGTTATAAATACCCTCATTTCTTGCTACTGCCATATAGTGCCAGTTTCTGACTGGTAATTCAAAGAATATATTGTGGTTACGTGCACCCACAATTTTTACTACTGGTATACAGTGCCATTGTCTGACTGGGAATTCAAAGAATATATTGGGAATACAAATACCCTCATTTCTTGCTACTGCCATATAGTGCCAGTGTCTGACTGGGAATTCAAAGAATATATTGGGGTTACGTGCACCCACAATTTTTACTACTGGTATACAGTGCCATTGTCTGACTGGGAATTCAAAGAATATATTGGGGTTATAAATACCCTCATTTCTTGCTACTGCCATATAGTGCCAGTTTCTGACTGGGAATTCAAAGAATATATTGTGGTTACGTGCACCCACAATTTTTACTACTGGTATACAGTGCCATTGTCTGACTGGGAATTCAAAGAATATATTGGGAATACAAATACCCTCATTTCTTGCTACTGCCATATAGTGCCAGTTTCTGACTGGTAATTCAAAGAATATATTGTGGTTACGTGCACCCACAATTTTTACTACTGGTATACAGTGCCATTGTCTGACTGGGAATTCAAAGAATATATTGGGAATACAAATACCCTCATTTTTTGCTACTGCCATATAGTGCCAGTTTCTGACTGGTAATTCAAAGAATATATTGGGGTTACGTGCACCCACAATTTTTACTACTGGTATACAGTGCCATTGTCTGACTGGGAATTCAAAGAATATATTGGGAATACAAATACCCTCATTTCTTGCTACTGCCATATAGTGCCAGTGTCTGACTGGGAATTCAAAGAATATATTGGGGTTACGTGCACCCACAATTTTTACTACTGGTATACAGTGCCATTGTCTGACTGGGAATTCAAAGAATATATTGGGAATACAAATACCCTCATTTCTTGCTACTGCCATATAGTGCCAGTTTCTGACTGGTAATTCAAAGAATATATTGGGGTTACGTGCACCCACAATTTTTACTACTGGTATACAGTGCCAATTTCTAACTAGGAATTCAAAATGCGCAAGGCTCCCGGAAAGGGACGTGGACGAGGCCGTGGGCGAGGTCGGGGGAATGGTTCTGGGGAGCAAGGTAGCAGTGAAGCCACAGGGCGTCCCGTGCCTACTCCTGTGGGGCAGCAAGCATTGCGCCACTCCACAGTGCCAGGGTTGCTTGCCACATTAACTAAACTGCAGGGTACAAACCTTAGTAGGCCCGAGAACCAGGAACAGGTCTTGCAATGGCTGTCAGAGAACGCTTACAGCACATTGTCCAGCAGCCAGTCAGACTCTGCCTCCTCTCCTCCTATTACCCAACAGTCTTGTCTTCCTTCCTCCCAAAATTCCGAAGCTTTACAGAACAATAACCCAAACTGTCCCTGCTCCCCAGAGCTGTTCTCCGCTCCTTTCATTGTCCCTCAACCTGCCTCTCCACGTCACGATTCCACGAACCTAACAGAGGAGCATCTGTGTCCAGATGCTCAAACACTAGAGTCTCCTCCATCTCCGTTCGATTTGGTGGTGGATGACCAGCAACCCACCCTCATCGACGATGATGTGACGCAGTTGCCGTCAGGGCATCCAGTTGACCGGCGCATTGTGCGGGAGGAGGAGATGAGACAGGAGTTGGAAGAGGAAGTGGTGGATGATGAGGACACTGACCCGACCTGGACAGGGGGGATGTCAAGCGGGGAAAGTAGTGTGGATGTTGAGGCAGGTGCAGCACCAAAAAGGGTAGCTAGAGGCAGAGGCAGAGGTCAGCAGCTTAGGCGAAGCCAGGCCACACCCGGAATCTCCCAAGATGTTCCAGTTCGTACCCAGCCCCGAAAAACTCCCACCTCGAGGGCACGTTTCTCGAAGGTGTGGAGTTTTTTCAAGGAATGCGCCGAGGACAGATATAGTGTTGTCTGCACAATTTGCCTCTCGAAATTGATTAGGGGCTCTGAGAAGAGCAACCTGTCCACCACTTCAATGCGCCGTCATTTGGAATCCAAGCACTGGAATCAGTGGCAGGCAGCAACGGCAGGACAAAGGCCGCCTGCCGTTCACGCCACTGCCACTGCCTCTGCCACTGCCTCTGCCTCTGCCACTGCCACTGCTGACTGTGCTGGCGATGCACTCCAGAGGACGAGCCAGGACACCACTTCATCTGCCTCCGCCACTTTGTTGACTTCTACCTCATCCTCCCCTGGTCCTGTCTTATCTCCTTCTCCTGCACCATCAAAGGCACCATCAGGCGTTTCTTTACAACAACCCACCATCTCTCAGACATTGGAGCGGCGGCAGAAATACACTGCTAACCACCCACACGTGCAAGCCTTGAACGCCAACATCGCTAAACTGCTGGCCCAGGAGATGTTGGCGTTCCGGCTTGTTGAAACTCCCGCCTTCCTGGACCTGATGGCAACTGCGGCACCTCACTATGCCGTCCCTAGCCGTCACTACTTCTCCCGGTGTGCCGTCCCCGCCTTGCACCAGCACGTGTCACTCAACATCAGGCGGGCCCTTAGTTCCGCGCTTTGCACAAAGGTCCACTTGACCACCGACGCGTGGACAAGTGCATGCGGACAGGGACGCTACATTTCACTGACGGCACACTGGGTGAATGTAGTTGAGGCTGGGACTGCTTCCCAAACTGGCCTGGTGTACCTCGTCTCCCCGCCTAACATTCCTGGCAGGGACACGAGAAGAACACCCCCCTCCTCCTCCTCCTCTACCGCCTCCTCCTCCTCTACCGCCTCCTCCTCCGCCACCGCCTCCTCCTCCGCTGTTAGATTGACCCCAGCTACGAGTTGGAAACGTTGCAGCACTGGCGTTGGTAGACGTCAGCAGGCTGTGCTGAAGCTGATCAGCTTGGGGGACAGACAGCACACTGCCTCCGAGGTGAGGGATGCCCTCCTCGATGAGACGGCAATATGGTTTGAGCCGCTGCACCTGGGCCCAGGCATGGTCGTTTGTGATAACGGCCGGAACCTGGTAGCAGCTCTGGAGCTTGCCGGACTCCAACATGTTCCATGCCTGGCCCACGTCTTCAACCTAGTGGTGCAACGTTTCCTAAAGAGCTACCCCAATGTTCCAGAGCTACTGGTGAAAGTGCGGCGCATGTGCGCCCACTTTCGCAAGTCGACAGTAGCCGCTGCTAGCTTAAAATCTCTCCAGCAACGCCTGCATGTGCCACAACACCGGCTTTTGTGCGACGTCCCCACACGCTGGAACTCAACGTTTCAGATGTTGAATAGAGTGGTTGAGCAGCAGAGACCTTTGATGGAATACCAGCTACAAAACCCTAGGGTGCCACAAAGTCAGCTGCCTCAGTTTCACATCCATGAGTGGCCATGGATGAGAGACCTTTGTGACATCCTACGGGTCTTTGAGGAGTCCACAAGGAGGGTGAGCTCTGAGGATGCGATGGTGAGCCTTACAATCCCGCTCTTGTGTGTTCTGAGAGAATCCCTGATTGACATCAGGGATAACTCAGATCACACAGAGGAGTTAGGGATAGCATCCGATCCGTCACAGCTGGAGAGTAGGTCCACACATCTGTCCGCTTCACTGCGTTTAATGGAGGAGGAGGAGGAGGAGGAGGAGGAGGAAGAAGAGTTGTCCGATGATGTGATGGTGATACAGGAGGCTTCCGGGCAACTTCGAATCGTCCCATTGTTGCAGCGCGGATGGGTAGACATGGAGGATGAGGAGGAAATGGAGATTGAACTTTCCGGTGGGGCCAGAGGAGTCATGCCAACTAACACTGTGGCAGACATGGCTGAGTTCATGTTGGGGTGCTTTACAACCGACAAGCGTATTGTCAAAATCATGGAGGACAACCAGTACTGGATCTTTGCTATCCTTGACCCCCGGTATAAAAACAACATCTCGTCTTTTATTCTGGTAGAGGGGAGGGCCAATCGCATCAATGCTTGCCACAGGCAATTGGTGCAGAATATGATGGAGATGTTTCCAGCATGTGACGTTGGCGGCAGGGAGGGCAGTTCCTCCAGTAGGCAACCAAGTTCTCACCGGTCCACACAAACGAGGGGCACACTGTCTAAGGTCTGGGACACCTTGATGGCACCCCCTCGCCAAAGTGCCGCCACGGAGGGTCCTAGTGTCACCAGGCGTGAGAAGTATAGGCGCATGTTGCGGGAATACCTTTCCGACCACAGCCCTGTCCTCTCCGACCCCTCTGCGCCCTACACGTATTGGGTGTCGAAGTTGGACCTGTGGCTTGAACTTGCCCTATATGCCTTGGAGGTGCTGTCCTGTCCTGCCGCCAGCGTCCTATCTGAGAGGGTGTTCAGTGCAGCCGGTGGCATCATCACTGACAAGCGCACCCGTCTGTCAGCTTAGAGTGCCGACCGGCTCACTTTGATAAAAATGAACCACCACTGGGTAGAGCCGTCATTTTTGTGCCCACCTGTGTAAAGCACCCCAACATGAAACTCCATGTCTGTACTCAACCTCTCCAATTCCTCCGCATCCTCATACTCATTTACCATAAGCGTTGCACAATTCTGCTAATACTAGGCTCCCTCCACCCTGATTTCCCCCAACTCTGCTGGTTAGAGGCTCCCTCCACCCTGATTTCCACCAACTCTGCTGGTTAGAGGCTCCCTCCACCATGAATTTGCCCAAACTGGGCTGTTTAGAGGCTCCCTCCACCATGAATTGGTCCAAACTGGGGTTTTTAGAGGCTCCCTCCACCATGAATTGGTCCAAACTGGGCTGTTTAGCGGCTCCCTCCACCATTAATTGGTCCAAACTGGGCTGGTTAGAGGCTCCCTCCACCATGAATTTGCCCAAACTGGGCTGTTTAGAGGCTCCCTCCACCATGAATTTGCCCAAACTGGGCTGGTTAGAGGCTCCCTCCACCATGAATTGGTCCAAACTGGGGTTTTTAGAGGCTCCCTCCACCATGAATTGGTCCAAACTTGGCTGTTTAGAGGCTCCCTCCACCATTAATTGGTCCAAACTGGGCTGGTTAGAGGCTCCCTCCACCATGAATTGGTCCAAACTGGGTTTTTTAGAGGCTCCCTCCACCATGAATTGGTCCAAACTGGGGTTTTTAGAGGCTCCCTCCACCATGAATTGGTCCAAACTGGGCTGTTTAGCGGCTCCCTCCACCATTAATTGGTCCAAACTGGGCTGGTTAGAGGCTCCCTCCACCATGAATGTGCCCAAACTGGGCTGTTTAGAGGCTCCCTCCACCATGAATTTGCCCAAACTGGGCTGGTTAGAGGCTCCCTCCACCATGAATTGGTCCAAACTGGGGTTTTTAGAGGCTCCCTCCACCATGAATTGGTCCAAACTTGGCTGTTTAGAGGCTCCCTCCACCATTAATTGGTCCAAACTGGGCTGGTTAGAGGCTCCCTCCACCATGAATTTGCCCAAACTGGGCTGGTTAGAGGCTCCCTCCACCATGAATTGGTCCAAACTGGGGTTTTTAGAGGCTCCCTCCACCATGAATTGGTCCAAACTTGGCTGTTTAGAGGCTCCCTCCACCATGAATTGGTCCAAACTGGGCTGTTTAGAGGCTCCCTCCACCATGAATTGGTCCAAACTGGGCTGGTTAGAGGCTCCCTCCACCATGAATTTCCCAAAACTTGGCTGTTTAGAGGCTCCCTCCACCATGAATTGGTCCAAACTGGGCTGGTTAGAGGCTCCCTCCACCATGAATTTGCCCAAACTGGGCTGTTTAGAGGCTCCCTCCACCATGAATTGGTCCAAACTGGGTTTTTTAGAGGCTCCCTCCACCATGAATTGGTCCAAACTGGGCTGTTTAGAGGCTCCCTCCACCATGAATTTGCCCAAACTGGGCTGGTTAGAGGCTCCCTCCACCATGAATTGGTCCAAACTGGGCTGGTTAGAGGCTCCCTCCACCATGAATTTGCCCAAACTGGGCTGTTTAGAGGCTCCCTCCACCATGAATTGGTCCAAACTGGGTTTTTTAGAGGCTCCCTCCACCATGAATTGGTCCAAACTGGGCTGTTTAGAGGCTCCCTCCACCATGAATTTGCCCAAACTGGGCTGGTTAGAGGCTCCCTCCACCATTAATTGGTCCAAACTGGGCTGGTTAGAGGCTCCCTCCACCATGAATTTGCCCAAACTGGGCTGTTTAGAGGCTCCCTCCACCATGAATTTGCCCAAACTGGGCTGTTTAGAGGCTCCCTCCACCATGAATTTGCCCAAACTGGGCTGGTTAGAGGCTCCCTCCACCATGAATTGGTCCAAACTGGGTTTTTTAGAGGCTCCCTCCACCATGAATTTGCCCAAACTGGGCTGGTTAGAGGCTCCCTCCACCATGAATTGGTCCAAACTGGGTTTTTTAGAGGCTCCCTCCACCATGAATTTGCCCAAACTGGGCTGGTTAGAGGCTCCCTCTACCATGAATTGGTCCAAACTGGGTTTTTTAGAGGCTCCCTCCACCATGAATTTGCCCACACTGGGCTGGTTAGAGGCTCCCTCCACCATGAATTGGTCCAAACTGGGGTTTTTAGAGGCTCCCTCCACCATGAATTTGCCCAAACTGGGGTGTTTAGAGGCTCCCTCCACCATGAATTTGCCCAAACTCTGCTGGTTAGAGGCTCAATCCACCCTGATTTTCAAAACAAATGTTGGTGCCAACCTCAACTTACTACAAGGGCCAAATTCACTGCTGGTGACAAGCTCTCCTCACTGCAAGTGCCAAATACACATGTTTCAAGGTGTTTTCCTACTGTCAGAGAGGTGGTATTGAGTGTGTAAAGTGTGTAGTTGTTAGGCTGTGATGTTGGGGTAATAGAGGGTCTTTGGTGTGTTAGATGCCCCCAGACATGCTTCCCCTGCTGTCCCAGTGTCATTCCAGAGGTGTTGGCATCATTTCCTGGGGTGTCATAGTGGACTTGGTGACCCTCCAGACACGGATTTGGGTTTCCCCCTTAACGAGTATCTGTTCCCCATAGACTATAATGGGGTTCGAAACCCATTCGAACACACGAACATTGAGCAGCTGTTCGAATCGAATTTCGAACCTCGAACATTTTAGTGTTCGCTCATCTCTAATAAGGAGTACTCTCACTAAAAGACTCATATCACACATTAAGTGTTTACAGCAATACTTTTGAGCCAAACATAGGAGTAGATGCAAAATAGGAGTAGATGCAAAATAGAAGAGACCCTTACCCTTTATTCACATCTTTATTTGGTATTCCATTCTGGGAGTCCGCATGGGGACCCCCCCAAACAAAATACCAAACGCAACTGCAAGCACTGGGTAGTGAAAGCACACGGACCCCATGGACTATAATGCGGTCCGTGTGCTTGCCGCGTGCTGGCCGCACAAATCATGCAGGCAGGAAAGTAGATTGTGAACTACTTTCCTGTCCGCATGATCCCTACGGAGATCTGGCAGCAAGCACACAGACCCCATTATAGTCTATGGGGTCCATGTCCCTTCACTGGCACACTGCTTGCAGTTGCATTCAGTCTTCCGTTCGGGGGGTCCTCATGCAGATTCTCCCATACGGAACACCAGCGCAGGTGTTAACGAGGATTTACAGTGATATTTGTACTATGTAGGAATTAGTATGAAAGATGTTTTAATTCTGCCTCTCATAGTTATTAATGGGAATCTGCATCATAATTCATGCACAGTGGAAATTTCTTTATGATAAATCTAAATCAGTGGTACTGATACGGGGTGTCATGACCCTAAAATAGGGCTGAAACTATGGTGGGTAGCCACATGCTCATCGGGGTTAATCAATATACTGAATTCTGGCAGAAACTCAAAGCTCAATAGACAACAAACTCCAGCTTTATTTTTCCAAAGCCTGATTCCTGACTCCTACTCTAATTCTGGACTAGCTGAAGGTGACGTATTTCTTTATCTGGAAAGCTTACATTTAAGGCATTACAGTAGTCCAGGTATGAGGTTATGAAGGCATGGACGAGCATGGAGAGAATTTCTGTTCAAATAAGGTGTTTGATTTTTCCAGCGTTCTGCAGATGGAAGTACAATGATTTGATAATACCTGGTTCCTAAGATATATTTCTTTATTAATAGTAATTCCCATATTTTTGCACATTAAAAACTTAACTTTTATTGATTACTATTAAAAGTTGTATATCAAAACAAAAGAAAACAAATAAATGTTCCTAAAAGCTGTGTGTGGTTTACTGTGTATTTTCAAAAGTGATGGCAAGTCTTGACGTGGAGGCCCTGTACAGCTCCATACCCCACGATTTGGGGTGTGGGGCTGTCGGGGCCTTCCTGGCGGAACGTGGCAGTTATCTTGAACCACATAATCGCTTTGTCCTCAGCTTACTGCGGTTCATCCTTGAGCACAATGTCTTCTCCTTTGATGGTAACCTCTTCCACCAGCTCAGGGGAGTTGCGATGGGGAGCCCCTGTGCCCCATCGTTCACTAATCTCTACCTGGGCTGGTGGGAGAGGGAGAGGGTATTTTGTGAAGGTATGGATCAGTGGACTCGGCGGGTGCTTCTCTGGGTCCGTTTCATTGATGATATATTCATTCTGTGGGACGGGCCCAGGGAGGAATTTGGACGGTTTGTACAGATCCTTAATGAAAATGACCTTGGATTATTTTTTACATTCGATATCCAAGAGGAAAAAATGACATTTTTGGATCTTACGATCTCCAGGGAATCGTCGGGTCGGTTACGGACCTGTGTACATCGGAAGAAAACCGCAACGAATTCCCTGTTACAATGGGGAAGTTGGCATCCTGAACCCCTTAAATCTGGCATTCCAAAGGGTCAATACCTCAGGATCTGGAGGAACTGTACTCACCTCTCGGACTTTCAGAGCATGTCCAGGGACCTTAGAGGTAGATTTACCAGAAGGGGATATCCAGAAGGGGTCCTGCGTAAAGCCTACCATCATGCATTGAGTGCAGACCGTTCACAGCTGCTGAATCCACGCAATAACATACAGGATTCTGATGAGATTCGGCTGGTTGCAACATTTGATAGTGCAGCTGACTCAATAAAAAGGATCCTGAATACATCATGGGATATCCTTAAGTCTGATCCTATTGTAGGGTCTTTAGTGGGGACAAGGCCAAATATCACCTACCGCAGGGGTCCTAATCTCAAAGATAAATTGGTACATAGTTATTTGCTCCCAGCAGTGTCGGCTGACACTTGGCTGGATAGACATCGGGCAGATTTGAAAGGTACCTATCCCTGTGGTACCTGTAAGGCATGCCAATTTATAAAGCGAGGTGACAAAGTGACATCAACAAATACGGTAACTACCTATCATATACAGAGTTTCATTAATTGCAAAACTATGGGGGTGGTGTATCTGGCATCATGTCTTTGCGGGCTCCAGTACGTGGGCAAAACCACGAGAGAGTTTCGTCGGAGAATTCGCGAACATATCAATGACATCATACGCGAAGAACCCACCCCCATTTCTAAACATGTTAGAGAAATACATGGTGGAGATGTAAATTGCCTTTGTTTTCAAGGCATTGAAAAAGTGATACAATCACCTAGAGGGGGGAATTTTGATAGGAAAGTACTCCAACGAGAAACAAGATGGATTTTCTTGATGGACTCAGTACATCCAAAGGGTGTAAATGAGTATATTTCTTTTGCCTCCTTCATTTGAGTAAAATCCTTGTAGGTTTTTTGTTTTACAATAAATTTCCCATCTATAGTTTATCGGGATAAAAGAGAATCCATATCTGATTACCCAATGATTGGTTTTCCCGTTTTTGGTGGGGTGGTTCCATTAATAGCAAACTATCCTAATATTCTGCCGATATATAAAAATTCTATATTGTAATATTATCCCACCTATAATCTCTTTGTTTAGTTTTTGCTCTAATGTTGCCATATGGAATCCCTGTTTATATCTCTTGGTTCTTATTTTTACTTAGGGCAACATTTACACCTTGCGGTTTTAGACCGTTCTGGGTTAATATTTGAGCAGGTATTGACTTTAATTGGTTGAGTTTCTCCATATTATTAGGTTTTTCCCACATTTTAAGTATAGGGCTGGTTGGGTATCCATTGATGAAGGTTACTTACCTGTATCTTCCATTTAAATCTGTAAAGCTTCGGCAGATGCAGACCGCGAAGCGGGGTCTGGCTGTAACAATTAAGCGTCTTGCGTTACCTGGTTACGATCCCGTTCATTGTATTGAGGACGTGATTGGCCTGACGTAGCAGGGAGGGGTTGGTGATGTAATAACCACGCCCCCCCGCTGCGTCATCGAAAGGGGTGGGTCTTTAGGGTTTATAAACCCAGCTCCACCAAGCGCTCCCTGCGGTCAGAAACTATGACCGACCGGGCTATTGAGAAACGATGAAATATAGCTCGTAATAGCGCTGTATCGAATGGCATGTTATTAAATACAGTTAGCCTCTGATGATACTGACTAAGATGAGTTAGTTGAAACGCGTCAGGCTCCTATCTATTCTATTAGTGTGTGTTTGTGTGTGGAAGTGTGGTTTCTGCCGATCATAGAAAGAAACAAGCAGTATCCCCTACCCGAGAATTAGTTTCACCCCAGTCTAGCAATGTCACTCCCCTTCATGGCTAGTTAATTGCTCATATGGCAGAAACAAACTATATGTGCATGTGAATGGGTGGATTCAATGGCTAATAGCTATATGTCAGGAATATTCAATACTGTTTACTATCCAGCCCGAGAACAATATTTCTAGTCGGTTGTGAGATATCTGGGAAATTAGTCCTCTTAAGTCCAGCTGAATATGCAATAGAAAGCAAGTAGCTAATTCAGTTTTCCTGTCTGCAAAACTAAGGTCAGGAACATTGCTTAGTGAGGACTAAGTACCTATTTGTGTATATTCTGGGAGGTGGAACTTTTGAAAATACACAGTAAACCACACACAGCTTTTAGGAACATTTATTTGTTTTCTTTTGTTTTGATATACAACTTTTAATAGTAATCAATAAAAGTTAAGTTTTTAATGTGCAAAAAAATCCCCACACAAAATTTGTTTTTTCTTGCGATATTCATGCACATAACTTTCAAATCCATTATATTTGTTTGTAATTCCCATATTTCATGCAGAGTTTGAAGTTTGAAGAGTTGTGTTTCCTAGGAATAAGGTGGTGGATGTACAAGTTGCCATTTTGTCATTAGATGCTTACCTCCAACCATGAGAACTTTAGTATTGTCTGGGTTCAGCTTTAGCTAGCTATCATTCATGCATTGTTGTAGTTCAGCTAGGCATTAATTTATGGCTGGAGATTGGTCATTGACTCTGGACTTGAATGAAATTCATAGTTGGGTATCATCTGTATAGCAGTGATAGACCAGGCCATGACTCTGGAATAATATGTCTAATGGAAGCATGTAAACTGTGAGCAGCATTATAGATAATAAGATAAGAAGATAAGAGAAGATAATCCTTTAATAGTCCCACAGTGGGGAAATGTCAATATGTTACAGCAGCATAGTAATACAGATACAGGGATAATACACAGTAATATATTACAGGACACACATATGCTGAGAAGAGAAGATATACTAGGAGTCCATAGCACCTAAGGAACAGAAGAGAAAGAAGGAAGACTTCATAATCATAATACAAAGACTCATGATGAGTATAACTCATGTGTAACTGCTGGAGAACATTAGAGAACAGTGTGTTTTGACTATTGCAAAAGCACAATTTTTAACCTTATTGTGGTCATTTCCAAGGGCATAACTATAAGGAATACAGAGCTTTAATTTAAATCCGGACCCTGGAGACTGTACGTGTCCAAGTACCTAAAATACAATAGCACCTTGGGTATCTTCTGCTAAACCATATTGGGGTACAGCCTGGCCTACTGGAGGCTCCTCTAGTATTCTAGTGGGTCAGTATGACACTTGACACCATTATTATAAACACAGTAGAGATTTTACATCTGAGCCCAGGAGCTTCATGTCATGCCTATGGTGACCACTCTAATGCATCAAGATTCAAGCCTGGAGCCATCTAGTAAAACTAGTAAAGCATTAAAAAGGGTTTGATAGCAATTAATACAACAAAGCGAGTGACTGAATACTCAAGTGATCTTTGTGTTGTGCTTATTTTTCTGTTGGGGGGTAAGTCAGAGTGTTAAAACAGTGTCATAGACATGTAATGAGGGCAGTAACAAACATCTAATAGAAGAGGCACCTGCATACCTGTGGGGTATATGTGGTAAGAGAGTATGAGTACCGCAGGTGGACTGAGGAGAGGATGCAGATACGTCCTTTCTTATCCTACTTTTAGCTCAATATATCGTGAGATGTGTGTTGCAAGATGATCAGATTTTCAAAAAAACAATAGGATTCTATGATACTCTCAAGAGATGTCTAGTGACAACTGAATGAGCTAGCTAGATTGGAACAAATTAGATTCACTTTTTATTATACTCTGGATTCTCTACAGATCTCAAAGTATAATAATCACAGATGTCACTTTTACCTCTATTGGGCTCACTCTCAATGTGTACTGCTCCCTTCTGGGAGCTATTAAAGGGGTATTCCCACGTCACATACTCACCAGTCTTCGCTGCCGTAAAATCTTGTCTTCCTGCTTTGTTGCGTCATTGGTGGGCGGGGTTACATATGCAAAGCCAGCGTCGAGATGCTGCTGGCCCTGTGTGTGCGCTCATAGATGGTGAGACCAGTCAGTTCTCCAGCCTTCACAATGCCAATACAGACCCGGCATCCGCTGTAATAGAGAGGCGGATGCCGGGGAGGGTTAGACGCCGGCACAGGTGCCTGCAACATTGCTACGCTCCTGCCCTACATGAAGCCAGCAGCGGCAGGAGCGATGCTGCTATTCCGGAGGGGTGGGGTGGGGTGGAGGAGTGGAATAGCAGGCACCTGTCTAACCCTCCCCGGCATTCGCCTCTCTATTACAGTGGATGCCGGGTCTGTATTGGCGGCCCCTTCCCCCAAAGTGTAAACTACCCCCCCCCCCCCCTCCAGGCTCGCTCCCGTGCACTTAGCCCCTCCTCCCTCCCCCCTGGCAGCAGGCAGATACATCACTTGACTTTTGACCAGATAAGTGAAGGGATGTGTCAACAAAGAAGTGAATAAAGTAAGATAGTAGACAAACAAAGCAGTTTTGCTGAAGCAATGTATTTAGGAAAAGTCTTACATCCACATTAACAAGCAGTATAGATAGGATCCTTGTGATGGGACAACCCCTTTAAACACAGAAGCCATCGAAGGGGGATGGAAGATGACCAAAGAGGTTTGAATAATTATTTGTTCTGTTTATGAACCTCTCATGGGTCTATGCTTTGGGGTCTGAAGAGGCCCCAAAGTGAAATTATAACTCTTCCAGTTCATGAACTTAACAGAAGGATAAATATTGTGAATATTCGTGAAATTAATCTCGCGAGGTTCACCTATCTTTATTCATAACACAACTATCCAGTTGGGAATTGCACTGTCAACGGTTTTGCTCGCATTTCTTGTGCTGAGTTGGTTTCAAGTGAAGTTGGTGTTCTTAAAAATGAACGTTAAACTAAGGGTGAAAAAAACAATCTGTAGAAACACATTTTAAAGGGGCGAGTAAAATTCCGTGATAGTTAGAAAAGCCCCAAATCTTCACCATGTATGCGGTGCTTCAGTTTTAAATGCTATTTCCTACTAAAACTGTACGTTAACATGTGAAAGTTCAGCTTCACAAAGGACAAGTTGTATAATGGAATGATATTTTGTTCATAACCATAGAACAGGGAGAACCATTTGATCGACAATTGCTTGGAACGCTATACAATAGTTATAGGTATCCTGTGTAGTGTGATTCGCTTTCTTGCTCATCTTTCTATGCTGTAACTTTGAAATATGCCTCATGCCGTTCTGAAAAGCTCCCAGTCCACTTCTTAAAACAACTTACCAAAGCAAACACACACTCGACAAACAAAAGCAGCCATTTACAGAGCAAATCAAACAGAACTTCTCACCTGGGTCAGATTCTGTTTTCCTACTCTTGATTCTTTACCTCTCTTTATTTTAGTATCTCCACTGTTCATTTGATGTTCAGGAAACACAAGTACTAGGAAATGCTTTATATGATAAAGGATACAATACGAATGCACGTCTAGATGAAATGTTACCCTCTTGCATCCTTCTTGAGTGTATGTATTGAGTAAATCAAGGCTTTTTAAAGGGATTTCGAAAAATATTACTTATTTCTTCCAAAAATAGTGCCGCACCTGTTAACAGGCTGCAAATGGTATTGCAGTTCAACCATATTTAGTTCAGCTTTAATACCACATATAACCTATGGACAGGTATGGTGCTAATTTTGGAAGAAAAGGAGTGCTTTTTTGGAATCTCGTCCCAGTTTCATGGTCAGCAACAGTTGCTTCTCTAAGATCATTACTGATGTATTTCTTCCCTGATATAGTGTTAAAGGGGGCGTCCAAGCAAAAATTGACAACCCTTTTAAAGTTTAAATAAGATGTAACACGTAAAAAACATAAAAAATGCATACTCATCTGTCCACGTTGCTTCAAGGTCGTCCTACGCCTCCCAGTTCTTCTGCTCTCCCAGTGTTGTGCTGCAGCCTCAGTGGTCATGTGACTGCTGAGGCCAATCAGCAGCCTCATCAGACCTCAAGAAGTGGACCCATGATGTCACAGGCCGTTTACTGATTGGCCTCAGCAGGTCACGTGATCCTTCAAGATTCTGATTACATCCCAGTAAATTTACATTAAGCAGGTTGTGTCACCACCATTAAATACTAGAGCTGAGCGAACACTAAAATGTTCGAGGTTCGAAATCTGATTCGAACAGCCGCACACTGTGCGGCTGTTCGAACAGATTTCGAACCCCATTATAGTCTATGGGGGGAAATGCTCGTTTCGCAAAATTCGATCAAATTCTACTTACCAAGTCCATGAGTGAGGGTTGGGCTGGATTCTTCTCCCTTCGCAGCGTCCCCGCGTCCTCTTCCGGCCTTGAATTCACTCTGCTAGGCATCGGGCCTAGGCAGAGCTGACTGCGCATGCTCGCGCCCAACCCTCACTCATGGACTTGGTAAGTAGAATTTGATCGAATTTTGCGAAACGAGCATTTCCCCCCATAGACTATAATGGGGTTCGAAATCCGTTCGAACAGCCGCACAGTGTGCGGCTGTTTGAATCAGATTTCGAACCTCGAACATCTCTTCTAAAGGTAAGAGAAGAACCAGCGTTGATTGGCAATGTATAGCATTCTGCCAATCAACGCTGGTTCTGCATCGAATCTTAACTTCGAACAGCTAGTAGTATTCGATCGAGTACGAGTATTTCGAATACTGTAGTATTCGATCGAACACCTACTCGATCGAGTACTACTCGCTTATCTCTACAGTAGACGCCACCAGAGCAGATGAAAAGAAGGAACGGGAAGATACTGAAGCAACGGGGACAGCCGTGTATACCGCTAACATAACAGGAATAAGATGGAATAAGCCAGGAGCAGATAGGTATTGAGGAGTAGTAGTCCGGGGTGCAGCTTGAAGTGAAGAAAGCTAGGGTAATATAGAAAGTTGTAGAAACAGTTTGGAAAAGACAGTTCTGAAAAAGGAGACTGGAACAAGTCACAAAACTTGAGAAAAGGTTGTACTGCCTCAAGGGCGTAAATAGACCCAAACAGAAAATAAGATGGCTTCACATTGATACAGATCAGCCATCTATGTTAAAGACAATTCCTAGAATGAATACAACAGCCTCCAGTGGTGAGGAGTGGAAGTACAACACAATAGTTCAGAGTGAGAAACAGCGGCCACTGGTGGTAGAATAGCAAACTACACCAAGATCCTGACAAAATGGGTCCTTGCTCTTTCATAGCTTGTCAGAGTGCTCTCACCATGTGTGTTAAGAACCAAGCATTAAAAGTCTGTACACTAACAAAAAAAAGTGATGGATGTCAGAATTGGGCAAAAGAAGTATTGTATTATTAAAATATAACAACTACAATATACATATTGTATTACCATAATCATAAGGACCCGCAGAATTGAGATGACATGTTTTTTTTGCTTGCACAATGAATGAGCCATAAGAAAATGATGCAATTGCAGTTTTTCCCATTTCGACCCCAATCAGAATTTTTATTTTCAGCTTTCCAGTACATTGTACAGAATATTAAATGTTATAATTAAGAATCCCTCAGACAGCCCTGTCAATGGAAAATAAAAAATGTATGACTTTTGGAAGGCGGGGAGTAAAAAGCAAAAATGAAAAAGGGTTGCGGCAGAAAGAGGTTTATAAATATACTTCAGATTTCATGTATTATAGGTAATATAAGTATATACTAAAACCGAACAGTCAGGAGAGCTGACAAGTCCTCTACACTGTGCCAATGAGACTGCCTGCATTCGGACAGAGGAATAATATTGCAGAATCCCAAAGTACGACAGTGAGAGTGCCGAGGGTTTGTGTTCTGTGGAATATACTCTATGAAGTTATATTTATCAGTATTATTTGCTATAGGATCAGTCTGAACCCTGTCATTTTAAGTTTGATACCTCGCAACAATTTCTTGAATTTCCATCCTAATCTTTCCCCATATTGTTGCTGGTTGACAATTTGTCATTTTTCAGCTTGTCTTTTGCAGTAAAATTCTCCTAACATGCCCAGTTTGTGTCGATTTGTGCTAGAATAGGCTCGCTCTGGTCACGGATGCTCTTGTTTTAGTTGTTAGCGTCCATGGTGTTCCTCCTGTGTCTTATATCTGTTAGTGTAAAATCCTGGTTTTCTTTGTCTTTCTGATATCAATGTAAGATCAGTGCCGGGTTGTTAGAGCCGCTGGAGCCCTCATGTGGCCCTTTCTGTAACACCACAACTTATTTCCATTCTGAAAAAACTGTATTCCTCAATCATCAGTATGCAAGTATACCAGTATGTCAATTAACCCCTTACTATCTAATAGATAAGATTGGAATGATGTCAATGGTGCCAACTGTGCTAATATGCATAAAATATAATATAGCTACTTATTAAAACTGTAAGCAGTTTACCTTGGATTGCAATGCTCCGAGATATGTTGCTGTATGATATACACCAGTGTTCTCAGGGTTAGCATTCCTTGGGTGACATCCTGAAAGTCATTCATTTTATAGGGAACCTGTTACATTTTACATGCATTTTACATGTCCTGCCTGTGATCAGCAAGGTATGGCACAGGAGAAACGGAATATACCAATGTTGGAAAGATATACAGGGAAAGCTGCCAATACCTGGACTGGACCGATCACTGGACTCTAAGGGAGAGTTCACACGGTGTAACGTGCCGCATGATGTGGCACGTGTACACCGCGGGAGCCTTTGCGGGCCGTACACTTTCCCATTGATTTCAACAACAACAGCAACAACAGCAACATCACGGCCGCAAACTAGTGCGGCGCATACGATCCCCGCTCCCATTGAAATCAATGGGAGCGTGTACGGCCCGCAAAGGCTCCTGCGGCGTACACGTGCCACATCACGCGGCACGTTACACCGTGTGAACTCTCCCTAAGGGTCCAGACACAGGGAGGAAAATGGTGAGGAATTTGGTGTGAAATTTCAGCAATGAAAAAACCTCCCATTGACTTCAATGGGTTCCTTTTTCTGCTAGCAGAAAAAAACAAAAAACATTGAAGTCAATGGGAGGCTTTTTTTTCAGCGCTGAAATTTCACACCAAATTCCTCACTATTTTCCTCTGTGTGAATGGACCCTCAAGCTTGCGAAGGGAAGAGGAACAAATTAATAAAATATATGATGACCTGAATCATAGACACAAGCATCAGGATGTCGAGGTATCCCCTTGGGCTGCTGATGGCATTCCGGAGGCTCAAAGAGCGTCTTTCCTCAAAGCAACATAATCTCCAAATATGGGATATGGTAACTGTAATATTCATGTCTATATGTGGCCACTCTGCAGGTGTGATTTGCAGAATCTTGTGTTGTTGTGGTTTTTTTATGTAGATTGTGAGCCCAACATAGAGCTCACAATGTACATTTTTTCCTCCCTATCGGTGTTTCTTTTTTTGTTGTTTTTGGAATATGGGATGGAAATCCATGCAAACATGGGGAGAACATACAAACTCCTTGCAGATGTTTTTTTTTCCCTTGGTGGGATTTGAACACCAGGACTCCAGCGCTGCAAGGCTGCAGTGCTAACCACTGAGCCACCATGTGGCCCCGAGTGTTGAATTTGTTTCATAAGATTTTGTATTGTAATGAAATTGGTGATCAGTTACGTCTTAACATTGGACCAATAAAAAGAAAACCTGGCGCCCGTAGATGGGTTCTAGTGTGGACTCAATGGTGAAAGTTGCAGCTCCTACCCGGACACCAGCCAAGAAAGGTGGTGGAAACAGAAAATGAAGAGCAAATAAACCTTCTAAGGCTATTGCTGGGCTATTGCTTTGCCTGAAGAAGACACCCATCACCATGTCAAAACTGTTATGTCAGTCCAGGTAGCTGCAACGGGGCTAAGGAATAGCAGTAGGGAATCTCGCCCTGCACTACTCCCACTAGCTATCCCGGTCCCTGCCTCACGGGTGTGGGTCGGCTGTTCTCAGGCTAAGCCTGATCCCGACGGCTGCTCTCTCACTGATACCGTAGGCCTAGAGGGAAGTGGGAGAAGGAACGCCCTATAAGACCTCTAGGGACTGGAGACTAAAGGGGGGTCACCACTAACGAACAAGTGAAGCTGCTACTGACAGGGACTGACAAGGGTGTGCGCTGACTAACAACACAAGCAGCACACAGGAAAAATGTGGGACAGGATTCCCCCAAACCAATATGGGAAGGAACCTTACACTAGGAAACAAACACAGGGAAACTGAGTAGAAATCAAAGGATAAGGCAATTCACTCACACAGTCAATACACACAGAGGAAGGATTGGTGAACACAGAAGGGAAAACTCACACACCAACTAGTTCACCCAAACCTCCCAAAAACCAACCACGGAACTTCCTCTATCCCAGATAACCACCTACTCCTCCTGCTAAGGCCTAGCTCTGTAAAAGCGACACTCAGCACAGAACCATGGGAGGCATGGGTTTAAATACAGAGTAGAGACCACTCCTCCCAGGTGCAAATGGGAGGACAGACTAATCAACCAGGAAATAAAGCTGCCTACCAGCAGTGCGCGCGTGCAAGTCAGAAGGTGTGCACCAATACCCACGACAGGACAACCCCGCAGCGCCAGGATGCCACCCCAGACACTGCGCAGCCAAAAACTCCCCAGGTAAGAAAAACAGAAAGCAATGAACCTAAATACTCCTAACAAAAACGTGTAGCCTTGTCTCCACTGTCATTGGAACTGAATAAACACGGTCTTGCAGCCTAAAGTTACTCTTTGTGTTGCATACTTCCACAGTAGCGCTCTATACATTTTCCCGTTTTTTTTCGCACCTGATTTTATGTCTTAACATTATAATCTATATACGCATCTGTGAGAACATATGTATAGAGACACACATTCAAGGGGCAACACGGTGGCTCAGTGGCCATCCCCTTTAATTTAAGGCAGTTTACTAAATGATAAGAAATTAGTTCACATTCTTTGTCCATGCAAGGGATATTAAGACTGGTGTCCTTATACATCTCCTGCAAAATATATAGTGGTCATGTGGTCCATAGTCATGTGATGAATACACAGGTGCACAGCTCGTTACAGTCACAGCACAATAATCAGACATCTACCTGGTAATCAGCTGTGCACCTGTGTGCTCACCACATGACCATGGACCGTAAATCACATGACCAGGGTCAGAGTTTTATCCTCTAGAAGTAACAGAATGAATGACAGCAAGCCGAAATCTAGAAATCCGTGAGGAATTGATACAGAAAGTATATTGGAAAATTGTATATCTTTTTATTGTACATTTGTTTGTCAATATTGATATTAAAGTGACCAAACCCTTTAAAATAAATGCATTGCTATTCCCATGCCGTGCCCTGTTCAATGAAAGTGGCGTGGTATGGTATGCGGTAGAAAAATAAAGGAAAAAATACAGTTATTGAATAAATAATGCATAATATATCACCTCCTTTCATTATCTTGCATATACATATCCCTGCACTTAAGAATGAGTATACAGCACCCCCAAACTACTAACTTTTTTTAAACTTTTCCCTCTGATGTCCTGACTCATGTAAGAAATAAAAAGGAAGAAAATGGTTGTCACAAATAACAATGCTGTAGGCTGAGTGCAGTTATTAAGTTTATTTTCGGCAGTGAGTTTTTCGTTGCCTGTTAAGGTTATATTGTTGTTCCTTTAGTATGAGCTGAAATACTTCACACCTACACCCGTAAGTCAGCGCTAATGACTGCACACCCAGCACAGCACACCGGCAGCTTATTCCTGTACACACAACTGCATGTAGAAAAGTGAGCCTTCAGCAACATGTACTAGTCATTTGGCTAACACATAGGCTTCCTCTGCATATATGTACATTAGCCTGCAAGATCATCTGAAATGTCAATTTTACCGTATGTATATTGTGAACTGCGATCGAGTCATGTCAGGTTACAAGCAATTAACAAATCCAATCACAAAATGCCTTATTTACTTCTGTTTCTACTTATTAGTAATTCAGGAGTTGTCTTCAAGAGTGAAACTGAATTTTCTGAACCCTTACCCTTTGTTCACATCTGCATTCAGTATTCCACTTGGGGAGTCCGCATGAGGACCCCCCCTCCCCCCCGAATGGAATACCAAATGCAACTGCAAGAGCTGTGCAGTGAGTTTACATGGACCCCAAAGACTATAATGGGATCCGTGTTCTTGCCGCACGCTGCCTGCACGAATCATGCGAACAGGAAAGTAGGTTGTAAACTACTGTCCCATCAGCATGATCCCTGCGGAGATATCGTGGCAAGCACAAGGACCCCATTATAGTATATGGGGTCTGTGTGCTTTCACTGGCACACCACTTGTAGTTGCATTCAATATTCCGTTTGGGGGGGTCCTCATGCGGACTCCCTGGACAGAATACGAACGCTGATGTGAAGGAGGCCTTACCAATCTGTGCTCTTCAGTAGCACCATTGACTCCAGCATCTGGCCAAAAATGATACTCCACTACTAGTAGTCTTCCCCATCTTCCCCATGATTATACGACCATGACTTTTAATTTAGTAGACTTGGCTCTGCCCATTAGCTGGTCCAGTGGTAGTAGCTCTCGCTGCACTCTACACATACTTTGCACATTTGCAATATCAGGAGCAGCTGTATCCCTCAACCTCCTGTCTGAACATTATGTCCTTCATCAGCCATCCTAGATAGTAGAGATGAGCAAACACTGTTCGGATCAGCCGATCCAAACAGCACGCTCCCATAGAAATGAATGGAAGCACCTAGCACGCAGACTTTGCCGGCGGCCAGCCGCTTAACCCCCCGCGTGCCGGCCGCTTCCATTCATTTCTATGGGAGCGTGCTGTTCGGAATGGCTGTTCCGATCAGTGTTCGCTCATCTCTACTAGTTAGGGTTCTGGAACCCGTTGCTGGAATTAACAACCATATTCTGTGTTTGTGTGAATAAGCCCTTGGCACCAGTTTTTACACTCCCCTCATTACATGTCTGCTTCAAATTGCCAATACTTTAGGCTACTATGACTATTGATCATAGTGAAACATAAAGTAAACCCTCCATGTACAAATAAATGCATGCGCCTGGGACAAAAATTCAATCTTGGACAAGACTAAGGGGCTTACTGCTAATTTATTTTTTATTTTTTTTTTAATGTAGATTGTGAGCCGCATATAGGGATATTCATTTTTTTTTCCTATCAGTATGTCTGTGGAGAATAGGAGGAAATCCATACAAACACAGGGAGAGGATACAAACTCCTTACAAATGTTGTTCTTGACAGCATTCAAACCCAGGACTGCAGCATTGCAAGGCTGCAGTGCTAACCACTGAGCCTCCATGTTGCCCCTCTAATATATATATTTTTTTTTACTAAATACTACTAACATACATGCCTCACCAACTACCTAGCTACTGCATTTTCCTAACTTAAAGGGGTGTTCCAGGTCCTTTAAACACTTAGTGAGGCCTAAACTAATAAACACCATACACTTATCTGTCTGTTTGACTTGGGATCCACCAGAGAGTCTCCTTTCAGTTTCCTGGTCTTCCTGACATTTGGACCACATATGAATGGGTCACCCAACCAATAGTTATCCAAATGGCGCATCAGTACTCAATCACTGGTTGATGGAAGCAGCAAAGACCGGGGACCCAAATGGAGACCATCCACTGGATCCCAGGCCGACTGGAAAGGTGAGCATAAAGGGTTTATTATTTCATGCCTTGCAAGGGGTTAAATAAAGAACTGGAACACCTCTTTAAATCCATGGAAGGTATCTAATAGTTATAATTGGTAAATCATGAGCTCTGTTGTGACTGGATTCTTCGACTCTCTAAATTATAATCTGCTGTACGAGTCCTACCCTCGCTCTGTTGACACTGTCCATATTTTCTCAGTAGGATCAATCTCGGCACACTGCCACATGGTACTCAGCATTTTAAGAGTCAATTATGGTCACCGGTATTTTTGTATAGGGCTCCTTGTAATCCCCAAATAATCCACTTTTAACAGCATCTCTGTGACTTCAACTTGAACTCTTTGTGTTTCCGAGTTATGTCATGAGGTTATTTTCATGTCCGGTTACTGCTCATTGAGATTTTATAGAATTAATCCTGAGCAATCCTATAGAGAAGATTATCCATAAAATTACATGATATTTTCTGTATGAGAAATCTCTTTAAAGACGTAAAGTGCTCACAGCTAGAATCTGATTGGTGAGTGTTGACTCCATTGGAGATGCTCTTTTCTTATACTGTGGCGCAATGCTACACTGTGCACATAAATGCTCGCATTGTACCATGCTGTCCGAACAATACTGAAACCTTATTGTAATAAAGAAGGGAAATACGGATGTAGCAAAGAGTAACTTGACATTTAACACGTCATTCACAATGAGGAGCAAAACTTTAACGCAATTTCCCAATAGCTTTTATTGTGCTCTATGATAAGATATTGTCCCACATGGACCTTCCTTCTGCTAATATGTATTTAATTCTTATAATAAGTTTTTGTGTGCGCTTTGCACTGCTTATTGCACTTTTCCGGTTTTATGTTGCATTTTTAAGGGTTAATCTTCCATGGAAGTGGCCAAAATGACCAAAATAATTTCTGAATTATCTCAATAGTGGCTAAAACTAAGAACCAGGTCACACATATTCCACACAGTGGAAAGAAGCAGAAAAGAGTGTGAAGAAGATTTCCATCCATTTATAAAAAGTTCCCATTATATAGATGTCTGACTAAGGCCTGGTTCACATCTGTGTTGGTAATCAGTTTGGAGGAGTCAACATGGGGACCCCCCCGAACAGACTTCCGAACGTATTGACAAGCAGTATACAGTGAAAGCTCATGGATCCCATAGACTATAATGGGGTCCATATGCTTTCTGCACAGTCACCGCAAAGAACATGCAAACAGAAAAGTAGTTCACAATCTACTTTCCTGTCTGCATGACTCATGCGGAGACAGTGCGGAAAGCACACAAACCCCATTATAGTCTATGGGGTCCGTGTGCTTTCACTGCACACTGATTGCCAATGCATTTGATATTCCGTTCGGGGGTCCCCATGCGGACTCCCTGAATAGATTATCAAATGTAGATGTGAGCGAGAGGTTGGAGTACACCAGGGGAAATCTCTACCATCAACCATTGTGACCCTCTCATCACTGTGCTACTCTATAACCTGTAATTTTGTGCCAAGTCACCATGGCAGGAGAGGAAGAATCCAGCCCCTATCTTAAGCCTCATTCACATCTGCGTTTGGATTCTGTCTGGGGGAGTCCGCATGGGGACCTCCGAACGGAATACCAAACACAATTGCAAGTGCTGTTCTGTAAAAGCACACGGACCCCATAGACTATAATGTGCTTGCTGCCCGCTGCCCGTATGAATCATGCAGACAGGAAAATAGATTGTGAACTATTTTCCTGTTCACATGTTCTGTGCGGAGTTCTGTCTGCAAGCACATGGATCTCATTATGGTCTATGGGGTCCGTGTGCTTTTATTGCCCTAGCGCTTGCAATTGCGTTTGGTACTCCGATCCAGGGGGTCCCCATGCAGACTCCCCGGATGGAATCCAAACGCGCATGTGAACGAGGGCTTAGACCTCCTACAGAGCATCTCCACACTTAGTCCTGAGACATTGCAATATCATCCTTCAGCAAGTTATCAATGTCAAGTTTAACTTTGGTGCACATGTAACAGGAAAAAAAAATGAAAATTAATCTAAATATATTTCATCTTATTTAATAGTGTACATATATTTTTAGAACTTTTGCCAGTACAATTTTATATCTTATAATCATAGAAATCCACAATACTGAATGATGATATCCATAATAAACTCACAGACACAGATATTGTTTAGAGCTGCCTCAACTTCTCTCCTGATTTCATTAGTCTTGTTACTTTCTTCGGAGTGAGAACTAAGAGTAAACCAAAGGAAGAACATTTCTTTCCGAGCTTCAGGGAGCGGCGTGATTAATATTTAATAAGTCCTGTTATTTTGGTGTGAGGGAGCGGTCTTGTTAATGTGCAGCAGAACACCACTAATAAAAATTTAATCAAGATACAAATTTCATGGTCAACCAATACAACGTAGAAATGAAGCTCTGCAGATATGTAATAAACATTGAACTTGGCAGTGTATAATGGGTGCAACTTACACTGACTTCATTTGTTACTCAGAGAACAATTCCTACCATGGACCATTAACCTGTTTACCCCTCATCTATAAGAGGACTACCTTGACACTAGTAGACAATTGAGAAAGGTGTGAGCGTATAACACAGGCTAAATGTGATTTAGTTCTTGTAGGAACAATATAACATAGCAAATCTTAGCTCCTTATTAGAGATGAGTGAACTGGTTTGTAACAAAATGGGTTCATTACAAGCTTTCCAAAAAAAATGTGTCATCCATAGATCATTGCTATACTCTGTGGTCTCCTCTTCTGAGAGGTCCATGGGAGGCAGCCAGGTATCCCCCATCAGGGCAGTGTATACAGTATGCTATCAGATACTTAAAGCCATGGAATTCTCTAAGCAGTATGATAGTAAAATGGCAACTTAACTAGCTGTGATTTCAGTTTGCACAGAAGATTACTGGACACTTTTGGATTGCTTTCTCCCCCATATCTCATTAAGGATGACTAATGATGGAACAGAGGTGATGGAGCTTTAGTTGGAATAGTTGATGAACAAGGGCGTAACTTTAGGGGGTGCAGTAGCAACAGGGCTCAGGAGCCTTAGGTGGCCCATAAGCATTGGTATCAGAATTGAGATTGCAGCTTCCATCTGCCCTATAACCCAAGGAGACCCACAGATTACCCTAACTACACTAAGACTGATTAAACTCCTTAGCACCCATAACCATAACTATCAAGAATTCACTATAGGGATGAGGTAGGGGGCCCTGGACAAAAGATTGCATCGCTCCCACAACACTTAACGCCACTGTTGATGAAGATGGTGTCCAACACACAATAATCTTCATCTTGATCCCCACCACCTTTCTCAGAAGGTGATGTCATTGGCTCCTTGCTTCCTAATGATCTCCACCTCTACCCTTGCCCTGATTGTCTTTACCAAAGTGGTTACCAGTGCACCTGCCATCAACTCTTCCCTGGGTACTAAAGACGATATCTTCCTTAGCAGCCAGAGTGCTGTATCATTGGAAAAATGAACATACCCCACTGTAGATCTGAGAAGACAAACGTGTAATTGCCTTCTGTAGAGCTGCACCTGTTAAAGTGGAGGAGGATGAGGAGAGATGCAATGAACGTTGAATCACTGTCACTGTCAGAGGTAACATCATTCTGAGATGATGAGTAAGCAAACCAGTCCACAATGTCTCCTGCTTCCTCTTTAATAATATGGAGATAGGGAACAACTGTGACCTGCAACTAAGGTTGAGCCGATCTTGAGATTTCAGGATCGTTTTTAGAATTCGATTTTTGATCATTTTCTAGCCGATTGCGATCGTGAAATTTGCTCAATCACCAATCGGGATCCGATCTTTCCCGATCCGGATTGGTCAACCCTAGTCAATGCTCTATGGGAAAAGTCACTTTTGGGGTTGAGCCGATTTTGAGATTTCTAGATTGTTTTTAAAATCCGATTTTCGATCATTTTCCAGCCAATCCTGATCACGATCATGAAATTTGCTCGATCGCCGATCAGGATCCAATCTTTCCTGATCCCAATCGATTAACCCTACCTGCAAGCACTCTTCCACTTCTGGTGCTGGCAGTGCTGCTACTACTTACACTACAATCACTCAGATACTTAATGGAGAATGGAACGTGGCATTGTCACTAATTGTAATTGTCACTTAGACATAATAAAGCTATATGTGAGTTTGATGCACAACAATATGCCATCAGTAAGTGTGGCATGCTATCTGCACCAGGAGGATTAAAATTTTAATTAAAATTGGGGGGAAAAATTTCACTTGGACAAAAACTGTGGTATAATAGCGCTGTATAAATTTTAAATTCCCACAGAGAATATGTCAATTTTCGGCAGCACTGTAAGACCCGACTGAAGTGGAATAGCTAGAAAAGATGGTTCCAGTCAATGCTTGCGTCACAGCTATCTGTAGGCAAATCTACAACCCACTCATTGAAAAAAAAAATAATTTTATATATATATATATATATATATATATATATATATATATATATATATATATATATATATATATCTGTATTCCCGTATTTTTCTTCACTAAAATATTTATTTCTACCTCACTTTTGATACCTTCTCTCTGCAATCTCCATCCCAATAATATGGCAGCCTGGTTGGGGTTTTTATAATGGCTATATGAGTCACTAGTGACCTTACAGACCCTCCTAATTCCTTGTGATTAGCTGAAAATTCACTAAAATTTTGGATTGAAACCAGTTGAATGAATTCTTCCATCTACAAGGTATGAGTAAACCAATTCACGTACAATCAGATTCAACTTGAATTTTGTAAAAGTAAAATACTACTGTACTCTTGTGTACCCTTAGACCCCAGAATATAATAAGTGGAGGCCCAGGGAATGCGAGAAAAAATAACAAATACTTATACTCTGTCCCACCCCATCTCTTCAGGTGTCTGATTGACATCACATGCCCCAGGGACAATGCTGAGACTGCTGTGTTCGGGCTACAGTGGTCATGTGGAGTGAAACTACGACCCAATGAGGACTGACACTAGGGCATGCCTCACATGACCAATAATAGGCTTCAGTGTTGACCTCAGGCCTCAGAAGTGAATTCAGTTAGGGCTCGCTCACACGGAGTAAACGCGGCACGCAATGTGACGCGTGTATGGGACGTTTGCGCCGCGATTTGGACGGTGCATGTTTGCAGTCGCGTTAACGCCGCATTAATGCACGTTTACGCGGCACTAACGCAACCGCAAACATGCACCGTCCATATCGCGGCGCAAACGTCCCGTACACGTGGCACATTGCGTGCCGCATTTACTCCGTGTGAACGAGCCCTTAGAGTTTGGAAGAGGCCTGAAGAGGAGTCTGTAAGGATATAAGAAAAGATGAGGCAAGATGAGTATAACTCTGTTACTTTTACTCTAAGAAGTCCTGCAAAACTAAACAAACATGATGGAAGCTAGAGTTCTTCGTGTTGTTTAAATTAGTTTCAATGGGAATGGATACAAAATCAATCTGTGACATTCTCTGTGACAATTTAATGTCAGTTGCTGTCATCCTATGATTGAAGACATCAGCAGACATTAATAACGGTAGTGTGAATGTCCCTTTACAGTCCGCGCCAAAACAAGTTCGGCCCAAAATGAAGAGGGTCCAACTTTGGGAACATTTGTTAAAACAAATCTCGTGCAGTTGTTTTATTTCTAGCCATCCTGTTTTCGGAAATGTCCGTTTGAGTAAGTTGACAACATGTAGAGTTCCAGGAAAAAGAATAGATGTTCCAGAATTGTTAGTTCTTGGGAATATAATCATTTTCTAAATCAGACCCATCAGGAGAATATCAGGTCCAAAACCATATCCCTGTGTCTTCCTGCTTTCCCATAAACTAGTGTAGACAACAACAACTGACATCCACTTGAGCTATTAATATAAAATTTTCTCAGATAGAATCCAGCTATAATATTATGTTAATATAAGACATTTTAAAATATAATGTTTATTATCCTGCAGTTCAACCCAAAGTTCAGCTCTACAAGACAAATAGCAAGAAATAACATACATTCATTGAAAAAAAGAATAACGCGTCCCGAGAGAAATGTCAGATTGCTGCAAAACGCAGCATACAGCTATGTCTCAGGCAGATATGTGAAGGTTTATAGATGTGGTCTGATCAGACTCTGGGTCTTACTACAAGAGGGTTTAAAATTGCTCGCCCTACTGGCCCATAAAAATGCTTTCATAGGCTATTTTGGGTAGTGGACTTCTTGGTTAGAGATCATAGAAATTTTGAGAGTGGCGTATCATTGGACTGATAGAAGGGGGATAATTGTTTTGACTATTTTACCACCATCTAAGCTGTTCTGACGTAGCTGTTAGAAGTTTTTGAGAGCAGGTTACATGATGGCACGTATATACAGCAAACAGGCTCTTATAGGCCCAGACTGACCACCAGTAAAGAGGTCAATTTGATCAACAAAGAAACATCAGCAGCTCTCACAATTTTCTTGTCCTCCATCACGACACAAGTAGAACCTTCTTCAGATATCCTTGTCTCTGTCATAACCACTTCTAGGCATTTAACAATAAATTTGGTGTCACAGAGCCAATCACCTTTGTTTGCAGTGGTGTCATCTATCAGAAACCTGGACTAAGAACTGTAAGGCTGTTTTTTGGTCAGGATTTTGAGACGGAATCCGCCTCAAAATCCTGACTAAAAAGAAGGCTCCCATTGAAACCATAGGGAGCCGGTCATTTCTTTTTTCCACGAGTGGTCTGTTCTGGTTCCAGGAAAAAAGAAGTAACATGCTCATTCTTCAGGTTCAGCCTTGGACATCCACCTGAAGACACTCCCGACTAGGCCCATTCATTTGGGCCTAATCCTGAGTGGTGTGCCGCAACTGGATACCGGTGCACTGCACCAGCATCCAGTCGCAGCTACCCGTGTTTTAGTCCAGAATCTGAGGTGGCCTCAGCCTCAGATTTCGGGTCAAGAATCTCCGTCTGAACTCAGCCTTACTGGATTGTCTTTAGTGAGGAATTCAGGTTCTCTTTGGCATCAAAGGATGGGTTCAGGTGTAGAGACCTTATTATTACAGTTTCCATTCTGCCTTTGTTATGGACTTAAGCAGTAGTGTGATGATCTGGGAAGCAATTGCATACAACAGTCATCCCCTAGTAGAGATACCAGGGATAATCTGATACATGCAGGATATGCTGGGGCCACAAGTGTTGCCTCTCACGCCAAGGCTTCCAACTGGCATTTTTCCAAGGAATAATACTTACCCACATACAATAAGGGTTGCCTCTACCAGATTACAAGACTTCCTTGGCCTGTCTGGTTACCAAATCTATCACTAATCAAACATTTATGGCACCAACCAGGACAACAGCTTTGGCAACCTATGAGTGTGCGGGATCTACAGGCCCAGCTGCAACATCTGTGGGTAAATAGGCCAGATCTCATCTTGTATTCAGCAGGGTACTAGAGCCTACTATAAATTTATCCTTTCACTCATAAATATCATCTTTATATTCAAACATAGGCTAGATTTTAACAACTGCTTACTGTTGCATTATATTTTTTGAATGAATATACAACTGCTTGTCAGAGACCATAGCTATGCGGACTAATGTATAATGAAGGATTCATTCCTATTAAGATGACCTAATCTCACACAATCAGGGGCATAACAAGCAAAGACTGGGTCCCAATGTCATGTAGTGGACCCTCCACACAGTATTATATCCCATAGTGGCCCCAACTGTGTTATTTGCAAATATTGCAAAAATACATATTAAGCAGAACCCAAAATTTGGGGGGGTACACCATCCACAAACTATTATTATACTCTGGGGTCTTTTCAGACCGCAAAGCATAACTATCGGAGGCCCAGGGGAAGTGACAAACGTAAAAACCAGTGGTACTTATCTCTCCTGGGCTCCACTGTGGTCCACTTCAGTGATCATTAAATTCACATCTAAAGTGTTTGTTGGGGTTCACCCAACAAGTAACCTCGCCACAGGCTTGCAGTCTTACTTACTGAATTCTACTCATGCTTGGAGCTGCCTTCACTTACCCTTCTTCCCTCCAGGGGGCCTCAGCGATGTAATTTGAGACACACAGGGCCTCCTAGAGGGCAGAAGGGGAATCGAAGCAGGAATGAAGATTGACAAGTAAGGCCCCTTACCTGCTGGGGTTACTCCAGCAGATAACAGCCCTGTGGCAGATGCTATGGCTGTACTTACGCCCCTGTACACAATGACACATATGACCAATTCTGTGTACAACCAGACTGTATTTCCATTCTGCCATTTCTAAGTAAATATATATATATATATATATATATATATATATATATATATAGTAAAGACAAGACTAAGCATTACTATCATGATATTTCTAAGAATGGAAGAAATGCTATTATCTAACTGCTTACAAGTATTTTAGCACTGTAAGGAATCATACTGTTTTGATGATTGTATATCCATGTAATTATATTGCTATTATTATAATAATAATGATAAGTTTGGTTAATTACAGTCAATTACCCCATTTATGATACGTATAGTATAGCAGGCAATAACTCTGATCATGTAGTGTAGGTAGAACCCGTCTGCTGTATCTACTATCACAAGTGACAAACACATATAATGTAGTAATTAGAGATGAGCGAACACTGTTCGGATCAGCCGATCCGAACAGCACGCACCCATAGAAATGAATGGAAACACCTGTGACGCCGGCAAAGTCATCGTCACAGGTGCTTCCATTCATTTCTATGGGTGCATAATGCATGGTTGTAGGATCCTTTGAGTGTGTACATATAAGAAGGTTAGTTGACCTTGAAGCTCAAGGAGGACTCTGCTCAAGGATGACACATATGCAGAGGAACACTGACACTAAACAAATTCTATGAGCAGCTGGAAAAAAGGCCACCACTGAACTTGATGGTTTAAAGGGACTCTATCATTAGAATCCCTTTTTGAGGTAATTCCACGTCGGAATAGCTTAAGAAAGACTTTTCGTTCCCTTACCTCTATAATTCTGCTCCGCTCTGCCTTTCCATTGATATTCTGTTTTATCCTGGTATGCAAATGAGTCTCCAGACAGCACAGGGGGCATTCCTCCTGTGCTCAAACAGTGCTGGGGGTGTTCTCTGTGCTTCCTGAAGACTCTCGAACGATACTTCAATCTTCTTCAGCCGCACCTCTCCGCCACATCCTCCATGTTGTCATTGCTGGGACAAGCCTGCATTCGAGATGGAAATCCCACACAGGCTCAGTCAACTCTGCCATCGGGCTTTGGGCAGAGATGACTGCACATGTCTTTTTGGCCATTTTACTGTGGGCACTTACAGGAACAGTACACTCGTGTCAGCGGCCAGTGACAGAATCCCTTTAAGCCTGAGTAGGGAATGCAACTTACTGGTTATAGTATATTGCACACAGCTTAACAGTTTCCGCCATTACTAAGGCTACAGATCATCTCACCTTAGCCGGTGGTAGAAAGACCAAGCTAGGATGGTAGACTTCTGGTTACATTCAGTAGTATTAACAGGGCTCCCGACCACCCACTGTGATGTGCACCTGTATCAGAAAAGTCAGTACAAGTGCACTACATATGGGCAGTTTGAGTGCACAGTTCTATAATGGGTGTTGGTCAATGAAGTAGCCATTGCTAAGCATTCTCTTGTAGAAATCATTGAGCGTATCGAGGTTAAACGATTGCTGTCACTACAGTTTCAGTTTAATTTCTGGAGGAAAGTGTGCATAGGAAAAAACAATTGACAAATATATCAAAATAGCTGTGCCTGTGACTTGAGCAAAAGCCAAAGCACAGGGTAAAACTGAAATTCATATCTTAGGTAAATAAACTATACGATAATGCGCAAATTGTAATTTGATAGAACAAATACCAGATCGTTCTGCCTTACCAGGCAGCACCCTTGTACTCTACATCAGTTATTCTAGCACAGTGTTTACATCCAAAGATAAGATCCAAAAACTAAATAATAGCAATGTTCCTTCAAAATCCAGACCTCACTGCTTCCCTCCGCACGCCTCTCATTTGTACAATGAATGTACAGATGTGAAAATTCTCTTTATTTATCAAGGGGATGGAAAGATTTATGTTTGGCAGGGAAATCATATCCACATAGTCTCCTTATTTGGCTGCTATCCCTAACTAATCATCCACAGAACGTGTCAGAATAAAATTAATGGTGAGCCCCTTCCATATGGTGTCTCCCAGGTTTCACTTCTATCCTATTAAATGTTTCATGCAAGCGTCTATGTGTAAAATCACGCAGATTGGCATGGCGGAGATGAAGACACAAGACCTAGGGCACTTCAGTGTCACTTGTCGCAGAAGATGCAATGAACAGATCAGGTTAAAATCGGCAAAGCAACATTGTTTAACAATCGTGGTCCTTCCGACCACTATGACACAGAAAGGGCGTAGATGTGTAACAATGTTTTCGTTTTATTTTTTTGTGTTTTTACGGATGCAATGATACCAAATATTTATTGTCTTTTTTTTACATATACTGTATTTATAATATGTAGGGGATACTGAGCGCACAGTTAGATAGCCGTGTTTCGCTGGGAAGTGGTTCTGCAATGTAGAAGAGTGGGAGAGAGTAATAGATAGCTGCTGCGGCCCTTAACATCCACAAGGGATGATGAATTAACAGGATTCGGACCACTGAAGAGGCACCGCACTTACTCCCAAAGTATTCAGTATTGTATTTATCGATTACAATAAAACAACATTTTACTGAATACTTTTAGAGTAAGCGTGGTGCCTTTAGAGTGGTCCAGATCAGGTGACCAGCAATGCCTCTGTGTTCATTCCTGTGCCCGCTTTGATGTCCGTTAGAAGAATGTAGAGACTGACATCCGGTAATACACAGGACAATGTGTTAGTTGGAGAGTCTGATTGCTGGTAATATGACAAAGCTGAGGACCAGAAGGGAGTAGAAAAATCACAGACATCCAATATTGGTGTGAACAGCTTTCTCTATAGATTTTAAATGGGTGCACTGATTCCACAGGTGGCTGACCAAAATCCACCAAATCAATATTGTGTTTGTTTGAAAGGATGAACATTATGCCACATATTTCAGCTTGCTTGCCAAGTTTATTCACGCACTACACATTCCATGAAAAGGAAAGAAATGTGGTTCCAACCACCATAAACAATACAAGATATCACAGAAACGGAGATATTCAAGAGCAATGTTCTGGGCTACGAAAGCCCTTCCTCGGGCTACAAAGATACAAAACATGAGAGAGGTACAATCACCCATAAGATGATTACACCAATTTATATCATGCACTTTTTTTGACACCTCCAAACCCCTTACCCACTGCCATCAACTTTGGCAGATATCATCCACTTTTCTAACAGACCATAGATACATTTTTTGTGGTAGCGCTAGTTTAACCCTTGCCCGACATCTGCTGCATCAATCACAGGCATTAACCACTCTGGCACCTCAGTCAAAGCTGACCAAGGTGCCATTTTACCAGTGGCGAATGGGTGCTGCCATTTTGCAGGGATGATCGGCACCCGGAGCAAGTTATGATGGCTAGTGTCCCACTGGCATGACAGCTGGGAGCATTTTAAAGACTCCCAGGCCTGCCTGTAATGATTTTCTATTGTTGGCTACTCTATGTATGCTTATATCCGCAAACGCTCACTCTACAAGTCTGTAAAAATATTTTTCCTGTACGGTAAACACTGTAGCAGGAAAAAAAATAATTTTGCCAAACTGTCTATTTCTCACTGTTTTGCCTCTAATAAAAATTTGAATTAAAAAAACGAAAAAGTATACCCGGTCCCGCAAAAAAAGAAAAAGATGCCCTATGCATCCCCGTACAAGGAAGTATAAAAAAAAAAAAAGTGACGGTGTCAGAATATGGTGACTTTTAGAAAAAAAAAACATTTTTGGCACAGTTTTGGATTGTTGTTAAGGGGGTTAAAATATAAATAAAACAAGATAAATTAGGTATCCTTGGAATCGTACCAAAACATAGAATACAGGTGACATGTCATGCTGGCTGCACAGTGAATGCTGCACGACACCCGTGAGAAAGTCACGCAAATGCACTTTTTCTTCAAATCCACCCCATTCTGAATTTTTTTTCCAGCTTCCCAGTACATTGTACAGAATAATTAATGGTGGCATCATGAAGAAAAATTTGTCCTTCAAACATTAAGACTAGAGATGAGCGAGTAGTACTCAATGGAGTAGGTATTCGATTGAATACTACGGTATTCGAAATACTTGTACTCGATCGAGTACCACTCGCTATTCGAATGGAAAAATTTGATGCAGAACCAGCGTTGACTCACTGTATTTCCAGGATAAACCAGATTCCCAATCAACTAAATCGCTGCTTGGAAGCACACATTTCTTATCCTCCCAAAAGAGTATCCAAATAAATATAAAATATAACTTTTATTAATAAGTTTAAAAAAGTTTCCATAAAAAAATATTTTTGCTAAATGCAAGATAGGTGACAACACCGCTGCTATGCTGTAAGTATATATAGAGACAATTGCCTGTATGGCAAGTGTGTCAAAAGGGATGCACACAGGACTCTGTCCCTTCCAACAGATCCTATCTCCCTCAACCACAATTTGGAGTGTTGTTGTAGCTTAGCTGAATAAGATATGCATAGAGGCTAGAACAAACAAGGCAGCTCCTGCTTATGGGTCCCTTGAGGATACTGACCTAATGTCACACCAACAATGGATCACAAAAACAGGAGTTAGCCACAAGCCCTCTAATGTCAGCCTATAAGAGCCACAGCAATCACCTCCCTTACTAAGAAAGCCCTACGCGTTTCATCTATAAATCATCAGGGGCCAAGACTATTAACATCACGCCACTCAGCCGCTTGATACTGGGAGAGACAAGGTGATGTTATCTGACTGCCGGCAGGTCCGCATATGATGTAAGAACCAGCGTTGATTGGCCAAATGCGATACAGTCGGCCAATCAACGCTGGTTCTTCTCCTACCTTTAGAAGTCTCCTCCGTGTAGCATCCCCGCGGCGTCTTCTGGCTCTGAATTCACTCTGCCAGTCATCGGGCCTGGGCAGAGCCGACTGCGCATGCCCGCACTACAAGAAAATGGCCGCTTTGACTGTAAGCGGCCATTTTCTTGTAGTGCGGGCATGCGAAGTCATCTCTGCCCAGGCCCGATGCCTGGCAGAGTGAATTCAGAGCCGGAAGATGCCGCGGGGATGCTGCACGGAGAAGACTTCTCAGAGAATCCAACCCGATCCTCACTCGTGGACTTGGTAAGTTCAATTTGATCGAATGTTGCCTACCCCTGAAACGAGCATTTTCCCCCCATAGAGTATATGGCTGTATTCACACTGAGTAACGCTGGCGTTTTTTGTGCTTATTTTTGCACATAGCGCCGCGTTAACGCTGCGTAGCACCGCGTTAACGCCGCGTATACGCCGCGTTAACGCCGCGCTATTTTGCGGTGGAGTTGCCCGGCATTAACGCGGCGTATACGCGGCGCTACGTGGCGTTAACGCGGCGCTATGTGCAAAAATAAGCACAAAAAACGCCAGCGTTACTCAGTGTGAATACAGCCGAATAGGATTTGATATTCGATTCGAGTAGTCGAATATTGAGGGGCTACTCAAAACGAATATCGAATATCGAGTATTTAACTACTCGCTCATCTCTAATTAAGACCTCATATGACTCTGAGAGCGGAAAAATAAAAAAAGTTATGGGTTTTGGAAGGGGGAAGTTAAAAACAAAAAATGCCCATGGCGGGAAGGGTTAAGAGGTTAATGCAGTCTCTAACAGGAAGAGATTTCCCTGTTCTACTGTATTTCAAATGTTCTACCCATGCTTGCCATTAATGATCCCGGCATCTGCTTAACATTGTAACCTGGGATGTTTGGGCTCCTTACACCAGACACTCATTTTCAGGCAATAATAAGCTCTACAAGTCAGAATCTATGATGACCTTATAATGAAGGTCACTCATCTAGAGCTGGACCCTCCTGAGTGGATATAAGCAGATGTCCTCTTCTATACTCGCTCGCTCTATCCAGTCACTTCACTAATGACTTTATCTTTGTTTGTATCCTGAATGGAGAAGAAAACAACCAGACCAACAGGATACTCCGGGAAGATCTAATTGTACAGAAGTGGACCAGACTCTCCTTGTTTTTTTAAATAAATCATTTTTAGTAAGCCTGCTGAGGTCTGGCAAGAATATATTGGTGATTTATCCATTCCTGGTAAACAACCGAAGCATTGCCCATGTAGGATTACTTTATACTTGCAATGTTAATTGGATAATTCTAAGTTTAGATGTTTTCTTTTTCCTTTTTTGATTGTATGTTAGAAGTTTTTTAGAGTGAAAAGTCAGATGCCCTCGAAGCCAAAGTCTAATTGATAAAAATCAGCATTGACTCATAAAATAAAAATCGAACAAAACAAAAATGTAGTTCTTCAATATACCCTTTATATCTATTTATCTATTCAATGCATTCAGTTATATTTAGGAAGCCATAACCGCAATTTTACTCCACTTGGTTGAAGTTTTTTTAATGAATTATTAAATTCCCATTGAAAAACTAAAAAACTATCCCATCAAAAACTATAAATGCAGAAAATGCAAATACACTTGGTCTCACTTTGTCTCATACAAAGATAGAAGGAAAGAAAACTGTTGTCATCACCATCAAATTGGCTACTGAACCTCTCCCCATTATAGATAACTATAAGACCCCAATTCTTTCTCTGGATGAAGATTCTATCTCTGGTTTACTGGAGTCCCATCTATAGGTTTCATCAGAGATCAATAACAAACTGACTCAACTGTACATTATATATCGATATTACCACACTCCTCTCAAATTGTCTACAATTAGTTACATATTCTCCTTTCCACTCTCCAGATGACCTGCACCATACAGTCTTGCCCCATACTTCAGGAATACTGTAAGGAAGTAATCCAAATCTTATTGTTACGATTGGCAGGATATATTTAAAAAAAAAAACTAAATAATAAATATCCTGTGGAGCCCACTGGGCACTGACCCGCAGAGCACCCTAGTGTGAACAAAGCCCAACAGTTAATGTCAATGCCGGGCAACTACAGCATCTGGGTACAAATTGAAACTAAATAGATAAGTTTTCTGCAGGACAGAACAGCCGCTAAAATGAACTATAAAGTCTTGCAGTTACACCACTGCAAGACTAACACAAACCTATGACTGTGTACTCCCAGTAGCTTACTGGGCTGCACCCACACCACAGCCACCTGCTGTGGAGCACCACAGGTAGCAGCCTGCCTAATGTAGGAGATTCACAATACTAATATAGGAGAGCTTCCCACACTCTAAGGGAAGGGATTCCCACAATTTTAACCTATAGGGGCAGAGATTCTCACTACCTTCCCAACTAGGCAGCCTGCTGCCAAACTGATGTCTTTGCACGGCCGTGCACATATGACCTTTGAGGGAGGGAAGGCAGGACTGATCAGCCAGCCCAGGTGCTTCAAGCCAGATGCCGATAGGCTGACACCAGTGTCAGTCAGCATGCCGACCATGCCTATTGGCTGCAAGGAGATTAACCCCATGCATGCTGGACTGAAAAGAACCAGCAGAACAGGCTGCGACCCTAATACCATGGCCGCACCTGTCCTAACACTTATCTGTTGTCTTGGATTAATCTATTCCACTGACCCCTGAAATTTGTTTGTTGGGCCTTTGTTTGTTGGTCAATGGCCTCATCATACTAGAATTATTCTGTGGAAAACTCTGCTCATGGGACAAAAAGTGATTGCTCTCACATGGATGAGTCTTCAGCCTCCTCGCTATTCTACATGGAAATCACTGGTTAATATGAAATATTATTGTACACACATCGTAAGTTTGGCAAAGTTTGGGATTCATGACTCTACTCCTGACTCTACGCCCCTAACACCACTCCACATGTTTAAGAAGATTGGAGATACTTACGGTTGAGCGATCGTGTTCGGAAAAGATCGGATTCCGATCGGCGATTGAGAAAATTTCACGATCGCCATCGGAATTCCGAACACGATCTTTTTATGTGGGATCGAGATCGGTGATTTTTCCCACAATGCATTGCTTAGCCTTACCAATGCATTGCTCAGCCGACACACAGCCTTAACCCCCTGCGCGCCGGCTGCCTTCATTCATTCGAATGGAAGGCTAAACTAAATCTCTAGCAGCTACTTACCTCTAGAGATGGCTGCTCCAGTGCCCTCCTTCTTCTTGCCTCGCTGCCCCGCATCCCAGGTTAGTGTTTAAAGCGCTAGGTAGGCGTGGCTTGTGGCTTAGTGTAGGCGGGTACAGGGCGGGGAGATGTGACGTCTCCCCTCCCAGTACCCGCCCACACTCTCCTAACCCGCCCACACTCTCCTAACCTGGCAAGGAGGGGGTAGCGAAGAGAGAAGAGCAGCGTGGAGCAGCAGCGAGGCGAAGAATGAAGGCACGGGGCACAGGACCAGCCATTTCTGGAGGTAAGTGGACACCAGGGGGTAGGATTGCTTTTAAAATCCGATCTCCGATTAAAAAAAAAATCCCATTGACTTGCATTGGGATCGGAATTGGGATCGAGATCGGGTTCGAATGAAAAATGATCGGAAATTGGATTTTAAAATCGATCCTGAAAAGTCAAGATTGGCTCAACCCTAGAGATACTTCTTATCTTCTAGTTTTATATATGTAGTTTGACTGGCTGTGCTTTATATTTGACCTCTGGGTTGCACCCTCATGCACCCCTGACCCTATGATATATTGTAGATTGGAATAATTAGTATGTAATACCTCTCGCATTGTCTATGATATAGGCGCTGATTCCACATTTCTCCATCTCGGCTTATGCACATCTCTAACGACACAAGAATCTAATTTAATCACAGATTGTACTTCCAGTCGATTATTGTATTATATACTGTAATTGTTTTCTCCTTTGTACTCGGCTACACTGGGCATGACCCTTGTACCTACCATTCAAGCCTATATATACATATATTAACTTAACAGTGCAGGATGCCAACATCCTGAACCATAACGCAAAGGACACTTGTTCAAGAATGGTGCCTACGGGAAACATTTGGCACCTATTATACCGTGAGCTACATGTTTCACCCAAAATGCTCTTCAAACAACTCACAGTCACATGTCCTTATTCACCCCTTGAAGTCTAGATCATGATGTATCCATGTATTACTAAGACAATTCGCATAGTCTGTTTTTTCAGTAATTTTCATACATCAACAAATGTATTTCCTACAATGCAAAAACTTAAAATTAACTAAAAATAATTGGAAAAAAAAAAAATATACCAGTAATGAATTTACTTTTTTGGCAATTATAATCAAGTTTACACATAACAGTGTTAGCATACATACTCACTATGTTACCAAGTACAATATGGAAGTTATAAATACTGTGTGTCCAAAGAGCGAAATCACAGAAACATACAATTTTAAAGTATCATAAAAATCTGAACTCTGTCAAAAACTGTAGATTTCCCACAGCACAACCCCAGACAATAGGTCATGTAATAACAGCTGAGGAATTAGCGGTTGCCAACCCTTAAAGTAATTTTGAACATACAAGATTGTTGGGCATACATTGTTGAAAAAAGCCGAAGACCAAACTTTTTGAACGTTTTACCACTTTTTAAGAGCTCTTTGGAACATACTAATAATAATAATCTTGCTAAACGTTCCGCACAATTCTAATACGGAGTTTCTAGCTTACTGTGAAGTTAACTTTTACCATTTACCTGCAAATGGCAATTCAGATGCCCTTATAGATGCGTTAACAATTCTTTAACACTTGAGTTTAAGGTTAAGATGTTTGGCCTTTGTAACACACAGAAATACTGTGGAAGACGTTAGACTTCTTTTTTATTTTTGGACTTTTTTTCTTTCCACCCTCTGTTGATGGATGGTGGAATAAGCCCTCTGACTTGGATAACAGAGGGCTTAATCTGAAACTTTTCCAAGACTCCTGTTTTTGCTTCTTATTTTTTACTATATGGTAACAGAGTGCTTGGCATTAGTGTCAATCCATTACTAGCATGGCCAGCTTGAACTTTATGGTGCAGCATTTTTTTTTATTATTTTGCTTTTCCACCCTTGCCTTTTAAGAGAGGCAATTTTTATTCTTAGAAATTGACAGCCGACAAAGACCACTCGGTCCATCTAGTCTGCCATTATATTATTTCCACTATTCATAGTTGAATTCACAGTGGTTGGCATTAGCTTTAATCCCTTATGAGCACAACCAGTTTAGCCTATATGATCAGCAATTATTATTTTGCCTTTCAAGAAATGTATTTTTTTTTTTTATCCTTAGAAACATAGAACTATACTAGAGTGGTGCCTAGTCTACCCGTATATTATTTCCATTTTATTTGAAGATACACATTAGAGATGAGAAAACCGCCGCTCAATATTTGACTACTCGAATCGAATATCGAACCCTATTATACTCTATGGGGGGAAAATGCTCGTTTCAGGGGTAGGCAACATTCAATCAAATTACACTTACCAAGTCCATGAGTGAGGGTCGGGCTGGATCCTCCAAGAAGTCTTCTCCCTGCAGCATCCCCGCGGCATCTTCCAGCTCTGCATTCACTCTGCCAGGCATCGGGCCTGGGCAGAGCCGACTGCGCATGACCGCACTACAAGAAAATGAACCAGCATTCGGCCAATCAATGCTGGTTCTGCATGAAACTTTTCCATTCGAATAGCGAGTGGTACTCGATCGAGTACGAGTAACGAATACCGTAATATTCGATCAAATACCTACTCAATCGAATACTACTCGCTCATCTCTAATAGACATGTGTTTATATCAGACATGCTCAAATTCACTCACTGTAACTTTCCTGACTACATTTGCTGGATCTTTTTTTTCCAAGCTTCAGTAAAAAGATATTTTCTGACATCGTTTCTAATATTTTTACCAGACCATTTCAGATTCTTCTATCAATCTAGCCATATGGGACTTATTTTTGGCTGGATTAGTTGCATTTTTAATGGCACCATTCTAAGATACATCTAAAATATTGTTAACATTTTATTAACATTTTTAAGGAACAAGGAAAGTTTTGAGGTTTTTTGTTTTTTTTTTGCACAGTGTAAACTTCATTTTACCAGTCAGTTTTCCTGGATGGGTGTGAGAAAATTGGGGATTAAAAAAAAATGCATGAAAAACTCTATTAGGGATCGATTTTGATCTTTGCTACAGCTGTATCCACCTTTATCTTTTAATAAATTTTGTAAAGGCTCCCAATTTCTCATGAGTAGAATATCGCTAAATCATACTTTTTTCAAGGCTGCTTATCTTATACCATACAGCTCTAACTACTCAACCAAGAGGAAAGGTAAGGGGTTGGGGTGAAATTATCTTATCGACATCAGTTTTCTGTCTCATATGGGCACATTCTTCTGCCAAATGTGTGCAATATCCCTCATTCTGTGTGTCACTCACCACTTTCCATCAATAGGAAATAGTAGGGGAGAGAGCAAGGCAGGCCAGGATGGAGATGTCTTGGGATGAATTATTTATTATGACTTATGCCAGTTTTCAGACATGAATTATATAGAAAATCTATACCAGTTTCAAACTGCCATAGATGTCCATTATGGGGAACAGGGGTGCACCTGATTTATTAAGCGGCCCAAACCTCTGAATAAATCAGCCGAGCCCTGAACCTGTTCCAATATATCTATATAGGACCCAAATTCTTTTATGTGCATTACAATAGGGGCTCTTAACATTTGCACGTCTAGTTTAGTCTTAAGCTAAGGCCCCACATTGTGGAAACACAGCTTTTTTTGTTGCTGATTTTGTGGTGCTTTTTTGAGCCAAAGCCAAGAGTGGATTGAGAAGAAGTGAGAAGCATAAGTACTTTAAATATATATCCCATACCTCTAAGGGCTTGTTCACATGGAGTAAACGTGGCGCGCAATGCGCCGCGTGTACAGGACGTTTGCGCCACGATTTTGACGGTGCATGTTTGCGGTCGCGGTAACGCGCGTTTACGTGCGCCATTGCGTGCCACGTTTACTCCGTGTGAACGAGCCTTTATAGCCATTTTTTGGCTTTGGATCAAAAAACTGCAACAAAAAAGCTGCGTTTCTGCAACGTCAGTTTTGCTACATCATGAGCAGTCAATTTAATGTTATGTGAATATTTAGATCAAATTATAGCTGTTTAGTCATGAAAATAAATTAAATAACTGATAACTTTGGTGAAAACAACATATGTGAAATGAGATAGCTATGTGTACATTGATACTTTACCTTATAGCCACGCTCCATCGTGGAGATAATCTTCAAGACCTCTCACATCCTCCATGTAGATCATTGTTGTAGATCTGAAAACCTGCAATCAAAAAGATCAGTAAATCTTTTAAGCATTTGTATATGACCTTGTTATTTGTGGTTTTATAAAAGACAGTATGGTCCCCATGGTGGGACTATTAAAGGATTATCTTCTTTTATCTTATCTTAATCCTACTGTGTAACCTTTTTAGATGTTAATATACACATTAAGGTTAGGTTCACACATGTGCCTGCTGTATCTTTCGGGTTTCCATCCCTGAATTTGCTTAAAAACTGTGGAGAGAAAAGTGCTTCTTTCTCCAGATTTTTCGGACAGAAACCAGGCAGCAACCCAATGGACCCCATTATAGTCTATGAACGAAAAATGGAAATCTGAATGCTAGTGTCAACCTAGGGTAAAATAATTGAATTTAAGTCTGTTGTTTTTTTTTTCTGCCCTACCTAGGAGCATTGTTAGGTATAATTTAGGGAGAGAAGCTTAGCCTTGTTATATATGTTTATATGATCTGGAGCAGGATTTATGAGCAAAAAGCAGAGTAATGCTTGCAGGACTCCTAGGAGAGAAGAGAGAGTCCTCCAAGCCCTTCCCACACTCGGCTAATTGACAACTTCCCTTATATCAATCCATAGTCCTATAAAACAATTGAACAAGTATGGCCACGCTTATTAGGAGACCTTAGAACTTCAGGAAATTCCAATTCAAGTCAAGCTCTTGTTGCGCCTGGTAGGGCGCAAAAGAAGAATATTAACCGAGTACAATGGGCAGCATCCACCGGCGACGACTCTTAGGTCGGAGTATATGATGCAAAATATATTGGGGAAGGGTTCCTCAATGTATAAACCAGCTACGTGCTCCCTCGGTGTAGACAAATATCGATTACAATAAAATCTACTTTTGTCTACATATCCGCGTATCGATATTTGTCTACACCGAGGGAGCGCGTGGCTGGTTTATACATTGAGGAACCCTTCCCCAATATATTTTGCATTATATCAATTCATACACAGAAGGCTATCAGTCACTGTTAGTGGAAGGGCTAAGCAGGACTCTCATATAAATCATACAGAATCCAACTGTATATCACAGTGCTCAGCTTCTCTTCCTCTATCATACAGTACATTGCCGAAGCCACCTGACAAATTCACATTGAACACAAATTTAGCTCTACTACCTCTTTGCTGTGGGCTACAGGTTCTATGCTAGGGATGGGCTGCATCTCAATGGGAGGGTGCAGCTGTGCTGGGGGAGAAGATGGCTAGACGGTTGGAGGAGTGTTTAAACTAGGTACTGGGGGGGAGGGTAACAGATGTAGAGGGCAAGATAGTGTAGAAATGGAAAGAGGGCTAGATACTGTAACTGGGTGTGGAGCAGGGGGTCGGGTTAGAGCAGTTAGTAGGCAGTGGAAGAGTAGGGAAGATAAATCTATGAAATGTATGTATACAAATGCCCGAAGTCTTACTAACAAGATGGAGGAACTAGAAGTGATGATGTTGGAAGACAATTATGACATGGTGGGGGTAAGTGAGACATGGCTGGACTCTAACTATGACTGGGCTATAAATATACAAGGGTACAGTATGTTTAGAAAGGAGCGTACAAATAAGAAAGGGGGAGGGGTTTGCTTATACGTAAAAACCGGCCTTAAGCCAGTCCTGCGTGAGGACATCTGGGAGGAAAATGATTATGTGGAGTCCTTATGGGTGGAGATTACGGGAGGAACAAAAAATAAAATACTGATAGGGGTTTGTTATAAATCTCCAAATATAACGGAAGAAGCTGAAAATATACTAATAAAACAAATAGATGAGGCTGCAAAGCAGAATAAAGTCATTATTATGGGGGATTTCAACTACCCTGATATCAACTGGGAGGCAGAAACCTGCAGATCCAACAAAGGGAACAGGTTTTTGTCAGTAATAAAAGACAATTACCTATCGCAACTAGTGCAGGACCCAACAAGAGGAGAGGCACTTTTAGACCTAATTTTAACAAATGAACCTGACACATTATCAAAAGTGGAGGTTGGGGGACATCTGGGTAATAGTGACCATAACATAATAAGTTTTCTTGTACACATTAAGAAGACGTTCATTAGAGGGGGTACAAAAACACTAAAGTTCAGGAAGGCAAATTTTAACCAGCTGAGAGAGGAGCTTAGCAGCATAAACTAGGACAATGTCCTCAACGTGACGGGAACACAAACTAAATGGGACATCTTCAAAAATATACTAAATAAGAGCACTAGAAAACACATACCCTATGGGAATAAGCGGGCCAGAAATCATAGAAAACCAATATGGCTAACTAAAACAGTACAGAATGCAATGAGGGATAAAAAGGAAGCATTTAAAGTACTAAAACAAGAAAGTAGCGACACAGCATTAAAAAACTATAAGGAGAAAAATAAATTGTGCAAAAAACAAATAAAGGAGGCGAAGATTGAGGCTGAGAGAAAAATTGCCAAGGAAAGTAAAAGTAATCCAAAATTATTCTTCAATTACATAAATAATAAGAGAATAAAAACTGACAATGTGGGCACTCTCAAAAATAATCTGGGTGTAATGGTGGAGGAGGATGAGGAAAAAGCACAAGTATTAAATGCCTTCTTCTCTACAGTGTTTACACAAGAAAATCCATTGGCCAACAACATGATTAGGGGTAATGTAAACTCTGCTTAACCCAGGAAGAAGTGCAGCGCCGCCTGCAAAACACTAAAATAGAGAAATCGCCCGGTCCAGATGGTATACACCCCCGAGTTCTGAGGGAATTAAGCATGGTCATAGATAGACCCTTGTATCTAATATTTAAGGATTCAGTAATGACTGGGTCTGTTCCACAGGATTGACGAATAGCAAATGTGGTGCCAATTTTCAAAAAGGGGTGTAAAAGGGAACCTGGAAACTATAGGCCAGTAAGTTTAACTTCTGTGGTGGGTAAGATATTTGAGGGCTTTCTGAGAGATGCTATCCTGGAGTATCTCAATGTAAATAATCTTATATCACCAAATCAGCATGGGTTTATGAGGAATCGGTCCTGTCACACTAATCTGATCAGCTTCTATGAGGAGGTAAGTTCAAGACTGGACATGGGTAATGCAGTAGACGTGGTGTACCTGAACTTTTCAAAGGCCTTTGATACTGTTCCACATAAACGGTTGGTATGCAAAATGAGAATGTTGGGACTGGGGGAAAACATATGCATTTGGGTTAGCAACTGGCTCACTGATAGGAAACAGAGGGTACTTGTTAATGGTAAATATTCAGACTGGGCCACAGTCACCAGTGGGGTACCACAAGGGTCAGTATTAGGTCCTCTCTTGTTTAATATCTTTATTAATGACCTGGTAGAGGGTTTACAAAGCAGGGTGTCTATATTTGCAGATGATACTAAACTTTGTAGGGTAATCAATAATGAGGAGGATAGTAGAATATTACAAGGGGATCTAAGGAAACTGGAAGCATGGACGGAGACTTGGCAAATGAAGTTTAATGTTGACAAATGTAAAGTAATGCACTTTGGGCGACGTAATAAAATGTATGACTATGTACTAAATAGTAAATTACTGGGTAAGACTGTCAATGAAAAAGACTTAAGGATTTTGGTGGACAGCAAGCTTACCTTTAATGACCAGTGTCAGGCAGCTGCTGCCAAGGCAAATAAAATTATGGGATGCATCAAAAGAGGTCTAGATTCTCATGACAAGGACATAGTTATGGCTCTATACAAATCACTGGTACGGCCACACTTAGAATATTGTGCGCAATTTTGGGCCCCAATATACAAGAAAGACATAAGTGAACTTGAAAAAGTGCAAAGACGGGCAACCAAAATGATTAGGGGAATGGGTGGACTGGAGTACAACGATAGATTAACAAACTTGGGGTTATTCAGTTTAGAGAAAAGACGTCTACGGGGAGATCTAATAACAATCTACAAATACATGAAGGGACAATACAAAGAACGTTCTAAGGATATTTTTACTCCTAGGCCAGTGACAGTGACAAGAGGACATCCACTACGTCTGGAGGAGAGAAGGTTTCACCAGAAACATAGAAGAGGATTCTTCACAGTAAGAACAACGAGGCTCTGGAACTCTCTGCCCCAGGAAGTGGTGATGGCGGATTCACTGAACAAGTTCAAAGTGGGCCTCGATGCCTTTCTTGAAGAGAAAAATATAATGGGTTATGGTCTCTAGATTTTAAGGACACGTTGATCCAGGGTTTTATACTGACTGCCATATTTGGAGTCGGGAAGGAATTTTTTCCCCTGAAATAGGGCAATTGGCATGAACCTCATGGGGTTTTTTGCCTTCCTCTGGATCAACACTGTAGGGATTGTAGGGTTATAGGTTGGACTTGATGGACTCATGTCTTTATTAGAGATGAGCGAACAGTGTTCTATCGAACTCATGTTCGATCGGATATTAGGCTGTTCGGCATGTTCGAATCGAATCGAACACCGCGTGGTAAAGTGCGCCATTACTCGATTCCCCTCCCACCTTCCCTGGCGCCTTTTTTGCTCCAATAACAGCGCAGGGTAGGTGGGACAGGAACTACGACACCGGTGACGTTGAAAAAAGTAGGCAAAACCCATTGGCTGCCGAAAACATGTGACCTCTAATTTAAAAGAACAGCGCCGCCCAGCTTCGCGTCATTCTGAGCTTGCAATTCACCGGGGACGGAGGTTTCCGTCCAGTTAGCTAGGGCTTAGATTCTGGGTAGGCAGGGACAGGCTAGGATAGGAAGGAGAAGACAACCAACAGCTCTTATAAGAGCTAAATTCCAGGGAGAAGCTTGTCAGTGTAACGTGGCACTGACGGGCTCAATCGCCGCAACCCAGCTTTCCCAGGATCCTGAATGGAATACACTGACAGTGTATTCCCGTATACCCCATATATACCCCCGATACCCGTTCCAACGGTGTGCCCCCCCACCTTCACCCCAGAAATACCCTGCAAGTCCCCTAGCAATAGAATTGGGGCTATATACACACACTATTTTTGCTACTGGTATATAGTGCCATTGTCTGACTGGGAATTCAAAGAATATATTGGGGTTACATATAACTTCAATTCCAGGGAGAAGCTTGTCAGTGTAACGTGGCACTGACAGGCTCAATCGCCGCAACCCAGCTTTCCCCGGATCCTGAATGTAATACACTGACAGTGTATTCCCGTATACCCCATATATACACCCCAAATCCCCGTTCCAATGGTGTGCCCCCCACCTTCACCCCAGAAATACCCTGCAAGTCCCCTAGCAATAGAATTGGGGCTATATACACCCACTATTTTTGCTACTGGTATATAGTGCCATTGTCTCACTGGGAATTCAAAGAATATATTGGGATTACAAATACCCTCATTTCTTGCTACTGCCATATAGTGCCAGTTTCGGACTGGGAATTCAAAGAATATATTGGGGTTACGTGCACCCACAATTTTTGTTACTGGTATATAGTGCCATTGTCTGACTGGGAATTCAAAGAATATATTGGGGTTACGTGCACCCACAATTTTTGCTACTGGTATATAGTGCCATTGTCTGACTGGGAATTCAAAGAATATATTGGGGTTACAAACACCCTCATTTCTTGCTACTGCCATATAGTGCCATTGTCTGACTGGGAATTCAAAGAATATATTGGGGTTACATATAACTTCAATTCCAGGGAGAAGCTTGTCAGTGTAACGTGGCACTGACAGGCTCAATCGCCGCAACCCAGCTTTCCCCGGATCCTGAATGTAATACACTGACAGTGTATTCCCGTATACCCCATATATACACCCCAAATCCCCGTTCCAACGGTGTGCCCCCCCACCTTCACCCCAGAAATACCCTGCAAGTCCCCTAGCAATAGAATTGGGGCTATATACACCCACTATTTTTGCTACTGGTATATAGTGCCATTGTCTGACTGGGAATTCAAAGAATATATTGGGGTTACAAATACCCTCATTTCTTGCTACTGCCATATAGTGCCAGTTTCGGACTGGGAATTCAAAGAATATATTGGGGTTACGTGCACCCACAATTTTTGCTACTGGTATATAGTGCCATTGTCTGACTGTGAATTCAAAGAATATATTGGGGTTACGTGCACCCACAATTTTTGCTACTGGTATATAGTGCCATTGTCTGACTGGGAATTCAAAGAATATATTGGGGTTACAAATACCCTCATTTCTTGCTACTGCCATATAGTGCCAGTTTCTGACTGGGAATTCAAAGAATATATTGGGGTTACGTGCACCCACAATTTTTGCTACTGGTATATAGTGCCATTGTCTGACTGGGAATTCAAAGAATATATTGGGGTTACGTGCACCCACAATTTTTGCTACTGGTATATAGTGCCAGTTTCTGACTGGGAATTCAAAGAATATATTGGGTTTACAAATACCCTCATTTCTTGCTACTGCCATATAGTGCCAGTTTCTGACTGGGAATTCAAAGAATATATTGGGGTTACGTGCACCCACAATTTTTGCTACTAGTATATAGTGCCATTGTCTGACTGGGAATTCAAACAATATATTGGGGTTACGTGCACCCACAATTTTTGCTACTGGTATATAGTGCCATTGTCTGACTGGGAATTCAAAGAATATATTGGGGTTACAAATACCCTCATTTCTTGCTACTGCCATATAGTGCCAGTTTCTGACTGGGAATTCAAAGAATATATTGGGTTTACAAATACCCTCATTTCTTGCTACTGCCATATAGTGCCAGTTTCTGACTGGGAATTCAAAAAATATATTGGGGTTACGTGCACCCACAATTTTTGCTACTGGTATATAGTGCCAATTTCTAACTGGGAATTCAAAATGCGCAAGGCTCCCGGAAAGGGACGTGGACGAGGCCGTGGGCGAGGTCGGGGGAATGGTTCTGGGGAGCAAGGTAGCAGTGAAGCCACAGGGCGTCCCGTGCCTACTCCTGTGGGGCAGCAAGCATTGCGCCACTCCACAGTGCCAGGGTTGCTTGCCACATTAACTAAACTGCAGGGTACAAACCTTAGTAGGCCCGAGAACCAGGAACAGGTCTTGCAATGGCTGTCAGAGAACGCTTACAGCACATTGTCCAGCAGCCAGTCAGACTCTGCCTCCTCTCCTCCTATTACCCAACAGTCTTGTCCTCCTTCCTCCCAAAATTCCCAAGCTTCACAGAACAATAACCCCAACTGTCCCTGCTCCCCAGAGCTGTTCTCCGCTCCTTTCATTGTCCCTCAACCTGCCCCTCCATGTCACGATTCCACGAACCTAACAGAGGAGCATCTGTGTCCAGATGCTCAAACACTAGAGTCTCCTCCATCTCCGTTCGATTTGGTGGTGGATGACCAGCAACCCACCCTCATCGACGATGATGTGACGCAGTTGCCGTCAGGGCATCCAGTTGACCGGCGCATTGTGCGGGAGGAGGAGATGAGACAGGAGTTGGAAGAGGAAGTGGTGAATGATGAGGACACTGACCCGACCTGGACAGGGGGGATGTCAAGCGGGGAAAGTAGTGTGGATGTTGAGGCAGGTGCAGCACCAAAAAGGGTAGCTAGAGGCAGAGGCAGAGGTCAGCAGCTTAGGCGAAGCCAGGCCACACCCGGAATCTCCCAAGATGTTCCAGTTCGTACCCAGCCCCGAAAAACTCCCACCTCGAGGGCACGTTTCTCGAAGGTGTGGAGTTTTTTCAAGGAATGCGCCGAGGACAGATATAGTGTTGTCTGCACAATTTGCCTCTCAAAATTGATTAGGGGCTCTGAGAAGAGGAACCTGTCCACCACTTCAATGCGCCGTCATTTGGAATCCAAGCACTGGAATCAGTGGCAGGCAGCAACGGCAGGACAAAGGCCGCCTGCCGTTCATGCCCCTGCCACTGCCTCTGCCACTGCCACTGCTGACTGTGCTGGCGATGCACTCCAGAGGACGAGCCAGGACACCACTTCATCTGCCTCCGCCACTTTGTTCACTTCTCCCTCATCCTCCCCTGTTCCTGTCTTATCTCCTTCTCCTGCACCATCAAAGGCACCATCAGGCGCTTCTTTACAACAACCCACCATCTCTCAGACATTGGAGCGGCGGCAGAAATACACTGCTAACCACCCACACGCGCAAGCCTTGAACGCCAACATCGCTAAACTGCTGGCCCAGGAGATGTTGGCGTTCCGGCTTGTTGAAACTCCTGCCTTCCTGGACCTGATGGCAACTGCGGCACCTCGCTATGCCGTCCCTAGCATTCACTACTTCTCCCGGTGTGCCGTCCCCGCCTTGCACCAGCACGTGTCACTCAACATCAGGCGGGCCCTTAGTTCCGCGCTTTGCACAAAGGTCCACTTGACCACCGACGCGTGGACAAGTGCATGCGGACAGGGACGCTACATTTCACTGACGGCACACTGGGTGAATGTAGTTGAGGCTGGGACTGCTTCCCAAACTGGCCCGGTGTACCTCGTCTCCCCGCCTAAAATTCCTGGCAGGGACACGAGAAGAACACCCCCCTCCTCCTCCTCCTCCACCGCCTCCTCCTCCGCCACCGCCTCCTCCTCCGCTGTTAGATTGACCCCAGCTACGAGTTGGAAACGTTGCAGCACTGGCGTTGGTAGACGTCAGCAGGCTGTGCTGAAGCTGATCAGCTTGGGGGACAGACAGCACACTGCCTCCGAGGTGAGGGATGCCCTCCTCGATGAGACGGCAATATGGTTTGAGCCGCTGCACCTGGGCCCAGGCATGGTTGTTTGTGATAACGGCCGGAACCTGGTAGCAGCTCTGGAGCTTGCCGGACTCCAACATGTTCCATGTCTGGCCCACGTCTTCAACCTAGTGGTGCAACGTTTCCTAAAGAGCTACCCCAATGTTCCAGAGCTACTGGTGAAAGTGCGGCGCATGTGCGCCCACTTTCGCAAGTCGACAGTAGCCGCTGCTAGCTTAAAATCTCTCCAGCAACGCCTGCATGTGCCACAACATCGGCTTTTGTGCGACGTCCCCACACGCTGGAACTCAACATTTCAGATGTTGAATAGAGTGGTTGAGCAGCAGAGACCTTTGATGGAATACCAGCTACAAAACCCTAGGGTGCCACAAAGTCAGCTGCCTCAGTTTCTCATCCATGAGTGGCCATGGATGAGAGACCTTTGTGACAATCCCGCTCTTGTGTGTTCTGAGAGAATCCCTGATTGACATCAGGGATAACTCAGATCACACAGAGGAGTCAGGGATAGCATCCGATCCGTCACAGCTGGAGAGTAGGTCCACACATCTGTCCGCTTCATCGTGTTTAATGGAGGAGGAGGAGGAGGAGGAGGAGGAGGAAGAAGAGTTGTCCGATGATGTGATGGTGATACAGGAGGCTTCCGGGCAACTTCGAATCGTCCCATTGTTGCATCGCGGATGGGTAGACATGGAGGATGAGGAGGAAATGGAGATTGAACTTTCCGGTGGGGCCAGGGGAGTCATGCCAACTAACACTGTGGCAGACATGGCTGAGTTCATGTTGGGGTGCTTTACAACCGACAAGCATATTGTCAAAATCATGGAGGACAACCAGTACTGGATCTTTGCTATCCTTGACCCCCGGTATAAAAACAACATCTCGTCTTTTATTCCGGTAGAGGGGAGGGCCAATCGCATCAATGCTTGCCACAGGCAATTGGTGCAGAATATGATGGAGATGTTTCCAGCATGTGATGTTGGCAGCAGGGAGGGCAGTTCCTCCAGTAGGCGACCAAGTTCTCACCGGTCCACACAAACGAGGGGCACACTGTCTAAGGTCTGGGACACCTTGATGGCACCCCCTCGCCAAAGTGCCGCCACGGAGGGTCCTAGTGTCACCAGGCGTGAGAAGTATAGGCGCATGTTGTGGGAATACCTTTCCGACCACAGCCCTGTCCTCTCCGACCCCTCTGCGCCCTACACGTATTGGGTGTCGAGGTTGGACCTGTGGCTTGAACTTGCCCTATATGCCTTGGAGGTGCTGTCCTGTCCTGCCGCCAGCGTCCTATCTGAGAGGGTGTTCAGTGCAGCCGGTGGCATCATCACTGACAAGCGCACCCGTCTGTCAGCTGAGAGTGCCGACCGGCTCACTTTGATAAAAATGAACCACCACTGCATAGAGCCTTCATTTTTGTGCCCACCTGTGTAAAGCACCCCAACATGAAACTCCATGTCTGTACTCAACCTCTCCAATTCCTCCGCATCCTCATACTCATCCACCATAAGCGTTGCACAATTCTGCTAATACTGGGCTCCCTCCACCCTGATTTCCCCCAACTCTGCTGGTTAGAGGCTCCCTCCACCCTGATTTCCACCAACTCTGCTGGTTAGAGGCTCCCTCCACCCTGCTTTCCCACAACTCTGCTGGTTAGAGGCTCCCTCCACCCTGCTTTCCCACAACTCTGCTGGTTAGAGGCTCCCTCCACCCTGCTTTCCCACAACTCTGCTGGTTAGAGGCTCCCTCCACCCTGCTTTCCCACCAACTCTGCTGGTTAGAGGCTCCCTCCACCCTGCTTTCCCACAACTCTGCTGGTTAGAGGCTCCCTCCACCCTGCTTTCCCACAACTCTGCTGGTTAGAGGCTCCCTCCACCCTGCTTTCCCACAACTCTGCTGGTTAGAGGCTCCCTCCACCCTGCTTTCCCACAATTCTGCTAGTTAGAGGCTCCCTCCACCATGAATTTGCCCAAACTGGGCTGTTTAGAGGCTCCCTCCACCATGAATTGGTCCAAACTTGGCTGGTTAGAGGCTCCCTCCACCATGAATTGGTCCAAACTGGGGTTTTTAGAGGCTCCCTCCACCATGAATTTGCCCAAACTGGGCTGTTTAGAGGCTCCCTCCACCATGAATTGGTCCAAACTGGGCTGGTTAGAGGCTCCCTCCACCATGAATTGGTCCAAACTGGGTTTTTTAGAGGCTCCCTCCACCATGAATTGGTCCAAACTGGGCTGTTTAGAGGCTCCCTCCACCATGAATTGGTCCAAACTGGGTTTTTTTTAGAGGCTCCCTCCACCATGAATTGGTCCAAACTGGGTTTTTTAGAGGCTCCCTCCACCATGAATTGATCCAAACTGGGCTGTTTAGAGGCTCCCTCCACCATGAATTGGTCCAAACTGGGGTTTTTAGAGGCTCCCTCCACCATGAATTGGTCCAAACTGGGTTTTTTAGAGGCTCCCTCCGCCATGAATTTGCCCAAACTGGGCTGTTTAGAGGCTCCCTCCACCATGAATTGGTCCAAACTGGGGTTTTTAGAGGCTCCCTCCACCATGAATTGGTCCAAACTGGGGTTTTTAGAGGCTCCCTCCACCATGAATTTGCCCAAACTGGGCTGTTTAGAGGCTCCCTCCACCATGAATTGGTCCAAACTGGGTTTTTTAGAGGCTCCCTCCACCATGAATTTGCCCAAACTGGGCTGTTTAGAGGCTCCCTCCACCATGAATTGGTCCAAACTGGGTTTTTTAGAGGCTCCCTCCACCATGAATTGGTCCAAACTGGGTTTTTTAGAGGCTCCCTCCACCATGAATTGGTCCAAACTGGGCTGTTTAGAGGCTCCCTCCACCATGAATTGGTCCAAACTGGGGTTTTTAGAGGCTCCCTCCACCATGAATTGGTCCAAACTGGGTTTTTTAGAGTCTCCCTCCACCATGAATTTGCCCAAACTGGGCTGTTTAGAGGCTCCCTCCACCATGAATTGGTCCAAACTTGGCTGGTTAGAGGCTCCCTCCACCATGAATTGGTCCAAACTGGGGTTTTTAGAGGCTCCCTCCACCATGAATTTGCCCAAACTGGGCTGTTTAGAGGCTCCCTCCACCATGAATTGGTCCAAACTGGGCTGGTTAGAGGCTCCCTCCACCATGAATTGGTCCAAACTGGGTTTTTTAGAGGCTCCCTCCACCATGAATTGGTCCAAACTGGGCTGTTTAGAGGCTCCCTCCACCATGAATTGGTCCAAACTGGGTTTTTTTTAGAGGCTCCCTCCACCATGAATTGGTCCAAACTGGGTTTTTTAGAGGCTCCCTCCACCATGAATTGATCCAAACTGGGTTTTTTAGAGGCTCCCTCCACCATGAATTTGCCCAAACTGGGCTGTTTAGAGGCTCCCTCCACCATGAATTGGTCCAAACTGGGCTGTTTAGAGGCTCCCTCCACCATGAATTGGTCCAAACTGGGTTTTTTAGAGGCTCCCTCCACCATGAATTGGTCCAAACTGGGCTGTTTAGAGGCTCCCTCCACCATGAATTGGTCCAAACTGGGGTTTTTAGAGGCTCCCTCCACCATGAATTGGTCCAAACTGGGTTTTTTAGAGTCTCCCTCCACCATGAATTTGCCCAAACTGGGCTGTTTAGAGGCTCCCTCCACCATGAATTGGTCCAAACTTGGCTGGTTAGAGGCTCCCTCCACCATGAATTGGTCCAAACTGGGGTTTTTAGAGGCTCCCTCCACCATGAATTTGCCCAAACTGGGCTGTTTAGAGGCTCCCTCCACCATGAATTGGTCCAAACTGGGCTGGTTAGAGGCTCCCTCCACCATGAATTGGTCCAAACTGGGTTTTTTAGAGGCTCCCTCCACCATGAATTGGTCCAAACTGGGCTGTTTAGAGGCTCCCTCCACCATGAATTGGTCCAAACTGGGTTTTTTTTAGAGGCTCCCTCCACCATGAATTGGTCCAAACTGGGTTTTTTAGAGGCTCCCTCCACCATGAATTGATCCAAACTGGGTTTTTTAGAGGCTCCCTCCACCATGAATTTGCCCAAACTGGGCTGTTTAGAGGCTCCCTCCACCATGAATTGGTCCAAACTGGGCTGTTTAGAGGCTCCCTCCACCATGAATTGGTCCAAACTGGGGTTTTTAGAGGCTCCCTCCACCATGAATTGGTCCAAACTGGGTTTTTTAGAGGCTCCCTCCACCATGAATTTGCCCAAACTGGGCTGTTTAGAGGCTCCCTCCACCATGAATTGGTCCAAACTGGGGTTTTTAGAGGCTCCCTCCACCATGAATTGGTCCAAACTGGGGTTTTTAGAGGCTCCCTCCACCATGAATTTGCCCAAACTGGGCTGTTTAGAGGCTCCCTCCACCATGAATTGGTCCAAACTAGGGTTTTTAGAGGCTCCCTCCACCATGAATTGGTCCAAACTGGGGTTTTTAGAGGCTCCCTCCACCATGAATTTGCCCAAACTCTGCTGGTTAGAGGCTCAATCCACCCTGATTTTCAAAACAAATGTTGGTGCCAACCTCAACTTACTACAAGGGCCAAATTCACTGCTGGTGACAAGCTCTCCTCACTGCAAGTGCCAAATACACATGTTTCAAGGTGTTTTCCTACTGTCAGAGAGGTGGTATTGAGTGTGTAAAGTGTGTAGTTGTTAGGCTGTGATGTTGGGGTAATAGAGGGTCTTTGGTGTGTTAGATGCCCCCAGACATGCTTCCCCTGCTGTCCCAGTGTCATTCCAGAGGTGTTGGCATCATTTCCTGGGTTGTCATAGTGGACTTGGTGACCCTCCAGACACGGATTTGGGTTTCCCCCTTAACGAGTATCTGTTCCCCATAGACTATAATGGGGTTCGAAACCCGTTCGAACACACGAACATTGAGTGGCTGTTCGAATCGAATTTCGAACCTCGAACATTTTAGTGTTCGCTCATCTCTAGTCTTTATCCAACCTCATCTACTATGTAACTATATGTAACTATGTAACTATAGTAAAAGATACAGTTTCCAATGTTAACTCTAAAGACCATTTGAGCTTCCCAACATGCTAAGTGCACTTGTACAAGCCAAGGTGCACTTCAGAAGAGTTTCTCTGTGTTAGTGATCCTAGCCATTTACAGTAGGTTATTACACTAGAAAATCTTTAAAAAATAAAACGCATCTCAGATAAGGATTTGTAACTCGTAGTTGATATCAGATACCTGGATTTAAGAGGTTACAACAGAAAGTGAGTGCTATAGATTTTCCCACTGTTATGAAGCATTTGGCACTGCAATGAAATGGTTCCATGTATCTATAAAGAAATAAATATAAGACTTAGATAGATATAAGCTGTTAAGGTCACCGATTCAACTGCATTGCTGCCTGAGACGAAACTTCATCAAACACTTTCCAACGCAGAATCTATTACAGTTTGAAAGGAACGCTCTAGCCTAGGGGCAATGGCTGGTACCTCATTCAGGCACCTAGTAGATGCTATCACTGTATCATTTAGAAATGACCATTACTGAGGCTTTATATCTGAACAACTAGTATTTAATTTCAGGTAATAAAAAGCATTAAAAGTCAGAATATAGAAAAGTTGTAATTGTCTCTATAATGTTGGTAACAAAGAGATAAACAGACATTCGGTACACAGATGTATCCACACTAAACTAATCCCTAATTTGGTTAAGGACTCCCATATCTCTGGAAACATTCACAATGTAACAACATAACATAAGACTTGAAAGGCTGGAATTCTAAACACAAAGAAGAAGTAGTTGCATGTCACTTTGTGAGCTTATCATAAAATCCTATTTTTTTTACTGTTTTAGTCTTTTTTTAGAAAATCTGTTTAAAGAGAACCTGTCAGCAGGGGCGTAACTGCCAGGGTAACAGTGGCATCCACTGGGCCTGGGACATCAGGGGGCTAGGCAGCAGCTGCTAACGCTGCATATTCTTTCTTTTCTGTTTCTCTTTTTTAATAGGCCATTTAATATCCCTCTCTATTTACTTAACACTCCTGTCTCCTGTTCGTGGCCACTACCAGCGCTTCCCCTTCTGCGGAGGCAGCTGAGAGCAGGAGCTATGATCGGTAAGTAAGGCCACAGGCCCGTGAACCACATAAACTCTATCATTATGGGGAACCAAAAATCGCTCTGCCCCATAGCATAAACCATTATGGGGAACCAAAAGTCGCTCTGCCCCATAGCATAAATCATTATGGGGAACCAAAAGTCCCTCTGCCCCATAGCATAAACCATTATGGGAACCAAAAGTCGCTCTACCCTATAGCATAAACTATTATGGGGAACAAAAAGTTGCTCTGCCCCATAGCTTAAACCATTATGGGGAACCAAAAGTCCCTCTGCCCCATAGCATAAACCATTATGGGGAACCAAAAGTCCCTCTGCCCCATAGCAGAAACCATTATGGGGAACCAAAAGTCGCTCTGCCCCATAGCATAAACCATTATGGGGAACCAAAAGTCCCTCTTCCCTATAGCATAAAGCATTATTCTAAGTGGCACAAGGTTGGCAGGGGTAACCCATTACAGATTCTGCATTGGAGCCCTGGAGCTTTAGGCTATGCCTCTGCTGCAAAGCCAAAGACAGATATCACAAAAATATTGTTTGAACATTAGCTCACTTCTAACTTTAATGTATAGCTAAATTATATAAAAATATAATTTGGATAAGTTCTAGAATCTTTACAAAGTTTAAGGCTCTGGCCGGAACAATATGAATATCATTAATACAATGTATGGAGTAATCTCTGGATATGTATATGTGTCGTGTCCTGAAACTGAACAACTGAATTATTAGAGCTGCACATCTGAACAAACAACTTGTTCCACATCCCTGACCGCTAGTAAACAGATGAATGATTCATCTAATGCTTAATACCGTATGAATCATTGCTAACCATTAAAATCCTTTGCTACTCACGTTGTTATTATCATTTTTTCTGGTAAACACTTCATCCTTAAAGACATTTACCTTCTACTTCTTAAGATATTTAGGCAGTATATAGGGGGTCCCAATAACAGCTGTGGTGGACCAGGTGCATTGATTTGAATGACTGCCAAGTAATATTACACAAAACCTGCTTTTTCCAGGTTCCTTGTCATTGGCCAATTATAGTCATCAGTATTAAGCCCCTTGCAGATGATCGTGGGCGAGATCAGTGTGCTATCCGTGTTTTTCCCGGATAGCATGCTGACCCATTCATTTGTATGAGCTCATGCACACAACCGTGATTTCCACTGATGAGTGTATGGGCTGTGAGACAGCACCGCAAAATATAGAGCAAGTCCTATTTTGTTCAGCGTTTGTGGCACGGACTCACTCATAGAAGTCTATGGAGGACTAAAAACCAGGGATGTGCTCTGTTTGTCATAAACATGGCTTTGTATTTCTGGACAAGCTAGGGACATCATTGCTATGTGCTGTACCTGTAGCATCATAAACAACCAGTTGTGCCACCAGACCTGATTCTTAAAGAGAACCTTGCACTATCTCCACTCCCACTGATTTCAGCATAGCTGGAATTTTTTTCTCTAGCTCCCACTATTCCTGAGCAAACAGTGAAGTTTGTTAGGCTCGCTACTGTCAGGTGGAGCATATGTGTGTTGAAGCTAACAGAAATGATTGCTTGGGAATGGTGGGAGCTACAGAAAAAAAATCTGCTGCCCTGGAATCAGCAAAGCAACACTTATTGAAGGATGCAAAGAGTTAGAGTTGGTGAAAGGTCCTATTTAAACTTGCAGTACAATAGACAGAAATGTTAGGAGAACTGATTCAAAGATACAGCATCTTCTCACAGTTCTCTTTCTTTTTCTTCTACATTCAGCCCAGACCATCATGACAACTTCTCTTAATGACTTCAGAGCTTGCTGTCAACAGATCTTTGTCTCCTCATTTCTGTTGTCAACTTAATCCTTTGAATCATAAAAAGGTATAGACTCAAGACCTGACATTAAAATAAATTGAGACCCAGCGAACATAAAATTAGAAAGGCAATGAAGTGGCTGTCCTATAATAATGGAATGGAACTGTTGAGTATATCAGATCTATTTGCTGTAAGCAGTGGTGAAAATTTTATGGGTCCCGGTGCAATCTTATGTCCGGGGCCCCCTACCTCATCCCTACAGTGAATTCTTGCTAGTGATGGTTACAGGTGCTAAGGAGTTTAATCCACCTTAGTGTGGTTAGGGGAATCTCTGGGTCTCCTTGGCTTATGGGCCAGAAGGAAGCTGCAATCTCAAAAATGATGCCAGTGCTTATGGGCCCCCTTAGGCTTCAGAGTCCTGGTGTGATTGCACCCTCTGCAACTCCTCAAGTTACTCCCATGGCTTTAAGCATCTTACCATTTATAACTATTTGGGTAGGATCTTCAAAAACCCTTTAAACTTGTATTTTGTTCTAGTTGCGGAGTGTATCTTTGAAAACTTTACTCTGACATCCATAAAACAGGAAATCAATTTGAGATCAGTGACAGTCCGACTTGCATGGGACACCATAGCAAAAACTCACAACAGCCAATGTTAAAAGTATGATGAGTGAGTCTCGAAAGTTGAATCCCTGCCAAGGCAAAGTGTTTTGGATAAAGCATCAATTTGAAAAAGAAAAAAAAAACTTTAAGACTAAGATCTCAGGTTGCGGGCAGTAGCCAAAAAATGCTGTGAAAAAAACCATGGAGGAAACGCATGACTGTTTTTCCTGCAGTGCTTTTCACAGAAAGTCTGCAGAGTTCTGCTTCAATTATACCCATAGGGACACCGCTAGCTTTTCCATAGGTATAATTGACATGCTGCAATCTTCAAAAACGCAGTTGTGTAGAGGGGATTGCAGGGACTGCGGCATATGCACCACATGGGGCCCCGGTCTAAGAATGTATTCGTTGTTATATATGGCAGGACATAAACCTTGTGAAGCTTGTGGACATAAATGCTTGTGGAGCAGATGAGGGTTAAGAAAAAGCCAGAAAAGGTTTGTTTCAAAACATATCTATGTTAAAATGTCATTTTTGTATGTAATATATCATGTACTGTGCTGCTTCATTGTACATTTAGTATCGAAACACATAGAAGGATGTTTGTTTTTGTTAAAACACCTACCTTTCTGGCAAATAACAATGATCTTTAACCGAATAGTGCTCTTGTGTGGTATGTGTGTCTGCATATCTCCGGAGAATAATTTCCAATTACATTGTTAGAACACTGTACATTGGTTGCACATTTTTACCTATATTAATCTTGTCATTATTTTACAAAATTTGCAGATTTCCCAATAAGAATGCTATTTCACGCACACATTCGTGGATGTTGGTAATTCTTGAAGTCTACTGCCCTTGGACTTGCAACTTAGGCTTGGTTCACATCTGCATTCAGTATTCTGTTTGGCGAGTCCGCATGGGTACCCTCTGAACGGAATACCGAACGCATTAGCAAGCGGTGAGCAATGAAAGCACGCAGACCCTATAGACTATGATGGAGTCCGTGTGTTTTCTGTGCGGTGTCCGAATGAATCATGTGGACTGAAAAGTACTTCAGTCACTACTTTTCTCTCCGCATGATTCGTGCAGACACCGCACGGAAAACACACAGACCCCATTACAGTCTTATGGAGTCTGGGTGCTTTCAATGCTCACCACTTGTTAATGCGTTCAGTATTCCATTCGGGGGGTCCCAAGTGGACTCCCCAAATGGAATACCGAACGCAGATGTGAACCAGGCCTTAGGCCTCTTGCAGACGATATCTGTATGCTATGTGTGTTTTTCACAGATAGCACCCTGACTCATTCATTTCTATAGGCACCATGATTCTACACTGCATGAGATAGAACAGGTCCTATTCTGTTCATTTTTTGCAAAAAGGATTAGCCCATAGAAGATTATGGGAGATTAACCCCTTAGCGACCCTTGACGTAACTGTACGTCATGGGTCGCATGGGGATGTATGGAGCGAGCTCACACGCTGAGCTCGCTCCATACACGGCAGATGCCGGCTGTATAATACAGCTAGGACCTGCCAATAACAGCAGCGGTCGGTGCCCGAGCCGATCGCTGCTGTTAACCCTTTACACACTGCGGTCAAACGTGACCGCAGTGTGTAAACGGCGCCGGCGGCATGGGCGCCGCCATGTTTTGCCGATCGCCGCCCTCCTGAACGTCACAAGAGGGCGGTGATCGGTTGCTATGACAGCCGGAAGCCTATTGAAGGCTTCCAGGCTTGTCTCTGCACTAGATCTATTAGACGATGCCAGAGGCCAGAGGCATCGTCTAATAGAAGTGCTGGGATTCTGCTATTCACTGCAGTACTGTAGTATTGCAGTGAATAGTATGGGCGATCAGACCCCCTAGGTTTCAAGGTACCTAAGGGGTCTGATCATAAATGTAACAGAAGAAAAAAAAAAGTTTTTAAAAGTATTAAAAAAATAAAAAAAATATAAAAGTTCAAATCACCCCCCTTTCCCTAGATCAGCTATAAAAGTAATTAAAGAACATTAAACATAAACATATTAGGTATCCCTGCGCTCCAAAATGCCTGAACTATTAGAATATTAAAACATTTATCCCGTACTGCGAACGGCGTAGCGGCAAAAAAAATAAAAACAGCCAAAAAGCGTTTTTTTCAACACTTTGCCTCCTATAAAAAATTTAATAAGAAGTGATCAAACCATTGGATCTTTCCCCAAATGGTATCAATAGAAACGTCATCTTGTCCCGCATAAAAAGACACCACAACCAGCTCCATACATGGAAATATGAAAAAGTTACAGGTGTTAGAACATGATGACACAAATTTTTTTTTCTATTTTGCAAAGTTTATCATTTTTTTAAAAGTATCAAAAAATTTCAAATACTATATAAATTTGGTATCACCGCGTTTGTACTGACACGTAGAACACAGGTAACATGTCATTTGTACCAAACAGTGAATGCTGTAAAAATTAAACCCATAAGAAAATGGCGCAAATGCATTTTTTCTCCAATTGCGCCTCATTCTGAATTTTTTTCCAGCTTCCCAGTACATTGCACAGCATATTGAATGATGCCATTACAAAGTACAATTTGTCCCGCAAACAATAAGCTATCATGTGACTCTGTGAACTGAAAAATGAAAAAGTTATGGCTCTTGAAATGTGAGGAGGGAAAAACGAAAATGCGAAACCAAAAAATGGCCTGGTCCTTAAGGGGTTAAAAACCTAGGACAGCACATCACAGCACTCAAAGTGTTAAATGTGCCGTCCGTTTTTGTGGACAAGCTAGGGACATCATTAGATATCTCCTGTGTATTTTTATGGTGGATCCACAAACTAGGATTGCACAATTATGGAACATTGTCCGTTTTTGCGGACATACTTTACTGATGCTGAACACATTCTATCCCCAAAAGCAGAACACTAATAACTAGTTTGCTGAGCGCAAAATACACACGGTTATAGCTGCACTTCAGTTCTTGCACCTGGGAACAACTAGTGGATGTTATAGTTTTGGGCATCTGTTCTGATGTTGCATCTGTACCCAGAGAGTTTAAGTTACTCCACTAAGAGATAATTGTTATTATTTATTATTATTATTATTATTATTATTATTATTATTATTATTATTATTATTATCACTCTTATTGAGAAGCGTAAATAGTCGTATCCTAAAAACGGCAAAACTGGTAAATTTACAACTACTGTTATTTCTACATAAACCTAAAATGAGGTAGATAGGACATAATGTGCCTTCAAATATCACACTGTTAACTGAAATTGCAGTCCATTTCCATCTTCTGGTAAGGTGTGGAGATCAGAATCGCACAGCAGTCTTATGCTGGTTTAGATTAGAATATGGAGCTTAAAATACCCTTGCTATTTTATACTGAGATCTAGTGATAAGGATAACCAGTCGTGTGTGAATATACCATATATCACTTTGCATTAAACCAATTGCTGCCTGCCAGGCATTGCAATATCCTATATCTTTTTTCCTGGAATTGTGGGATAAAGTGAATTATTATCTGAGAGCTCTAGCACCTTTTGAAGTATAGCCGGATGGTCTATTTACTTTTGATATGGAGTGATAAACTATAGTTACCTGGAAGTTTTTTTTTTTCCAATCAATACAAAATACAGACATAACTTTTAACGTAAAAATATTCTCATAATATATGGATATACATAGGTGGATATATATCATATATTCTGTATAATAAACATATTTCTTAGATTTTTTTTACTGATTTCTTTTTTATTTGGAATGGCCATTGGTGTTAGTTTATATAGTTATTAGAAAGTGTCATCTCTTCTTGTGAATTGTTGTATGTGTAATATAGATCCTTTGCAGATGACAGCTTGTGCTCAGGCGGCACATAGATGACATACGTGTGCTGCCCCATGCACCAGTTGTGCCATTCAATCATGGCCGTGTGCAGCTGGACTTAGTGTTTAACCTATTAAAATATCTGGCCATACCTGCATGTCCTCACAGAGAGTCAAATTCTGTATTTAGAAGTTTATGCTTGGTCTGTGTTATGAGGAGGACTGGAGCCTTCGCAAACTGTCCTGAGACTGCCGGCCCTCTCCCCGCATCACTCCCGAGTCTCCACTTTCAGGTCTTGGGAGGTGGGCCAGAACGTCCACAGCATTGTGTGAGGGTTACCAATCTCCTCCTGATCCAGACAGGGGACTTCCAGTTTCGGCTTAGCGGCAGGCCAGATCCTATTTAAGGAGGGCTCTGGCTCTGGACCACCGCTGGCTATTCAGTTGACTTTGTATCCTGGTAGTATGCATTCCTCCTGATCTGATTGCCTGTGTTTTGACCCTTTTTGCCTTGACCTTTGACATTGCATCTACCTCCTAATTCCATACTCCTGCCTGTTCCTGTTAATGACCTTGGCTTGCCTCTAGACCTCTCCTCCCTAAACTCTGCTTTGTACTGCTCCACCGCTCCTGTTACCGACTTGGCATGCCTGACGTTCCCTTTGGATTTCCCTTTGTACTGCGTTGCCCTCTTGCTGACGACCCCGACCATATGACTACGATTTACTCTCTGCTGACAACCCGTCTCAGCCTTATGGATCCCTGGGAAAACACCACAACCCAAAATGTCTGTTGGTAAGAGATATCAGTGTCTGGTTTAACAGGATTTGTGTTGCGCTGTGTGTTTGGCGTTTCCCGACCCGTGCTGCTCTGCCCAGTAGTACAGCCAAGTCCATCTCCAACATCTGGGGCTCTGGTGAACACCATTGTAGGGTTAGTGAGGCTCGGGGGGGGATTGAACACATGGCGCCATGTTAACCATATTAATCAGTATATCTAGTACTAGTTCTTACTTTGGTTCTGAACTGCATCTGCTATCCTAACCGTCTGGTTATTGCAGTCATAAGGATCCATGCACACAAATACTATCCTTTATTGCAGTTTTTTTTAACTTATGGCACTCGGATAACATTACAATTAATGCTTTCCTATGGGCTTATTTATCCTTTTTTTTTTTTTTAGAGCCTATCCCAATCAGGTCTGTTTTCACTGAAATAAACTTTCTATTGAAGAGATAAGATAAGATAATCCTTTAATAATCCCACAATGGGGAAGTTTCAGTGATACAGTTTCATAGATGGTACAGTAGTATATAACAGGAGAGAAACACATAAAAGCTCATGGCAGATAGAGAGATCCTAGCAATCATAGCAACTAAAAAGAAAGAAACACAGACACACTGCAGGATCATTTAGTTCTCTGTGTGGAGTGATGTTAATAATACAGCTGAATGTGTCTGGAGGACATGAGGAGGGGTCACAGCATGTAGATATAACAGGCAAAAAACGTTTTTTTTTGCAGAGGTGGGGGACATATGCAGCTATCATGATAACATGTGGCAGTCCCTTTGGTACGTAGTGAGATCTCATGCTCACAGCTGATAGTTCGGTATCTTGCATCAGCGCTATTGTTCCTTAACCACAATAAAATGCCCCAAATGTCCTTCATCACAAGCCCTCCTCCTCCTTTCTTCTTACCACTGTGTTCTACTACCTAGAGAAGTCTGAAGCCATCCAGGTATACAGGGTGCTGCTCTCTTGTCAAGCTTCCATAACTCCTGGGGTAGGTGGGTGATGGTAGGTTTCCAGGCTGTAGCAGAGTCCCACGTGTACACAGTAATAGAAAGAAATACCAGTCAGCTGTAGACATCTTCACATAACAATAGATGCCAAAAATCATCTCCTTGAAAGAAGAAGTCCACACTTCCATGAAGTCTATAATTGCTTTGTAAGTGCCAACCATTTTGCACTGATCCATTGCTAAGACACTCATGCAAAAAAAAACGTGAACATAGATAAATGGATCAGTGAAAAATAGATGCAATACAGATGTTAAAAACTGATACATGGATCGGAGATGGATGAAAAAACAGACAAATTGGATCCAAAATTGAAACATTTGTGTGCATAGGATATATTGTGGCTAGTGCATAGCTACAGTATAACTGCAAACCATACACACCTAGGCTTTATTGAAATCAGCACGGTGTTCCCAATTGTTAATGGCAAAAGATTTTAAAACTAAAGAAGACACAGCCATTCATATTCAGCTTGAAAACAATGCAATCTGTGATAAGAATGAATTTCATTGAAAGAACAAGGAAGCAATTGGATGATAATTTTGCTGTTGCTTGAGTTGCTTTTTGCTTCTTCTATGGATGATATGAAATACTGTGTCTTAAAGTGAATCATTTAATGTTTACAAATTTAATCTGAAAAATGTTTTTATCTTATTGAAATATAAAATTACACAAAAGACACACAACAAAATAAAGATAAAGCAGTAATGAGTTTGTACATGGTTACTGAAAAACAGGCAACGTCACAATACTTGGATGTGTTTCTGAATTGTGTTTGCTGATATGGATAAAGAGGAAGATATGTAAAAGTATGTGATATGTAAGAGAAGTGAAATAAGGCCTAGTTCACATCTGCGTTGGTAATCCGTTCGGGGAGTCCGCACGGGCTTCCCCCCCCAAATGCATTTGCAAGCAGTGTGCCAGTGAAAGCACACGGACCCCATAGGCTATAATGGGGTCTGTGTGCTTGCCGTGAGATCTCCATAGTGAACATGCAGACAGGAAAGTACTTCACAATCTACTTTTCTGTCCACATGACTCGTGCGGAGATTTGGCGGTAAGCACATGGACCCCATTATAATCTATGGGGTCTGTGTGCTTTCACTGTACACCACTTGCAAATGCATTTGGTAGTTCGCTCAGGGGGGTCCCCATGTGGACTACCCGAACGGATTACCAAATGCAGATGTGAACCAAGGGTAAGGAAAATAAACAATAAATCAGGGTCCAAGTCTTTGCATAGTGCGGATAGAACATTGTGGTCCTAGAAAGAGATGTTTTCATCAGTGAGAAGACATTAGAATGTTTAAGGTCGGGGCGTAAACACTGTGATTTCTCCATAGCAGAATCACCATGGGAAAAATTGCGGCGTTTTACAATCAGGGCAAAATGAATGGGATTCCAGCAAATTCCATGACCACTTTGCGGTAAAAACCAAACTGGGAACATGCCGTGATTTCCAAAACCGGTGCATGTCAATTATACCTATGGAAGCGCTGGCAGTTTTTCCATAGGTATAATTGAAACAGAAAGACCACAGAGGAAATTTCTACAAACTTTCTGTCTAAAGCGCTGCAGGAAGAACCGTGATGTGTTGCCGCTGTGTTTTTTCCTGCAGCACTTTTTTGCTGTAGGGTACAGCGTGGGGTCTTAGCCTAAGGCTAGAAGCCCCACATTACGGAAATGCCCCACATTAGGCAAAAAGAGGAAATCTGAATAATGATTATAAAATGGCTACTTGGAAACTTACAGGAGTTATATTATTTTAAAAAATTTACCTCCTAATAAGTCTGGGTCTCATAGCAAAAGAGCATAGAAAGAAATGACTATAAAGTTAAGGCCCCACATTGTGGAAACACAGCTTATTTTGTTGCAGATTTTGTTGCAGTTTTTTGAGTCAAATCCAGGAGTGGATTGAGCAGAAGGTAGAAGTATAAGAACTTCATCGATATTTACTAGAGATGAGCGAGTAGTACTCGATCGAGTAGGTATTCGGTCGAATACTACGGTATTCGAAATACTCATACTCGATTGAGTACCACTCGCTTTTCGAATGTAAAAGTTCGATGCAGAACCAGCATTGATTGGCTGAATGCTATACAGTCGGCCAATCAATGCTGGTTCTTCTCCTACCTTTAGAAGTCTTCTCTGTGCAGCTTCCCCGCTGCGTCTTCCGGCTCTTCATTCACTCTGCCAGGCATCGGGTCTGTGCAGAGCCGACTGCGCATGTCTGACGAGCTGGAAGATGCCACGGGGATGCTGCAAGGAGAAGACTGCTTGGAGGATCCAGCCCGACCCTCACTCATGGACTTGGTAAGTATAATTTGATCAAACGTTGCCTACCCCTGAAACGAGCATTTTCCCCCCATAGACTATAATAGGGTTCGATATTCGATTTGAGTAGTCGAATATTGAGGGGCTACTCGAAACGAATATCGAACCTAGAACATTTTACTGTTCGCTCAATTCTAATATTTACCTTTCCTTTTGTAGCCAGTCTTGGCTTTGACTCAAAAAACCTCAACAAAATCTGCAACAAAAAAAGCTGTGTTTCCGCAACGTGGGGCCTTCCCCTAAACAAGCGATGTGAGCTTGACATAATGATGTCTTGCCTGGACTACCACTACACGTAAAGTAAAACGTCATACTAAGTGATATGGACAATCCATGCTTAAAAGCTACATTTATACTCTCAACATTTTTTTCTGAATTGCCTGTGTTCCTTTAAAAGGAAAAATAAAACAATTTTTGCAATTTAGTCTTCAATTGATTAAAAATAAAAAAAAATTATGTCCTTATTTTCTGCTAAAATCCCAAATATATATTGAAAGCTGGAGAGAAATAGAAGCGGGCTTGATTGCAGGACCATGGAGATGGTTAGGAAATTGCTATCAAAAACTTTTTGTAAAGTTGCTTCATTTTTGTATTTTAGATGTACTGGAGCAATTTTTTTTTTCTCCTTAATGGTTCGGCGTTTGGTATTTTTGTCCTTTGAGCGCAACAAATGGTGACTAACAGATATATTGAATATTATGTCCTGTTAAACAAGTAAGAGTTAATGGAACAAAGCCCCGGGATATTGGCACATTTTCATAAGATTGTCGTCTTATCTGTGTTTAATTAAATCCAGTTGCTGCACTCATTATTTATTCAATTATAGCCCATTGTTATATTCCAGGTCTGTGTAAGACGATCAAGGAACATTTTAAAGGACAGCTCAATAATCCTTTTCATTCCCTGGCTGAGTCAGACAATGTTCTTCCTGCCTTCCTACTCTGATCATGAAACAACACAAATTAAAAAGACAGACGACTCTCCGAAGAAAGACAGATCGTAATGGTTCAGGTAGGTGAAGTCAATTTTGAATTTTGAGAATGGGGAGTCTAAGACGTGTCAAGTGAGTGTCACTCTTGACTGGAACGAGACCAATATCTACTGTGTTACTCTTGCCATATTTCACAAGAATCTCTGCCAGCGATCAGCCATCGATGGAAAAGTACATTGAGTCAACGGGTAATGACCTGACTTTAATACATCCAGAATAGATTGTATTACCATGTATATCTTACTTGTATCCTCTATTAAATTTAACTTTGGCCTTTATTGTTAGAGAAAAGCAAGCTGCTATGGATATTTGAAAAAAAAAAAAAAAAAAGAAAAGTGTGTTTATGTTGCTTTGTATATGCATGAGTTATGGTTGTACAAGGTCACATACTACAAGGTATGGAGACATTTGCTTTGTTACTTATACAATGGAATAAATGGACTGAAAGTACTTTAGTCTGGCCATGCATATACAATTCATTTCATTCAGACCTGCTGTTTTTTTGCATCTAAAGCATCTCTACTGTGCGTTTAAGACAGATTTCAGACCACAAGAGATGTCTAGTGGTCACGGTAGAGACCAGCTGGGAGTTATAACAATAGCAGTGGGTGTTCGATGAAGTGCAAGTTCTTTAGCTTTTTTATGCCATTTTGACCCTAAAGTAAAACCAATACCAACTAGACAACTGCCAAATCTAAATGTATTTAAGAAAGTCTGGGTACAAGTATATGTTCAAGCTTCTCTTCTCAATGGTTGGGAACATTCATTAAAACCATTGGTTTATACACCCGTCTAGGCTGGTGTCAGATATTCTACTATTGACAGAAGACTCTTAATAATTCTTGCATATCACGAAAGGAGTATATTGCAGAAATTGAAAATCAGCAAGGAGGTAAAGTAGGGGGACATTCACACAGGGATAGGTGGCACTGATGCTGGAGAGATAACTCACATCAGAATCCACACGGAAATAAAGCCTTACATTGACTTCAATGGGTTACGTTCTCCGCATGGAATCCCGGCTAGCTCTCCCGGCCAGCAAAGATGAGCCTGTGGCGAATCAACGCTGGTTCTGCAGCAGGCTCATCCTTGCTAGTTGGGAGAGCTGGCAGCTTGCTGTTATGAGGGAGTTGACTCTCTTTCTCATAGGAATGAATTGACCAGCGTTGATTAGCCAGTGTACAGCATTCGGCCAATCAATGCTGGTCCTGCCGGAGGCTCATTTGTGAGGAGGCGGCGTCTAAAATCAGACCATAATGGAGACTGCTGTGGTCCGATCTTAGACTCCACCTCCTCACAGACGAGCCTCCGGCAGAACCAGCGTTGATTGGCCGAATGCTGTACACTGGCCAATCAACGCTGGTCAATTCATTCCTATGAGAAAAAGTAAGCTCCCTCGTAACAGCAAGCTGCCAGCTCTCCTGACTAGCAAGGACGAGCCTGCTGCAGAACCAGCGTTGATTTGCCAAATGCTATACACTGTATAGTATTCAGCCAATCAACGCTGGCTCTGAATCAAATATTTACTGCGAATAGCTAGTAGTATTCGATCGAGTACGAATATTTCGAATACCGTAGTATTTGATCGAATACCTACTCGATGGAATACTACTCACTCATCTCTACTAATAACACAACCTGGAAATAAAGGATTGTAAAATATCCAATGAAGCTTTACAATCCTTCTATGACAGCGCTCGAGGGACGGATAGACACATATGGAGTCTCAATAGTACCGTAACATATGACAGAAATGGGTAAGTAGTAGCATGCTCCAAGTCATAAGACAGACAAAGACTCAACTGACCTTTATTGATGAAAATATATTCTTTTAATATCCTCTATCCCACCAGCAATGTTATGTGAATACAATAGATAAACTGTCTGGACGCCATTAAAAATTCAGAAACTGGTATCTCGATAGCAGAATACCTCTGAAGAATGTAGTACATGTTTTCAGGGACACATCATCGTTCCATTAATAAATTCCTTACATTTTTGTTAAGAATGAGACAAATTTACCCTTGTCCCTTGATCTTGAGTTTTATTTTCTCCTACATGTAAAAGGGATAAAAATAAATGCAAAAACTAGGTACAGTGGGGACATAAGAAAATAGGTTTGTTCAATCTCATTCCTTGGCCATTGTTCAATGAACTTTGTATTTCTAGTGACAAAACCTCAAGTGTCAGTATAGCCTTAGGGTTGCTGGCCCTGAACAGCTGGAGGGCCGTAAAATACCCAGGAATGATATACAGCATTATAGATAAGCATTAATAAACATGACAACCTTTCTTCCCCTGTCACCTACTCCAGATACAAAATGTATCTATCACACATTGTCTGAGCTGTAGAATATCTCAACCTACTTCATGTTTATTCCTGAAACACTATGCAACTTTGCAACCATTCTTGATAGTATTTCAATACTTATAAAATCTATATAAAAAAGAGACTTAGCAAATTGTTTGATTAAGAATAGACATGGGGAAACTGATCTTGGTTTGAGTGGGATTGAACCAAATATTTCAAATTTTTCTGTTTTTAATGGAATTGAATAAATGGTGATTCCTCTTGGAGGAACTGAAATGGCCACCATGTAGAATAGACGTGTCTGTATGGCACAGTGATGTTATGGCATCACCTGACAGCCTCCATCATTTCAGTGATGGTGGAAGTTGGGAATGGATGTGTTATTCATCAATGTGTGATCCAAAGCAATACCCAGCACTTCATACAGCAAAGTTTACAATTCATCTGAAAGAGGACCTTTTATGAGTTGGGGCACAGGCGGTTTTATATACCACTGGAAAGCCGACAGTGAGCTAAATTCAGCACACTGTTGTTTTTCACGAAGAATGGGCCTAATTGGGAGGGAAAACAGTACAGAATTTTTCACAGAAACAGCCCAAAACAGCAAAATTAATAAAGTCAAGGAAACGCACTTACATGCCCCAGTGTGAAATGTCACTTAGTAGATCCTCAGGAGTTATGAAGTGCATGGGATGTCTTCCCCCGTTGGAAGAACGCAATCCAATAGGAAAAACAAAAGTCCAGGTTTCCCAGCACAAGATGCTCCACGCTTGTTGATTATATAAAACTTAGCCAAGGGCACAAACCCCTTCCTGTTTAAACATCATGTTTTTATCGGCTGTATGATGGCATAAAATAAAAGCTAAGTTTTACATAATCAACAAGCGTGGAGCATCTTGTGCTGGGAAACCTGGACTTTTGTTTTTCCTAATTGGGAGGGAGCCTCGCGCTGCAAACGCCGCAGTTGAGTCAGCCACGGAATCTGTGGCAAGATGGGTCAGCTCGATTCTTTTTTCCATTACTAGCTAGTGGAAAAAACAATCGAGTGGCTCCCACTGAAGTCATGGGGAACCGTTTTTGGAGCCACATTTTGAGGCCGATTCCACGTCAAAATCAGCTCCAAAAAACTCTGTGTGAACAAACCCTTATAGTTCACTATTGACTCAAAGCAAACTATTGTACATAGCCATCATTTAACAAGGCAAATATCATTCTTTAACCACCAGGGGCCCTGGAGCCTAAAGATGCCCAAAAGACTCTTTACAACATAAAAAGTCACTAGCATTATAGATATGACATAGTAAATGGTGTCCCTGTTGCAAATTTTGCATTGGTGCCCAAAAACTTCAAGTTACTTCTCTGTACCCCAACACTCCAAACTTTGGATAGTTTGTTTTCAATGTCAATGACTGACTGTCTATTTGACTATTAGGGAATTTACCAAGGTAGATAACTGTGATAGCTCACAATGAACTGTTTTAGGGCTTATTCACACATCAGTGACAAACAGCTGTCTGACAACCGCTTTGCGATCTCATTGATGTGTAATTGTCCAATTAAAGGTACATTATTTTGACTGACCAAAAAAACTGGCATGCGCTATATTTGTCTTTTTAACTAACGTAAAATGGATTGACATCTGATTTACTCCATTAAAAATTGATCATTGGGTTGGATCAAAAATGAAGACAAATCAAATTCTTCCATTTTTTTTTTTTTACTGACCGTCAAAACCTGATGCAAAACAGATGACCTAAGAAGTGGAAAAATGGAACAGATGTAAAACGACCATTAAAAATCAGATGGACGTGTACGTCTGTTTTTATTGGCCACTAGACTCTTAAAAAATGTCACTGGATTGTGAATAAGATCTTAGATTTACTGGCTAAGGGGATTACTGGGAAGATCAGTTCAAGTGCAAATGTTTCTCAGTCCACTTCTTATCATCATGTCTTTTCGAGATCAAAGGACTAAATCCATACCCGTCTGTAAATCCTCCACAAAAAATTACAAAGACGGAACGTCCTACCTACGTATGGTTGCATTTGGTGTTACTGAGTTACTGGTAACTTTAAGACCTCTCTTCTAGAGATGAGCAAGTAGTATTCGATCGAGTATGTATTTGATCGAATACTACAGTATTTGAAATACTTGTACTCAATCGAGTACCACTCGCTATTCGAATGGAAAAGTTCGATACAGAACTAGCATTGATTGGCCGAATGCTATACAGTCGGCCAATCAACGCTGGTTCTTCTCCTACCTTTAGAAGTCTTCTCCGTGCAGCTTCCCCGCGGCGTCTTCCAGCTCTTCATTCACTCTGCCAGGCATCGGGCCTGGGCAGAGCCGACTGTGCATGTTCGCTTGTAGTGCAGGCATGCGCAGTCGGCTCTGCCCAGGCCCGATGCCTGGCAGAGTGAATTCAGAGCCGGAAGATGCCGCGTTGAAGCTGCACGGAGAAGACTTCTTGGAGGATCCAGCCCGACCCTCACTCATGGACTTGGTAAGTGTAATTTGATCGAATGTTGCCAACCCCTGAAACGAGCATTTTCCCCCCATAGACTATAATAGGGTTCGATATTCGATTCGACTAGGCCACTCGAAACGAATATCGAACCCCGAACATTTTACTGTTTACTCATCTCTACTCTCTTCGTAAACTTCTCATGAACTTTATACCTAAATTTGTCGATATCTCAACACAATTGCTTGGACATTGTTTATAAAAGAACTCCTTTGACATTTTTACAACAGTAAGTCAATATAGATGGTTTTTGCTTCTTTTTTGCGTTTCCGTAGTCTAGTTAATAGAAGTGCGTTAAAAGTAATAAGAGCCATATAAAACGATAGAACGAAGAAAAAGAGAACAAATTTTGGCTTCAGAAAAAGAATTGATTTCTATGTATCCTGTCTTCTAAGTGTTTTTACAATGTAACGCTCATGAAGATTGTTCTATTTAGCTAACGTAGTATTGTAGCAATGCGCCATACGTCAATTGATTTGTTTTTGTTATACAATGACTTATTCAGTTTGTCACAGAGAGCATCTGAATACTCAATTGATTGCTCAAAATAAGGTTTCCGAATCCTGTACACAAACACTTTCTGATGAATTAATTTCAGAACAATCTATACTTGTCTGTAGCAGACAAGAGTAATTTACAAGGAAGCTGCAAGGTGTTATGGTTAACGTGCTTTGACTTTGGACCTATTGAGTTAGATGTGCTGCCTCAGGTGCAACATCATCAAAACGCATCGAGGCTAAAATCGGCAATGGGGTTCATTACATGCAATTCATTTGTGGTCTAAAGTAATATAATATAGTCACATGAACAAACATAACTTACTAATGGGACTTGCTTGCATATTGTTTGTGATTTGAATAAAAATATCAAGGTAGATAGTATCTAAGGTTTTTTTTTTTTACATTTCTCTGAACTATATTGTAGTTCCTGGAATACAAAATAAGACTTCAAATTGATAGTATGTGTTGGTTGCTGTATGCCTGCACCATTGTGAGTTATCATTTTATATGTCACATCTTCTATTGCTAACTAGAGATGAGCAAGTAGTACTCGATCCAGTAGATATTCGATCGAATACTACGGTATTCGAAATACTCGTACTTGATCGAGTACCACTCGCTGTTCGAATGTAAAAGTTCGATGCAGAACCAGCATTGATTGGCCGAATGCTATACAGTCAGCCAATCAACGCTGGTTCTTCTCCTACCTTTAGAAGTCTTCTCCGTGCAGCTTCCCCGCGGCGTCTTCCGGCTCTTCATTCACTCTGCCAGGCATCGGGCCTGGGCAGAGCCGACTGCGCATGTCCGCTTGTAGTGCGGGCATGCGCAGTCTGCTCTGCCCAGGCCCGATGCCTGGCAGAGTGAATTCAGAGCCGGAAGATGCCGCGGGGACGCTGCACGGAGAAGACTAAGCGGAGGTTCCAGCCCAACCCTCACTCGTGGACTTGGTAAGTATAATTTGATTGAACGTTGCCTACCCCTGAAACGAGCATTTTCCCTCCATAGATTATAATAGGGTTCAATATTCGATTCGAGTAGTCAAATATTGAGGGGCTACTCGAAACGAATATCGAACCTCGAACATTTTACTGTTCGCTCATCTCTATTAGACTGATGGTTATGATTGAGCCACATATTACTCTTCTAGTATGGGTTAAGGACTACTGGCATAGTATACAGTCATGGCCATAAGTGTTGGCACCCATTATTTTTTTCCAAAACCTCCAAAAATGGGTCGGACAAAATTACTAGCACACCCTTCGGAAAAATTAACTGAAATCAAACCCTTCCTATAACCATCAACAAGCTTCTTACACCTCTCAACTGGAATTTTGGACCGCTCTTTTTCTGCATACTGCTCATATTTTCTCATAGTTAAAGAGTGTCTTGTCCCAACAGCAATTTTAAGATCTCTCCACAGATGTTTAATAGTATCCAGTGCTTTGTTTCCATCCATTTCTGGGAGCTTTTTGAAGTACGTTTGGGGTCATTGTCCTGCTGCAAGACACATGACTTAGGACGCAAACTCAGCTTTCTGACACTGGGCACTACATTAAAACCTAAAATCTTTTGGTGATCTTCAGATTTTATGATGCCTTGCACACAGTAAAGATGCACAATGCCAGAGGCATCCAAAAAAAAACAAAAAAAACTCCAAAACATCTTTGAACCTCCACCATATTGGACTGTTGGTACTGTGTTGTTTTTTATGTAGGCCTCATTCCATTTTTACTAAACAGTGGAATGATGTGCTTTACCAAAAAGCTTAATCTTGGTCTCATCTGTCCACAAGACGATTAGGATTTTGGCTTACACACGTACATTTCGGAAAATTGAAGTCTAGCTTTTTTATATCTCTATGTCAGCAATCGGGTCCTCCTAGGTTTCCTGCCATAGTGTTTCATTTCATTCAAATGTTGATGGATAGTTGGTGCTGACACTGATCATCCTGAGCCTGCAGGACAACTTGAATTACTTTGGAACTTGATTAGGGCTGCTTATCCACCATCCAGACTATTCTGCATTGCAACCTTTCATCAATCTTTCTCTTTCATTCACGTCAAGAGAAATTACCTACAGTGCCATGGGTTGTAAACTTCTCTAATATGGACTTGTAACCTTGATATTTTTGATATTTTTCCAAAATTTTGGTTCTCAAGTCCTCAGACAGTTCTCTTCTCTACGTTCTGTTCTCCAAGCTTAGTGAGTGTTATGATAGCAGGTTGTCATCATAGCGCACAGCGCCACCTGCGGGTCAGTCTAACCATCCAGCTTTCACCTTACTGAACATGCTCAGACTTATTGGAGCAGCTCACAAGCTAAGTGCCATTTCTCCCCTACTGAGCATGAGCGGTGAGGTCATCACCACCACCCCATTGGGCAGCCACTTCCCTTTAAATATTGTGAGCCGACGCCTGCCGAGTGCTCACACTTTGACTAAAATTTCCTCTAAGTCCACGGAGTGAATGACAGTAGTTTGCAGGGATAGGCTCCGGTACTCAGGCAGATTTCAGACTAGGCCTCTGTGTGGGGTTCCTCTGCTTCTCCTGGGTGCTGTTAAGTAGGACCTGTAAATCCTGAACTGTTTGAGCTACACGAGGGCTAGGAGCAGTAGACGCCATTCCAGCTTGTAGATCTGCAGCAGGTATGGTCTCTGAGATAGCCTATGTGTACTGTCTGATTTCATGTATGGCTCCTAGCTGTTTGCGGGAGCATGGGTGTTTGATGGCTCCAAGCTGTGTGCAGGACCATGCTAACTCCCCTGGTAACGCCAAACTGTGTGCAGGAGAATGTTCTAAACTTCCGTGGTGGCCCCTAGCTGTCACAGGGGTAAGTGTGTGTGTCAGGATACGGAGTCGCCGCGATCTCCTTGCTGCGCGGTGTCTCCCTGGGAGACGTGTTAGGAGTTCTATTGGGTGTGCTTAGGTCGTTAAGGGTTAATCTTTTCCTTGCCTTCAGTCTCCATGTCATTAGACATCAGGTGTGTTTTTCTGCTGCTATTTAATCCCCACCCAGGCATGTATCCTTGCCAGCCATTCACTTGTGTTTCCTGGTCCCCCTGCTCAGTCTGATTCCCTGTCTGTTTGTATTCTATATGTTTCTTGGTTTTTATACCCGGCTTGTATTTTTGACTATCCCTTGTCTTTTGATTTGGTACCTTTATTATATCTCCTGGCTTGACCTCTTGCTCGTCTGACCTCGCCTTCTCTTCTGTGTCTTGCTGGGACTTGTGGTCCTCCCTGGTTCCATGCTGTTTAGTCTTTTGTTTTGCATTGCATTGACACTGTGCTTTCTGTTTAGGTGTGACCCCGTGACTCCAGTGCCTAGGACTTTCAGGGCCTCCTCTCCCCTTATCCTAGCCGCCGGATAGAAGTGTAAGGAGTCGTGGTAGGCGCACTTCAATTAGGAAGTGCATTGGTCTGCCTCATCTCAGATATTACAGCATAGTTATAGCTGCAGGGCCTGTGACCCCTTTTGTCTTTAGTTGCACAGTGTTGCTTTCCAGCTGTGTCACTTTGCACTGCCTGACCCTGACTCCAATCCTTACAGTGTGTTTGCTGGCCTGGGGTGAGTGTTAACCATTGGCAGCCGTGTGTTTGTTTCACTTGTACTGATGCACTTGGCCAGTGAGCTTAACCGGAAGGGTGTTGCACCTTGTTCACATGGAGTGTCGCATAGTACACACTGTTCACATTGAGTTCAGCCTGCAGTGTTCTGCAGTAGTTCACATTTAGTTCAGGCTGCAGTGTCTTGCAGTAGTTCATATTTAGTCCAGGCTGCAGTGTCTTGCAGTAGTTCACATTGAGTTAGGCTGCAGTGTTCTGCAGTAGTTCACATTGATTTTCACGCTGCAGAGTCTTCGCAGTAGTTCACATTGAATTCATACATACAGCCGCCCATCATTGGGCCTGCGGACCTCGCTGCAGTTTCTTGCAGCTCAGCGGTTCTGTTGTTTTAAAATATATATATATATATATATATATATATATATATATATATATATATATATATATACAGAACCGTAACAGTGAGACACATAGTGTATAATGCAAAGATTGAGCCAACTTATCTCCAGACATTTGGTAAAATGGGGGAATTACCAGAACCTCAATTTTTCCTTATCACTTCTGATATTATGGTCTTAACAAAATAGTAAAGAGCAAGCCATTGATCAGTTGGTGAATTTATTAAAATCCAAACTGTGAAGTATTTTTTTTTGCCACCAATTCTCATTAAATTGGTGGAAATAAAACATAATTTTATTGATTAAATTAAGGACTACAAGTTTTACCTAAAATTTTTTTTAGAACTGCTGTATATGTTGAAAATGATCTTGCTTTCTATAGGGAAGCATTAGGCTAAGGCCCCACGGGACGTGCTAAAGTGCTGCGGGAAAAACCGCGGCGGCAACGCATAGCTGTTATATCTACGGGAAAGCCGCCGGCATTGACATTCCGCAATTTCCAAAACTGTGCCGGCCACTATACAGTTTTCTTTCTGTTTTATGGAGTGTTTTGCACGGATGTCAGAAGTGGCCCCAAACAGCTGATCCGTACAGGAGCCACCCATTGGTCCCTTTGATCCAAAATTCCTAACAAGATCCTTTAGTAATAGTCTTTTTGCATCATGTATTGCTCTGTAAATTGTAGAAGTTTAGGTAGTGTTTAAGTATTATGTTCTCATACAGTTCTCCATGCCCGTGCTCATTTCCATTAATTGTTGGTGACCTGCAGCTACAGGATCACGACACCCATCCCAATATGTGCTTTAAGCCATCACTATCACTAGTTTGACTGCAAATGAAACCAGCTATCAATATGCATTGTATTCAGAGGTATGTTATTGATCGGTGCCTCAGGTGAGTATCTTAATGAAACATGGATGGAAAAAATGTAGCTCCATGATTACAACTTAGAAACTTACAAGGTTGTTAGAAATCTTTCTTTAAAGCCACCAAGGACAGATTAGAAAACTCACTTGTTGGAAAAAATACTGTGGTAAGTATCATACTATATACATCAATTACACAAATTAGTTGGTTTTACAGAGTCCTTTGCCAGAAGACAGCAGCTTGCCCCAATACAGTGGGTGGGATAGACAGCAGAAGTCAGCTAGTTACACAACAGAACTGCTGAGGACCTGGGAAGAACTTCATACAACGGGAGGGCTGTGAGCTAGTCTTTCTAATAGCCAAGTATTTATCCAAAAGTTGTTGTTTTAAAGACTGTTTGAAGAAAGTGTGCTGTGAAATGTGTATCTGAGCATCCAAAAGTTAAACTGTTAGCACTGTTGAGACAAAGACTTTCCTTGTTCATGTCACTAAGAGACATTAGTTGTCATTTATTGCATTGAATGTTGGCTTCCATAAATACAAGCTAACTATGGTTACACCTGAGACCCACTGAAGACTAAAGCCCCATGTTGCGGAAATGCAGATTGTTTTGTTGCAAATTTCGTTGCGGTTTTTGAGCCAAAGCCAAGAGTGGATTGAGCAGAAGAGAGAAGTATAAGAACTTCCTATATTTTTTCCATTCCTTTTGTAGCCATTTTTGGCTTTGGCTAAAAAAAACGCTGAAAAATCTGCAACCAAAAAAGCAGCGTTTCTGTAACCTGGGGCCTTAACCTATATAGTTACATAGTTGCATACCCTGTTTCCCCGAAAATAAGACACCCCCCCTTCACCTTCTGGATCACATACAACCGGCAGTCATGCCGGCACTCCGCTAATTGTTCCCCGCTTCGTTTGCCGATTGTTCCCCGCTCCAGCCGCTGCATAAAACATCCCCCGAAAATAAGAAAGGTCATATATCTCGTTAGCTAATTAATTATAAGAACATGTCTTATTTTCGGGGAAACAGGGTAGTAGATGAGGTTAGATGAAACATCAGTCCATCAAGTCCAACTTATAACCCTACAATCCCTTACAGTGTTGATCCAGGGGAAGGCAAAAAAAAACCCCATGAGGCTCATGCCAATTGCCCCATTTCAGGGAAAAAAAAATACTTCAATCTGGCAATCAGTATAAAAACCCTGGATCAACGTATCCTTAAAATCTAGAATCCATAACCTGTAATATTGTTCTCTTCAAGAAAGGCATCCAGGCCCTCTTTGAACTTGTGTAATGAATCCACCACCACCACTTCCTGGGGCAGAGAGTTCCAGAGCCTCGCTGTTCTTACTGTGAAGAATCCCCTTCTATGTTTCTTGTGAAACTTTCTCTCCTCCAGACGTAGAAGATGTCCCCTTGTCATTGTCACTGGTCTAAGATTACATTTTGGAAGAGAGGAAGACTCATTTAACACAAGCATGCATCTAAAGATGCCTGATCTAAGTAGTACAAGTTACTTCTTATTTGTATTGACTAAAACTTGACCCTTATCCTTCAAGAATCTGATTACATCCCAGTAAATTTACATTAAGCAGGTTGTGTCACCACCATTAAATACCCTTACATGTACATGTATGCAATATTTATATTTTACTGAATGTGGACAAAGAATGGTTGACTTCAAAACTTTCCTTCACTTTTCATTCCAACTTACAAAGGATTATGACATTTGTAATGATGACTAAATTGACCATGATTTTTGAATTTTCTTTGTAAATGGCAGTGTTGTTCCAAAAAGGCTGCATATTCTCTTGACTTAATTGTAGTAGATTGGATTTTCCATCAACTAAATACATGTAATAACATAAAAATTTGGAACCTATCTACTGGAATGGTTTCCTCCTTACTATATAATTAGAAGTGTAATTAAGGCTGGAGCCCACATGGCATAAATGCTGCATTTTGGCCACTGCAGAAACGCTGTGGAAAAAACTGCAGCTTTTTATAGACACTTAAAGTCTGTATAGTCACTGAGGCAGATTCTGCGTCAAAATCCGGTCCAAAAAAAACCCCATGTGAACTTACCCTCAGGCTGTTTGGAACCACTAAACTGCCAGTATGACATGAAGCAAAAGGTCCCAAACCTCTGTATCATTCCTATACCAGAACCATAAAAAATGTTAGACCCCACTGATCTCTAGATTTTTGACTGTTAAGATCCCACAGATCAGCTGTTTCCCAGAGAATGCAGCTCCCAGGATTGTTTTCACACCGGGTATTGCACTGCCCATATTCACCATATTCTTGATCATTATAGCCATATCCCTTTCAAGTATCTAAGATACCACTATAGTACCTACAACTGTTACTATCAAGAATACACTGTAGGCAGTAAGAGTCCCTAGTCAAAGAATTCAGACGTGCCCACAAGGGGCAGGTTCTGTAGTTTTCTTGTGCCACATGTTCACCATAACCCCCCATTCTGTGCCTATGAGAATGTGGACAGAGTAGGGAGTGGGGAGGGCCAGGTCAGAGACACTTCGGTGATGGATTCTTTATAAGGACTAGCCCTTTACTCTTGCCAGTCTAAAAAAAATTTACCCCTACATCTTGTCCTTTCTAAGCTAATCAAATGTATATTCCAGTAGCAAACTCTTGGTCTGTATTAGAGATGAGTGATCAGTAAAATGTTTGCGATTCGATATTCAATTCAAGTAGCCCCTCAATATTCGGCTACTTGAATCGAATATCGAACCCTATAATAGTCTATGGGGGGAAAATGCTCGTTTCAAGGGTAGGCAACGTTCGATCAAATTATACTTACCAAGTCCACGAGTGAGGGTCGGGCTGGATCCTCCGAGAAGTCTTCTCCGTGCAGCGTCCCCGCGGCGTCTTCCAGCTCTGAATTCACTCTGCCAGGCATCGGGCCTGGGCAGAGCCGACTGCGCATGTACGCACTACAAGTGGGCATGCGCAGTGGGCTCTGCCCAGGCCCGATGCCTGGCAGAGTGAATTCAGAGCCAGAAGACGCTGCGGGGAAGCTGCACGGAGAAGACTTCTAAAGGTAGGAGAAGAACCAGCGTTGATTGGCCGACTGTATAGCATTCGGCCAATCAATGCTGGTTCTGCATCAAACTTTTCCATTCGAATAGCGAGTGGTACTCGATCCAGTACGAGTATTTCAAATACCGTAGTATTCCTATAGAATATATTATTCCTATATATAGAATACCCACTCGATTGAGTACTACTCGCTCATCTCTAGTCTGTATACATTTTACTAAATATAAAGATTTGTTACTTCGTAATTATACTCCAAAAAAACCTGTTGTGTGCAGGAATACAAGCGTTGCAATGTGTAGATCCCATGCCAGTTGTTCGGAGACCCCTACCCCTTATAAAATGAAACATTCTGTCAAGCAGCTTCAGCTGACGGCATTATACAGCTGAGCCGGAACACCTGGTTTTGTATAAATATGCAAATATTTACAATAAACAATTACCACGTTAGTAAAACGGTACATTTATCCCCGGCAGAATTCTGCAATTGTTTCCCTCTCGTGCAGGCCAGAACATTGTAAATATACAGTTTCTCTTCCCACTTCATCCCCAACTTGCAAATAAATACCGTCCAGATAGACTTGCGAGAAAGCGTCTGCCCGTGGCACCGTCTTGCAGACCCAGCTGGGCTGTCTTGTGCATTTATATTGACATTAATGCTGAATTTAATAAACATCACCGGGCCGTACCTGAAGCCTCCCAATACACTCCTTTATTACATTTTATGATGGAGGCAATATTAAATCTCAGTGTCAGAGTGAATCTGGGTTTACTACAACATCGGCAGTTTGGGAAAGGTTATTCAAAACTAATGTGTATTTTTCACCATAAGAAGCAGATAATCAGTCCCGAGAAAAATGCTCTGCTCCCAAGTGCCGGCAGCGAGTGAGCAGCTCCGCGCTGCCATAGAAACAGCCTCCGAAATGTGACAGATGCAGCTTTGTTTGTACATATGGTAGGGACACAAATAGAATTAGGTGGGGATTTTATAAGAGAGACAGAGGGACACTAAATTGCACTGTAGTGTATACTTTTTGTTCACGATGCCAGGAGAGATCTTTGTACAAAAGCCTATGGGCAGCAAGGCATGCATCATGAGAAAGAGAGCAGATGAAGAAAAGGCAAATGTGTGGATCGCATTACAGGCGTAAAGGGATGTGTCCAAGAGATGAGCTAATTTATTAAGAAGGTGTAAATTGAGGAAATGCGTTAAATCCGTAATTAAGACACTTAATAAACATACTATGTGTGCACGCAGCCTTGTATGTAAATACAACCATTCCTTGTGGTGCTCTTAGTATATTGCCAGTGAATTAATGTTTATAGTACAGATTGCTATAGAAAATGTTGTATGGTATCATATAATATAATGCAGTTTATTGCACCATTATACGGTTTAGCATAACACAGTATAGTATAATATGGTATTTCTAATTGGAGCAGATTGATGTGGATTATCACATCAGAAAAAAATGTATAAGATAAGTATCTGTGCTGTATAATATGGTATAGTTTAGTGCACTATTATATGGTATGGTATATATAATACGCTATTATATGGTATAGTATAGTATATACAATACGCTATTACATAGTATAGTATAGTATATATAATACGCTATTACAAGGTATAGTATATATAATACACTATTAGAGATGAGCGAGTAGTGTTCGATCGAGTAGGTGTTCGATCGAATACTACGGTATTCGAAATACTCGTACTCGATCGAACACTACTAACTGTTCGAAGTTTAAGGTTTGATGCAGAACCAGCGTTGATTGGCAGAATGCTATACATTCTGCCAATCAACTCTGGATCTTCTCTTACCTTTAGAAGTCTTGTCCGTGCAGCGTCCCTGCGGCGTCTTCCGGCTGGAATTCACTCTGCACAGGCATCCGGCCTAGGCAGAGCCGACTGCGCATGTGCGGGCATGCCCTCGCATGGGCAGTCGGCTCTGCCTAGGCCCCGATGCCTAGGCAGAGTGAATTCCAGCCGGAAGACGCCACGGGGGCGCTGCGCCGGGAGAACACTTCAAGGGGAATCCAGCCCGACCGTTACTTGTGGACTTGCTAAGTATAATTTTATCGAATTTTGCGTACCCCTAAAACGAGCATTTCCCCCCATAGACTATAATGGGGTTCGAAATCCGTTCAAACAGCCGAACAGTGTGTGGCTGTTCGAATTGGATTTCGAACCTCGGACATTTTAGTGTTCGCTCATCTCTATACACTATTATATGGTATAGTATAGTATAGTATAGTATATATAATACACTATTATATGGTATAGTATAGTATCATATAGTATAGTATAGTACGCTATTATATAATATGATATTGTATAGTATATTAGCAAATGGTATAGTATAATATAGTATAGTTTGGTACAGTGGTTCTCAACCTGTCGTACAGGTTCCCCAGGGAGTATGTGCTGTGGCTGAGAACAAATGGTCTATAAGTAGCAAATTTCGGACTCATTCACACAACAGGATTCAATATCCTTTGCATTAATAACCAGCACAATGCCTTATAGACTTTAATGGATGTATTCATACCACCATTGTTTTACCAGCACATGTGAACAAGCAGAGAGAAATAGAGCATGCTATTTATTGGGCTGACCTCATGGATCCCTCAGTAAACTTGAACAAACATAACAAACACGTGATACAGTTTCCAGGAAGTGCCAGGACAATGATCACACAATAGCCTGCACCAGATAAAGCATTATAACCACATATATAACACATTAACCCATATATAACATTATAGCACATGATACCATAGAATCAACAAACTACACTACAACAGGTGCAGTTGGAACAAAAGTGTATCCAATCCCAATAACCATTCAAGGCTTGGGTCCATACTTCCCTTACAACAGCATACCCTTACCATATCACCATAGAGTTTTATCATAAATGGCGTTTAAAGTCACAAACCTGAGGTTTGCAAAAATTTTATTCTGGAACACTGGTATAGGGCAATAATAAATCGGCCCTAAGAACTAGAGGGGTCTTAAAGAAGACCTTTCACTACTTCCACCAATTCAGGTTCTTAACATCTGCTCATAGGTGCTGCTCCACTGATTCTAGCACAGTTGGATTTTTCTCTCTAGGCCTCACAGTTCCTGAGCAACAAGTGCAGGTAGTTTTAGTGCTGGCTGTGCTATTTAAGCTCTGTAATGTCATGTGGGTGGTGTCAGACAGGGGGTGTGATTCAGAGCTCCAATCAGAGGCAGCAAGTATCAGAGCTCAGAATCACACCCTTTGCCTGCTCCTGCCTGACACCGCCCTCCTGATAGGACAGGCCAGGCACCAAAACTAACAGCATTGACTGCTCAGGGATAATGAGGGTTACAGAAAAAAAATCCGACAGTGTCAGAATCACCGGAGCAGTAGATATTACATGATGCAAAGAGCTGGACTTGTTGGAGATGGTGAAAGGTTCTCTTTAAGAGCTTACTCTGCAGAGTACATGTAACAATAACACAGTTTAAACAGTATATAATAAGCTCCCTCTAGTGGTGACTGAATTGTACGATTGGACACTAAACATATGCAGAGTATTTGCAGCTTCATCCACAGTAGTGTATTTTCGATGAGCAGGGCACAAAATATATTTAAGCTTATAAAATGACTATATTATCTCTGCCAGAACTAAAGTGATCCTTAGTGTCGCATTCACATGTCTGCCAACCTCAGAGGACAAAAAAATTTGTAGTATCTGCGGAAGGTGCCAAGGCTCGGGCTCAGACACAAACAATACCTCAGCTGAGAGTTACTTGGATAAGTGTACTGAGGTCAAGTGACTGCCATCACATATGTTCAAGTGAGGCTTGAGGTTGGGCTTGACAATCCATTTTGTTTTTGTTTTTTCTAGAATGATGCATGTGTATTGGAGCACATCTAGTGTGTCCGATCTCAGTTGGATTAAAAATGTTCACCTTTGAGCTGTCCCTCGGGTCTTGCACCACCTGTGCTGGAAAAGACAAAACAGCAGACACAAAAGAACTAGTTGAAACCACAAAGCAGTAGACTTTTCAACGTTGGTGAATAGTAAAAAGGAAAGCTGAATCTTTTATTACATGATTAAAATGATCTTCAGTCTTCTCTCAAAGCAATGCAAAGTAGGTTGGCAGAGACTTTCCTCCAATCTACATAAACGCTTTCATTGTGTGAATATAAATTCATTATCTAACCTGGTACATCAGGCCAACAGTGTCTCAGAACAAACTTCCAATAAGTTTATTGAGTCAGTGACAATGGACTGGTAGTGTCACACACAGCGCTCATACAGTAACTACCTGTCTCATTCTGTAGAGAATATTGATGTTTTTATAACCTGCATTATAATCTGCCAGCTCAACCATCTACATTTCTTTTCATCCTTTAATCATTCCACTGATTCCAGAACAGTTGGAATTTTTTTTCTCTAGCCCCAGCATTTCAGAACAGTCATTTATGTTAGTTTTCAGTACAGTTATTCTCTTTATTGATAGGTGGGGGGTCCCTGTCTGTCTCCTCCAGCCAAGGACTGCCCAACTGACAAGAGAGAGCCTAATTAGCATACTTAATACTGAAGTTAAATGTACTGTTTGCTCATGAACGGTGGGGGCTAGAGAAGCATTTGGTGTCAATAGCACCTTCGGCCAATCAGCGCTGGCTCTGCCGGAGGAGGCGGAGTCTAAGGTCGGACCTGAATGGAGACTGGTGTGGAGCGATCTTAGACTCCGCCTCCTCCAGCAGAGCCAGCGCTGATTGGTCGAGTTCCGTACTCTGGCCAATCAGCACTGGCCAATGCATTTCTATGGGGAAAAGTTAGCTTGCGAAAATCGCAAACTGACAGGGATTTCCATGAAATAAAGTGACTTTTATACCCCCAGACATGCTTCCCCTGCTGTCCCAGTGTCATTCCAGGGTGTTGGTATCATTTCCTGGGGTGTCATAGTGGACTTGGTGACCCTCCAGACATGAATTTGGGTTTCCCCCTTAACGAGTTTATGTTCCCCATAGACTATAATGGGGTTCGAAACCCATTCGAACACTCGAACAGTGAGCGGCTGTTCGAATCGAATTTCGAACCTCGAACATTTTAGTGTTCGCTCATCTCTACTGAATATCATTGAACATCTGTGGGATGATTGGAAGCGGGCTGTCCATGCTCGGCGACCATCAAACTTAACTGAACTTGAATTGTTTTGTAAAGAGGAATGGTCCAAAATACCTTCATCCAGGATCCAGGAACTGATTAAAAGCTACAGGAAGCGACTAGAGGCAAAAGGAGGATCTACTAAATATTAATGTCACTTTTCTGTTGAGGTGCCCATACTTTTGCACCGGTCAAATTTTGGTTTAATGCATATTGCACATTTTCTGTTAGTACTATAAACCTCATTTCAATCCTGAAATATTACTGTGTCCATCAGTTATTAGATATATCAGACTGAAATGGCTGCTGCAAACACCAAAATATTTAGAACTAAAAATGATTAAGATTAATAGGGGTGCCCAAACTTTTTCAAAGGACTGTATTAAAACATGCACAGGACTGGAATTGATGAAATGGGTTAAAGGTCATCTTGAAATATACATGAGTCTACCCATAACCTTATCCAAATTTATTTTAACACCTCTCCTAGGCCTCTACCTATTATATCAAAGTATAATAAGTTCACTTTTACTTTGACAAAACTGCAGATGTGTTTAGCAGAGAGATTAGAAATTAGATAGGTATGTTCCTAGGAGCCCTGACAGTGTTACACATTATGTGTTATAGATAGGTTCCTAGTAGCCCTGACAGTGTTATACACTATGTTTTATAGACAGATTCCTAGAATCCCTGAGAAGGTTCTACACTATGTTTTATACACTGCCTGGCCAAAAAAAAAGTCGCTAGTGTTGATATTTAGTTGGGCCACCATGAGCACGAATAACAGCACGCATCTGTCTTGGCATGGAGTCTATAATGTTCTGTAGTGTAGACTCAGGGATTTTGATCCAATTCTCGAGTATCAGGGAGCCCAGGTTATGCAGATTCGTTGGGGGTGGTGTGTGACAGTGCAGGTTCCTTTCCAGCACATTCCAGTGTTTCGTGTGCTTCTCGTCGCACCCGGACACGACCATCACTCTGGAACAATGTGAAACGTGATTCATCTGACCACATGACCTTTCTCCACTGCTCTAGGGTCCAATCCTTGTTGTCTCTTGCAAATGACAGGTGCCGACATCTGTTGGTCTCTGTCACCAATGGATTTTGTGTGGCGACACAACTGTTGAGACCCATTCCTTTGAGTTCTCGTTGCATTGTTCGCTCCGAAATGTGTCACTCTGTCGAGTTGAACATCTGTGTGAGCTCAAAGGTGGTTTTCCGGCGGTTATTCTTCACCAGTCACTTTAGGGACCTATGACCTCGAGTTTCGAGTATAGTCTTACGCCCACACTTTCCACGGTTGGAGGGGGGGGGGGTTCTCCACCATCTCGCCATGCTCATATGATACGCTGAACAGTTCTCTGTCTGATACCAGTTACTTTGGTTATCTCCTTGGTCAATTTGTTGGCCTGATGCAATCCAATGACTTGCCCCTTCTTGAAGGCACTAACATCCCTTCCTCTGGTAGCTCTTCCGTTGGTAGACATCGCTTCACACCTTTAATTATGATCTGCACTTGACAGGCTACAGCTCAATTATATATATTGAAGAATATGTGCAAATTCCTGACATGAACAGTTCATAATTATATCAGGGGTGGAACGGTACCTTGTTGCACAAGGTGACTTTTTTTTTTGGCCAGGCAGTGTAGATATGTTCCTAGGAGCCTTGAGGGTGTTCTACACTATGTTTTATAGATAAGTTCCTAGGATCCCTGACAGTGTTGCACGCTAGGTTTTATAGATAAGTTCCTAGGAGCCCTGAGAGTGTTCTACACTATGTTTTATAGATAGGTTCCTAGGAGCCCTTACAGCATTCTACACTGTGTTTTATATATAGGTTACTAGGAGCTCTGACAGTGTTCTATGATATGTTTTATAGATAGTTCCTAGAATCCCTAACATTGTTGTACACTATGTTTTATAGATAGGTTCCTAGGAGCCCTGACAGGATTCTATATATATATTCAGACACCAGAGTATAATAATCAAAAAAACCAAAAACATTTATGTTCACCTTCCATTACATTTTTTGGTCCTTCTCATGGAGTCAAGCACTTCTGTGGGTGACTCCTTGTGGTACCCCCGTGTACATGATGTCAAAGAAGATGTCATCACCAAAACAGGTAAGAAAAGGTGAGTATATTTTAATGTTTTTTTTTTATTTTCTTCACTTCTTCTGGACCTCCACCTATTATACTCTGTGGTCTGAAGAGATGTGGCGGCTAATTTAGCTAGTCTGAGACGAACATTTGTTTGGTTTCAGGAAAGAAAACAATTTAGAATATTCGGGTCAAACCCAGCTCAGTATGAACTGATTCACCCATCATTAACTATAATCCTACAAAATCCCTGACTTTTTACATGTGTAGGTCAGAGAACGTATGCTGTTTTGAAGGCAGAGGTCGGTCATACCAAGTATTGATGTGATTTAATTTCTCTTTTGTTCATTCATTTTTCATTTTGTTAATTGATAAAAATGATTACCTAATATTATTAGATAATATTTCCTAATATTTCATATATTAGATATAGGAATATATTAGAATATATTAGAATTTAGAATTAAATATTAGAATTTATATATTATAATTAGAAATGAACTAATACCGTTTGATCGAGTAGGTATTCGATCAAATATTATGGTATTCGAGATATTCGATTCCAATCAAATACCACACGGTAAACGCAGTAAAAATTAGAATCCCCTCCCACCTTACCTGGTGCTTTTTTGCACCAATAACTGTGCAGGGAAGGTGGGACAGGAAGCAGGAAAACGTAGGCATCGAAAAAAAAATAGGAAAAAGTCATTGGCTGGCGAAATCAGGTGACCTTGGATTTATAAGAATAGTGTCAGCCATATTTGTGGAATTGCAGGTGGGGAGCAAGGTTGCGGTCAAGCTACAGCGCATCCAATGGCTACTGGTGATGGGCAGTCAGCATCGTGCTTTTCCACAATCCCTGGCTTGATGGCTACATTAAGCAGGATGCAGGGTACAACATTGACCAGGCCCAAGCACCAGGAACAGGTGTTGCAGTGGCTAGCGGATAATGCTTCCAGCAGCTTTTCCACCAGACAGTCAGCCACTACCTCCAGTCATCTTCCTAGCCAAGAATCTGCCCCTCCTTCCTCCCAACCTGCCCAATCTTCCCAGCAGAGTCATCCCACCTTTGCCCCCTCCCTGGAGCTGTTTTTGGGTCCTTTTGCCATCTCACACTCTGTTAAACCACTTCCCTAATCCCAAGAGCTAACAGATGACTTTCTGTGTCCTGATGCCCAAACACTGGAGCATCTGCCATCTCCTGGCGATTTTGTAGTTGTGGACCCGCAACTCATCATCAGTGATGATGACGAGACACAGTTGCCATCAGGGCAGGCTGTTGTCATGTGTGGTGTGCAGGAGGAGGAGCATATTGCCGAATTGGAAGAGGAGGTGGTGGACGACGAGGCGAATGACCCAACCTGAGCACGGGTGATGTCTAGCGGGGAAAGCAGCGTAGATCTGGAGGCAAGCACAGCACTAAAAAAGGTGGCTACAGGCAAAGGCATGTCCAAAGGCAGAGGACAGTTGCTTCACAGAAGCCAGGGCAGACCCAGCAAGGCCCAAAATGTTCCCTGTCCTAGCCACTCGAGAAAAATGTTCCCTGTCCTAGCCACGTTCCTCCAAGGTGTGGAGATTTTTCAATGTATGCACGGAGGACAAATTTAGTGCAGTTTGCAAACTGAGTAGGGGCTCTGAAAAGAGCAACCTTACCACCTCAGGCATGCGCCGTCATTTGGAAGGCAAACACTGGGCTCAGAGGGAGAGAGAAAATGCAGGACAATTGTCATCCGGCGTTACCGCCACTGCCTCTTTCACTGTGTCCAGTGCTGTTGCTGCAGTCCAGACCACCAGCCAGGACACCTCCACATCTGCCTCTGCCTCTGTCACTTTGGGGACTTCACCTTCATCCTCCCATTTTCCTGCCTCCGTTCCTTCTCCTACACCATCATGTGCCTTTTCCCAGCAACCTACCATCTCCCAGGCGTTTTAGCACAGGCTAAAAATATATAAAACCCACCCATATGCCCAAGCCTTAAACGGGCACATCTCCAAACTGCTGGCCCTGGAGATGTTACCGTTAAAGCTTGTGGAGACTCGGGTATTCCGTGACCTGCACCTGCTGCTGCACCTTGCTATGCCGTCCCTAGCCGTCACTACTTTTCCCGATGCCGTCCAGCCTTGCATCAGGTGTGCCCTTAGTTCCGCACTTTGCACTAAGGTCCACTTGACCACCGATGCGTGGACAAGTGCATGTGAACAGGGACGCTACATATCACTCATGGCACACTGGGTGAATGTAGTGGAGGCTGGGACCAGGTCACAGCATTCTATTGGAAAGGGTCATCAGTGCAGCTGGTGGCATCATCACCGATAAGCGCAGCCGTCTGTCAGCTGACAGTGCTGACCGGCTGACGCTGATCAAAATGAAATGCCACTGAATTGACCCATCATTTGCATGTCCACCAGTGTCAAGCACCCCAACATAAAGTTCCATGTGTGTGCTCCAGCTCTCCAGTTCCTCCTCCACCATCACAGTTGAAAACAAAATTTAAAATCACCCCATTAAGGCTCACCTCAAGGGCCTAATATTATGCTCCAACAAGGCTCTATTAATCCATAGAGCATAACATTAGGATACTACATGGCTCAATTCATACCAAGCGCATAATATTATGCTCCTAAAAGGCTCAATTCATCCCATAGGAGCATAATATTAGGCTCCTACAATCCTCAATTCACCCAAAGGGCCAAAAACCCTACTAGTGCAAGGCTCAACTCACCCAAAGGGCCAAAAACTATGCTGTGTAAAGGCTCAACTCACCCAAAGGGCAAAACACATTGCTGGTACAAGGCTCAACTCACCCAAAAGGCCAAAAACTAAAACTCTGCCGCTACAAGGCTCAGTTCACCCAAAGGGCCAAAAACATTGCTGGTGCAAGGTTCAACTCAAACAAAGGGCCAACAAATCTCTGCTGGTGCAAGGCTCAACTCACCCAAAGGGCCAAAAACATTGCTGGTAAAAGGCTCAACTCACCCAAAGGGCCAAAAGCACTGCTGGTGCAAGGCTCAACTCACCCAAAGGGCCAAAAACTCTGCTTGTTAAAGGCTCAACTCACCCAAAGGTCCAAAAACTAAGGCTCTGCTGGTTAAAGGCTCAACTCACCCAAAGGGCCAAAAACTAAAACTGCTGCTACAAGGCTCAGTTCACCTAAAGTGCCCAAAACATTGCTGGTAAAAGGCTCAATTCACACAAAGGGCCAACAAATCTCTGCTGGTGCAAGGCTCAACTCACCCAAGGGAGGGCCACACGGTGGCTCAGTTGTTAGCACTGCAGCCTTGCAGCGCTGGAGTCCTGGTGTTCAAATCCCGCCAAGGGCAAGAAACCATCTGCAAGGAGTTTGTATGTTCTCCCCGTGTTTGCATGGATTTCCATCCCATATTCCAAAGACATACTGATAGGGAAAAATGTACATTGTGAGCTCTATGTGGGGCTCACAATCTACATAAAAAAAAAAAAAAAACCTCACCCAAAGGGTCAAAAACACTGCTGGTGCAAGGCTCAATTCTCCTTAGTCGAATTGTGGTTTCCCCTGAAACAAGCATTTTTTTCCCATAGACTATAATGGGATTCGATATCCGGTCAAATAGGCGAATATTGAGGGATCACTCAAAACGAATATGGCACAGACACTCAGCTGTGTACGACAATGTTACAATATGGTCGTATGTCTGGGCCATTAGAAATGCATGTGTCCATACTTTGATCCGCAATTGCTGATCAAAAGTACGGTTGTGCAAAGGAGTCCTTAGACCTTTGAGTAAAGCTTCTGTGCCAGTCATCTTTTACAATCTTTACATTTATTGCTCTGTTGAGCGTATTAATGAGCTTTTCCATACTGAACCTACAGATAGAGGTTAGTGCTTTGAGGGTCGAACATGGATTGTAAAGAGTTAATCATTTTACATCAGGTTAAATATAATTTAAGTAAAAATCGTTAACTTTTATAAAAATAATAGGAGCTGCATATTACTAATCAGAAATGTATGAAATCATTGAGCCGGCTAAGGATTAAATGAGTTTATACAGATTAGTATGTTTTTTAATGAATTTACACCTATTGCTGGGAATTTCCTGTAAATGAACATTTGAGGTAGTTTTACATTTACCATCAGGGAGGTATGCTAAAAAAATCCAACCGCATTGACAGATCGTAATCATAAACCGAAAATAACAGCACTTTGAACAGCTCCCTGGATTCAGAGATGAAAACATCTAGAAATGTATTTCTTGAAAAACCAATACTTACACTTTAACGTTATTTGAGTTTTTACATCTAAAATTTCCACATTCTAGGCTGCTTATTATTTTAATCGTATTAAGAACACCATTTTAATGATATAGACATCCAATTCTACTGCGTAAACATAGATTTGACCAAACACCACCACTAGTGGGAGCTTAACAGCTTATAGCATAACATTTCTATGCTGATATTGAGAATAACACAGTATACAGCAACTTAAATAAACTCAGCCATAGTGGTGGCGCCAAGACTGTTATTGCATATTATCATACTGGAGAAGTAGGACTCTGTAAATTTAGTGATTTTGCCTAATATATATATGGGGTGTCCGGAAAGTAAGTACACAAAATGAAAGGGTGGACTTTAGCCGGTGTATGAATTGTTTTTTATTAATGAGCATGTGACCGGAAATGCACCGTTGTGGCGCTGCAGGTAGACTGAGATGTCGGTTTCCTATCCCTTGCTGTGCCATATGAAAGGAGAAACGAAGAAGAGAAATTGCTTTAATGGGAAATCAGTTTAATCACTTTTACTTATTACAAGAATTGCCCGAAGTGCTGGCCGTCTGCCTCAATGCAAGTAGTGGAATGCCGGGAGATGGATTGACGCACCCGTTCACAGACTCCCGGCATGGCCCTCGCCGCGACAAATGCAGCCTGAGTCAATTCACGAGCTGTGTACACAACGAAGTTGACATGTCCCTACAAGCAATAATCAAGTGGGGTCAAATCTGGTGAGCAAGGGGGCCACAGCACAGGTCCGCCGCATCCGATCCACCAATTCGGCCATCGGTGGTTGATGTGTTCAAGGACCAAAATAGTGAGGTGCTCCATCTCCCTGGAGCCACATCCTTGCCCTCCTGTTCAAAGGCACGTCTTCGAGCAACAACGGCAAATCATCTTGCAGAAATGCACTGTGTTGGTCAACCTGTATTGATGCCACGGTGCATTTCTGGTCACATGTTCATTAAAAACAAATGCTTCATATACCGGCTAAAGTCCACCCTTTCATTTTGTGGAATTACTTTTCAGACACCATATATATATATATATATATATATATATATATATATATATATATATATATACATCCATCTGCAGGGTATAGCCGGTATATGAAGCATTTGTTATTAATTAACATGTCAATTCTCCCTCCCAGTGTCCAAATGGTGGGGATTTTGTAAACTTTGAGTAGCCATCTAATAAGTCAAATACAAAATGTAGACCCCTAAAGCCTTTAGATATCCAAGAAAATATTTTAGCATTATGAGGTGTTAGTGCAGTTGGTTGGCATGATAGAAAATGTACTAATTGAATGTGTTTAGAAAAATCCTCTGGTGGCAGAGCATACCGATTCCCAAGTTCATAAAATATTTTAAAGGGGTTTTCCCATCTCAGTGATCCTATTTATACTGGTAGCATATGTAAACTGAAGTCTTTTTCTAAATATATTGCTTTAGAAATTCTGCTTTGTTTGCCTGGAATGTTAATTTACTCCTCCCATTATTTACACACTTTTCCATAACCACGGACCTGGGAGACAAGTGACGTCACTTACTCAGTCCTGACAGGACAATCCCTTCAGCTAATTGCAGTTTGCTGATAAAGCCAAGGTTTTTTTTAATCTCTCTATTTAAACACACAGATAACACTGAGTCCGATCTGTACAAGAATCTGCAGATTATCTGACCTGCAGAAGTGTTGTGTGTCTCATTCAACAGGAGGGAGTGGGAGGGAGAGAAATACAGGAAGTAAGAAGCAGACACTGCATACAGCCTAGCTGAAAGACTGAAATGGGAGAACCCCTTTAAGGATATTAGAAGAGTATAGTTGAGACAGCTTGGACAGACCATGCCTATACCATTCTGAGACCTTTAGATCTGGAATGACCCTCCTATTACAGACAATGGAGTATTTGATGAATTATATAAGTCCGTAGGACTAGCTTTAATATGAAAAAGTTGCCAGACTTTAAAGGGGTATTCCCAGCTACATAATTATTTTTTAATTTGTAGATAATTAAAAGTTAAACATTTTTGCAAATGTAAGTAATTAAAAATTCTGCAGAGTTTTAAGGATTTTCTCTAACATTCTTAGTGGTGACAGTCTGTTATCTTGATCGGTTGCCAGTGGATCCGACCACCAATACAGAAACTTTCTAAGGTCAGAAAATCAGCCATGATTTCTTTATTGTGGCCGGGATATCTTCTCATACATGTAGTGTCCCTGCCTGATAACCCAAGTGCATACAAAAAGGGAATAGGAGCTAAGTAAGACACCTCTTGGTCTATGATACATATAGCATTTTTCTGAATTGTATATGACATACACCATGTTTTTTTCATCTGTGGCATTGGCAAGGCATACCAATTAAAAATTGTATTACAATTGCTTCCTGAAGAGCTACAATAAACACCTCTTGGTCTCCATATGAATGATGACCATATATCTTATAGGATCCCCAACAACCCAGTTGAACAGTTCCTTTTCAGATGTTGGATGAATTGTATAAACAGCATTGATGTAAGGGAATTGCTAGAAAACCAATTTTCCAGTAGCAGCTGGTGAACCTTGAGGGGGGGGGGGGGGATGACAAGACAGTGAGTCCTAAGCTGAACACATTTCCTGTCCCTGCCTACTTGCCTCACTGCCCTATCTGGGAAAGGACGACTGGGCAGCAGTCCCTACTTATGCTATTGGTGATAACACAGAATGAAGACAAGCCTAACAACAAATGGGAAAAGGACAGTGTTCAGACTGTACAAGAAGAACCTAAAGCAAAGAATCATAGCCGGACACACCTCCTGCACCATAGCATGCGGCCGGAGGATGGAACCTAAGTCAGAACGGGAAAGGATGTTACAATTGAGCTGTAAATTATTATGTAGTATAACAGCTGTAAGGAATAACATGTGTCTAATAAGAAAATGGGTAAGGGGGCCATTCCTATTTTTTATTTTACGAAATGTACAACAATTCTAACACAAGATTAATCTGTAGAATTTTCTCTAGCCATCCATACTTGTCTTTTGCCAGTGGTGTTTTTTTCACACATACATTGAAAATCTATCAATATCCATGCTAATGTATTGTGGCGATCCATCTTACGGCTAAAAATGCGGCATAAAAGCTTCTTCCGGATATAGTGGAAATGTATGACTTTGTGCTACTCTGGATATTTTCTATAAAAACAAAATAAAAGTAGACATATAAATACAATCAAATCTTTCTTTTTCCCCATCTTTTTGCTGATTGAATTGGCGGCAAACCCCTGAGGATGCGTTGTGTAATCCAGAGAGAGAACTGAGCTTATTACAGGCGCTGAAGACTCGAAAGGCTGACAGGGACGTAAGTAATTATAATGCTGTTATCGTTGAGAAAAAATACATGTAAAATTACATTTGCAGGAAACTTTCCCTTTTTCTGCAGACTTGCAATTTCATGCAGAGGATTTGTAACAACAAAACTCTTTTTTCAGCAATAAAGTTAATGCATTTCTATTTCCCTTTTTACTATTTAAATAGCTCAGTAAATGTTGATTTTTTTTTCCTTGTATGAATGTCTTAACAGAATTTGTTGCCATAGATACACTATGACCCACTTTCAGATTTTTGCAGCCATCTTGACGATAGTGTAGCCATTTAAAGTCAGAAAAGAGCAATATTAATAGAGATTTTGATAATAATAATAATAATAATAATAATAATAATAATAATAATAATAATAAATCTCCAGCCCACTCCCTCCACTTTCGCTCAAAATAGTGACCGAGGCTCAAAATGATGAATGGGGGTGCATCTGTGGTGCAAGAAAGGGCCACTCACCAAATATGCACCACAATAACACCAATCTTTACCAGAGCGGACATAGATGAGATATGAGCTAAAGCCAGTTATGTATTGAGCAGGAAGGAGAAGTAAGGGTATGTTCACACTGAGTTTTTTGGACCAGATTTTGACGCAGAATACACCTCAAAATCTGGCTTCAAAAACATGTCCCATTGACTTCAATGGGAGCCGCTCGCTTCTTTTTTCCACTAGCTAGTAGCGGAAAAAAAAAGCGACATACCCTATCTTGCCACGGATTACGAGGCTGAATCGCTTTGTGAACATACCCTAAGGTAGTTAAGTAAAGTCCTTTCTTTACATTTCCTATTTACTTAGAGCCATATACAACCTAAACTTTACAAAAGTTTCATATTCTATGCAAACTCAAGATTTTGGGGTTCACCACCCACAAACACTTTTATACTCCAGGATGTGTGACATCCGTCAGAGATTGGAAGAGGCCTAAAGAGGATGCATCGACATCAACGACACCATAAGACTTTTATTGTGTTACATCTAGGGTTGAGCGATCGTGTTCGGAAAAGATCGGATTCTGATCAGTGATTGAGAAAATTTCACGATCGCGATCGGAATTCCGAACACAATCTTTTTATGTGGGATCGAGATCGGTGATCTTTTCCCACAATGCTTTGCTTAGCCTTCACACTGAGTATATGCTGTATACTCAGTGTGAAGGCTCCGCTGCAGTTCCATAGGAATGAATGGAAGCAGCCGGCACACAGCCTTAACCTCTTGCACGCCGGCTGCCTCCATTCATTTGAATGGGAGGCTAAACTAAACATCTCTAGCAGCTATTTACCTCTAGAGATGGCTGCTCTGGTGCCCTCCTTCTTGCCTCGCTGCCCCGCCTCCCAGGTTAGTGTTTAAAGCGCTAGGTAGGTGGGGCTTGTGGCTTAGGAGAGTGTGGGCGGGTACAGGGCGGGGAGACGTGAAGTCTCCCCTCCCAGTACCCGCCCACACTCTCCTAACCCTCCCACACTCTCCTAACCTGGCAGGGAGGGGGCAGTGAAGGGAGAAGAACAGCGTGGAGCGGCAGCGAGGCAAAGAAGAAGGAAGGCACCGGGCACCGGACCAGCCATCTCTGGAGGTAAGTGGACACCAGGGGGGACTAAGTAGCCAGAGGATTAAAAAAAAAAATCCTCTGGCTACTTTAGTGATTCACTACACAGCGTGGATTCTAACAATTGTTAGATTCCATGCTGTATAGTGAATAGGATTGCTTTTAAAATCCAATCTCCGATTAATAAAAAAATCCCATTGACTTGCATTGGGATCGGAATTGGGATCGAATGAAAAATGATCGAAAATCTGATTTTAAAATTGATCCTGAAAAGTCAAGATCGCATCACATCACATTAAAGCAGTTAAAGAATACTAATGTATTAGCTAAAATAACCTAACAACATGAGCAATTCTGGAAAGAGTACATTATGCTGTCCCTTCCTATTGCTCTGATATATGACCATCTGCTTCTTGGACTTTCTGAATGTTAGGTCTTGCCACTTCTAACAGATGTAATATTTATTTAGATTATTTGAAACCCAATTACTAGCACCACCTGACATCAGCTGACAGTCTCTCAACCAATAGACAGAGGTATGTGGACACCTTACAGTATTGATGTCATAAATATATAACGTGCTGTAAGCTGGAACATGAGTCACGACGGTAATGGTGGATATAGTGTAGGGTCTGTGTTTCATCTTACTGCATAAGTACATTCTGAAAAGCTTACAATTGAAAGCAATAGTTAGGAATAGGAAGAAAATGGAGTCAGATTTAAGCAATTATAGGCAGATTAATGATATAAATAAGATAATCCTTTAATAGTCCCACCATGGGGAAATTCAGTGTGTTACACAATAATGATATAAAATACAAAATACGAGTACAAAAATGCTCCACTGTAGAGGCATTACAATGACAGTAGGTACAGATAAAAAGAGAAAGGTAAAGAAGATATTAGGGGGATATTACAACTTAAGGATCTTTCAGTTCTCTGTATGGATAAGAGCAAGGGTGAAGATCTGTGCTGCTGTATACAAGGTAATAAAACATACTTTTTACTGTTATGAGACCGGCAGCTCCTGCAAGTGAAAAAATTCTTGTTAAGGGTTTTTTGGGAAAAACGTTTAAATACATACAAACTTCTGTTCTAACAACAAAACACTGATTCTGTTTGTGCAAATTTGAAAACAATATCTGTGATTTCAGCATTTTGTAATTCTCCCAATATACAGTCTTGCAGTCTGTGCTATTCTGAAGAAAGAAAAGAAAAATCCTGCTCTTCTCATCTATAAGCAGCGTAATGGAATGTCAATCTAAAAAAATAAATATTTTCTTCTTAAGTTTTTTTTTTTTTTTTTTTTTTTTGTTGCTCAGTGCAAATCTAAAACCAAAATCTAAACACCACAGAAAAACCACAGCATTTTACTTTCATTACATAGTGAATGAGATTCTAGCAAATCCCAACCACACACTGCAGAAAAATACCATTGCAGTTTTGGAAATCGTAGCATGTTAATTATACCTATGGAAATGCCAGCGGTTTTCCTATAGGTATAATGGAAGTAGATAGTCTGCAGAAGACACCCTCTGTTCACTTTCTGTGAAACACTCTTTTTTGCTGTGACCTTAGCTTTAAGCATTTTTGTGGTTTATACAGTCTTACATAATACTAAACTTAAATAAATAAATAACACCTCTCATTATTTAATCATTTTTTTCCCCTTCACCCAACACATGGGTGATGGAGTGTGAGTATGGAAAAAAAAAGTGCTTTTTTTTTGTTGTTGCTCATATATACAGTCTTGCAGCCTGTGCTAAATTTAAAAAAAAATCTGCTATTAAAATCTGAATTTTTTTTAGCAGTACTTTAAAAAAAAATAAAAAATATATATATATATATATATATACAGTCCTATGAAAAAGTTTGGGCACCCCTATTAATCTTAATCATTTTTAGTTCTAAATATTTTGGTGTTTGCAGCAGCCATTTCCGTTTGATATATCTAATAACTGATGGACACAGTAATATTTCAGGATTGAAATGAGGTTTATTGTACTAACAGAAAATGCGCAATATGCATTAAACCAAAATTTGACCGGTGCAAAAGTATGGGCACCTCAACAGAAAAGTGACATTAATATTTAGTAGATCCTCCTTTTGCAAAGATAACAGCCTCTAGTCGCTTCCTGTAGCTTTTAATCAGTTCCTGGATCCTGGATAAAGGTATTTTGGACAAACAATTCAAGTTCAGTTAAGTTAGATGGTCGCCGAGCATGGACAGCCCGCTTCAAATCATCCCACAGATGTTCAATGATATTCAGGTCTGGGGACTGGGATGGCCATTCCAGAACATTGTAATTGTTCCTCTGCATGAATGCCTGAGGATTTGGAGCTGTGTTTTGGATTATTGTCTTGCTGAAATATCCATCCCCGGCGTAACTTCAACTTCGTCACTGATTCTTGAACATTATTCTCAAGAATCTGCTGATACTGAGTGGAATCCATGCGACCCTCAACTTTAACAAGATTCCCGATGCCGGCATTGGCCACACAGCCCCAAAGCATGATGGAACCTCCACCAAATTTTACAGTGGGTAGCATGTGTTTTTCTTGGAATGCTGTTTCTTTTTGGACGCCATGCATAACGCCTTTTTTTATAACCAAACAACTCAATTTTTGTTTCCAAAATGAAGCTGCCTTGTCCAAATGTGCTTTTTCATACCTCAGGCAACTCTATTTGTGGCGTGCTTGCAGAAACGGCTTCTTTCTCATCACTCTCCCATACAGCTTCTATTTGTGCAAAGTGCGCTGTATAGTTGACCGATGCACAGTGACACCATCTGCAGCAAGATGATGCTGCAGCTCTTTGGAGGTGGTCTGTGGATTGTCCTTGACTGTTCTCACCATTCTTCTTCTCTGCCTTTCTGATATTTTTCTTGACCTGCCACTTCTGGGCTTAACAAGAACTGTCCCTGTGGTCTTCCATTGCCTTACTATGTTCCTCACAGTGGAAACTGACAGGTTAAATCTCTGAGACAACTTTTTGTATCCTTCCCCTGAACAACTATGTTGAACAATCTTTGTTTTCAGATCATTTGAGAGTTGTTTTGAGTAGCCCATGATGCCACTCTTCAGAGGAGATTCAAATAGGAGATCAACTTGCAATTGGCCACCTTAAATACCTTTTCTTATGATTGGATACACCTGGCTATGAAGTTCAAAGCTCACTGAGGTTACAAAACCAATTTTGTGCTTCAGTAAGTAAGTAAAAAGTAGTTAGGGGAATTCAAATCAATAAAATGATAAGGGTGCCCATACTTTTGCACCGGTCAAATTTTGGTTTAATGCATATTGCACATTTTCTGTTAGTACAATAAACCTCATTTCAATCCTGAAATATTACTGTGTCCATCAGTTATTAGATATATCAAACTGAAATGGCTGTTGCAAACACCAAAATATTTAGAACAAAAAATGATTAAGATTAATAGGGGTGCGCAAACTTTTTCATAGGACTGTATAAAAAACCATAGTGTTAGAATTGTTTCCCATCAGTGTCACTTTAAGCGGTGTGCATTAAACAAATGACTGCACAAAACAGGGCAGAGGACAGGCAAAAGGAGGATAATGAAGAAACATCCATGCAAGTATTAACAATAATAATGTGGGTGGTAACAGCAACACTTAGTTTTAGTGTCACTGGCAGTAGCCACAGGATTGTTGTACTTCTTGAGAATGAAGATGAAGCTTTTGGTCATCTCAGTCACAGTTTGAATCTGAAAGTGATGGGATCTTGAAATAAGCTTTTGTGTGGTCCTCTTCCTCCTCATACATAACACATAATTTACAACAGGACATTTCTGAACTGTCAACCTTGTCTCCTTCATCTTCATGGACATAGATCCCTTGCAGTCATGTGGCACTTGCTGAGAAATCTATTTCTCCTAGTCAAAACAGTCTTAGTATTTTTTTTTTTTTATGACCTGGGTTAGAACAGTTATCATTGTATGTAAGCAGAGGTGATGGTGGAAGTAGTAGTGGCAGGGTGTGTGGGCTATATTTGAAGATTGAAATTCTGAGCTTGTGCAGGAATCCCATTGCCATGATCTGTCAGAAAAAAATCTGGGAAGAAAATGACATTGCCAATGATTCCAGTCATTGTGCAGGTCCAATATACTAAAAGCCTGCCCAAGGCAGACCTAGGGGAATCTCACAGGTTGGAGTTGCTGACAATGATGGGATAGTGACAGACATGCTCTGTTGCAGCTGTTTTTTTTTGCAACAGCAATTACATGGGGTCATCTCCCATGTGGGAATTCTTTTTTTCTACTTTGCCAAGCAATAAACCCATGGCAATGAGCAAGATCTGTAAGCAGAAACTTAGTTGTGGCCATGCAGGAACAAATCTAGAAACAACATCTCTACATACTTATATGAAAAGGCATCACTGTGTTATTTGGATTAATAGACTTGGAAATAGCACTGGCAGGGGAAGTGAACAAGACTGTTCTCCTCCACATATACACCAAGCACATGCTCCTTGGTTTCATCATCATAATCAACTGGTTCTCCATAGTTCCCAATCTCCTCCACACCAACATCAGTCATTCTTATGGAAACTGCAATAGGTGTCTAGTCATTTGGCTTTTGTGCAACTCAACTCGCACTTGAATTACTATATCCTCAGAGTATACACAGTAATAATACATATATATATATATATATATATATATATATATATCATACTAAACATGGTTAAACATAGCCAACAATAGTAAAATCAAGATAGTTCACAGGGCAGGAAATCAATATCCAGTGTCACATAAAGGAGTGCTGAGAATGCAGAGATATAATCATCCTAAACATCCTCAATGATCTAAAGTTATATATATAAGGGGGGAAATGCAGTCAACAATTATCAGGGTGTTACAAATACATTTAGTCATATGCAGCAAAAACCTAAACTCATTTATAAAAGTAAATCAAGTAATGGAGGATACAAGGGGAAAGATGTATAGAAATCAGCCACACCATGCTACAGGGTTGGCATAAAAAAAAATTGAAAAAAAAAAAAAAAAATGATTCCACATCTGCTCTCATAGAGGCATGATTTTTTTTATTTTTTTGTTTTGTTTTGAAAATCCAATTTTTCATCACATTTTAAGTCTTTCATTGCCAAAAATGACAATCCTGTAGCGCAAGTCATGAAAATGGGCTATTTTTTCTAGAACACTATTACTTTTTGCAACCATCATCTGTATTTAAAAAAACCACAGACAATCGCATTTCCCTAATAAAAGGGTAATATTTGAAGCATTTTATACGTTAAAATGCATAAAAGCGCAATTTGTGTCCACTTCTTACCATCAGTTTTTCCATAGGCATACATGTCACTTTTACTTTCACATAACTTCTGCTGTGTTTGCCTTAGAGATATGGAAATCGGATAGATAGTTTCCTATGAGATCTGACAATGTTACGACAATGTAAGGTCATCTGGGGCCATCAAAACTAGAGATGAGCGAACAGTGTTCTATCGAACTCATGTTCGATCGGATATTAGGCTGTTTGGCATGTTCGAATCGAATCGAACACCGCGTGGTAAAGTGCGCCATTACTCGATTCCCCTCCCACCTTCCCTGGCGCTTTTTTTGCTCCAATAACAGCGCAGGGTAGGTGGGACAGGAACTACGACACCGGTGACGTTGAAAAAAGTAGGAAAAACACATTGGCTGCCGAAAACATGTGACCTCTAATTTAAAAGAACAGCGACGCCCAGCTTCGCGTCATTCTGAGCTTGCAATTCACCGGGGACGGAGGTTTCCGTCCAGTTAGCTAGGGCTTAGATTCTGGGTAGGCAGGGACAGGCTAGGATAGGAAGGAGAAGACAACCAACAGCTCTTATAAGAGCTAAATTCCAGGGAGAAGCTTGTCAGTGTAACGTGGCACTGACGGGCTCAATCGCCGCAACCCAGCTTTCCGCGGATCCTGAATGGAATACACTGACAGTGTATTCCCGTATACCCGATATATACCCCCGATACCCGTTCCAACGGTGTGCCCCCCCACCTTCACCCCAGAAATACCCTGCAAGTCCCCTAGCAATAGAATTGGGGCTATATACACCCACTATTTTTGCTACTGCCATATAGTGCCATTGTCTGACTGGGAATTCAAAGAATATATTGGGGTTATAAATACCCAAATTTCTTGCTACTGGTATATAGTGCCATTGTCTGACTGGGAATTCAAAGAATATATTGGGGTTACAAATACCCTCATTTCTTGCTACTGGTATATAGTGCCATTGTCTGACTGGGAATTCAAAGAATATATTGGGGTTACAAATACCCTCATTTCTTGCTACTGGTATATAGTGCCATTGTCTGACTGGGAATTCAAAGAATATATTGGGGTTACGTGCACCCACAATTTTTGCTACTGGTATATAGTGCCATTGTCTGACTAGGAATTCAAAGAATATATTGGGGTTACAAATACCCTCATTTCTTGCTACTGGTATATAGTGCCACTGTCTGACTGGGAATTCAAAGAATATATTGGGGTTACAAATACCCTCATTTCTTGCTACTGCCATATAGTGCCAGTTTCTGACTGGTAGTTCAAAGAATATATTGGGGTCATAAATACCCTCATTTCTTGCTACTGCCATATAGTGCCAGTTTCTGACTGGTAATTCAAAGAATATATTGGGGTTACGTGCACCCACAATTTTTGCTACTGGTATATAGTGCCATTGTCTGACTGGGAATTCAAAGAATATATTGGGGTTACAAATACCCTCATTTCTTGCTACTGCCATATAGTGCCAGTTTCTGACTGGTAATTCAAAGAATATATTGGGGTTACGTGCACCCACAATTTTTGCTACTGGTATATAGTGCCATTGTCTGACTGGGAATTCAAAGAATATATTGGGGTTACAAATACCCTCATTTCTTGCTACTGGTATATAGTGCCATTGTCTGACTGGGAATTCAAAGAATATATTGGGGTTACAAATACCCTCATTTCTTGCTACTGGTATATAGTGCCATTGTCTGACTGGGAATTCAAAGAATATATTGGGGTTACAAATACCCTCATTTCTTGCTACTGGTATATAGTGCCATTGTCTGACTGGGAATTCAAAGAATATATTGGGGTTACGTGCACCCACAATTTTTGCTACTGGTATATAGTGCCAATTTCTAACTGGGAATTCAAAATGCGCAAGGCTCCCGGAAAGGGATGTGGACGAGGCCGTGGGAGAGGTCGGGGGAATGGTTCTGGGGAGCAAGGTAGCAGTGAAGCCACAGGGCGTCCCGTGCCTACTCCTGTGGGGCAGCAAGCATTGCGCCACTCCACAGTGCCAGGGTTGCTTGCCACATTAACTAAACTGCAGGGTAAAAACCTTAGTAGGCCCGAGAACCAGGAACAGGTCTTGCAATGGCTGTCAGAGAACGCTTACAGCACATTGTCCAGCAGCCAGTCAGACTCTACCTCCTCTCCTCCTATTACCCAACAGTCTTGTCCTCCTTCCTCCCAAAATTCCCAAGCTTCACAGAACAATAACCCCAACTGTCCCTGCTCCCCAGAGCTGTTCTCCGCTCCTTTCATTGTCCCTCAACCTGCCTCTCCACATCACGATTCCACGAACCTAACAGAGGAGCATCTGTGTCCAGATGCTCAAACACTAGAGTCTCCTCCATCTCCGTTCGATTTGGTGGTGGATGACCAGCAACCCACCCTCATCGACGATGATGTGACGCAGTTGCCGTCAGGGCATCCAGTTGACCGGCGCATTGTGCGGGAGGAGGAGATGAGACAGGAGTTGGAAGAGGAAGTGGTGGATGATGAGGACACTGACCCGACCTGGACAGGGGGGATGTCAAGTGGGGAAAGTAGTGTGGATGTTGAGGCAGGTGCAGCACCAAAAAGGGTAGCTAGAGGCAGAGGCAGAGGTCAGCAGCTTAGGCGAAGCCAGGCCACACCCGGAATCTCCCAAGATGTTCCAGTTCGTACCCAGCCCTGAAAAACTCCCACCTCGAGGGCACGTTTCTCGAAGGTGTGGAGTTTTTTCAAGGAATGCGCCGAGGACAGATATAGTGTTGTCTGCACAATTTGCATCTCGAAATTGATTAGGGGCTCTGAGAAGAGCAACCTGTCCACCACTTCAATGCGCCGTCATTTGGAATCCAAGCACTGGAATCAGTGGCAGGCAGCAACGGCAGGACAAAGGCCGCCTGCCGTTCACGCCACTGCCACTGCCTCTGCCACTGCCTCTGCCACTGCCACTGCTGACTGTGCTGGCGATGCACTCCAGAGGACGAGCCAGGACACCACTTCATCTGCCTCCGCCACTTTGTTGACTTCTCCCTCATCCTCCCCTGTTCCTGTCTTATCTCCTTCTCCTGCACCATCAAAGGCACCATCAGGCGCTTCTTTACAACAACCCACCATCTCTCAGACATTGGAGTGGCGGCAGAAATACACTGCTAACCACCCACACGCGCAAGCCTTGAACGCCAACATCGCTAAACTGCTGGCCCAGGAGATGTTGGCGTTCCGGCTTGTTGAAACTCCCGCCTTCCTGGACCTGATGGCAACTGCGGCACCTCGCTATGCCGTCCCTAGCCGTCACTACTTCTCCCGGTGTGCCGTCCCCGCCTTGCACCAGCACGTGTCACTCAACATCAGGCGGGCCCTTAGTTCCGCGCTTTGCACAAAGGTCCACTTGACCACCGACGCGTGGACAAGTGCATGCGGACAGGGACGCTACATTTCACTGACGGCACACTGGGTGAATGTAGTTGAGGCTGGGACTGCTTCCCAAACTGGCCTGGTGTACCTCGTCTCCCCGCCTAACATTCCTGGCAGGGACACGAGAAGAACACCCCCCTCCTCCTCCTCCTCCACCGCATCCTCCTCCGCCACCGCCTCCTCCTCCGCTGTTAGATTGACCCCAGCTACGAGTTGGAAACGTTGCAGCACTGGCGTTGGTAGACGTCAGCAGGCTGTGCTGAAGCTGATCAGCTTGGGGGACAGACAGCACACTGCCTCCGAGGTGAGGGATGCCCTCCTCGATGAGACGGCAATATGGTTTGAGCCGCTGCACCTGGGCCCAGGCATGGTCGTTTGTGATAACGGCCGGAACCTGGTAGCAGCTCTGGAGCTTGCCGGACTCCAACATGTTCCATGCCTGGCCCACGTCTTCAACCTAGTGGTGCAACGTTTCCTAAAGAGCTACCCCAATCTTCCAGAGCTACTGGTGAAAGTGCGGCGCATGTGCGCCCACTTTCGCAAGTCGACAGTAGCCGCTGCTAGCTTAAAATCTCTCCAACAACGCCTGCATGTGCCACAACACCGGCTTTTGTGCGACGTCCCCACACGCTGGAACTCAACGTTTCAGATGTTGAATAGAGTGGTTGAGCAGCAGAGACCTTTGATGGAATACCAGCTACAAAACCCTAGGGTGCCACAAAGTCAGCTGCCTCAGTTTCACATCCATGAGTGGCCATGGATGAGAGACCTTTGTGACATCCTACGGGTCTTTGAGGAGTCCACAAGGAGGGTGAGCTCTGAGGATGCGATGGTGAGCCTTACAATCCCGCTCTTGTGTGTTCTGAGAGAATCCCTGATTGACATCAGGGATAACTCAGATCACACAGAGGAGTTAGGGATAGCATCCGATCCGTCACAGCTGGAGAGTAGGTCCACACATCTGTCCGCTTCATCGCGTTTAATGGAGGAGGAGGAGGAGGAGGAGGAGGAGGAAGAAGAGTTGTCCGATGATGTGATGGTGATACAGGAGGCTTCCGGGCAACTTTGAATCGTCCCATTGTTGCAGCGCGGATGGGTAGACGTGGAGGATGAGGAGGAAATGGAGATTGAACTTTCCGGTGGGGCCAGAGGAGTCATGCCTACTAACACTGTGGCAGACATGGCTGAGTTCATGTTGGGGTGCTTTACAACCGACAAGCGTATTGTCAAAATCATGGAGGACAACCAGTACTGGATCTTTGCTATCCTTTACCCCCGGTATAAAAACAACATCTCGTCTTTTATTCCGGTAGAGGGGAGGGCCAATCGCATCAATGCTTGCCACAGACAATTGGTGCAGAATATGATGGAGATGTTTCCAGCATGTGACGTTGGCGGCAGGGAGGGCAGTTCCTCCAGTAGGCAACCAAGTTCTCACCGGTCCACACAAACGAGGGGCACACTGTCTAAGGTCTGGGACACCTTGATGGCACCCCCTCGCCAAAGTGCCGCCACGGAGGGTCCTAGTGTCACCAGGCGTGAGAAGTATAGGCGCATGTTGCGGGAATACCTTTCCGACCACAGCCCTGTCCTCTCTGACCCCTCTGCGCCCTACACGTATTGGGTGTCGAAGTTGGACCTGTGGCTTGAACTTGCCCTATATGCCTTGGAGGTGCTGTCCTGTCCTGCCGCCAGCGTCCTATCTGAGAGGGTGTTCAGTGCAGCCGGTGGCATCATCACTGACAAGCGCACCCGTCTGTCAGCTGAGAGTGCCGACCGGCTCACTTTGATAAAAATGAACCACCACTGGATAGAGCCTTCATTTTTGGGCCCACCTGTGTAAAGCACCCCAACATGAAACTCCATGTCTGTACTCAACCTCTCCAATTCCTCCGCATCCTCATACTCATCCACCATAAGCATTGCACAATTCTGCTAATACTAGGCTCCCTCCACCCTGATTTCCCCCAACTCTGCTGGTTAGAGGCTCCCTCCACCCTGATTTCCACCAACTCTGCTGGTTAGAGGCTCCCTCCACCCTGCTTTCCCACAACTCTGCTGGTTAGAGGCTCCCTCCACTCTGCTTTCCCACAACTCTGCTGGTTAGAGGCTCCCTCCACCCTGCTTTCCCACAACTCTGCTGGTTAGAGGCTCCCTCCACCCTGCTTTCCACCAACTCTGCTGGTTAGAGGCTCCCTCCACCCTGCTTTCCACCAACTCTGCTGGTTAGAGGCTCCCTCCACCCTGCTTTCCCACAACTCTGCTGGTTAGAGGCTCCCTCCACCCTGCTTTCCCACAACTCTGCTGGTTAGAGGCTCCCTCCACCCTGCTTTCCCACAACTCTGCTGGTTAGAGGCTCCCTCCACCCTGATTTCCACCAACTCTGCTGGTTAGAGGCTCCCTCCACCCTGATTTCCACCAACTCTGCTGGTTAGAGGCTCCCTCCACCCTGCTTTCCCACAACTCTGCTGGTTAGAGGCTCCCTCCACCCTGATTTCCACCAACTCTGCTGGTTAGAGGCTCCCTCCACCCTGTTTTCCCACAACTCTGCTGGTTAGAGGCTCCCTCCACCCTGCTTTCCCACAACTCTGCTGGTTAGAGGCTCCCTCCACCCTGATTTCCACCAACTCTGCTGGTTAGAGGCTCCCTCCACCTTGATTTCCACCAACTCTGCTGGTTAGAGGCTCCCTCCACCCTGCTTTCCCACAACTCTGCTGGTTAGAGGCTCCCTCCACCCTGATTTCCACCAACTCTGCTGGTTAGAGGCTCCCTCCACCCTGTTTTCCCACAACTCTGCTGGTTAGAGGCTCCCTCCACCATGAATTGGTCCAAACTGGGCTGTTTAGAGGCTCCCTCCACCATGAATTGGTCCAAACTGGGGTTTTTAGAGGCTCCCTCCACCATGAATTGGTCCAAACTGGGCTGCTTAGAGGCTCCCTCCACCATGAATTGGTCCAAACTGGGGTTTTTAGAGGCTCCCTCCACCATGAATTTGCCCAAACTGGGCTGTTTAGAGGCTCCCTCCATCATGAATTGGTCCAAACTGGGGTTTTAGAGGCTCCCTCCACCATGAATTGGTACAAACTGGGGTTTTTAGAGGCTCCCTCCACCATGAATTTGCCCAAACTCTGCTGGTTAGAGGCTCAATCCACCCTGATTTTCAAAACAAATGTTGGTGCCAACCTCAACTTACTACAAGGGCCAAATTCACTGCTGGTGACAAGCTCTCCTCACTGCATGTGCCAAATACACATGTTTCAAGGTGTTTTCCTACTGTCAGAGAGGTGGTATTGAGTGTGTAAAGTGTGTAGTTGTTAGGCTGTGATGTTGGGGTAATAGAGGGTCTTTGGTGTGTTAGATGCCCCCAGACATGCTTCCCCTGCTGTCCCAGTGTCATTCCAGAGGTGTTGGCATCATTTCCTGGGGTGTCATAGTGGACTTGGTGACCCTCCAGACATGGATTTGGGTTTCCCCCTTAACGAGTATCTGTTCCCCATAGACTATAATGGGGTTCGAAACCCGTTCGAACACACGAACATTGAGCGGCTGTTCGAATCGAATTTCGAACCTCGAACATTTTAGTGTTCGCTCATCTCTAATCAAAACCTCTTCCAATATTATAAGATGTCAATTTAAGTTGTTAATGCATAGAAAAGACACTGCATAAGTTACAGAATAGAGACATACAATAATAGAATGATATTGTGTTGTGAAAAAATAATCCAGATTTAAAGGCAGACTTAAAGAGCGTACCTCCAACTATTAACTTTTCATAACTGAATAATACATGTAAATATAAGAAACTTTGTAATATACCTTATTATAGAAATATGTTTTCTACTCAGATTATCTGGATGAGTTGTTCTTTACATAGATGTCTATGGAGAGGAGACAGAGAGGAGAACACTGCTGTAAAATAAATACAAATAACTGCTTATCTTTACTACACTTGGAACAATTTTGACAATTCGTTCAATATAAGGCTCCATATACAGAAGGATACAATAAATCAATCAAGTCTCCTCCTCCCCTATCATCTCCATACACTTCTATATTCTGTAACTCCCATTCCATGTATGAGACTGTGATAGCACTGGGCAGTACTGTCAGTGACCGACTGCTTCACCCCAACGGTGAGAATGAGCACTATCGGAGATCCTTCCTTCCAACCGCGGTCAGGCTGTATAATCAACATCAGACCAAGCAAAGATCACGCTGCACAAAGAACTAAATGATCCTGAGTCTTTCTTTTCTTTTACTTGCTATGAATCCTAGTATCTTTTCTCTCTGCTCTGAGCTTGTATGTGTTCATTCTTGTAATATATTACTGTATTATCCATACTGCTGTAACACACTGAATTTCCTCCTGGTGGGATTATTAAAGGATTATTTTATCTTATTCTGAATTCTATACAAATTAACAGTATGAAGGAAGATAAGGAGGAGGCCTCATATGTGGTTAAATAAGCATATTTTGTTAACAAGATATATTACAAATTTTCTTATTTCCACATGTACTATTCATTTCTGAAAAGTTGCTTTATAACTGGAGATCTATACATTATTCTATACACCTTAAGCTTAGCACAGTGCACCATGGTCCCATTTTCTATTTTGAGCACTGCACAAATGCTGGACTGTCTCTTTAAGCCTCATTCTTTTATGCTGGTCCATGTGACATTTTTCTAACTTATTAGTGCTATTTTGAAGGCCAGTAGTAAAATTTCGGCCTCCTAGATGTTTAAGAGTACAGCACCAATCAGTTAAGGGAGTATGATTAGGTTACACACAGAGTATGCATAATGTTAATTGAGGAAGGAACAAGAAGCACGCTATGGCAATCACACAGTATTCATGTGCCCTCTGCAGATTCCAGACCTCCTGTGCTCCTCAATGTCACAGAGATTGACGGGATGATAACTGCATTTTCAGCCATCAAAATCAGTTTTTATTTAGAGACTTTGTAGTAGTTGGCTGGGCACTTTCAGCAGGTGTACCATCTCCGACTGGACCATTAAGGCCTTTAGAATAATCATTTTTAGACTGGAATATCAAAGTGACTTTTTAGAAGTAACTTGTAATAGTTTTGTGTGGGAGACCAATGTAAATGTTCTTCTACTGCATCAGTGCTATAGATGCAAGTGGAACCTTTTAAGGTGTAACCTTTAAACATAATTAGATATTTCATTGGTAAGATTCTGCCAAACTTTTAGCTATTGTGTAGCCTTTCAGTTAATGTGTTTAACCCCTTTCTTACATCCACAGCACATGTATTGTGAATGTTGAGGTTTTCAGCATGGCACCCTCACAGGATCCGAGCCAGCACCATCACTGTGTTTTACACAGCAAGGACCCAGAGTGATCATAGTATCCGGGGGGTTATCTGAAAGCTCCCAGGCCTGACAAAGGAATATTACTATTGAGTTCTGTTGGTGGCAGGACTCAATATTAAGGCTGCCTTCACACGGAGTAACGCCGGGCTTGTAAAAATCCTCATTCACAGCCGTACACGCAAGCGCTGCGGAAGGCTCCCGAACACTTCCCATTCACTTCAATGGGAGCGCTCATAATGCCGGCTTTACGAGCGCTCCCATTGAAGTGAACGGGAAGTGTTCGGGAGCCTTCCGCAGCGCTTGCGTGTACGGCTATGAATGAGGATTTTTACAAGCCCGGCGTTACTCCGTGTGAAGGCAGCCTAATACAGCAATTTTACCATAAACTGCAATACATATCGCAGTCTATGGCAGGGGTAGGGAACCTTCAGCTCTCCAGCTGCTGTGAAACTACAGCTCCCATCATGCTCCATTCACTTCCATGGGAGTTCCAAGAACAGCAGAGCAAGTATGCATGCTGGGAGTTGTAGTCTTGCAACAGCTGGAGAGCCGAACGTTCCCTACCCCTGGTCTATGGCATAAGCATTCTAATGATTGTGGGCTAAAAGTTACATTAAACAAACAGTTTCTAAAAAGATTTTAAAAAAATAAAACATAAAAAAAATTTGATTCACCCACATTCTGTAGAATACATGTGAAAAAAAACAAAAATAAACATGAACACATTAGGCATCACCATGATTACTAAGATATATAAATATATATATAAAAATTCCCATATGGTGAACACTGGGAAAAATCCCATTTTTTTCCCCATCATTTTGTCTCTTAAAAAATTGGAATAAAAAGTGAAAGGTGTTGCATTCCTTACATTGCTAGAAATAAATATACATATTGTGCTGTAAATACCAAAGTTGGGACATAAAGTCTGAGTTTTTTTTAAGGTATTAAAGCATAAAAATTATTCTCACAGTGATTGTACTGATCCCCCAGTAACATGTAATTTTTCCCACATATTGACAGCTTAAAAACAAAACCCTAAGATATTTGCACAATTGTATTAATTTTCCAATTCCACCACATTTCCAGTACATTGCCCAACAAAAAATAAACCTTCTGGAAATAGAAAATGTAAAAAGTTAGAAAAATGAAGCAACTCTGAATATTGTCTAAATTAAAAAAAAAATATATTAATAATTAGTAACAGGTCCACTTTAAGCATGGCTATGAATAAGGAGGATACTCCGAAACGCGTCAGCTGGGGATTTTTTCCTCTTTTTTTCCCCCTGTGATATGTAAATTTTAACTTTTCCATGATTATCTAAATTATAAGTTATGTTTTATCGGACTTCACATTCTGGATCTCTTTCTACCTCTTTAAGCATGGCAGGTGCAGCCAGTAATACACTTCAGGTCCCTATCTTTATGGTATATATGCCCTTCTGCAAAAATTGCCAATCTGGGGGATACAAGACCCAAACCACTTCCATCTCAGCCATAGTGACTCATAGCTCTAAGTGCTCTACTATTAGATGTGTTTTTCAAGAGTTGTCTTGTAGGGAATCAAATTTGAAATTATTTAAGGTTTGAGGAATTCACATTCCGAGTCGTCTTGAAGACACGTTTACTTAACTGATTTTCTGCCTGTGTCTCCTCTTGTGACCGCATTAGTCTGTCAGAAATAGATGCGAGAATGTATAACTTTTTTAGTTACTGTTCATTTGAAAAGTTCATAACACATGAAGTGTATCAAATTAAGGTGACAGTATTAATGCACAATTTGTCGACAGTGAAAGCGGCCTGTTCCATTCAGCATTTATAATTTATTATCAAACTGTGGCTTTTTGGAGAGAGTTCATGTATTTCTAAAATGCATAACAGACTTTGGAGGCCACTTCTGACTCCTGCGGAGAAGCCATCAAGAGCATCAGCAATCAGCTGGGCATTAATGTCATTAATATCACAACGTGGAAGGCTACAGAGAAATGTCAGCTTGGGTTTCACATTTACGTAGTCAATTAAAGGGGAAAGAAAAATCTCCATGTATTTTTTTTTTCAATTGAAGGCCGTGATGTATAAATAAGGTATGCAGTGTAAATTTACCTTCTTTCCTGTCTTCTAGGCAACGGCAAATATTTATAGAGATTTGTCCCCCATTGAGTGACTAAACTGCAGAAATAAAAAAGTAAAGAACCAATTCTATAAAATTTAAAGTGAACTTGTACTTTTTTTAAGTCTATCATTTATTTTTTTTTTTTTTTAAATTAAATTTTTTTAGTGTTTGAATGCTTTTCTCTAAATAGACAAAAAATTTAATGATAGCTTAGAGTTTTTCTTTCTAGTTTTTATTGGGATAGTATAAGGATTTTCAGTCGTCACCCTTAGGCTGGGTTCAGATGGGGTTTTTTTTGGTCTGGAATTTGACGCAGAGGCCTCCTCAGATTCCAGACCAAAAAACAGGTAGAAGCGAATGGATGCCAGTGTAATGCACCGGCATCCAGTTGTGGCACTCTGCTCCGAATTAGGCCCAAATGAATGGGCCTAGTCGGGAGGAGGGAGTGTCTTCAGGCGAACGTCCGGCCATGGAATCCGCTTGAAGAAAGAGCATGTCGCTTCTTTTTTCCGTGAGCGTGAACAAACCACTCACAGACAAAAGAAATGACCAGCTCCCATTCATTTCAATTGGAGGTGTTTTTTTGGCCAGGATATTGACATGGATTCCGCGCCAAAATCCTGACCAAAAAGCCCTGTCTGAACTCAGCCCTAGACGGAGCTTACTCAATTGATGCATAATCCCTTATTATTGATTTTAATGGGAAAATTCAGGATTTTTTTTCATGGCCTATCCTTAATCTAAATAGTTTTGAAACTATATATTGATATGTTTTTTAATATATTTTTCTAGTGGTCATAACTTCATTTTCCTGTTTCTAAAATCCAAATCTTCAGCAAAGCTATAAATGTAAAAAGATATCAGCTGCCAGAAGAGGGAACTTAGTAATTACCCACTGTTTGTTATACATTCTAGGGTTTTTTTTTTTTTTTTTTTTTTTTTTTTTAAATCATAGCTTATCTTTAGGATAGGCCATAAATATCCTACAAGTGCATGGTCAGCTTGTTTGAAGAGGTTCCAGTTCCTGTATTATACAGTGCATGGAGACAGAAGAAGAAAGCATCATGGTCTGTATAGTCGTCAGGCGCTGTTACTGCGGCTTTCCTACCCTTGACATCAATGAGGTAATGTTACTCGAGCACTATGCAGGGCATGGAGTTATCTACTACTGACTCTGTGCACTGTATAGTACGGGGAATGGATAAACCCCCAATCTTCTGATATGTGTGGGGGCGAGCTCTCAACCACCCAACCGTTAGATTTTTATAGTCTAGTCATATAGACTATCCATAGAATATCTTATAGCCTACCATAAGCCATGAAAAAACAACTTTAAAGACGACCTTTCACGTTCTCGGGCACATGTGTTTTTTTTTATACCGCTAGAAAGCTGACAGTCAGCTCAGAGGACTGTTGGCTTTCCAGTCATGTGCCCCGGTGCTTTAGATATCGGTGCAATTACTGATAGCTCTTCACTGTCAGAAGGGTGTTTCTGACAGTCTGTGAGGAACACCCCTCCTGACAGTAGTGTCCATAGCTCTGTACTGTGAGAGGGCGTTCCTTACTTTCTAGTGATGACGCTGAGCAGTGAGGAACGCCTGCCTCCCCTCCTAATAGTACTCTTCCATAGACTAGTACTGGGGCGGTGTTCCTCCCTGCTCAGTGTCATCACTGGGCCGTAAGCAATGCCCCCTCTGACAGTACAGGGCCATGGAAGAGTACTGTCATGAGAGGCGTTCCTCACAGAATGTCAGAAATGCCCTTTTGACAGTGAAGAGCTATCGGTAACGCACCAATAGCTCTACCCCCGGGGCACATAACGGGAAAGCCAAAAGTGCGCTGAATTCAGTGCATGTCAGCTTTCTAGCGGTATATAGAAACGTGCGTGCCCGAGGACACGAAAGGTCCTCTTTAAATAATCCATATATAGTTACTGACTGGAGATTTTGCTTATGATCTGGAGCTTAGTATAAGAAAAATGAAGCTCTGACCATTATTAAGATATATTATAAAACTGGACAACAAGTCATTTTGAAACTATTTAGATTTTAAAAATATTAGAGTCGAAAAAGTTGAAAAACTGTGTAGCAAGAGTCACACAATATAAAAGTGATATTTTATTGGACCTCATTCACAACCAATACATATAGAACATATAGAAGGGAGTCTATTGCAAAAAGCACTGAATGCCCCCCCCCCCCCAAAAAAAAAAAAAAAAAAAAAAAAAAAAAAAGAAAAAAAAGAAGAGTCTAATGTCCTGTGCAAGGATGGCCTATTCCATCCACAGACATTCTCAAATAGCACTAACTAGTAGGAGCTGTTGTCCTATGTCTAGTCAAATATTCTCCCTGCAGTAGGGGAAATGTAGCAGCGCATGTATCAGCCATCCATGTATTAGATGACAAATATTTGTAATACACTTTTCTTGCCAAGCAGTTAAATATGCAAGGAGTGTTGCGGTGTATGTAGGAGTTATTGGCTGCCAACATCCATAATTGTTTTACAGGAAGCCAATTTACCTATCAGTATATTTTTTGGCGTGTGGGAGGAAACCAGAGTACCCAGGGGAGAACATACAAACTTCATACAGTTGTTGTTCTTGGATAAATTTGTGTTCTTGGCCACCATGCTGCCCTTCCAGATCCAATGTCTGTTATGCGTTATGGAAGTTCTCTCTGTTTTAGCTCAAGAATGGTGATTCCAAGTGGGAGACTCCCTGTATGCCGTGAATATACCCTGGAGTGGTTTATCCAACATAAAATAATATCAATGTAAATAATGATGTCAATAGTGTTTAGATACAGCGCTAGAGCATAGACATATCCTACAAGATAGTTTCGATGGATAGTCACAGCATAAAAGTTTTCTGACAGCAGATGGTTTAATAATGAAAAAACTCAGCCACATAACAGCAGTGATATCACAGCTTGCAGAGGAATGTCACACTTTGGTTGCTCGCTTTCCACCTTCTCTGCTAGATTATAAGATTTGTGTTCCTCTAATTGCACCCATGTCACTGCCTGCGAGATAAACACTCTCCTCGATCACACTTATTTACCTCGCCGAGGCCCTGTCATCGGCATCAAAATTCATCTTCTCTTCTGGAGAAATGAAAACCAAAGTCACCTGTTTAATTGCTTCAGAGAGAGAGACAGAAAGCTGTGATTATTGTATCGGACTCATAACAAGCACGGGAGGCTTCCATTATGTTCCTGACAGGCAAATGTTGCTCTGCTTCCAGCCTACGTCTTTCTTCGTAACAAGATTGGGTTTGTCAACAAGACGATGTTTGCGTGGAAGTTAACTCAGAAAGTGCATGTCACTGTCTTCTGGGAGCAGTCTGTACCGTAACAGAAGCAGACTCTGTCACCCGGCAGGTACTGCTCTCAACTCCAGAGTAGATAGGACTTCTTCATGGTGCGGAATGATCGGGTTCTTGACAAATTGTCTTCTTCAGACAAATAATCTTAGGATGTTTACTACTTTCTACCACAATTTTGGCTGTGCCTGTGACTTTCTTCCGTCTATGTCTGGGATTTTTTTAAAATACTTTGTAGACTAGAGAATCTTTATTTCAAAACCAATTGTTTGTCTGGAAATTGGATGTCCATGCTATAGGCCATGGTGTCATATTTAAGCCTTGCAGGCTGGCTACACTAGTACAAATAACAGATGACCTGGGGGCAATATGGTAGCTCAGTGGTTGGCACTGCAGCCTTGCTGTGCTGAAGTCCTAGGTTTTAATCCTGCCAAGGATGAAACATCTACAAGGAGTTTTTATGTTCTCCTTGCGTTTGCATGGATTTCCTCCCATACTCCAAAGACATACTGATAGGGGGAAAAAGAACAAAAAAAAAACAGGTGACCTGTCCTATTGAAAAATGGTCCCTGGGACACTTTGACTGTAAAGAAATTGTTGTATCACTAAGATAGCTATGACTACCATTCATTGTTCCACCCTACGTCATGAGTAAGATGTGAATGACATTTCCTTGTGATGGCCTCTTTATGGTGTTGATCACATGGTCTCAAGACCAATCTCAAGCTATCATTGCATGTGAGACAAAAGTGGGTCTTGTTGCTGAAGAAAATAGACCTAACTAGCCTCCATTGTCATTTTGCTATGCACAATGATAGTCCTTGGTATTGGTGGTGTGAGGTCAAAGGAACAACTGGACCTGCACCACCTGTAGTGGTTGGTAGCCCAATGTTTGTGTTGAGACTATTTGCTGCTCTAGACTTGGGATGTGATGTCCAATTTTACTCACAAAACACAATGGATTACGGCACGCCAAACAGTCATGACATAAGGCTAACAATGTAAAACCAAAAAACAATGGTGAAATTAATTTTTCCATATCCCCACACCAATAATTTTTTCGTACAGTTCTACAAGAAATTATATAGAACATTAAATGGTGCCAATTAAAACTGCATCTACTCCAATAAAAAAAATCCCTTACATACTGTTATGTTAATGTGAAAATAAAAAATGCTGTGGCAAACTACTTTGTCCACTCTCACCTAAGCTCAGCAATGTTATTTTGAAAAGCTAGTCATCCCGTGACACAAAGATCTGGACACATCCAGTCAAGAGAAAAAGGTAAGGAAGGAGATATCTGTAAATATTGTAAACTAATATCAAGAATGTTGTTTTTTTATCTAATAAAACATAATTTAGAAATATTTTTAGATATTTTAAGATACATCTGTTTTGTTTGTAATGATTGTTTCTCAGTTAATTAGTAACACATGAAGGGTCAAAGCTCACAACGCCTGATAGGAGGACACATTGTTTTTGGCTTTTCCCAACCATTGACTTTTTCCATTTCCTGAAAAACATTAACAGCCGTGGTAAACAGAGACCAACTTTGCTGGAAACCAGCCGGAGAATAAAAGCCAGTACTAACTCTTAATTAGTGTAATTACTGTCGTTGTAATTTTCAGTTAATTGCAAAGTCTTGCGCTGCTGTAACATCCGACCTGCCACATTTGCAAACTGTTTAATTATATGTCTTAGTCCATAACTATGCAACCTCACGGTTCTCAAAAGTCACCTCCTAGGAAGATGAGATATGGTACATTTAGGGTGAAATGCAGCAATCAAGACAAAATGTCTTTGCCAACTATGCGAAGGTGGAGAAAAGTGGAGTGATTGATCAGTGCCCGGTTGGGCACATGTATAACTGTTAGTAGCAGGGCGCCATCTCAGCTTTTCCAACTCACAGCACAATTTCACACCTGGCAACCCTCATAGGGCTAAAAAAAAAAATATCTTTAGAAATTCTTATTTGTCCATCAAGTTAACTCATATTTTGGGTAAATTTTTTAACATTGGATTCTGAGTCACAAACAGATGAAATTTCTGAAAACTTCAAAGAACCAAGGCCTTTATATGTGTAGATAGATAGATAGATAGATAGATAGATAGATAGATAGATACTTCAAAATTTCCTACAGTATACTGTTACATGCAATTTTTCTGATTTCATGCAAGGTGTTTTAAAGGAAAATACTAGCACATTTTGGCCTGTATAACCTGCCTTCTAAGAGCCAATACTTTATAATTTTCTATAGACTTAGAAAGGGGGTACAGAGGGCTTTTGTGAGAAGTTACCGTTCATTCTACTGTAAATGTTAATTATTTTCTTTTTTTTTCTTTTTTTTTTTTTTTTTTTAATGTAGATTGTGAGCCCCATATAGGGATCACAATGCACTTTTTTTTTCCTATCAGTATGTCTCTGTAGAATGGGAGAAAATCCATGCAAACACAGGGAGAACATACAAACTTGTTGTTCCTGGCGAGATTAGAACTCAGGATTCCGGGGCTGCAACGCTAACCACTGAGCCACCATGTTGCCCCCAATTGTTTATCTTTTTAAACTCTTTCAGTTAATGGATGAAAAAAACAACAACATAATTTCACATTTTTTTTAACATACATGTGTCATAAATGATTTGTTAAGTAGAGTCAGTCATCAGAACCAACAAATTTGACAGTTCCTTCAATTTCTTTATCCTTTAACTCCCTTTTCTCTTGTTTCTTCCAGACCTATATACACTCATCAGAGCCCAACCTATTGACTTTTGTCTCATCACTCGTTTTCAATCTTCTATTGTCCACTTTTCATGCTTTTTTGCAAACTTGAGTCAACGCTTCTTTTGTTGATATTGCGGTCAAAGCTTCTTTTTTTAGGTCACCATACCAGAGTTGGGTAACGTGTGTCGCTCTATTGTTGCATGGTTTTCTGTGAACTCACTATTACAAAGCATATGAGCCACCTCCACTGCTGTTTTTGCTATGCTAGAGTTGATAAACCTTGTGATTCAACTTGTTGACTCTGATATTTTGCCTGGATTTTGCACTTGGCTTTTTAATGGATGGACAAACTTCATTTTGTATCCTTCCAGCTATCGTGGCACTCACATGATGCAATTTAGCAATTTTCTTGGAGAGACCATTATTGATGAGCTGGAGGCTGCTTTTTCTATTTTCCTGGGCAATCTCTGATCCTCAATTCGAACTAGTGACCTTTTGCTTAAGAATTAGCCTAATAACACGCTGAGCTATCCAAAGCAATCCAAGGACAGGTTGTAATTTGTAGTATAAAATTTATTACCAGGAGCAAAATAGTAACAATGACGTTACATGAAAATAATCTGTATAACTAATCCTATGCTAAATAGTTGCAAGTCAAATTTTTATATGAGATAGCCAAGATGATTGTCTATAAAATAATGGTAGTCTCACATTGGAAGTTGAAGTGGATGGTAAGATAAGGAGCCTGAAAGTCAAAAGGTCCAAACTTTGTTACCCTTTTTGCTTGTTAGTGTATCTGTAGTTGTTACAGGGGTGGCGATACCAACTTTTAAGCATAATACGGAAAAGATGGGGCAATTTCAGTTTTTAAAACATTTTTAAAATTCTGATACATTTTGTTTTTTAGTTCCATTAGTGAACTTTAATGTGCGATTTCTTAGTTGTTAGTATAATACACTATAAACTGCATTGTGTGTTTTGTGTTGAGCTCTTTCGCAGATAAGCAATTATCAATGGCTACCCAATACAGATCTACTAAACCTAATTCATATTTAACTCTTTATTCTTGAGCTTCTGTTCTTCAGAATTAAGCCAATGTAACAAATCAGGAGTCAGTCACGCCTTGCTCTCAGAGTAAAAATATAAACAGCTGCTTAAAATTCATGGAAATGCAAATCCATAGAGAGACAAAGCAAAGGGCACAATGTAAACTGCTGTCATATATATATTTTCTCTGCTTTATTAGACTGGATTATGCAAAGACAATAACATTTATCACAGTCAAAAGATTTGCAAATAAAATAGCAGCCATGAGGATGGCATCACAGGCATGGTAAACATGATGTATTGATGGCTTGAAATGCCAAGACAAGAGACACAATAAAGAAGAAGCAAAGAAATATGGTTTAATAGAACTGATACTTTCTTAAGGTCTACCTCCTCGTACTGTGATGTGATTTTTTTTTTCCTCTAAAACATTTTTAGAAATTTGTAGGCGATACCAGCAACTTGCCCTTTTTACCTTGGGAGAAGAAATAAATAGTTAATGACTAAACACAGCCTACACAAGTGTTTTTGCTTACTTTACCTACTGACTAAAATTTCCCCAAAAAGTTTGATGAAAGATGACCGGTTTTAGAAAAAAAAAACTTTAGCAGTACTCCCCAACACCTGATAATCTAGTGCGACTCATCTTAAAATATATTGAGCCAGGAGGAAGAAGAACAAAGAGGGCCCATTGCACTATGGTTACAGCCAAAAGGAAGAATGGCCAAGAGGGCCCATAGCACTATGGTTACAGCCAAGAGGAAGAATGTTCAAGATGGCCCATAGAACTAAGGTTACACTAAGAGAAAGAATGGCTAAGAGGGCTCATTGCACTATGGTTACAGCCAAGAGGAAGAATGACCAAGAGGGCCCATAGCACTGTGGTTACAGCCAAGAGGAAGAATGGCCAAGAGGGCCCATAGCACTATGGTTACAGCCAAGAGGACGAATGGCCAAGAGGGCCCATAGAACTAAGGTTACACTAAGAGTAAGAATGGCCAAGAGGGCCCATAGCACTATGGTTACAGCCAAGAGGACGAATGGCCAAGAGGGCCCATAGAACTAAGGTTACACTAAGAGTAAGAATGGCCAAGAGGGCCCATAGCACTATGGTTACAGCCAAGAGGACGAATGGCCAAGAGGGCCCATAGCAATATGGTTACAGCCAGGAGGAAGAATGTCCAAGACAGCCCATAGCACTAAGTTTACACTAAGAGAAATAATGGCTAAGTGGGCCCATAGCACTGTGGTTACAGCCAAGAGGACGAATGGCCAAGAGGGCCCATAGCAATATGGTTACAGCCAGGAGGAAGAATGTCCAAGACGGCCCATAGCACTAAGGTTACACTAAGAGAAAGAATGGCTAAGAGGGCTCATAGCACTGTGGTTACAGCCAAGAGGAATAATGGCCAAGAGGACCCATAGCACTATGGTTACAGCGAAGAGAAAGAATGGCCAAGAGGGCCCATAGCACTATGGTTACAGTCTGCCATTGATGGTGCAGAATATTTATGGTACAGTCTCTCAGTGACAGTACACAGCTTACTGGTTTCTAAATAAGTCCCAAAAGAGCATCAACTAAAATTGGTAGTAGAGTAACTGGTCAGATACTCCCCACAGACTCTCTTCGCAAATATCAATAAATCCCAGGGCTTTCTGAGCCCAATGTACAGTCACTCTGTCTAGTAGTAAGTTCTGAAACACTTGCCATATACAACGACTCCTCCAATCATGGATTCTCAAATGGCCATTCCACATAAGTCCACAGCCCAGGTTGCAGGTTGAGACAAGAATGTAGCAAGTTCTATAGTTTTACCAAGTCCTGACTATGTTGTCACAAACTATATCAAATAAGGCTGATGTATAATGCTTCTATATAGAAAACAATTCTCTAATCTTTTTTTTATTAAAATATGAGATGGTGATCACAATATTACATATGGTTTTTACCGAATGCATATAAAGTAGATGGCACTCAAGTGCATAAGATTGCATTCCATAAAGGTTTAATAAAGTATGCAATGTATTTACCCCATAAAACAGTTGCAGCAACCTATAACTTGACATGGATTTTTTTGAGTGATATGACGCTTCAGCGTGTTATCAGATTCATGGTAAGTTGGTTGTCCAGGATTAATCCCATCCTGCTAGAAGTCAATAGATCCACCTATTTTATGTCAGTCCATAAATAAATATAACCAAATATATAGAATGGCAGAGGCTGCACACAAAGAAAATTGGTCCCACCATCTCTATATGGAAAACTTGGGCTCATTTTAGGAATTTTGATTTGCAATGAATGTAAATTTCTTCCAACTGAAGAAGAAAATATAAAGATACTCCCCTTTATATTGATATAATAACAAGATCCCTTTGATAAGAGTAATAACCACTCAACATCACCCAAATAACCCCTCCATCTCAGGACATCAATTCAACCTATATTGCTTTTATTTGTACTTGTGTTGTAAATAAATTCTACAAAATAAAAACAGAAACATTTCCAGGTAAAAACTGATGTTTGAGTGGTAAAAAAGGTAAAGTCAAGTCAAGGGAAAGGATTCATGAAGGCAAAGAAAAAGACAAGGACACATGTAAAGAATAAGTCACTTGACTTAAAATCCCCAGCTCACCTCAGAAGGTTACACACAAAAGGGGCCAGAAATAGCGGAAAACATTAAAAAAATCAACACATGAATGGTGACAAAGTTTTCTATAAATATCTTGCAGGTATTGTATACAGAGCCTTGAGCAGCTGAACTTGCACATCACTACTGCAGCGTCTTTATTACATATCCTACATCAATGGCATAGAGTATGTAAACAATCTCCAGCTACAGAGACATAGTTCTTTGTCTGAATACCAGTCTAATGTGGAGTACCTTGCTGGAAACTCATCTTACATCCTGGAGGCGCTACCGCCAAGCCCCATTTAGAAGAACTTAGCTTTTACACGTCCTTTGATTTCAACATGGATCATGTAATGCACACTGATTGGCTATGGGGTTAATGTTGACAAGGGATCTTTTTATGGGGATACTATTTGTGCACACCAAAGGAATAGCAAAAAGTTTCTGACATCAGAAAAACAGGAAAATTTGAAACAATGACCCAACTATCATCTGTATATTGGTCTATGCTGCACCATGGGGCTGCTAAAGGTTGTATGGTGGAAGGGAACCAAGCATCAAACAGTTTCTTCTGCTCCTTGGCACAATTGAAGAGGTTTTCATGCAACCACCACTAGGGGAACTCACTGCATTTTGTAATGCTGGTGAGCCATGATGCTTGAATCTCTGATCTTTGGATGGTCATGGCTGCCAGAATCCTCAATGTCCTCTCCATTCTCTGTTGTAGTTCTCTCATGATGCTGCTCCTTCTATTAGTGGAGGGTGAATACACTGCTCCCAGCATTTAAAGGGTCTTTCAAATCTGTCTACAGTCTATCACAGTGGTCCCTAAGGTATTTATGGCTACACTCCCCTGTCTTGATCTTTCATTGTCCTTGACTGCATCCTGTCCTGTCCCCCCAACAGACTGTTGACTTTTGACAAACATTATTCAGATGTAAATGAAGTCTTCTTAAGTCGACATTGCAACCCTTCTGATCCACAGCTATGACCATTCCCGCAACAAAATCAGTAGCCCGCTTTGCACCAATGAGAGGCAATAACCACAAAAAAAAGTCTCTAGATAGACCTCTCTTCCTTTTGGAGGAAATGTCCTGATTTGACTTTAATTCCAGAAACTGAACTATAGGGATTTACCTTTCAAAAGGTGGCACTAGAGCAGGTTTTCCTTTTTCCATCAAGGATAACTTATTTGCATATTCCTTTCATAAAAATTCTAAAAGTATACATGGTTTGTTAGACTTTACACACAGCCAGGTGACCAGTAAAGGTATGTGTTCTTAAGAAGATATATTATTTCTTGTATCATCATCATTACTTTGAGGGACATTAATCAGATTTATATAACTTTTTTTCTTCTAATGTCCTATTGTGTTGCATACAGTGTTAGTTTTTTTGGATTTTTATAGACAACATTAGATTAATTGAGAGGTGAGCACCTTCTACATTTTATCATGGTGCCCTAAAAATGATGTGCTTGCTCTTGTGCTACTTGATCCCTGTAAGAAGAAGGCACCTTTTGAATCATCTAAGGTAGCCGATCCTAGTTTTCAATTTTGATGTTATACTTCTTTCCACACATTTCTTTTAGTGTTATTTCAACATTATAATTTAACTTAGTTAACTTTATTTGTAACCTCTGCATTCTGGGAAAATCCAATATTAACCACCATTTGTCCCCCTACAGTAGTACCATCGGACATGATGGATTTTAACATGTTTTTTTCCTTTGTTATTGCTGAAGCTAAGCTTGAAATACGTATGTCCATTTGTGTTTCCTTAGGGGATTTGGGTGAAACATCTGTTAGGCCAATAGCTATTGGATGTGTATCACAACCTTAACATACACGCACAATTGTCCTTTGAACGATGGCCCAATATTAACCTTTGTGTTTTATTCGCTGCTTTTGAAGCAAATTATTATGCTGCTGTTCTACTTTATTATGCATTTCAATATCTGTCTCTACTTATCAATATTCGCTTGGATCCAGAATAGAACAAGCTTATAACTGGCAACATTTTAACTAAAGTTTACAGGCATGACGTTTATCTAAGAAAGTTCTCCTTGTATATGATGAAAAGTGCATTATACTAAAGATCAAATATCTTTAATTACTTTGTGAACATGGAGAACTCAATAGAAAAGTCAAGAAATTAAAAACTGAATCGAGAGTAAAACCCATTACTGTATTTTCTTTTGTCTTTATCCTAATTAAAGTATACAACATTAAGATACATGAAATATGCATTTAAAATGCCACCCACATAGTCTAATTTTATTATTGATGGAATTATGTTTTTTGAGGTCATTGACTGTACTGAATCCATATTATTTTTGTGTTCCATTAGGTGATCAACATAGACAGAATCTAAGTGACTGAGGCTATGGTAAGGGGATAATAATACACATTAGAGAGAATGTGTGCCTACATAGGCGTACGGAGACTTACAAGTCATTCCTGCCCCGCTAGGGATTCTGGGTAAAAAATTTGCAAATCTATTCTCCAGGATGTAATTAGGAGAACAGTGCCTCTGTATGCCGCCCTCTAGAGGGCAGCCTCCTTAACATCATGCATGACTCAGTTAATAAGCCTACTAACATGATGCGGGGTTTATTGCCAAATTAGTATTTCTATTCCAAAAGGAACAAATTCCCAGCTATGGACAGCACTGTTTTGGTCTTTTGGACCTACTCAGCATAGCGCAGGGATACTAATTTGGCAGAGTGAGAGATTATAGACCAGGGTCAGGGGATAATCATACACATTAGGGAGAGTGTGTGCCTACATAGGCGTACAGAGACTATGGTAATTTAAGAAGCACAATGTCTCAAGAGAAGCAGTAGACTGACTGAGACTGAATTCCTTGACTTTTAGAGGATGCTATGAGCAGTAGACTATGACTGGGTAGACTGTGGAAGGTTTGAAGCCTAAAGTTTAGAGGCTTGACTGTAAGAAGTGCCATAGTCTAGAAAGAAAGCTTTGAGGAGAGATCAAAGCCCTAGCTAAGATACACCACCAAAAACAAAAGATGAATATAAGCAGGGACCGAAGGTCTATGGCAGGAAATCCGCGCTCACTGATGATGAAGATAAGTTGCAAGCCAAGGTTTCCGAGACAAAACTCTTTATTGAGCTAAGCATAAAACAGATTTGCACCGGAAACCTTGGCTTGCGCCTTATCTTCATCACCAGTGAGCACGGATCCCCTGCCATGGATCTTAGGTCCCTGCTTATGTTCATTGATCCTCGGGTACATAGGTTGAACCACTGCCACTCTTGCCTGGGATTTATATCCACAAGCGATATAGGGGGTTGTGACTGTTCACAACCTCTTCAGGTGAGAGGCCATCTGGTCGATACATCACTTATCCGTACTTTCCATACCTATATAGTTTAATACTACATTTGGTGCGTTTGGTGTCGCTCTCCTTTTGTCTCACAAAAACAAAAGATGCACTGCGCTAATCTTATAAAATATATACTTTATTTAATAAGTATTAAAAATAGTCTGAGTCATAACACTAAAAACACATAAAATAAAGAGGCATCACAGGAAGACAGCTGGCATATTCCCTATAAGAAATGGCTATATATTCAAGTGTTACAATACAAAGAAAACTACTGACATAGGTCATATACATATAAAACCATATAGAGATCAATTGGCTAACATCAAATGTGTCGATATAGAAATGTTAAAATAATATAATGTACACAGAGCCAAAGAACATATAATAAGCGAACATTACAGGAGAGTCACATTGTGATACGTCCATCCTAATGTGCGTTTAAGAAATGCCAAGCCCTATAGGCATATTACAAAGAACATCAATATCAACATAACAAGAATGAAGCATAATAACACAGACGATAAAAAGTATGTCACATAAAAGAAATCACATAATGTGTAAAGTGTATGTGGGAGTGTGAAACAAGTAAAAAAAATATTTATATACATACGCATGCATAAAGTAATTAATTTATTATGCAAATAAAGTGATAAAAATGTGAATATAAAAATGAATATGATAAAAACCATGAAGCAGTAATGTAACATACATCATACATGAAATACATGAAATTACAAGAAATATGTAATTGTGTGCCCAGTGAAACTGACACTGCTGACATTGCAGAGATGACCATAGCTATCAACAATTGTTGCAAGTTGTAAAAAACACTGCATTCTAGAGAACCATTATGAGTAGGGTTGAGCGATCGGGAAATATCAGATCTCGAGCAAATTTCACGATAGGGATCGGCTGGAAAATGATCGTAAATTGGATTTTGAAATCTCAAGATCAGCTCAACCCTAAAAGTGACTTTTCTCATAGAGAAGCATTGACTAGGGTTGAGTGATCGGGAACGGGAAAGATCGGATCCCGATCGGCGATCGAGCAAATTTCACAATCGCTATCGGGATCGGCTGGAAAATTATCTGAAATCGGATTTTAAAATCGATCCTGAAATCTCAAGATCGGCTCAACCCTAATTATGAGTCAACCAGTTGAAACTAGCAACCAAGTTTCAACTGATTCTTTGAAATGAAAGGAAAATTTGACTTGCGAGAATGATCTTTGCCTGTGCTATGCCTTCTGTGGGAGATCCACCCATCACCTGCCTCGTCGTGCCACGCTCAATTTGCCTCAGGTACAGTACTATAATCTGTACTATAATGAATAAGTCCTTTAATTGACTATGTCAGATCCCATTCCCATACAAGTTTAGGCACATCAGAACATAATACTTTAGGGGTTCACCACCAGGTGTGTGACATCATCCAGGAGGCTGATAGAGGCCAGAGAGAGAGCAGCGGATGCTGCTAAGAGGCCCAAAAGAGTTGAAAGAAAGTGAGTATAATGGTTCCACCTATTGTATTCTAGGGTCTGAAGAAATTCCAAAATATAATAATTTCACTTACAGTTTTACCAATTTTATTTACCGTTTGGGGTTCGCCATCTCTAATCATGAGTAAAAAATTTTTGAGAGGAGTTCCTGATTGACTAGTACTTCTTTATAAATAGTAGCTTAGTTTTTGCCTACCCCTGGTAACTGGGTTTATTCTAGTATCATGTTCCTCATCTGGTCATTTTAGTGTGTTTACCATTTATTTAGAAAGCCCACGTAATGGACCCAAAGGGGTAGTGGAGAAGGGCTCACGACAATCTAAAGGATGAGGAGCTAACATTATACCCGAATAAGTTTAAGATGTGAAATAAAGGACAGGGGGTTGTTTATTGTTTATAGGATATTTGTAGGAGGGAAGAGTACAGGAGGGACACAGTACTGTTCAGGAGCTGCTAGGAATAGGACATTTTCCCGTCCCCTCTCTCTAATTTTAGGTATTCCCTTTATCATGGTGATGCGCACAAGAGGGGTCTTTGGAGGCAAAAGTGGAAAATTATTCTTCAATGGGAGGGTGGAGGACTAATGGATCATCTCCAGCCAAATGGTTGGATGGATATTTGGAGGCTGGTTTGAGAACCAGACTGGTTGGAAAAGTTTTGAGGTCAGGGTACCCAGGATGGATTTACCCTCGGATGCTGGTGTCCCTGGGCCAGGTGTACTACGGCTGGGAGTAAATAATTGGAGGTTTGGAGACGTGGTCTGAGTTAGTGCCTTCAGGGACCCTTCCTTATATACGGGGCGCTATGATATCTATACTGGTATTGTTTAAATGCTAAGTAAGTGCTGTCTAATGTAGTTGAATTGATATTTATGGTTCTATTTTGTGATGGTTTTTCATGAAGATGTTAAAACAATAATTAATAAGATGCCACTATGGCCTTCACTTCCAACCTGGTTTCCAAGTCTTCTTGGGGAATCAAGTGCTAAGTGGTAGGTTGGGGTAGTCCATAGTATATCTAGACAATTTTGTATGTCAATTCTTTGTATGTTGTTCCAAGCCATGTCTACTTGGCTTGAGTTTTATTTCTGGATCCTGTGCTACTCATTCCAAAGGTCTATTGTGTTTATACTCTTTTTGTCTTTTATCATCATTCATCTAATCCATTATCTATTGCTACTATCATCATATGTTATCTTCATTCATGCAAGTCTTCACTTCATGATGATAAGCCATTTTCTTGTATGTCCTGCAATCTACTTATACGTGCTGGAAATATTATCTTTTGTATGTCTCCAGTTGCTACACCACGTGGCACTACTTAAGACTAGAGATGAGTGAGTAGTACTCGATCGAGTAGGTATTCGATCGAATACTACGGTATTCGAAATACTCGTACTCGATCGAGTACCACTCGCTGTTCGAATGTAAAAGTTCGATGCAGAACCAGCATTGATTGGCTGAATGCTATACAGTCGGCCAATCAATGCTGGTTCTTCTCCTACCTTTAGAAGTTTTCTTCGTGCAGCTTCCCCGCGGTGCCTTCCGGCTCTTCATTCACTCTGCCAGGCATCGGACCAGGGCAGAGCCGACTGCGCATGTCCGCTTGTAGTGCGGGCATGCGCAGTCGGCTCTGCCCAGGCCCGATGCCTGGCAGAGTGAATTCAGAGCCGGAAGATGCTGCAGGGACGCTGCAAGGAGAAGACTGCTCGGAGGATCCAGCCCGACCCTCACTCGTGGACTTGGTAAGTATAATTTGATCGAACGTTGCCTACCCCTGAAACGAGCATTTTCCCCCCATAGACTATAATAGGGTTCGATATTCGATTCGAGAAGTCGAATATTGAGGGGCTACTCGAAAAGAATTTCGAACCTCGAACATTTTACTGTTCACTCATCTCTACTTAAGACCTATCTACCAAGAGACATTGTTAGATTCCAGGAGAGATGACCACTATAGGTGAAGTCCAGTTTTGTTCCCTAGATTTCAGCCAGCGCTGTTACACTAGAAATACCATTTGGAAACTGGTTAAATTTTTTTAATTTTTTAAGCAGAGTAGAAAACTCATTTAATCTCCCGTTCTTAAGAAATTCTTTAATTTCCTTAGCATCTAGAAAGATGGTTGTAAATGTAGCATTTTAATGTAATCACTAATTTGCAGCAGCGTGTTGCCAGGACAACCACTGTCCTCTTTATTTGGCTCTACAAAACATACTGTAGCGTTGCTTTTGAATGCATGCATTGTGCCCTGGCTGTGTCGCACACTCCCTTATATCTGACTTTGAATGCTACCAGGCAGAGAATGGACTGGTCTCTTTCAAAGGAAGTTTTACCCAATTACTATGCAATTGTTCCAAGTGTCTTTCTCGTAAGCATTATCTGCAGGCAAGCACTTTTCTGCTTTTTGTCCTGGAAGGCTGGATGAGGAGAGAAGAGTGTTTTGAAGTTAAATTACTCTCTGCTTTCAAACCTTGAAGAGCTGAATGACCAGTGTGACATTTGTCTCCGGTTACTGACCCGGATAGCAGTCGATTGCTTGGATCAATAGGATCTCAAACTTAGTCTGATAAAAGCATGCTCCATGCTACATGGAAATATCCCTCGCTGTTATCTATTCTGACTGCAGGCAATGATGCTGCAATTCTTTCACCTCTCCTGTTGACACAACTCCGCGGTAGCTGCAAACGAAAACTGAGAGCATTGGTACAAAGTCTAATTTAGCGCCATAGAAAATATATTACGTGGAATCTTCGAAGTACATCAAGTGATATTTCTATAATGTCTCACTTTGGAAAAAAGCTTATGTCAGCTCTGATGCACTTTATATTGAAAGTCTGTCCACAATTGCTTCTTAGCAAAAGTTTTGCGCTATTTACAAACTGTGGAGTTCTATTCCGCCAAAGAAAGATATTAGAATAATGATGAGGTCTAAGACTATTGTCTGTATATTTCTTGGGCTACATTAGTTCAATATGGCGTGATTGTAGGGTAGAGAGAAATTACTACGTTGGACTTGGTATTGGTATTCTCCAGGATTTGTGCTTCTTTGTAGTCCATTACCACCTAAAGCGATCTATATAGTACTGTGCAAAAGTTTTATACAGATATGAAAAAAGGGTTTCAAAAATAGAAATGTTAATAATTTATTTTTGTCAATTAACAAAATGAAGTGGATAAAGAAAAAAAAATCCCATCAATATTTGTTGTGACCTCCCTTTTCTGTCCATCAATTCTTCTAGATACAACTACAGAAGGTTTTTGAAAGAACTCGGCAGTGAGGTTGTTCCAAACATTTTGGCGAAGTAAGCATAGATCTTTTGTGTATGTAGATTTGCCACGATCCTTCTTTCTCTTCATCTTATTCCCGACAGATGATTTATTGATACTGTATCTCAACATGTTAGAAAAAGAATCTTGTGATTCTGCAATTCCCAGCACAACTACTGGGTCATCACTCATAGGCACATATAGAATAGATGTCTCATGACCAAATCATATTGTTTTAAAAAGGTGCTTATCTTAAAACACACATCTTGGGCAGTGGCATAACCACAGGGGTAGCAAAGGTAGCCGCTGCCACAGGGACCAATACATTAGGGGGCCCGGCGGGCCCCTGATTTTTTTTAATAGACCCCAAAGTATGATAATTGTTCACGTGTGCTCCACAATGGGGCACAATAGTGTGTGCAGGAATGTAGTTTGTGTGGGGAGATAGTCAGGCGGCTGGGGGGCCACTATGTCAATTGTTCGCCTTGGGGCCCCGCCATTCCTAGTTAAGCCACTGATCTGGGGATATGTTGAGCCAGAGCAATATATGTAGTAGTCACATAAAAAGTGGTGTGTCATTTGGCTAATAAAATGCTGCAAGAATACCATGGACTTAATTGATGAGTTTGGTGCACTCATCAGGAAAGTGTCCCCTTCCTCTCTGCCATACCCGGACTATACCTATGTATACACAGCAACAATCATACACCTCCTTGAAGCAGAGAGTCCATTGTATTGTTCTCATTATTTTGTGCTGTAGTGACTATGTGAATACAGCCCTTACACAGGTCAGCATATTAAAGGATGCTCTTTCATCTTTGTAATGTTATTTTTGCCAGGGATAACACTCCTCAGTAGCTGGATTAATACTGCAATCATCTGAATGTCATTTGTGTGAATTCTAAAGACAAGTGGCCACTCCAGTGATGATTTATATTTGTCACAGTAATAAGAGTGAATAGTTATGTGTTCTATTATATTCAGTTTAGCTTTTTCCAGTTATTTCTGGCTTAGTTCTAGAGATGACTTTGTAGGGATTAGCTGAGTCTTTTTCTATTGATAACTGTCAAATGGCATTATTCAATAGCACTTCACATAGTCTGCAGGACATACGTATGCCTTATGAGGAGGCCCAGGAGAGGTGAGACAAGATAAGTATAAGGCTAAGGTCCCATGTAGTGGGTCACAGCCAAAAAAGTGCTTTGGGAAAAACTGTGGCAGTAACGCACTGCGGTTTTTTTCACTGTGCTTTCCACAAAATGTCCTCTGCAGACTTTCTGCTTCAATTATACCTATATATGAATATGAGGGGGGCAACATGGTGGCTCAGTGGTTAGCACTGCAGCCTTGCAGCACTAGAGTCCTGGGTTCGAATCCCGCCAGGAACAACAAGGAGTTTGTATGTTCTCCCCGTGTTTGCATGAATTTACTCCCACACTATAAAGACATACTGATATGGGGCTCACAATCTAAATTAAATAAATATAAAAGTATACCTATATGGAAAATGCCAGAGTTTCCGCAAGTATAAATGACATGCTGGATCCGATTACCCAAAATCCCATTCTCTTTGCATGTACTATAAAACACACCATTTTTTGCAGCACCATTTACACCCCCGGTAAAATCACAGCATTTACGCCACTGGTTAATTATGTTGCAGTACCTACATTAGGCATCCACTTATTAATCTGAAGAGATTCCATAATATAAAGGTGTTTAGTGACTGATGACCCTTTCAGGTTGAACTGTTGCTGTCTACCTATCAAGGTAGGGTTATAGTGCAATTTCTAAGCAATTTGAAGTCCGCTATTATTCACAATTGGGAAACATTCTAGACAGCTGACTATCTTCCAAGCGTGGACGTTCCAGAAAATTTACGTCAAAATCAGACGGTGCAATAAACTGAGAAATTGCAACAAAAGCTACATGTAAGACTCTGAAGGCCTCAGTTAGCATGTTAAATTCTCAAGTACATAACAGTACAATCAGAAAGAGACTTAAGTATGGCCTATCTGGAGGAGTTGCCAGAAGAAAGTCTTTTTTTTTCCCCAAAAAAGAACATGGTAACAAAGCTTAAATTTGCAAAGTTTCATCTGAACAAACCTCAAGACTTCTAGAACAATGTCTTTCGAACAGATGAGATCAAAGTGGAATTTGGCCATAATGCGCAAAACCAAACACAGCACCACTGTCATTCCACCCCCCACCACCATCTCCGAATAGCAGGTGCAGTCTCCACTTTTCTACATGTAGCCCATTAGTAGCTGAATTCTCCCCAAATAAAAACATTCCAAACTTGCAGCAAATCAATCCAAAACGCCACTCCCCACATACTACCAGGAGTATTTTCTGAACAGAGAGAGGAGATAAGAGTAGAGCCTCCTACCTGTCTTTGCTCCAGGTCATAGAATTCAACTTATAGACTCAATGTTCTGGCTAAAGGACCTGTGGAGTTATATTGATGTTGTCTCCACATGTCCTTTATCCTTTCTAAACATGAAGATGGCAATAATAATGTAAAGTTTGCATTATCTGTGTAGTTTCTGCTTTAGAGTCCCTGCTTTGTGCCAAAGATTACATTGGCAGTGACCTGCACCTTACCAGAGCAGTGAAACCCATATGATTACCTAAGAGTCCTTGGTCCAGATGTAACCATTATCGGCATCCCCTGAAATGACACTCCTCAAATATATACTGGGTGTTAGGGAATTGCTGAGATGACAATTCCCCAGTAGCTGCTGGAGAACCCTGGAGGAAGGGGCACAAAAGACAGTGAGCCCTAAGCTGCAGCCCCCACTTTCCCTTCCTCTTGACAGGCCCTATCCTATGTAATAGGTGGCAACTTGGAGATGATCCCTTCCTATATATGTGACTCACAAAAGACAGACAAGACAAACAACAACAAAAGGGAGGTCAGCTAGCCAGGGTCAGTAACATTCGAGCAATGCAGTGCCAAATCGAAGTCCAAAACAATAGTCAATAGGAAAAGCCAAGGTCAGGATAAGAATACAAGAAAAATAACAGCAAGAGAAAGCCAGCATGCACGAGGCAATAACAGGCACCAGTGTGAATGTGAGCCAAGACTAAATAGGGGAGGATGAACCCGCCCTATACCTGACAGGAAGACAAGCTGTCAATCACAGGGCAAGACCAAATTTAACTACTTCATGGACAGAGGCAGACAAGGGCAGAAGATGGGTGTGGTGCAAATTCAATTACAGAACTAGAGCTGTGTTCACACAGTGCAACCAAAAACTCTAAACAAGGAACTAAACTGCGCACGCCTCCTGCACTGCAGCATGTGAGCAGAGGGTGGCGCAGTGACCCAAACAGGCAGAGATGTTACATAGGGTATATATTTACAGCCTGGTGGCAGTCACTAACACAGCCAAGGAGTTTGTGTTCTCCCACGTTTTTGTGGGTTTCCTTAAGGTACTTCATTCCCCACCCACAGTCCAAAGACATACTGATAGGGAATTTAGATTGAGATCCCTACTTGGGACAGTGAGCGATGACACTATTTGTCAAGCCCTGCAGAATAGGTTGGTGCCATAAGAGTAAGTAAAATAAATATATATAATATTATATATTTCGAGCACCACAGAAATATTTGTTGCTCTCCCAGTGACAAGTAGAGCAATTAAACTACCAGACTCTGTATATAAAGACAAAGAGGTTTGCTTAGGCAATAAACATAATCCGCCTACAGCTGCATAAATTACAACAAGCTTATTAATCAAATTCCTTTCACAGGATACAGATTATTACACAAGCAGGTTTAAGCCACTTCAGTCCTGCTGGCGTTTTAGTGCTGGAGGAAAATAATGCACAACAAGCAGAATATGATATATCCAATTATAATATGTGAGTTGTTTAACTTTCCCTAACTGACTCTATTGACATTCCCCAAAGGGCTAAATACAGAAGCTAAATTAAGCATTTTGAATATTTTTCTCCATGTCTCTATTTGCCCTGTGGCGACAGTTTTGCAATGAAGGAATGGCTCCATAAAGTTTGATGTGAGACATAGGATGGAAAATCAAAACAGGTAATGTTAGTAGTAAATGAGATAAAATATACAGCACGTCAAGCTGTTTCCAGTCTCCTGTACTTATTACCACCCCCTATGTGTGATCATTTATTCCTAGTATCAGCTGTCAGTCTTTAGGTTATGTATAGATAAAAGCAGAATGTCATTTTCAACGGGGGTTTGACCATTATATTCTAGACAGAGCCATCCCGGGGTCAACACAGTCATCCAGCAGCCCCTTTATACTTCAGATATCCTTATGTCAAGGCAGTGCAGATTTCTTAGCTTGAGGATAAAGCCATAACTTTAGGCTTTGTTGACATTAAAACCAGAAGTTAATTAAAAACAAACAAACTATTATTTGTGACAAGCTGGCCAAATGCATCAGATTTTCGATGGTGATCATGCAATTGTCCAATGGTCCATTCGTAATTCAGTTATTTTATTTATTTATTTTAAAAAGCACAGTGACAGGTTCACACCTGCATTCAAATTTTGAGGACCCCCGAATGGAAACTTAATCTGCTTAAAAAAGCAGTTGCCCGCAGAAACACATAGACCCCATAGACTATAATGGGGTTTGCCAGGTTTCCACCCGCTTTCTGCCCAAAAAGGGTAAAAAATGCAGAGAGGAAAGCACTTCTTGTAGGACTTTAAAGCGGAATGGGGAGTGGAATCCCCCAACTGAGAGAAGGCACAGGTGGGAACCTAGTCTACACAAGTTGGCATGACGCAAGCTGACAGGGATCCCGACTAGCACATAATGGGCTGCCACGAGATAGAGTCCCAAAGAGCTGTTTGAGTAACATTCCTACCTAAATAAAGGTAATCCCTAGCTAACCCTGTCAGTACATCTATCCCTGTCTCACAGTCACATAGTTCACAGTCTCATATGAATGGAATCTGAAATCCACCATTCGTATAAAGTGGAGGTCACCTGATTTAGCCAGCCAATTACTTTTTCTGGGTTTTTTTCTATGCCTACATTGTCAAAGTTCCTGTCCCACCTCCCCTGAATAGTTATTGGTGCAAAAAAAAAAAAAAACACCAGGGAAGGTGGGAGGGGATACAAATTTTTAGTGCGTTTGCTGCGTGGTATTCGATTGGAATTGAATATCTCGAACAGCCTGATATTCGTTTGAATACCAATTCAATCGAACACCATTCGCTCATCTCTAGTTATAATGGCCCTACACAAGATCCTAAAATACGCATCCCTCCATATCTCATCAAGTAACGTACTCCTAGAGTACGTAAATCATAGAGATATTGGGGTAAGTGGAACTAGCTAGCAAAAGTGTATCCAGTTTGTTTTGTGAGAACTCTTTCTGAACATTTACTAGTTGTCTTCAAGGTAGCTCGGTATCAGCAATGGTGCAGACCCAACCAGTCAGAGACAGGGACACAAAATGTGGTTAAAAAGTTTTATTTAGAAAAACGTCAAAATAAATAAACCTTCATGTCAGGCCCAAAAATTAACAAAATAAAATACAGCCTTGACTTCAAGCAAAATAAAACTCCTGCTCATCCGAGCTCTAACTAAAATAGAATAACGCTACTGTACTTCCAACCACACGATCAAACAAAGCACAACAAGTCCCACCTTGATACTGAGGAAGGAACATTCTGGTTCCAAAACGCGTCTTCATTTTTTAGGGGTGTTATTTTTTCTTTTTTCACTCTTTTCTATGTTATACATCATCATTTTTTGTCATTTTATTTTAATTAGTTTAATTAAAAGTTATATTTTATCGTAGAGCTGCCGGAGGACCTTTTTTAAAAAAATTTCTGAACAACAAGTACCAGTCTGGTCTCACCAAAACTCATCTCTCCATGACAGACCCAGGTACCTCCTCTCACCCCCAAGATCTCCCCTGAAGTGTGAGCTCTGCAATCTTTTATGGGCCAGTAACGAGCCTGTGGCCAATACTTGGGTTGAGACCTACTCAAGATCCACCCTGGACCACACATAGATGAGGAATCTGGGGGATTATATCATGACTTCATCACTCTGCCACCTTCTCACATATTCTAGACATAACAGAGCCTTTATTTGTAACTTTGTTTTTGGCAAACTGTCATCCTTCTTTCCTACAGTCCGGCAATGTTTGCACCCATTGGATAATATTAGTGTGTAGGAAAACTTCTCTCATCACCCTCTTCCCCCATAACTTGTATCACCAACCTGTTAAATTATTTATAAATCTCTCGGATGAACAATAGAGGAACGGTACAATGCAGAGTCATATTAGAAAAGATATTTGGGAATTGTTATTTCATATGGATTACAAGTAATATTACAAATAATATATATATATGTCAGGAGAGTGGACGTACCCATCTGGGATTACGCTTCAAGAATGCATGTTGTGGAAGTTTTGCTGATTTTGATATCCAATTTCTCTGAGGAGGTTTTGCTTTTTTTTTCTTACCACCATCTACAATCTGTAAATGTTACCATTTATTTAGCTGTGATATATCTTAAAAAAAAAAAAAAAAAAATGTAACAAGGTAAACTGTCAGGATTAAAAACATCTTGTTTTTTATATGCAACTCCAATACAAACCAATGTCTCCATTATTACAGGCTATAACAGACATTGGAGGGAATTTACCAAGACTGGTATTTCCTATGCCACTCTTAATCATGGCCTCGATTGGTACAAGATGTGCCTGAATTATTAAAAGGCTATGGTCTCTTAATAACTTTGGCTCACCCGAGTGCTCAAGAATGGAGATATATGGCAGTCAAGAAATTTCATAGATTTCCTGTATAATTCATGGCATAAACTGTGCTCCGCTCTTCGTCCACAGGCAGAAAACAGTGGATGTGGTACATCTTTGGCACAAAAATGGGTCTTGTGCCAAAGATATGCAACCTTATCCCCCATTTATGCCAGAATACTACTGTAGATGGATATTAAATTCCCCCATGTTTGTAGTTTGATCCTGCAGTTATGTGTTGGTCCTTAAAATTTGCACTCTTTTCTAGCTAACCTAAAGAGAGACAAGGTATGACCACAGAATCAGATTGCAAATATAATTGTTTCATAGTCTGAAAATATGGAGACACATGAGTCCATGGGTATACAGATGTGACCAGACTTAACAGGTCTCCAGTTTGATTGGCAAGTGAATGAGACCAATTGAACATAACTAAATGCTAACAAATGACTTGAAAGCTGAAAAACACATTTTTTCCCCATTGCCCACAGAATGGGCACATATAGACAGATATAGGATTGTTAGCATATCCTTTTGTGATAATGTATTATGAAACCATGCCATGTTTAGAAAAGCTGTTGTACAAATCTAGACTTATCCAGCTGATGTATAAGTAAGGGACAGCATCTCTATAGGTGCTGCATACTTTTTAAAATCAAGGAAATTTCAGAAGAGAGAAACAGATGAATGTATATATTCCCGAAAAAGAGGAACATAAGAAAATATAAAAGTTTAAAAATATTTAGGACCATCTAATAAACTTTCTACCAAACAGATCTCTTTGAATCTATAGATCTGGTCCACTTATGGATCTGGTCCACGAAGTAGTTTCCCAGTTGATGGTGGATGCCAAAGCTCTAATATGACTGGAAGGGCTAGTCAGGTAAGAAACGTAGGGACCATTTTCCAAACCTACAACATTTTTGTTGCAGTATAATAACAGAAATAATATAGATAGATACTGACCAATATGTCTCCATTGTTACAGACTATAAAAGACATCGGAGGGAATTTATTAAGACTGGTATTTCCTATTTGCAAAAAATGACTAAGAACAAGAAGATCTTTTCAAAAGAAAGCCACATAATTGCAGTCATAATTCACAGCAGTCTATCAGGACATGAGGCTTGAAGTTTCGATACAATAAAATCTTGGACTGGGAGTTAATGAGGTCTGGGAAAGGAAAGCCTGAAAAAGTGCAAATCTAGAAAAAAATTTTGTTCATTGTTCATTCTTTCGGAGGCAGGTTAGTCCAATGCACTTCAAATTTTGAACCTGTCATATCAATTCTACTATCTTTAAAGGAAATGTCAGTTTTAACAATATCATATTGATAAAATGCTCGTAAAATGCACACACATGCTGAATTGGTTAGACTAAAAGAGAAACAGGACTATAGAATGCAACAGGTTAGACAACATAAATAAGATGAAAGAATTTTTCTGACTACTTTAAGGTCTCTGGCTATAGTAGAGGGAAAAGGTTACTAGGACTGGTGGTTGGGGGTAGTGAAGGGGTTAATATTTAAATTCCTAGTGGTATAGGAAAATGACTATATTGGTGGCTAAGAAGATAAAAGGGGATCATATGTTATTCACTGGGGGTTTAGGGTTAAAGAGAAAGACTAAGGGTAAGTTCACACGGAGTAAAATGGAGTGTAATTTGGAGCGTTTACGGAGCGTTTACGGAGCGTATACGGAGCGTATACGGAGCGTTTACGTAAACGCTCCGTAAACGCTCCGTATACGCTCCGTAAACGCTCCGTAAACGCTCCAAATTACACTCCATTTTACTCCGTGTGAACTCCCCCTAACACCTTGTAGTCTGGGGTAAAATGATAAAAGAAGGGGAGAATCTTAGGCACTGGTGGATAACTTGCCTTTCCAAGTTTCAGTGAAGTCTCAGATCAATAAAGAAATGGATCAGGTTTCCTTTCTTTAAAGGGGTTTCCAGGGGTAAAAATAGATAGGTCACTAATATCAGATCTGGAGTAGAGATGAGCGAGTAGTACTCAATCGAATAGTAGTATTCGATCAAATCCCTCCCTTTACATTGGTGTATTCGGTCGAATACCACTCAGTAAATATTCCCGCCTTCCCTGGTGCTTTTGTTTTTACAACAAAAACTATGCAGGGGAGGTATTCGATCGAATATACTCAATCAACTCTAATATGGAGGTGTTTGACACTCTGAACTCCCATAGATAATTTGTTCTCAGCAGCTGACACACAGAGAATGGAGCAGGAAGCAGTCAGTGGTGGAACTGCAATTTAGGTCTCATTCAAATTAATGGGAATTGATCAGGAGTACCTGACCTGAGCTTTGTCTGTTTTCTGTTCAATTCTCTGTGTATCAGATGTTAAAACACAGAGACTGATACTAATGATATATCCTTAGAAAAAGTCAACAATATTTTTAGCTGTAAAAAAACCCCAAAAAACAAAAAAACAAACTTTGAGATTGATGTTTTAGCAGATGTTTTTAAGAACCAGTGTTTTTTTGCACCCGTTCTAAACAGGGTGTCTGGTCATACAGCACATGCCGCTGAATGGAGAACATCAGAAATAGCTGAGTAAGAATCCAGCGATTTCTATTCAAAGCATGAAGCAGCACACTGAATGACAAAGCAGTCATGTCATAACTGGGGTGAAAAATACCCTGGTTCTTGAGATTGGTGGGGATTCCAGTGGTGGGACATCCACTGATTACTAGGTTATCCACTGCCCTTTTGATAAGAGGTATCTTATTATAACTTGAATCCCCTGTGAGAAGGTGACAGGAAAAGTGCTGGAGTACTGCTATATCATCCCCAGGTTTCTGACCTATGTGTGGTCCAAGGGAGGTCTGGAGTAGGTTTCTGCCCAGGTGTGGGTCATAGGCTCGTTACTGGCCCATAAAAGGCTGATGAACCTGCACTTAATGACAGATCCAGGGAGTGAGAGGAGGTCTCTGGGACTGTCCTGTTACTCTGAGTCTGGTGAGACTGTGTTGTGCTTGTTGGTTTGCTCATGTGGCTGATAGTAAGCCACACATATAGTTAGTTTATTATTACTGTTTAGTTAGTTGCTGAGACGAGCAGGATTTTGTATCTTATTGCTTTGCCTGAAGTTAAGGCTGTATTTTATTTTTCTCATTTTGTGCCTGAAGTCAAGGTTACTTCATGTTCCTGTTTTTTCTAAATAAACCTGTTTCCTGCATATGTTGTGTCCCTGTCTTTGAAATGAATGAAATGAAATGAAATGAAATGTTGGGTCCACACCACTGCTGCTACTGTGCAACCTACCCCATACCCCCTTTAACCTCCATATTGCTTTTAAAAGAGCAAATTCAAGTCATTTTTAAAACTTTACCTCTCAGTAAGCTATAGACTTCAACTTTTTTCTCCACCGTTAAAAATGGGAAGATATAGAAAGTAGAGATGAGCAAACACTAAAATGTTCGGGGTTTGAAATCCGATTCGAACAGCCGCTCACTGTTCGAGTGTTCGAACGGGTTTCGAACCCCATTATAGTCTATGGGGAGAAATGCTTGTTTCAGGGGTATGCAACATTCGATCAAATTCTACTTACCAAGTCCACGAGTGCGGGTCGGGCTGGATTCTTCTCCCTGTGCAGCATCCCCGCGTCCTCTTCCAGCCTTGAATTCACTCTGCTAGGCATCGGGCCTGGGCAGAGCCGACTGCACATGCTCGCACTACAAGCGGACATGAGCAGTCGGGTCTGCCCAGGCCCGATGCCTGGCAGAGTGAATTCAGAGCCGGAAGATGCCGCAGGGACGCTGCGCAGGGAGAAGACTTCTAAAGGTAAGAGAAGAACCAGCGTTGATTGGCAATGTATAGCATTCTGCCAATCAACGCTGGTTCTGCATCGAATCTTAACTTCGAACAGCTAGTAGTACTCGATCGATTACGAGTATTTCGAATACCATAGTATTCGATTGAACACCTACTCGATCGAGTACTACTCGCTCATCTCTAATAGAGAGTATTAAACAGGCAACTGCCGCTAAGAATTAACTACAATTATTATTATTATTATTATTATTATTATTATTATTATTATTATTTATATAGCACCATTGATTCCATGGTGCTTTACATTTGGGGGTTACATACAATACACAGAATATACAGGTAGATATAATACTAACAATGACCGACTGGCACAGTGGGGTAGAGGGCCCTGCCCGTGAGAGCTTACAATCTATGAGGGAAGGGGGGCAGAGACAGAAGGAGAGGGGGAGACTGTACAGATGGCAGTGCGGTGATAGTGTTATTGGAGGTTGTAGGCCTTCCTGAATAGGTGAGTCTTCAGGGCCTTCTTGAAGCCTGTGATTGTGGGGGTCAGTCTTATGGGTCGTGGTAAGGAGTTCCAGAGTATGGGGGATGCACGGGAGAAATCTTGGAGACGGTTATGTGAGGAGCGGATGAGAGCAGAGTGGAGCAGGAGGTCATTGGAGGATCTGAGGTTACGTGTGGGCAGGTAGCGGGAGAGTAGTTCAGAGATGTATGGAGAGGACAGGTTGTGGATGGCTTTGTATGTTAACGTTAGTAGCTTGAACTCAATTTGCTGGGCTATAGCTAGCCAGTGGAGGGACTGGCAGAGGGGAGCAGCCGATGAAGATCAGGGGGTGAGGTGGATTAAGCGAGCAGCGCAGTTTAAGGTGGACTGGAGGGTGGCGAGGGTGTTAGCTGGGAGTCCATGGAGAAGGGTGTTGCAGTAGTCTAGGCGGGAGATTATGAGGGCCTGGACAAGCATCTTGGTAGTTTCCTGGGTGAGGAAGGGGCAAATTCGGTGGATGTTCTTGAGCTGGAGGTGGCAGGAGGTGTTGAGGGCTTGAATATGTGGCTTGAAGGGTAGGTCAGATTCCAGGGTTACCCCAAGGCATCGGGCCTGTGGGACAGGGGTAATTGTGGTTCCATTAACTTTGATAGATGGGTCAGGTGGAGGGGCCATACAGGATGGGCTGAAGATGATAAACTCTGTTTTCTCCATGTTGAGTTTGAGAAAGCGGGAGGAGAGGAAGGAGGCTACGGCCGCTAAACAATCTGGAATTCTGGCCAGCAGGGAGGTAATGTCTGGTCCAGAGATGTATATTTGGGTGTCATCAGCATAGCAGTGGTACTGAAAGCCATGAGATTCTATGAGTTGGCCCAGGCCAAGGGTGTGCATGGAGAACAGGAGGGGTCCTAGGACAGAGCCCTGGGGGACACCTACAGAGAGAGGGCAAGATGAGGAGGTGGTGTGCGAGTGGGAGACGCTGAATGTGCGGTTGGTGAGGTATGAGGAGATCCAGGAATGGGCCAGGTCTGAGATACCAAGGGATGAGAGAATTTCTAACAGGAGGGAGTGGTCAACAGTGTCAAAGGCAGAGGAGAGGTCGAGGAGGAGGAGGAGGACAGAGTAATGGCGCTTGGCTTTGGAGGTTAGCAGGTAATTAGTGACTTTTGTTAGGGCAGTTTCAGTGGAGTGCTGGGGTCTGAAGCCTGACTGAAGTCTGTCAAAGAGCAGGTTGGATGAGAAATAGGAGGAGAGTTCGGAGTGGACATGCTGCTCAAGAAGTTTTGAGGCATACGGGAGCAGTGAGATGGGACGATAGTTGGCAGGAGAGGACGGGTCGAGGGATGGTTTCTTAAGTATAGGAGTGACAGTGGCGTGTTTGAAGGCATAAGGGAAGGATCCATTGGTTAGGGATAGATTGAAGAGATTGGTTAGGGCTGGAGTAATGACTTCAGCGAGTTTGGGGATGAGATGTGACTGGATTGGGTCGAGCACGCAGGAGCTGAGGTGGGATTTGGAGATTAGGGAGGAGAGTTTTTTGTTATGGAGGAGAAACAGGTCAAGGATGAGGAACAGTAAGTAGTTGGGTAGGGGGGTTGTTGGGGGAGTAGGGTGAGACTGTCTCTGATGGTGTCAATTTTAGTTTTAAAGTAAGCGGCAAAGTCGTCAGCTGAGATAAGTGATGTTGGAGGGGGCGGGAGGAGGGAGTTGAAGGTGGAGAATAGCTGTTTGGGGTTGCGAGAGAGTGCAGATATGAATGTGGTGAAGTAGACCTGCTTTGCAGAGGTGAGTGTGTTCTTAAATGAGAGAACTGCCTCTTTGTAACTGAGGAAGTCTTCCTGGGAGTGGCTTTTCTTCCAGAGGCATTCTGCAACCCGCGAGGCACGTCTCATTTTTTTAGTCAGGTCAGTGTGCAAGGGTTGTCTATTGATCGGTCAGGCTCTGGTGTGTGTGTAGGGGGCCAAAGAATCAAGGGCTAAGGTAATGGTGGTATTATAGAAGGCAGCAGCGGCATCTGTGTCCTGGATTGAGGATATGTCAGCGAGTGGTAGGAGAGAGTCTGAGAGTCCTGCTTCTACCACCAAATTACAAAGAAAGCCTGCGAGCCCTGCAAAAGTGGCAGCATTTCAAACTTGCTCCATATGCAACCTCTCTAACCTCCATCCACGCTCTCTGACCACAACCTGCTGACATTCTCTGCCCTCTCCTCTCCAATAGACACCCCAACCTCTAAACCAACACGCCCCTGCAGGAACCTCAACCGCCTTGACACCTGCACCCTCTCAGGTTTTCTCTGTAAGTGGATAAGGGAAGAAGAACTCCCTGTAAATCCTGGTGGCATTTCCACAACTTTTTGCAAAATGCTGAATCAAAAATTACTGAATATGTTCCGCAAGGTTCAGCATCTTTCTCTCTTTCCTGTGCTGATCTCCAATATTATAACATGGGAAAATAAGAAGATCTGCTTTAAACAGACAAATAAATTGATAGATACACTACAATAGATAGATAGATAGATAGATAGATAGATAGATAGATAGATAGATAGATAGATAGATTATAAGTCCATACCACATGGGTATTGTGATAACGTGCAACCAGGGAACAGTATACAGTCCTGATAGAAATTCAACAACAAAGACAGATATACAGATAGAATACACAAACAGATCATTAGATTAGATTATATATTGTAATTAGACAAATGTCATTTGCTTAATTATTCAACATTATGATATCTCATTTCAGTATTTTCCATGGTTTACAGAAAGGTTAAAAACATCTTGAAGAGCGAGAGAATTTCTTGTTTCCTACTATCGCCATTAGCGATGAAAATAAGAATCAGCTCCACAAGAGGCACAAAGATTTAAGACCTGCTGCAGATTCCTCCAGGCGGGTGTGTTTCTGCTGAACCAAAAAATTAAAAATGAAAGCTATTAATAATAACATGATGGCAATTTTCACAGGGCCCCAAAACAATTCTAAACCATAGTGCAAAGGAAGAAAGCGTCATCCGAGGTACCAACTTGTGAGACTCTGAGGCACAGTTTATGGTTGAATATCCAATGGAGGCCAAAAGATACTGACAGGAAAATGTGCAGAAATAAAACTCAGTGATAATTGATTCAAGGAGCTGGCAGCCACAGCACATTATATTACTATTATATTACCTGAAGCCAAGTGCATTGAGAAAACAGTCTATCTAAAGAGTTAAAATCTTTATTCAGAGACGACTTGCTGTCACTAAACATAAACGGACTCCAGTATGCAGAAGAAATGTAGTGTTACAAAGTTCCTATACTGTTGCTGGAATTCCACAAGCTACAGGACAATTTGCTCTGACCATAGAGACCCCACCGATCACGAGAATAGAGTGTTTTGCATCCCAGTTTGAAAGGAGCAATGGTTGGAAATGTCCACCTCTCCACCCTTTCAATTCAGTGGGATTATGGATGATAACCAAGTCCTATACTTTAGTTATCTCCGGTGGTTTCATTGAAATGAATAGAGCATGGGGCATGCATTTCTATCCCCGACTCCATTCCAATTGGGGTGCAACATACCTTTATTCATTTGGTTATATGGTGGCCCAGCAGTCCTAGGGAAATGTATTCAGCCCTGGACTTCAGAATTACAGCATTAAAAAAATCATAAATGGAAGGCATTGCAATATTTAGAAGTCAATAGTATAAACAATTTTGATTAGCGTGTTTAGCTTTATTTACATCATATTTATCAATGCCATTTTCAAAACATGGACTAACACCTCGGGACACAATTACTAAACCTAAAGATGCACCATATGTATCATCCATTGCATAAACTTGGAATAAGTTATACCAATGTGATTTCAGTAAATTTTTAGGAAATTGCGGGAACAGCAGTTCCCCAGTGCTGTAAATGAACCATGGAGGAAGGGGCACAAGAGAGAGAGAGCCCTGGTCTGAAACCCCCCACTGTACCTTCCTGCTTGCCGGTCCTATCCTAGGTAATAGGCGACAACTGGATAACAAAACCCTGCATAAATACATGACACACCAAATGCAGAAAAGACAAACAACAACAAGGGAGGTCAGCTAGCCAGGGGTCAGTAACAGTCGAGCAATGCAGTGTCAAAATTGATATCCAAAAGAGTAGTCAATAGGGAAAACCAGAGGTCAAGAGTCAGAATACCAGAATAAACAGCAAGAGAAAAGCCAGCACGCACAAGGCAATAGCAAGCACCAATGTGAATGTGAAGAATAAATAGGGAGGAAGAACCCGCCCTGGAGTTGAGAGGCGGATAGGCTGTCAATCACAGGGCAAGGCTAAAATTGACCACTTAATGAACAGAGGCAAACAAGGGCAGAAGACGGGTGTGGTGGAAATTCAATTACAGAACTAGAGTCGTGTTCACACAGTGCAACTAAAATCTCTAAGCAAGGCATTAAACTGCACATGCATACAAGCAGAGCGTGGCGCAGTGACCCGAACAGGCAGAGATGTTACAAACTGACAGTAAAAACTATTAATGATAATATATATATATATATATATATATATATATATATATATATATATATATATATTTATGTATATCTCCACAATTTTGTATGAAAATTTTTGCTGAATTTTGTTACTTCATGTATCTAGAGTCTTTCCACCTTGTCAAACCCCATTCCCTTTTGCATTAACTCATGTTTTCATGTCACATGAGGACAGTGTCTAAGAAATAAACATGGCTCTACAGAATTTATGTTAGTTTTGTGATACAAATTGCACAAACTCTGGCATGTTTTTCTTAATAAATTCTCCCTATGTATTCATTCCAATTATTATTTAAGTCAGGGATCTAAAGCCTGGTTCACATCTGCATTTGGTATTCCATTCAGGGGGTCTGCAAGGGGACCCCCCAAATGGAATACCGAATGTATTGACAAGCGGTGAACTTATGAAAGCACACAGACCCCATAGACTATATTGGTGTGTTTTCCACACAAGTCACAGGGAGAGAAAAATACTTCATGAACTACTTTTCTCTCCATATGTTTTGTTCCGACACCGCACAGAAAACACACGGACCCCATTATAATCTATGGGGTCCGTGTGGATTCATAAGCTCACAGCTTGTCAATGTGTTTGATATTCCGTTCGGGGGTCCCCATGCGAACTCCCAAAATGGAATACCAAATGCAGATGTGAACCAGGTCTAAGCGGAAACAGGTTACATAATGATAAGATTTTGGCATTACTGTGTCTTACAAGTTGCCACTCATTTAATTAAAGTAAGTCATAGGTTATTTGAAAGAATAGCAAGAATTCGTAGGGTCCTAAAATGTTCTACTCGTAGATCATCTTAAATTGACATTTAAAATCAAAAGTAATTGATTAAGTATTATCTTTGTGTATTTAATGCATTCAAGCATGGAAGGAAATATGTATTACCAAATTTTTATTTTCATTCTGAAGTCAATGGAGAATTGATGGGATAACTGATGGAAAAAGGCATCAATTGATTAGCGTTTTCTGTATATAAAAAAACTTGTGTTAAGGTGGTTTTAAATACACTGTCTACCAATAAGCATATGGACACCTATGGTAGATTAGAAAAATAGCATTTATTCATATACAATAGTTGGTAGAACCCAGCAGATGCTTCCCTACGGATGGTATTGATCGACACAATACTCCTGGATGCCTGGTGAAACTCCTGGTGTATGTGAGCCATGGGTTGGGTTATGTTCTTCCTAATTTCTCTGGCCAGCAACCATTAGTCTCTATCTCCCAGTTTCAGGGGTCTGCCGACTCGGGGCACATTCCAATAATCACTGTTCACCTTCCACTTCGTAATCACATAGGCCACTGTCGATTTTGGTTAATTCAGTTTGCTTGCTATGTCTCTTAAGGATTGACCATTTCTGTGGTACCCCACAATTACCCCTTTTTCGAAACAGCTCTGCACTTTGTGGTATCTTGCGACTAATGCCAATGCTGTTTCCTACATGATATTTAACAGCGGAAGGTGTGGCACTGCAGAAATCTTCACTTGCATAAGTGTCCAAATACTTATTGGTAGATAGTGTATCAAATTCACCCAGAATGGCAACAAAAGCTGAAAAAAATCTGTTAAAACACATAGGTCAAAATACATAGCACCTAAGGCTGGCAGTACTGTATATGCAGAATGCATTATGGAAAACAGATCCTTACATGTGTATTTAATGGGAACAGTAGAGCAAATGGTCATAATTAGAGATGAGCGAACAGTAAAATGTCCGAGGTTTGATATTCGTTTCGAGTAGCCCCTCAATATTCGACTACTCGAATCGAATATCGAACCATATTATAGTCTATGGGGGGAAAATGCTTGTTTCAGGGGTAGGCAACGTTCGATCAAATTATACTTACCAAGTCCACGAGTGAGGGTCGGGCTAGATCCTCCGAGAAGTCTTCTCCTTGCAGCGTCCCTGCGGCATCTTCCGGCTCTTCATTCACTCTGCCAGGCATCGGGCCTGGGCAGAGCCGACTGCGCATGCCCGCACTAGAAGCGGACATGCGCAGTTGGCTCTGCCCAGGCCCGATGCCTGGTAGAGTGAATGAAGAGCTGGAAGACGCCACGGGGAAGCTGCACGGAGAAGACTTCTAAAGGTAGGAGAAGAACCAGCGTTGATTGGCCGACTGTATAGCATTCGGCCAATCAATGCTGGTTCTGCATCGAACTTTTACATTCGAACAGCGAGTGGTACTCGATCGAGTACGAGTATTTCGAATACTGTAGTATTCGATCGAATACCTACTCAATCGAGTACTACTCGCTCATCTCTAGTCTTAATAAGGTTCATTATCTGTCAGAGGAGTCAGAAGGCCCCCATACTCATAAAATACAATAGTCTTTTGAGTTTGCCAGATTCACGAGGCTTGGCTGACCCAAAATATTCATGCACCACCCATATGTGACTCTATATATGCGATTCCATTTTGCATTCAATTAAATGTTTCCACGGTTTTAACTTATTTATTGATTTTTTTTTACATCAAGACAAAAATAAAAATGTACTTTATAAGAAAATAACGATTTCAGCAAATAAAATTGATTGTCTGCATATTCTACAGCGGAGATCAAATTCTACACATTCTACAAATGTCATAGTAACTTTCTTTCAAGAAACTTTTTTTATAATGTTATTGGAACCCCTGTTATGTCAGAAGTTTGCGCTAGTCAGCTGGGTGCCTTATTCTAATCAGTCGCTGCCTTGGAGCAAACACATACATACACAGTATGCATATCAACAGCTTCATACCAGACCTCGGAGAAAAGAAAAATCAGAGAGGTCAGATATCATCCCAGTGTGGTGGAAATGTTTTCTTTATCCAATGTTTCATGGGCAATGCGAACCCTGCTGGAGCTTTGTATTAATTGAGCTTTTCTTTCTGACAGAGAAGGATAAAAGAGTTACTTAAAACAAGATCAAAACCTATCCTCATCAGTTCAGAAGGAAGGGCCTCTGAAGTCTCTCATTGCCTGAAATACAAAGTATCTTTTAGTTTCCTTTAAACATTGGTGCAAAAAAAAAGCTTACCTAATTAGCGAGACCGAGAAGATGAGACATCTACCGTTTCCATCAATTGGTGAATCCTTTGTACATTTACACCTTGTTTATGAAGTCGAGTTCATACAAGGATATGAAAGTGGAAGTGAAGAACATGTTTAGAGGAGTGCAGTATATATCATAAGTGGGCGATTCTCCGTGGGTAGTTCATTGTATATATTCTGTCTGAATTCATTTTCCATGTCAGACAATGGACTGTGGTTAGGGTTGAGCGATCGTGTTCGGAAAAGATCGGATTCCAATTGGCCATCGAGAAAATTTCACGATCGCGATCGGAATTCCGAACACGATCTTTTTATGTGGGATCGAGATCGGTGATCTTTTCCCACAATGCTTTGCTTAGCCTTCACACTGAGTATACGCTGTATACTCAGTGTGAAGGCTCCGCTGCAGTTCCATAGGAAGGAATGGAAGCAGCCGGCACACAGACTTAACCACCTGCGCGCCGGCTGCCTCCATTCATTCGAATGGGAGGCTAAGCTAAACATCTCTAGAAGCTACTTACCTCTAGAGATGGCTGGTCCGGTGCCCTCCTTCTTCTTGCCTCGCTGCCGGTCCACGCTGTTCTTCTTGCCTCGCTGTCCCGCCTCCCAGGTTAGTGTTTAAAGTGCTAGGTAGACGGGGCTTGTGGCTTAGGAGAGACGTGCCCTCCCAGTACTTTCCCACACTCTCCTAACCTGCCCACACTCTCCTAACCTGGCAGGGAGGGGGCAGCAAAGGGAGAAGAGCAGCGTGGAGCAGCAGCAAAGCAAAGTAGATGAAAGGCACCAGGCACCGGACCAGCCATCTCTGGAGGTAAGTGGACACCAGGGGGGACTAAGTAGCCAGAGGATTAAAAAAAAATCCTCTGGCTACTTTAGTGATTGACTACACAGCGTGGATTCTAACAATTAAAGCGTTCAATTGTTATATTCCATGCTGTATAGTGAATAGGATTGCTTTTAAAATCCGATCTCCGATTAATAAAAAAATCCCATTGACTTGCATTGGTATCGGAATTGGGATCGAGATTGGGTTCGAATGAAAAATGATCGGAAATCGGATTTTAAAATCGATCCTGAAAAGTCAAGATCGGCTCAACCCTAACAATGGTGCTTTGTGAAGCTGACTACAACATACTTGGGCAGTAAATTGATAGCAGTTGATGTCTTCAATGTGGGACATTGCTGCCAACTCTTGAAATCAGCCATAAAATGATATCTTCTACATTTAAAACCATTTGGTCAATCACAGAGTTTTGTTAATTTACCCCCTTCATGGTGCAGACAGCTTCAACCTTCTTAGTATGGTGTTTTGTGTTTTTTTATCCAATTCCTTTATTTTTCTATTAGGGAATAGAGATGAGACAATAATAGGAGACGCAAGAGAGGTGCAGAAAATAGAATAAAAATTACATCTGCGTTGGGTTTCCGTTCAGAGAGTCCACTTGCAGACCCCACCAAATGGAAACCTATACGCATGAAAAAATGGTTACCTGGGAAACTCATGGATACCATAGACTATAATGGGGTCCATGTGGTTTGCGCAAGAAACATGCGGAAACCATACAGACTTCATTATAGTCTATCGGGACCGCAAGTTTCCTTAGCATATAGTTTTCCATTCGGGGACAACATGAATGTGACAACATGACTTCCCATTTGCCGAACACATGGTTGTTTTTCTGTAAGCACTTTGTATTACTCCTGCCACAGGATGGGCAGAAAGTGGACCTTAGAAGTATGAATAAATCCTAGCCCATGTATGAGACCTTGATGACACTTGGCAGCACTATAAGTGACCGACTGCTTCACCCAAAGTGTGAGAAGGAGCGCTATTGCAAGTCCTTCTTCCCAATCAGGCTACATAATCTACATCAGACTAAGCAAAGATCACTCTGCACAGAGAACTAAATGATCCTGAAGTCTTCCTTCTTTCTTTTCTTCCTTAGCTGCTATGGATTCCTAGTATTTTTTTCTCAGCCTATGTGTCTACTTCTCAAATATATGCCCCGATGCCTAGGCAGAGTGAATTCCAGCTGGAAGACGCCGCGGGGACGCTCAGCCGGGAGAAGACTTCAAGGAGAATCCAGCCTGACCGTCACTCGTGGACTTGGTAAGTATAATTTTATCGAATTTTGCGTACCCCAGAAACGAGCATTTCCCCCCATAGACTATAATGGGGTCCGAAACAGTGTGCGGCTGTTCGAATCGGATTTCGAACCTCGGACATTTTAGTGTTCACTCATCTCTAGTTATCTTATTTTATGAAAAATATGGCTACGAAATAGAACTTTTTACACTTTTTGTTTTGATGAGAAGAAACCACTTTCATAAAAGTTGTGTAAAAGTTAAGGGTGGGCATATCTATACATTAACCATAAGGGACTTTTGACTCAAATCATTTTTTCACTTTTCTATATGTTTTTAACAATAGGGTTAAATACTGGAAATCCAAAAGGAGAAATGTTCAGAAGTAAGTGGAAGAGGAACACAGCTTCTTGGTTTATTATTTCTGACTTCGCAGCACAAGGCTGTTATTTGATTTTTTCTTTCTCTCCCCATCAATCCTCAACCTTTAAGCAATGGTAATTATTATGTTTATGCGCAGGGGAAGGAAGGCCGATGTGAGTGAAAAGTGGCTCTAGTAATGCACTACCTGGGGTTCAGCTCAAATCTCAGGCCAAGAAAAGTACAGCCAAACTTCTCGAGTGGATGCCTTGAATAGAACACGCTAAAAAGGAAGCAACATGCTATGACAACAGCATATGGGATCCGGCAGTCATGAATTGAGCAGCTTCACTATCCTAATAATATTTAATATCACTTATGTCATGGTAAGATTATTACATATTGCCCGGTGCATCAGGGCAATGTAAGGTACACGTTTCTGTTTGCCGCTTACTAGACTAGTGCATCAAAACTATAAAAGCTAGTACAGAACAAATGTCAGATACAGTCAATTGTTAAAAATGGAGAGAAATATCTGATGATCATTACGGAACAGTAACATCACTTCATCTCCTAGAAACCATAGCGTATTGGAAAACTTTCGTAGAAAACCAGTTAACAGTCTGCAATCATTATTATTCACAGTAAGTGAGGTTGTCTTTGGAATATGTTATCCCTTTATGTACTATTAAAGCAATAGCAGATTATGCACAAATACCCTGTTACTGAGGGTACACAAAGATTTACAGCAGTGGATCATTACATAAGGTTAATTGGAAACATTTCTGCTTGTACATGACTGAAAACTAATGGAAATGTCATGGACAAATATGCAAGCAAAACTTTTTTTATTGCCATGGTCAACAAGGTCTATTTTCCCCCCTCTTATTGTTTTTGTCACAAACAAATTTCTCTGGTGGCAAGATAGGGGATGCACTCAAGATCTGAGCGGGAACATAGAGTTGTATACTTCTGTTAGGGAATTGCTAGGACAGCAATTCCCCAGTAACTGCTGGAAACCCTGGGACGGGGAACAAGAGACAGTGAGCCCGAAGCTGAAACCCCCTACTGTCCCTTCCTGCTTGCCTGGTCCTATCTTATGTAATAGGCAGCAACTTGGAGATGAGCCCTTCCTATATACGTGAGACACAAAAACAGGCAAGACAAACAACAACAAAGGGAGGTCAGCTAGCCAAAGGTCAGGTAGCAGCCTAGCAGTGCAGTGCCAAATCAAAGTCCAAAAGAATAGTCAATAGGGAAAGTCAGAGGTCAAGAATCGGAATACAAGTAATAACAGTGAGAGAAAAGCCAGCACGCACAAGCCAATAGCAAGCACCAATGTGAATGTGAGCCTAGAATACATAGGCAGGAAGAACCCGCCCTGGAGTTGATAGGAAAGCAGGCTCTCAATCACAGGGCAAGGCTAAAATTAACTATTAGAGGAACAGAGGGAAATGAAGGTGAAAGAGATGGGTGTGGTGGAAAATAAATTACCAAGGTGAAAGAATAGGATAGTGTAGGATAATGCAAGAAGAACCCAAAGAAAGAAATCATGCGGCCGGATGATGACACCAAAGTCCGGACGGGCAAAGATGTTACAACTTCCTTACCTAGCTGGACATGTCTAGGTAGGTGTGTCATGAGATCAACAGCTTTTCATGATATGACATCACAAAATGACAGGCTATCTTACAGAGTGTGTCTGTCCACCCAATGATTGTGTTGTGGACTGCAGACTTCCATTGTTTTTAATGCATTGTATTGAATTGGTTTCATAAGAAATTGGAGTCCATAATCAAATTAGAGTTATGTTATGGGACACTGTAAAAATCATATATATATATATATATATATATATATATATATATATATATATATATATACATATATATATTGCAAAGTTTAAAGTGATCCTGTGATCATAACCCAGCATTCTGTGCAGATACATAGAATAGGATCACCTAAATCAAAGATATCACCAGGGAGTGGTGCATGGTGGCAGCGGTAGGAGACTGAGGACTCGTTCACATCTGTGTTTGGTAATCCATTCAGGGAGTCCATATGGGGACCCCCAAAACAGAATAACAAATGTACTGGCAAACGCTGTGCAGTGAAAGCACACGGACCCCTGAAGACTATAATGGGGTCCCTATGCCTTCCGTGTGCTGCCTGCATGAATCATGCAGACATGAAAGTATATCACAATTTAGTTTTCTATCCACATGTTCCATGCGGAAACCACGTGGAGAGCACACTGACTCCATTATAGTCTATGGGGTCTGTGTGTTTTCACTGCATACCGCTTGCCAGTGCATTTGGTATTCCATTTGGGGGGTTGCCATGCGGACCCCCCGAACAGATTGCTAAATGCAGATATGAACTAACCCTTAGCTTGTTTGGCTTAGGAATGGCAATTCCTTTATTGATACAAAGAGCTAATTTGCACATTGACAAAAACACAAATATCTCAGCAATGGAGGAACCAATTCACAAGGAGATAATGCTATTTGATTGAGAAGACTAAACTATCTGACACCAAGGCTGGGTTATGACTCCCTTTATCTTGACACTTAATGTGTTAAGTACGCTATAGTAAGGGTTTTTTCAATGACAATTTCAGTGTCAATTTGAAGTTTGCTAGAATGTCACATTTAATGCATTAAAGAGGACCTGTTATGTCCTGATCTCTCTGCAGTATTATATACCGTTAGATAGCTACCAGTGCACATGATATCAATGCCATTACTTTCATCTCTGATATCTCCCCACTGTCAGAAGGGCAGGCCTCACAGTCCCGTGATGATGCTAGGCTGTAAGGCCTGCCCTTCTGACAGTGGGGAGATATCAGCGCCAAACGTAATGGTATCGATATACTATGCACTGGGGCTCATACCAGGTATTCAGCACATTGTCAGCTATCTAGTGGGACATAATATCACACATCAATCAGGATGTAACAGGTCCCCTTTAATGCATTAAACGTGTCATTCCAGCAAACCTCAAATTTAAACTGAAACTGCAGGAGACATTGGTGCCGAAGTGAATGACACCAATATCTCCAGCACCAGGGCACAAGCCAGAAAAGCCAACAGGGCACCGAAATCAGCATACTGATGGCTTTCTAGTGGTATATAATACTAAACATCTATGAGGACTTGAAAGGTCCTCTTTAAGTGTCAAGGTAAACTCTGCTACATTTGTACAACACATGTATGTTAAGCTGCTGTCCCAAATTTCAACTTTATGATGTGCCATCATAGTGCAAATTGTATGGCCTGTTACTCAGGCTCTCTATATAATCAAGAGAATGGGCTAGTACTGAATCTGAGCATAAATTTAAAAAAAAATACAGATATTATGTCACTTTGGAATTGAATGGGGTTAACAAAAATATCGAAGAACAGACCATTCCTAAGACTAGGTCCCCAACTGATCCAGAGTAGAGATGGGTGAACCAATTCACCCCAAGCCTGGTTCCGCCTGAATATTCCAACTTGTTTGGTTTTTAACAAAACCAGTTAAATGGCGATGAACTAGAATGGCTTCCACCATATATACTGTACAGTAAAAATGCAACATTAGTCACTTTGACATTCTGGCATCACCAATAGTCAATAGTCAGTAGAAATTCTGCTATAAATGCCAGATTATAATAGTACAGCATGCAGTAATATTTTTCCTTTAAAGTTACAGACACCATGATGGAAACGCAACAGAACCTATTAAAAGTCAATGGTTTCCACTGTGCACCATTGGTGTTTGTCATTTGACATATGTGCTTGGTTTTCTGTTTGTAGGGTAGAAGAGAAACGAAATAGAAGATGCAAGCCTATAGTAGCCTATGTTCTGCGAAGCATAGATAAGAAGCTGCTGTACTCTAGTCTTGGCGCATCAGTTGAACATTACCAAAGGGGGACTTAAGTTGCTACTAGATACTTCAGGCAAAGCATTGGGCATCTTGAAATCTAACATGCTTAATGGCTCTCTTCCTACTCCGCTATCATTGGGGCACAGTTGGGAGGATCTTACTAAAGCCAACAAATTCACTTCACTTTAGACTCAAAAGTGTCTTAAGATTGACAGTGGCTCCAACCAACATGTTATGAGAAAAATCTTTGGCAGTGGAGACCGTGAAAAGAATACATTGTACATTGCGTAAGGCTTACATTCTTCTAATCCTCAACGTCTTAGAAATAGCAGTTTCAGAATATTGGCTGGACATGTCCAGATATGTGTATGACAAGTTAAGCAGCTTTTCTCAACGCAACATGGTTTGAAGTTATCACAAAGTGATATGCTAACTATCCTATATGTGTTTATGTGAAACTCATGCAGACTTCTGCTAGCATTGAGTGATAGTTGCGTTCCATTGCTGTCATGAAAAATCGAAGCCCTTAACCAAACTGGAGATCAAATGTGGCCACATCAATAAGCTATCGATATTCTAGATAAGTGCTTATTAAACTATGAGTTTAATGTCATTGGTAAGATGCTAAATTCTTGAGGAGGCTGAGATGGGAAGTTAACTTTGACATATATGATCATATGGCGTAAACGTTTATCTCAAGCTGCACCAATTTCAAGCTACCATTAAAACAAGGGCTACATGGCGATGGTGGCTGCAACTCCTGTCACTCCTAGAAATCGTAGTCACAGTACCCTTATGTAGCAATGCAACTCCATTCACTTACAGAGCAAGATGGCAATCTTTGGTCACGTGACAGGAGTCGCTGTCAAAGTCGCCATGTTGCCCTAGCCTATAATTAACTCCATGTATGATAATTTCAGCTTTACACTTTGTTCAAAAGACATATGGAGGACATATTTTCACTTTTGCCATGGACCTCAACCACTGCTGAGGCTCAGGCCTCCCAATGTCCTCCTGACCAGTGATGCCTCAATACAAAAGCTCTGATAAATGAACGTTATAAGTAAGAGAGATATGACTTGTGTATACCCCTAATAAAATGCCATCATTGAGAATAACTTGTAAAGAAGGTGACAGATGCTCTTTAAATCTGTGAACAGTATTTATATGTTTCATTGCTTTATAGGTGTGACATATGGCACAGATGTAAACTTAATCTGCACTTGATCTGTTAGATGAATCTGTAAAGCCTATGAATTTATCAGCCTAGCAATGAATGCCGATGCTACATTCTCTGTTTGTATGTGTTGTCTTTGTAGGATTACATATTGGAAATTCTAGCAACATACAGAGATGAGCAGCACAGTGATTTTATCACTTGGCACAACTTATTGTAATACCAGAATGTTTCACATGTTGGTTACCATATTAAAATACATCAAGATATTGCATATTGTAAGCACTTACAGCACACTATACATTGTAATGATATAGTACATCAAGAGCTTTAGTTAGATAAAGGGGTATTCAGGCGATAATAAGTTGTTTCCTGTGGATAGGGGATATTAATAATAAGTTATCCCGTATGAATAGGGGATCACTGCTAGACTGGTGAAGTAGGACTACTGGGACTCCTGTCTATGACAAGTCCCCTGATTGTATAGAACAGTGTTTGAGAATGTACACTACTCATTCTTTTAATATCTATGGGATTGCAGAAGGTAGCTGAGCTCTGTATTTGGCCATCTCCGTTAAGTGGATACACATCCCCATTCAGATGCATGATTTAGGACCCCTGTTTTTATGACTGATGGGAGTCCTAGTGGTTGGACCTCCACTGATATAGCAGGTATTCCCTGCCCAATGGCTAAAGGATAACTCCTTATTACCTGAATTCCTATTGAAGGTACTTTGACGTACAGTGTCATATAATCCATGATGGGGGTTGACTCCTTAGCAACACCCCTGCAGGAATTTTAAAGTGTACCCACATTTTTAAAACTTTGCAATAGTAAAGAAATAGTAATGGGAAACCATAGTGCAGGTAATAATACTTTGTAGTATAGGTTCTTAAAGAAAATGTCTTCTTTCTTTTGTTTTTCACTTCTCTTTCCCTGCAGTGATCATTGGGTATGGACTGTTTCATAGACAGAGATAAGCTCCAAACCACTGAAGACTATGGAGGGGGAGGGGGAGGAGGAGAGCAATCAGAGCATAGGGAGTAGGACACGTGGCTGCATATTGAGAGAGGGGGTTACATCAGAGAGTATAGTTATGAAGTGTAATATTATCCAGCTCTTTGGAGTGACTAAATGCTGACTGTTCTCTGTGCTCTCTCCCCGCTCCTTTTCCTCCCCCTTCCCTCTCCATAGACTTTAATGGGCTAAGTTTAAATCTAGTAAGGAAAGAAAAAGGAAAGTGGTAGGAGAAAGAAGCAATTTCTTTAATACAAAATATTACAAAACCTATCAACTGCCCCATTGAATTATGGAATTAAAAAAAAAATATATGAAAGTCTAGGTACATTTTAAGGATTCATTGACACTCCAATCCCAAGCGTTAACCTGTTCAGTGGCAAAATCACACCTTTGTATGCTGTAGATGTTGTCAACATGGTAACAGACAGGTAATTGAAACAGGGTAGCTTACAGGATTGTTTCATGTAAAGAAACAATATATGTGTAGTATGCTGTAGCAATGGCATACTCAAGCATGCCAATATATTGTATACTAACTAATCAATGTAAAATAAATTTTTTGGTTGAAAAAAGGGCTTAAAACATGTTTTTGTATTTTTAAAAAATTTACATTGCATTAAAATTTATAGTAAAATAACTAGAGATGAGCGAGTAGTATTCAATCAAATACCTCCCCTGCATAGTTATTGGTGTAAAAAAGGGAAGGTGAGAGGGGCATTGAATTTGCACTGCGTTTACCGCATGATATTCCACCGATTATACCAATAACTATGCAGGGGAAGTGTTCCATCGAATACTACTCGCTCATTTCTAAAAATAACCCCACATACTTGCTAATCCCATAACCATTATATATGTACATGGGAAGAATATGCAAATCTGACTTCCATGATGTAATTAGGAAAACAGAGTCTCAGACTGACAGACTGAGACTCTGTCTTCCTAATTACATCATGGAAGATAGACTTGCACATTCTCAGTCAGCGCCCTCTATTGGTGTGCATACTTGAGGCACTGACATCCTAATTACATCATGGAAGTCAGATTTGCATGTTCTTCCCATGTTCCTTTGCACAGTGGAGCGCTCATGGCTTAAGACTCCACACACCTATATGGTGGCCTCTCCCTATGGAGTGACGATATCCCCTTAACATTATATATGTATAAATAATAAAAACACACATATTTGTTTTCATTTGTGCTTCACCCCAAAAAATGAAAACCAAAACTATAAAATTCTACTGTATTCATATTGTACCCAAAAATAGTATGTGGACCAGCAACTACAATAGAATGCCAAGAAAGGAAAAAGAAAACAACAGAAAATGTTGTGTAGTCCTGAAACACAAACTCAGCTCACAAAACAAGGGGTTAAGAAGGGGCCAATTAGGACAGTATGTACAGGGACTCTGTTATCCTCCCCCCTCTTCTTACCAATTGGGAGGTTTGCGAGAAGGCAGCATTGCAGATGCAGAATAGCACATCCAAGACGTGATCCATATGTGTACAGGCAATTACTGTATGTCACAATGAGCTACAATTACTAGATGAGATCTCTAGTACTTAGTCTTTTACGTCTGTACTGCACTCCCCTTTGTTACAAGATATTCTTCAAAATTGGCTGAAGGATTAAATAGAATTGGTTCTTAAGACAGCCACCTCTTTCTCTGTCTAAAATGGCCCACTTGTTATCTTTATTAATAGTATGAAGCAGAAGTATTCTCTCAACATCTGTTCCATTAGTCAATAGATCTATAGAAAACAATTGTCCTACCATGAAGGCTGCACACATCAACACAACCAAGTCAGCAGTATGTGATGCCAAAACAGAATGGATGGCAAGTAACCAGAGGCTAAGTGATAATGATAGTATCAAAAATGTTGGGATTCTTATGAATATAAAACAGTCAAAAGTTTATTTTTGTATTCAGAATTGTTATAGTTCATTGGAAAACAATGATGCCAGTAGAAGTGCACCATGCAATAACAATTTATTCCTTCAGTTTTTGTTTTTTTTAGAAATTCAAAATTTCCAAAATAGATTTAACAAAACTTTAAAAATTGTCCAGTCTCACTGTATTTCAACTGTATATATTCATGTGAAAGCGGTGCAAAACGGCCATGACAATCATCTATTTTTCACGTCCATTTTGCAGCCTATGGACCTTCGTTTTCACAGATCCCTCATATGCTTCAGTGTATAGAAAGTTCTGTGAAAAAATAAGACGTGACCTATATTTTGACAGTCCGTGAGAACCCCCAATCACAGAAATGAACATTGACTTGCGACATCCAATTAAAAAAAAAAAAAAAAAAGACATCGCATTTCCAATATTCAATTTTGTTTTCAACTGGTCGAACTTTTTTTTAGTATTTTTAGTATTTTTTTAGTATCTTTAGATGGGGAACATTTTTGTCAAATACTTTAGAAACTTATTTTACTTCCTTATAGGAGAAGATTGGCTGTAAAGTCTCTTCTTAGCAAAACACTTAACTTGGCTTTGCCAAGGATTGCACATTCTGTCCACTATGGGGGAATTCATCAAGAGCGTCATATTGTACTCTGGTCTTCATTATCATTGTTTTGTATTCATATATTATATAAGTGTTTTGAATATGCTGTTTTTATGGCAATTGAGATTATTTTACCACTGTATACAAGTGGTGAATTGTTCACGAATTATGATCGTCGATGTGGTCTGAAGAACGGGTTTCAACTTAAAAACATGTTACCGTTATCTGAGATGAATGAAACCTTGTCAAGATGGGAAGAATATGCAAATCTGACTTCCATGATGTAATTAGGATGTCAGTGCCTCAAATGTGCACACCAATAGAGGGCGCTGACTGAGAATGTGCAAGTCTATCTTCCATGATGTAATTAGGAGGACAGAGTCTCAGTCAAACACACCTATAGAGGGCGCTCCCTTTAACATTATGCTGACCTTTTCAGAGGCCTTTGTTTGCAAAGATGTTGGGATTATACCAGATACAGTTTTTTTCAGCCAAGGACAGCTGTTTCGATGTATTTGCATCTCATCAGTTTGGCGTAGAGAGGACTGATCTGGCAGAGGTGAGAGGCTTAGACAGGGTTAAGGGGATATCATCACTCCATAGGGAGAGACCACCATATAGGTGTGTGGAGTCTTATTAAGCTATGAGCTTGTCAAGATGACATAGTCTATTTTGCATAAAACTAAGGAAATGTAGTGCGAACAAGCTTGGCTTTTCTACTCCATCCATTTATGATAAGGTATTGTCACATATCAGAGGCATATCCTCTGCGAACAGGGTACCTAACTGAGAACTATGCTAGGTCATAGCTGTCGTACATTCTCAGACTCCATTGTGCCACAAAACTGGTGTAAATCATGATGAGGTGTTTTCACTCTGGACGCAATTACCATGGGGTGAAAGGGTTATTTAAATGTGAGCTTTCAGCTCATTCTTCATGGCTACGACTAAGAGACAACAGTCTCGAAACGCGTCAGATCTTGGGGGGGATGGAGGGGGGGAGGAGGGGGAGGAGGGGGAGGAGGGGGAGGGGGTTTTCCTCACCCCCTGGTGAGGAAATCGAAATGAAAGTAAAAGAGATGTGCCTGTCAGGCCTATTGTATGTGACGGAAGGTTAAGTGCCAAATTACATTTTTCCACATTTTAAGCAAGCGTCAAAATTAAGCGCACCCCGAGTCAAAAATAAAACCTTCACAGTTCTCTAATCCCAAATACAGAGCAACAAGGTAACAATAACCAGGTGTTTTTTTTTCCCATCACGTCAGGGTCAACAGTAATCTCCAGGAGAAAAAAGGATGCAGTAGTTCAGTGCAGTCCATATTAAGCTACTCTATTTTTTTCTAACCCGTTTCATCCATCCTACAGATCACTGTAGGTTCACTTTTATTTTCTTTCTGATACGTGTAAGGCAACTTGAAATGCCACTTTCTCTCCAAAGACCCCATAGCAGATTCATGGTTTGCCTTTCTAGCTCATACACCCTTGCTCCGAGGATACATTGGCCTTTGATATTCTTCGCGTGCCACGTTCCTGGCAGTCATTTTGTTACAGCATACCAGACTCTTATAAAAATGCTTTCTCTAGCTTTATAGCACAAGCTTTTATATAGTTGTATTATCACACAAGCTTTCCGAGGCAGTGACCTGTATTTTTCTCCTTCCTTTCAGTATTACTGTTCTTATAGGAGAAACTTTGAGGAGTTGGATATTCATCTTAAAATGACAACTCAGAAATCAAATCCCCCAAAATAATAACTTAATAGCATAGCAATGATAGGAATATGTGAATATCTCTACTGGCAGAAATAGTTAAGATTTTATCATTGCAATCTATTAATATAAATTCAATGGAAGAACCTTCTGGATAAAACAGATTCATTAGAGACTTGTTCACACTTACAGTTATTGAATGAAAATGATAGATTCAAAACATCTATCCAGACCTGTAAAATACAGAAGAGCTATGAAGACGGCCTTAACCTCTCATCCCATTGAAGAGATGAAAACACCGCTATTGCTGCGAATCATTTGCAATCCCAACTTGACATGAATAATAAAGCAAATAATATATATTGACTGCAAATTCTTATTGTAAATGGGAAGATTGAAACCTTTAGATCACTAACGCTGCTAAATTGGCAACGAGAAAGCCGGAAATACAGAACAAGGGTAAATACACCATATTTTGGGTCAGTCCATTTTACAGTTACAGAATCCGGTTATAATTATGGCAATCTGTGCTCTGCTTTACCGTGACAAAAGCATAATGGGAAATTCATTACCAGTCTTGATGTACTGTGCACTGGAGGGGGGCATGTTTATTTTTGGCCCTCTCTGTGCTTAAATGTCAAAGCTGACACCATACTTCCGTCATAAACTGGAAAATTGCAGGGACCAGTTGGCTACGCTTTAGCATTGCTAAGTTCTGCCCACTTACTTTTTGAAAAAGTTGAGGATAGTTTGAGGCCGAGGCCCCAGGGCTGGATACGTGGCATTTTACAGTATCAGCAAAGTGGATGGGATTCATGCGTATCCCATGCCCACATTGCGTATCAAACCACAGCGTGGACACGCTGTGATATCCAAACAGTCAAGACAGGGACACAAAATATGCAGCAAAAAACTGTTTATTTTAAAAAAAATCCCTGCTAAGTAAATAAACCTTTATGTCAGGCACAGGATAAGCAAATTAAAACACAAACTTAATGTTAGGCAAAAAGGCAAAACAAACCTGCTTGTCTGAGCGCTAACTAAACAGAAATTACTATCTGTACATGTTGCTTACTACCAACCACGCAAAACAAAATAGTACAGGGACTCTCACCAGGCTCAGTGTATCATAACAAACCAAGTCACCTCATCTTCTCCCGGGATCTGCCATGAACTGCAGGCTCTACAGCATTTTATGGGTCAGTAAAGAGCCCAGGATCTACACCTGTGCTGAGACCTACTCCAGATCTGGCCTGAACACATATAATGAAAACACATAAAGCATAGTTCACATAACACAAAAGAACATGTATAATATAGTCCCAGACAACATGAAACTTGAATAGAAACAGCCCTGCACACTCTCCAGAGGAGCTCTCCTCCATCTCTTACAAGACTGATACAGGTGCTAGTAAATAATAGATAATAGGGTTATGACACACCGGTCTTAAATATTGCACTGTTGTTGCTGATATACTGATTTCAGAAACATAAGAAAAGAAGAACTTGCTCCAACTGGTTTCATGAGTGATAAATGTCATGAGAAGAGTGCCAGTGAAAATTAGTGCTACTATGTGTGCCCTTGGTGTGCCCTCAGTTGCTGTATATTTGTCACTGCATTTCTAATGTTCCATCATGCCTACTGCTTAGTACATGCAGCTACAAGTCTCACCGGGTAAGAATGGAGTACCAATCACACTCAGCGCTCCTAGGCATTCTCAACACCTTACTCAATGTGTGTGCCGATTCATTTTCACTCTGTAGGATGCCTATGGCACAATGCTGCTGAATGACATCTCCTGCACAATGCAACAATGTTCTTCAGTTCCTTTATCTTAGTAGATCTCAATGCCACACTTACATAGGCTTCATCATTTCTTTCAAGGCAGTTAATAAATAGTAAATTAGAGATTATATTTCCAAATATATACATTTCTCTGTAAATTTAGTTTTCACATTGAGCGGCGTGTCGTGCAAAGAGAATGTGACGTCATTGCCCATTGTATATAATGCAAGCGTATTATCAGTTAAGCACAATGATCATATAAAAGGTCATGGCCACCGGAAATATTAACAGCTGCAAGATGCACAAAGGAATATTCAGAAATTTGCTGACTAAGAAAATCATCCGTTTTTCAATCTCGCTATTTTGCACAAAGTCTATTAATTACTATAATTTTCTTACAAAAGGTTTATAGGATTCTAAAACGCTCCATATGTGGAGCATCGTATACTACAGTATATTCACCAGACACAACGATCATGCATATTACATGAAGCATAAATCATAAAAATGTTTTAGAAGGTAATGTAAGTCAAAGATCAAACTCCTATAATGTAACCATGTAAACTAAGTATTAGGCTTCCCCTACACTTAAGGTCTCTAAGAACCTCTGAAACATTGGTGGTCAAGCCCTCCAGTTTCTCCTGAAGTCTAGTGAATACTTAAGAAGGAAAGACATTTTGTTTAACCAAATTTGTTCAGCCATTCTAAAGTTATAAGTCCTTTTTATTGATCCAGATTAGGGTCTACTAGTCAGGTGGGTGGGAATATTGTGGCCTCTCTTGAGGCATGGTTTCTGTATGCCATGCTGTGTTGTTCCCCACTTAGCTAGTATACCATAGTTTGCATAAACACTAAAAGGCCTATATCTTTGGAAAAAACTGAACAGGTTTGGTAAATAAAATATCAAAATACTGAGGTTGGCAATGCTTAGCGGATAATGTATGTCATTAGACCTGCTGACAGATCCCCTTTAACCACAAGCACCTTATGGCTGTATGTAACACCATCACTAGTTGGGTATCAGTTCGAGGGCTCAATAAAGTCTAATACTGACAAAGAAAAACCTGCAATCTAATGCTAAGGAGAATTAGATCAAATGCTAAAACTACAAGACGATCAAATGCTAAAACTATGTAAAGAAAGATTGTCAATATTTCATATTTTTTATATACCAATGACCAGGATGATAGCTGTGAATGAAGTCATACTGAATGATGGAACGTTAAAGGAATTTTTATATATTTGTAATATCTCTGCCTGTTCAGGTCTCAGTGCCACCCTCCATTTTCACGTTGCGTGTTCAGTTATGATTATGATATTATAAATATGTCATATTCCCTTACCTCTGTAGTTTATTTTCCACCACACCTATCTCCTTGGTTTCCCTCTGCTCCTCTAAGAGTTAATCTTAGCCCTTCCTGTGTGATTGACAGCTTATCTACCAATCAAGTCTGTGGCGGGTTCTGGACTTCCTATAACCAGGTCATCAGTAGGGTTGAGCGATCGAGATCAGAAAAGATAGGAGTAAATTTCACGTTGCGAATTCCGATCTTGGGGACTTGAGAACCAACACCCAGAACCCCAATAGTTAAGCTTCTGTGGCTGTTGGATCTGAAGAGAATATGGAGCTGGAAGCAGAGAATTCTATACACTGTGTAATGCATCACTGTATATCAGTGGCAGCTGCTCAATTGGGATGCCAGGTTTCATTTTCCCACTATTTTGATATTTATGATATACTGTATATGCTAAGACTAAAGCATTAATATCTAAATCTTGGAAAACTGATTTAAAGAGGACCTGTCTTTTTTACTGACATCTCTGTTTTGGTAAAAACATGTATTTTTCATAATATAACAATTCTATGTCATCTGCATTGTGCTGTTCCTCTGTTATATCCCCTAAAATGTTATGGGTAAATTGTCAACTGGATATCAGATCAATTAGTGCTGAAAGTATCAGGTTTTGCAGGAACAAACCCCATTGACAAAGAGAATTGTAATACCCAAAGATCAATTTATTCATACAATTCTAAGAAGAATAACAGAGAAATGTCACAATCTAGAGTAATAAGAAGAATTCTGAAAAATTGTCATTTCATGGAAATACAAATATTTATGATGAGAGGTGACAAAAGTAGAAGAGAGGTGACGGATGTAGAAGAGAGAGTGATGGATGTAGAAGAGAGGTGATGGATGTAGAAGAGAGAGTGATGGATGTAGAAGAGAGAGTGATGCATGTAGAAGAGAGAGTGATGCATGTAGAAGAGAGAGTGATGGATGTAGAAGAGAGGTGATGGATGTAGAAGAGAGGTGATGGATGTAGAAGAGAGGTGACGGATGTAGAAGAGATAGTGATGGATGTAGAAGAGAGAGTGATGGATGTAGAAGAGAGAGTGATGGATGTAGAAGAGAGAGTGATGGATGTAGAAGAGAGGTGATGGATGTAGAAGAGAGGTGATGGATGTAGAAGAGAGGTGACGGATGTAGAAGAGAGAGTGATGGATGTAGAAGAGAGGTGATGGATGTAGAAGAGAGAGTGATGGATGTAGAAGAGAGAGTGATGCATGTAGAAGAGAGAGTGATGGATGTAGAAGAGAGAGTGATGGATGTAGAAGAGAGAGTGATGGATGTAGAAGAGAGGTGATGGATGTAGAAGAGAGGTGACGGATGTAGAAGAGAGAGTGATGGATGTAGAAGAGAGAGTGATGGATGTAGAAGAGAGAGTGATGGATGTAGAAGAGAGGTGATGGATGTAGAAGAGAGGTGATGGATGTAGAAGAGAGGTGATGGATGTAGAAGAGAGAGTGATGGATGTAGAAGAGAGGTGATGGATGTAGAAGAGAGGTGATGGATGTAGAAGAGAGGTGACGGATGTAGAAGAGAGAGTGATGGATGTAGAAGAGAGAGTGATGGATGTAGAAGAGAGGTGATGGATGTAGAAGAGAGGTGATGGATGTAGAAGAGAGGTGATGGATGTAGAAGAGAGGTGATGGATGTAGAAGAGAGAGTGATGGATGTAGAAGAGAGAGTGATGCATGTAGAAGAGAGGTGACGGATGTAGAAGAGAGAGTGATGGATGTAGAAGAGAGAGTGATGCATGTAGAAGAGAGGTGATGGATGTAGAAGAGAGGTGATGGATGTAGAAGAGAGGTGATGGATGTAGAAGAGAGAGTGATGGATGTAGAAGAGAGAGTGATGCATGTAGAAGAGAGGTGATGGATGTAGAAGAGAGGTGATGGATGTAGAAGAGAGGTGATGGATGTAGAAGAGAGGTGATGGATGTAGAAGAGAGAGAGTGATAGATGTAGAAGAGAGGTGATGGATGTAGAAGAGAGGTGATGGATGTAGAAGAGAGAGTGATGGATGTAGAAGAGAGAGTGATGGATGTAGAAGAGAGGTGATGGATGTAGAAGAGAGTGATGGATGTAGAAGAGAGGTGATGGTGATGGATGTAGAAGAGAGAGTGATGGATGTAGAAGAGAGGTGATGGATGTAGAAGAGAGGTGATGGATGTAGACGAGAGGTGATGGATGTAGAAGAGAGGTGATGGATGTAGAAGAGAGGTGATGGATGCTCCTTGAACATTTTATGTGGATTTTCCCTGCATTTGTCATAGTCTGATAATTTTACACCAAAACTTTATGAAACATGTTTTACTATGTGGATCTCCTACTCTGGTCACAACTGTGGTCCCATCACTTCCATGTTGTAACAAAAACTAATGCACATATACTTTCAGTGCCTCTATCTAATGTCCATCATTACGTTGTGAATCTGTTGATGCAATGTTATTTGTTGACAAACACTCTACAAATCAACTAAGGAAGAATGAGAACATTTTCAATACTCTTCCCATTATATTTGTGTTGACTATTTAACCCTTAAGTACTATCATGGTGTCTATCATAATGATATGTGTATGATAGTGGTGTGTGACAGACACCATGATATAGTACTTAAGGGTTAAGCAATCTTTTTTTGTCTACAATAGGAGCCAGCTACCTTCGGACTCTCCAGGTGCTGTGAAAATACAACTCCCAACATGCTCCATTCACTTCCATGGGAGTTCTAAGAATAGAAGAGCAAGTATGTATGCAGGCAGTTGTAGTTTTACAACAGCTGGAGTGCCGGAGGTTGCCTACCCTTGGTCTACAAGAATATTTTATTGACTCCTAATTCCATTGAGAATTACTTGCGATACTCTATACACAGAATATTCGTTCCTACACCTTTAATGACCAGGTATAGGACCATGATTCATGCTACCACTGGGCTTTTTTAGAAAAGTTCTACAATGTACATGCAAATCTATTTGGCAGCCAAATTTGTCCTGAAGGGCACCAACTTAGTAGCTCATTTGCTAAAGTAAAGATGTAAATTCCTATGTCGTGTTAAAGACTAGGGGGAATTCTTGTCCTTCTGAGAAAATAACTACCTTTTACATTTGATAGAACAGCATGAACTCTCCTTAGGAAAATAGCAACTGATGACAGAGCTGTTGGGTTGCAAAATCCTATTGAGAAAGAAAAAAAGACTGGACTTTCTATTTACTTATCACAGTCATAAATCAACAAAGAAATCAAACCAACTGGATTGCTAATACGGTCAAAATATGCTGAATGGGGTTACATGTGGAGGTAATACCAAAGGAAATAAAGTTTATATGATAAAGGGCTCGGCAACAGGAGACCGAGTACTAACTGTACTGCACATGATCAATGATGACACCCTGCACCTGTAACTGACTTAAAGGGGTTGTCAAGTTTCAAAGCAATGTTAAGAGACAAATGTTACTGCTTGTTATAAAGTTCTACAATTTTCCAATATACTCTCTGTAAGAGAAAGGTCTAGCTGGTGGCAGATAGGGGCAGTATACAGTGAAGCCCAGGGATGTGAATAAATGTCCCTAAAGCATTATTCTGCTAATATTTGGATTTTTTTGCAAACAGCTCTTCAAGGTACTGTCTGTAGTTTATATTCAATTTCCTTACTGAAAAACGCTCTGCCCCCTCCTCCTTTCATCTTATACTCTATCTCTCCCCTCTACCTCCTCTTTACCCTCCCTTTTTTTCTCTCCCTTTCCTTCACAGGGTTGCCGTACTCCACCATGCTTGCATCGGTTAAGCTTTGTTATATCTATATGTACAGAGATCAAATCAATAACATAATAAAAGCATGCAAATAATAATAATAATAATAATAATACTTATTTATTTTTGGAGTTATTTTCTGATACGGTCGAATAGCACTTTGGAAATAACTCTAAGCCCATCCATTTCTGGCAGCGCACTTGAATAGGCACCTCTCTCATGAATAATATATCAGGCTAATGTTGTAGTCTGGTATAACTTTCACAATTAATTGGATTTCCCTCTTGGTTTGTTGCGGTCTCCCTCAAAGTCAGTTCAGGCTTATGGCTCCTGTGTGTCTCTAATAAAGAATGTATGTTCCCATACTGTTATACATACCATATTCATTGTTTCACATTTAAAATAAATATTTCTAGAAAATTACTATTAAATATAACCAAATAGGACCTTAGGATCTAATTCTTATAGACACAGGTATATGATAATGTGACCTCATAGGACGTGGTTGATGGCCAATACCAAGACACTTTTGATCCTGTCTGTGGCTATACGAAGGAACTAGTGGTAACTAAGCAGAACAATTTTCTCAGTATCTCAATGTGGATAGGCCATTGGCCATCAAAAAGTCCCATGAGGCTACATTATCATTTGCCTGTATGTATATGTCTTGGTCATAGAGTCTATTTAGGAGGATTTTAATAGTAATTTTCTGTATATTTTTTGTTTTATATGCAAGGTTGTTGATACTTTGGCAGTGGTATGATATATGTGTCACATCACTGTGTCATATTAAGTTCTGCCTCATACATTTCCGCTGGCCAAATCCCCGCTTTTCCCCCCTTGTCATCTGGTGTTATCATCACATCTCTCATATTCTTTGGTTGTCTAATATCAAGTCTCTGCATAATTCAGAGTAGAAGTCACACCTCTCTGAGAAATTTTCTGTAAATTCTGTCAGGCGCTGGACACGTCCATGTCGGAACATGTGTATGTGTAAGGGGGTGCAGCATCATGGCAATGTCGCACCATACATAATTCACATAGGTGAGATTTTTTAACTGAGGCAACCTAATTTTCAATTTTGACTCCTCACCTTCCAAACCCCATAACTTTTTTTTTTTTTTTTCTGTACACTGAGCTTCACAGAGGGCTTAGTGATTATGGGACAAATTGTTCTTCGTAATGGTAATATTTATTATTCTGTACAATGTAATGGGAAGCTGGAAAAAAATTCGGAATGGGGTAGAATTGGAGAAAAAGTGGTTTTGTGTGACTTTCTTACAGACTTTATTTTTATGGCGTTCACTGTGCAGCCAAAATGACGTCACCTGTATTGGTTCAATTCCAATTTACCAAATATATACAGTCTTATTTACATTATAACCCCTCAACAAAAATCCCCTCAATTATTTTTTTCTTAACGTAACCATATTCTGACATCCGTATATATTTCTGTGTACAGGGATGTATAGTGTGGTTTTTTGTTTTGTTTTGTTTTTTTGGTTAGAGCATATTCAAAGTTACAGAAAACATTATAATGGTAAACATCAGGCCTTTGTTATGTAAACACTTTTGTAAATTATTAGAAAAACAACTATGAAGTCTTATGCAAATCAGGCAATTGGTGCACTGTGGGTGGACCTTCATCTACCTAGAGCACTGTTCTAGCCACTCAGATCCCTACCATCTCCTGCCTGTGCCTCTGGCTGAAGTAAGGCCTCGTTCACATCTGTATCAGTAATCTGTTTGGGGAGTCCACATAGGGATTCACCCCCGAACTGACTACTTAACGCATTTGCAAGTGGTGTGCAGTGCAAGCACACGGATCCCCATAGACTGTAATGGGGTCTGTGGGCTTGCCGCAAGATCTCCACAGGGAACATGCGAATAAGAAATGTGGTTTAGCCTGTAATACCCTATAAATAATGTGTATGTTTTCATTATGACATCTATATTTTTTGAAACTTTAAGAACTTAACCATAAATTGTATGTATTGCCCATTACTCTTTAAAATATGGTCCTCAATGGAATGAATATCCCTCTGTCTGCTCACCATGGAGAGCACAGCATGATTCTCGAGTTTTACTCAACTTGGAAATGTCAGAAAATGTTCTTATTTTGTTCCATGTTTCTATTTTTGCACATAAGGCTTATGAGTTATACACTAAGAAAGTAAGAGACGACCAAATAATAACTACGGGAGAGACGCGGAGCCAGGCGCCACGCTGTGCTACCTTACTTACCTTATACTATAATGAAGAAGACATAGCATTTTCAACATTATCATGGGAGGGCAAGAGTTCCCTTCATATCGTGTTTAACTCCTCTTAACTCTAGCACTTATGGAAAAAAGATTAGAATAAATAGATTTTTTTATTTTGAAGGTTTGAACAGCTGAAAAATGTTCCGTATCGGTGCATTCACGCACACAATTTTAACAAGTTATGCTTAAAGTGTTTTAAATGTTTGTAAAATGTAGGACTGGGGGGGTATTATTAAAAGTAATCTATCACCATCCCACCCTAGACCCCGTAGATACTGATTAAGATGACCCTAACCTATATGTCTTCGAAGCTTGACCAATATGTTGGGTTCTGATGAAATTAATCCTATTAACTTGTATTAACTGGTGATGAAATCAAGGGCTCTCAGTTTTGGCTTTGATTGGGGTGGGGGGACTAATTATGAGGAATTAACAGATGGACAAGACCAACCCGAAAGCTTTATTTTTCATGGGGGGAGTAGGAGAGAAGTGGGTGAGCCCGGGAGTTTTGGAATTGATTTGAGAATGGGGGTGACATCACTGAAAAACTACATGTATTAAAGAAGATACATGTAACATCTCTGCCTGCTGAGGCCTCTTTGCTGCCCTCCGCTCGCACGCTGCGATGCAGTAGGTGTGTTCAGTTATTATTCCTTGCTTTAGGTTCTTCTTGTATTGTCTGAACACTTTCCAATTCCCTCACCTCTGTAATTAATTTTCCACCCCACCCATCTCCTTCACCTTAGTTTCTCTCTGCTCCTCTAATAGTTAATTTTAGCCTTATCTGTGTGATTGACAGCTTATCTGCCAATCAAGTTTGGGTCAGGTTCTGGAGTTCCTATAGACAGGTCATCAGCCCATAAAGGTTTGATGGATATTGTGACTTTGTCCCTGCTAAGCTTTCTACTTGCTCTTATTGCATTGTACTTACTGACTTCTGAACTTTGGTGTTTCTTGTGACTACTCTTTTTGATTGTGATTTGGTACTGCTTTGTCTATATGGCTTTGACCCTTGGCTTGCTGACTCCTCTTCTGTGTTGTCTTATCTGCACTTGTTCAGACAAGTGACTGTCGCCCAGTTGTCCCTGTCATTAGGACATTTGTGGCAAGTAGGTAGGGACAGGGGCTGGGTCTAGTTTAGAACTCACTGTCTCTGTCTTCCCCTTCCTCTCTGGTTTCAGCAGTAGTAGTGGAGAATTTCTCAACTAGCAATTCCCTTACAATAAAGTTCCATGTCCCAAAAGGATGCAAGTACTGAAAGTGCCTAGGGCAGTATATTCACTAGGTATGACCATATACAACAAATATGCTTCTAGATGTTGGTTTTATTTTGTATACTTGTAGGTGGTATTTCAGTATGCGTAACCTTAGACATTCTTGGCTTTACTTTATACAAAAATATGACTTGAGAAAGGTCCAGGACATTCAGAACTTTTTGGATTGATTTATTTAGATAATTTGCACTGAAATGCATCACCGGTGTTAGACGGACAGTTTATTTTTCATGTCATTTTTTTAGTTGACAGTTTCTCCGGTTCATTATAAATTAATAAATCTGACATATATCGTGCATTTTGTATTTCCATCAATGGAAAGGTCACATTTCCTTGTTAGTAAATATAAGCTTAGCTGATTCCTGGAGATATTTTAGGAATTGATTATGAAAGACTACTGACTGACAGGTAGAAGATACTCAGCAAGATAGCAGACTGCAGAACAACGAGACAATACACCTTGGGTATTTACCGATGCTCATGACCTGCTTTAAAGTGAATAGATACAACAGGCCATGCCATTGTGTGTCTGTCTTTCATTGTAGAGTCTTTGAGTCCATACAACAGGGTGCAGGAATAAACGCAATGACACCAACTGATATAACACATAACCAAGGTTTTATTGTAACCCTTTATTTATGTCGCACAATATAAGAGCAAGCGGACAAGGTAAATGCAAGTTAGTCTAAAGAAAAGAATTCTCACAATTATCCTGCATTGTTTTATTCCTTCTTGTAGTGTGACATGGGTTGCCTTGGAAATGGAGAAGTAAAGGGATGTTTGAAGGTCTGCGAAGAAAAATGATAATGTAAACAGTATGGACGAGAGAGAAATAAAAAAAGAGTAAAACTAGACGCAACTGTACTAATCCCTTCTGTGAAGACTACACGTGTGAAATAAATCCAAACCAAGAAGTTTTATTTTCCATGTGGGTAACTGCACCATGTAATTGGTATTCTCATCAATGTAAGGAGAAACTTTCCTAAAAACCATTTTAGTGGTTACTATACAAAATTCCATAGCCAATTGCAAATATTGGATTCTTTTGGAAATATAAAAAATTGGTTGAGAGTGATAAATAAAAAAATGTATATATTTCCTAGGGTCAAGTATTCTCTATACATAGTGCCTCAATACACTAGACCCCTCAGTGGCAGGAGTTTGTTGAGGGGGTGCCATTAACGTGTCCCAGAGCTTAGACAGTGAGGACCGGACGGCACTTGTTCGCCTCACGGAGGAAATGTCCTCTCTGCCGCCAATGACACTTGATGGAAACATCTCCATCATGTTCTGCACCAATTGCTTGTGGCAGTCATTAATGCGATTGGCCCTCCCCTTTACCGGAATAAAAGATGAGATGTTATTTTCATACTGGGGGTCAAGGATTGCAAATATCCAGTAGTGGTTGCTCTCCATTATTTTGACTAAGCACTTGTCACTTGAAAAGCACCCCAACATGAAGTCAGCCATGTGTGCCAGAGTGTTAGTTGGCATGACTTCGCTGCCCCCACCGGAAAGGTCACTCTTCATTTCCTCCTCCTCCTCCCTTTCGCCCCATCCGCGCTGCAAGAATGGAATGCATTGAACTTCCCCGGTAGCCTCCTGTGTCACAATCATATCATCTGCCATGTCTTCATCCTCCTTCTCCTCCGTCATTAAATGCTGTGAAGCGGACAGGTGTGTGGAACTATTCTCCTGCTGTGACGGTTCTGCTGCTATCCCTGACTCTTCAGTGTGATCTGCGTTATCCCTGATGGCAATGAGAGAATCTCGCATCACACACAAGAGCGGGATTGTTAAACTCACTAGTGCATCGTCACAGCTGACCCTCTTGGTGGACTCCTCAAACACCCGTAGGATTTCACATAGGTCTCCCATCCAAGGCCACTCATGGTTGAGAAACTGAGGGAGCTGTCTTTGTGGCACCCTAGGGTTTTGGAGTTGGTACTCCATCAAAGGTCTCTGCTGCTCAACCACTCTGCTCAACATATGATATATTGAGTTCCAGTGTCTGGGGACGTCGCACAACAGCCAGTGTTCGGGCAGATGTAGGCATTGCTGGAGTTTTTTGAGGCTAGCAGTGGCTACTGTAAACTTGCGAAAGTGGGCGCACCATACTTTTACCTAGATACCACTTATTGCTTACTACTAGATAGAAACTATTTTGTATATAGGCAAGTGGTTATAAAAAGATATACAATTATTATGATATAGGTTATCCTAATGCTGGTGGGTTATATTGTTCTCCCCTCCCTCTCTTTAAATAAAATTTATATATTTTTATTCATATGGTGGTAGTCGCCTTTGGCAGTGTGTTTATATAACGTTTCCAGCTCGTAGCTGAAGTCAATTTAATGGCGGCAGAGGAGGAGAAGGAGGGTGTTGTTTCAGAGCCCCTGCCAGGAATGATAGGCGGGGAGACGAGGTACACCGGCCCAGTTTATGACCCAGTCCCAGCCTCAACTACATTTACCCAGTGTGCCGTCAGTGAAATGTAGCGTCCCTGTCCGCATGCACTTGTCCACGCGTTGGTGGTCAAATGGACTTTTGTGCAATGCGCGGAACTTAGGGCCTGCCTGATGTTGAGTGACACGTGCAAGGCGGGGATGGCACACCGGGAGAAGTAGTGACGGTTAGGGATGGCATAGCGAGGTGCCGCACTTGCATCAGGTCCCGGAGGGCTGGAGTTTCCACAAGCCAGAACGCCAACATCTCCTGGGCCAGGAGTTTGGAGATGTGTGCGTTCAAGGCTTGCGCATGTTGGTGGTTAGCGCTGTATTTTTGCCTGCACTCAAATGTCTGAGAGATGGTGGGTTGCCGGGAGGAGGCGCATGATGGTGCATGGAAGTGGTTGAAACGTTGCTCTTTTCAGAGCCCCTACTCAGTTTCGAGTGGCAAATTGTGCAAACCGCACTATATTTGTCCTCTGAGCATTCCTTGAAAAATCTCCACACCATCTATGGGAGAGTTTTTCTGGGCTGGCTACGATAGGGAACATCTTGGGCCATTCTGGGTGTGGTCTGGCTTCAGCGTAGCAGCTGACCTCTGCCTCTGGACATGCCTCTGCCTCTAGCTACCCTCTTTGGTGCTGCACCTTCTTCAACATCGACACTGCTTTCCCCGCTTGACATCCCCCCTGTCCAGGTCGGGTCAGTGTCCTCGTCGCCCACTACCTTATCTGGCAATTCCTCCATTTACTAGAACTTCAAGGGGCTCTATGATTTGGAAAAGTCATTTTTAGCTAAGCACATACTTGCATAGCCTTTAGAAAGGCTATTCCACACATACCTTTTGTTGCCTCGGTAATTTTTTAATAAGTCTGTTTTTATTCATATGCTAATTAGCCTTCTCCATGCAGCGGAAGTGTCTGTGATCACAGTCTGCTCTATGTGTGAGAGAGCAGGGAGATAAGTCATCAGTAGCACAGCAGCCTCTCTGCTGTCACACACATAGAGAATAACAAAGGGTGCAGAGAGACACTTCTGGTGCACGGAGAAGGCTAATTAGCATTTGAATAAAAACAGACTTATTCAAAAACTACTGAGGCAATTTACATACAAAATGTGTGTGTGGAATAGCCTTTCTAAAGGCTATGCAAGTATGTGCTTATCTAAAAATGACTTTTCCCAATGATAGAGCCTAGAGATGAGCGAGTACTGTTCAATCGAGTAGGTGTTCGATTGAATACTATGGTATTCGAGATACTCTTACTCGATTGAACACTACTAGCTGTTCGAAGTTTAATGTTCGATGCAGAAGCAGCGTTGATTGGCAGAATGCTCTCCAAGGAGAGATAAAATATATATTCATGCAGGATAATTGTGAGAATTCTTTTCTTTAGACTGGCTTGCTTTTACCTTGTCCGCTTGGTCTTATATTGTGCTACATAAATAAAGGGTTACAAGGGTTTCCTAGATGAGTTACTTTACCTCTTGATTCCATTGCATGATAAGGGTAATTGCACCCAGTGCCCTACTGATAAGTCACAAGTTGATGGTAGTTTTTGGTTGTTTTTCAGTTAAAATGAATTTTCACTCAAAGCACAAAAATGACCATCTACTGCGCTTGTAAGTCAGAACTTAGGGGATGTTCACAGAGCTTTGTTCATGCTGAGTTCAGCATGCTTTCTATATCCAAGCCAGTGTGAAAAAATACATGATGAAAACATGATTTATTTTCTATATATTTCCCATGTTGAAGGGAAAAAAATAAGTCTTGTAACAGTTTCAGTGCTAAAAACAGCCAACCTCACTGAATAAGGTGAAGCAGGGTACAAACCCACACTGATTCCAAATGCAACCCACAGCATAAAAGTGGTAGTACGATTATATTTCTATAAAACGATTGTTTTATTTAAAAAAATCAATTTAAAGGGTCTTTTACTGTAGCAGTCGCATTGACTCTTTCTTTTTGGTTTCTGTAGGGTTCTGTGCATTGGGAACATTATCTCTAAGAAGGACTTCAATTACCCTTTGTATAATTTTGGGCATCTTTAACCAAACTGTTGTAGTAGTGCACATTCACTTTTGTATGTGAGTAGAGATGAGCGAACACTAAAATGTTCGAGGTTCGAAATTCGATTCGAACAGCCGCTCAATGTTCGTGTGTTCGAACGGGTTTCGAACCCCATTATAGTCTATGGGGAACAGATACTCGTTAAGGGGGAAACCCAAATCCGTGTCTGGAGGGTCACCAAGTCCACTATGACACCCCAGGAAATGATGCCAACACCTCTGGAATGACACTGGGACAGCAGGGGAAGCATGTCTGGGGGCATCTAACACACCAAAGACCCTCTATTACCCCAACATCACAGCCTAACAACTACACACTTTACACACTCAATACCACCTCTCTGACAGTAGGAAAACACCTTGAAACATGTGTATTTGGCACTTGCAGTGAGGAGAGCTTGTCACCAGCAGTGAATTTGGCCCTTGTAGTAAGTTGAGGTTGGCACCAACATTTGTTTTGAAAATCAGGGTGGATTGAGCCTCTAACCAGCAGAGTTTGGGCAAATTCATGGTGGAGGGAGCCTCTAAACACCCCAGTTTGGGCAAATTCATGGTGGAGGGAGCCTCTAAAAAGCCCAGTTTGGACCAATTCATGGTGGAGGGAGCCTCTAACCAGCCCAGTTTGGGCAAATTCATGGTGGAGGGAGCCTCTAAAAAACCCAGTTTGGACCAATTCATGGTGGAGGGAGCCTCTAACCAGCCCAGTTTGGGCAAATTCATGGTGGAGGGAGCCTCTAAAAAACCCAGTTTGGACCAATTCATGGTGGAGGGAGCCTCTAACCAGCCCAGTTTGGGCAAATTCATGGTGGAGGGAGCCTCTAACCAGCCCAGTTTGGACCAATTAATGGTGGAGGGAGCCTCTAACCAGCCCAGTTTGGACCAATTAATGGTGGAGGGAGCCTCTAACCACCCCAGTTTGGACCAATTCATGGTGGAGGGAGCCTCTAAACAGCCAAGTTTGGACCAATTCATGGTGGAGGGAGCCTCTAAAAACCCCAGTTTGGACCAATTCATGGTGGAGGGAGCCTCTAACCAGCCCAGTTTGGGCAAATTCATGGTGGAGGGAGCCTCTAAACAGCCCAGTTTGGACCAATTCATGGTGGAGGGAGCCTCTAACAAGCCCAGTTTGGACCAATTAATGGTGGAGGGAGCCTCTAACCAGCCCAGTTTGGACCAATTAATGGTGGAGGGAGCCTCTAACCAGCCCAGTATGGACCAATTAATGGTGGAGGGAGCCTCTAACCAGCCCAGTTTGGACCAATTAATGGTGGAGGGAGCCTCTAACCACCCCAGTTTGGACCAATTCATGGTGGAGGGAGCCTCTAAACAGCCAAGTTTGGACCAATTCATGGTGGAGGGAGCCTCTAAAAAACCCAGTTTGGACCAATTCATGGTGGAGGGAGCCTCTAACCAGCCCAGTTTGGGCAAATTCATGGTGGAGGGAGCCTCTAACCAGCCCAGTTTGGACCAATTAATGGTGGAGGGAGCCGCTAAACAGCCCAGTTTGGGCAAATTCATGGTGGAGGGAGCCTCTAAACAGCCCAGTTTGGACCAATTCATGGTGGAGGGAGCCTCTAAAAAACCCAGTTTGGACCAATTCATGGTGGAGGGAGCCTCTAAACAGCCCAGTTTGGGCAAATTCATGGTGGAGGGAGCCTCTAAACAGCCCAGTTTGGGCAAATTCATGGTGGAGGGAGCCTCTAACCAGCCCAGTTTGGACCAATTAATGGTGGAGGGAGCCTCTAAACAGCCAAGTTTTGGGAAATTCATGGTGGAGGGAGCCTCTAACCAGCCCAGTTTGGACCAATTCATGGTGGAGGGAGCCTCTAAACAGCCCAGTTTGGGCAAATTCATGGTGGAGGGAGCCTCTAAAAAACCCAGTTTGGACCAATTCATGGTGGAGGGAGCCTCTAACCAGCCCAGTTTGGACCAATTAATGGTGGAGGGAGCCTCTAAACAGCCAAGTTTGGACCAATTCATGGTGGAGGGAGCCTCTAAAAACCCCAGTTTGGACCAATTCATGGTGGAGGGAGCCTCTAACCAGCCCAGTTTGGGCAAATTCATGGTGGAGGGAGCCTCTAAACAGCCCAGTTTGGGCAAATTCATGGTGGAGGGAGCCTCTAACCAGCCCAGTTTGGACCAATTAATGGTGGAGGGAGCCTCTAACCAGCCCAGTTTGGACCAATTAATGGTGGAGGGAGCCTCTAACCACCCCAGTTTGGACCAATTCATGGTGGAGGGAGCCTCTAAACAGCCAAGTTTGGACCAATTCATGGTGGAGGGAGCCTCTAAAAACCCCAGTTTGGACCAATTCATGGTGGAGGGAGCCTCTAACCAGCCCAGTTTGGGCAAATTCATGGTGGAGGGAGCCTCTAAACAGCCCAGTTTGGGCAAATTCATGGTGGAGGGAGCCTCTAACCAGCCCAGTTTGGACCAATTAATGGTGGAGGGAGCCTCTAAACAGCCAAGTTTTGGGAAATTCATGGTGGAGGGAGCCTCTAACCAGCCCAGTTTGGACCAATTCATGGTGGAGGGAGCCTCTAAACAGCCCAGTTTGGGCAAATTCATGGTGGAGGGAGCCTCTAAAAAACCCAGTTTGGACCAATTCATGGTGGAGGGAGCCTCTAACCAGCCCAGTTTGGACCAATTAATGGTGGAGGGAGCCTCTAAACAGCCAAGTTTGGACCAATTCATGGTGGAGGGAGCCTCTAAAAACCCCAGTTTGGACCAATTCATGGTGGAGGGAGCCTCTAACCAGCCCAGTTTGGACCAATTAATGGTGGAGGGAGCCTCTAAACAGCCAAGTTTGGACCAATTCATGGTGGAGGGAGCCTCTAAAAACCCCAGTTTGGACCAATTCATGGTGGAGGGAGCCTCTAACCAGCCCAGTTTGGGCAAATTCATGGTGGAGGGAGCCTCTAACCAGCCCAGTTTGGACCAATTAATGGTGGAGGGAGCCTCTAACCAGCCCAGTTTGGACCAATTAATGGTGGAGGGAGGCTCTAACCACCCCAGTTTGGACCAATTCATGGTGGAGGGAGCCTCTAAACAGCCAAGTTTGGACCAATTCATGGTGGAGGGAGCCTCTAAAAACCCCAGTTTGGACCAATTCATGGTGGAGGGAGCCTCTAACCAGCCCAGTTTGGACCAATTAATGGTGGAGGGAGCCTCTAAACAGCCAAGTTTGGACCAATTAATGGTGGAGGGAGCCTCTAACCACCCCAGTTTGGACCAATTCATGGTGGAGGGAGCCTCTAAACAGCCAAGTTTGGACCAATTCATGGTGGAGGGAGCCTCTAAAAACCCCAGTTTGGACCAATTCATGGTGGAGGGAGCCTCTAACCAGCCCAGTTTGGGCAAATTCATGGTGGAGGGAGCCTCTAAACAGCCCAGTTTGGGCAAATTCATGGTGGAGGGAGCCTGTAACCAGCCCAGTTTGGACCAATTAATGGTGGAGGGAGCCGCGAAACAGCCCAGTTTGGGCAAATTCATGGTGGAGGGAGCCTCTAAACAGCCCAGTTTGGGCAAATTCATGGTGGAGGGAGCCTCTAACCAGCCCAGTTTGGACCAATTAATGGTGGAGGGAGCCTCTAAACAGCCAAGTTTTGGGAAATTCATGGTGGAGGGAGCCTCTAACCAGCCCAGTTTGGACCAATTCATGGTGGAGGGAGCCTCTAAACAGCCCAGTTTGGGCAAATTCATGGTGGAGGGAGCCTCTAAAAAACCCAGTTTGGACCAATTCATGGTGGAGGGAGCCTCTAACCAGCCCAGTTTGGACCAATTAATGGTGGAGGGAGCCTCTAAACAGCCAAGTTTGGACCAATTCATGGTGGAGGGAGCCTCTAAAAACCCCAGTTTGGACCAATTCATGGTGGAGGGAGCCTCTAACCAGCCCAGTTTGGACCAATTAATGGTGGAGGGAGCCTCTAAACAGCCAAGTTTGGACCAATTCATGGTGGAGGGAGCCTCTAAAAACCCCAGTTTGGACCAATTCATGGTGGAGGGAGCCTCTAACCAGCCCAGTTTGGGCAAATTCATGGTGGAGGGAGCCTCTAAACAGCCCAGTTTGGGCAAATTCATGGTGGAGGGAGCCTCTAACCAGCCCAGTTTGGACCAATTAATGGTGGAGGGAGCCTCTAACCAGCCCAGTTTGGACCAATTAATGGTGGAGGGAGCCTCTAACCACCCCAGTTTGGACCAATTCATGGTGGAGGGAGCCTCTAAACAGCCAAGTTTGGACCAATTCATGGTGGAGGGAGCCTCTAAAAACCCCAGTTTGGACCAATTCATGGTGGAGGGAGCCTCTAACCAGCCCAGTTTGGGCAAATTCATGGTGGAGGGAGCCTCTAAACAGCCCAGTTTGGGCAAATTCATGGTGGAGGGAGCCTCTAACCAGCCCAGTTTGGACCAATTAATGGTGGAGGGAGCCGCTAAACAGCCCAGTTTGGGCAAATTCATGGTGGAGGGAGCCTCTAAACAGCCCAGTTTGGGCAAATTCATGGTGGAGGGAGCCTCTAACCAGCCCAGTTTGGACCAATTAATGGTGGAGGGAGCCTCTAAACAGCCAAGTTTGGACCAATTTATGGTGGAGGGAGCCTCTAAAAACCCCAGTTTGGACCAATTCATGGTGGAGGGAGCCTCTAACCAGCCCAGTTTGGGCAAATTCATGGTGGAGGGAGCCTCTAAAAAACCCAGTTTGGACCAATTCATGGTGGAGGGAGCCTCTAACCAGCCCAGTTTGGACCAATTGATGGTGGAGGGAGCCTCTAAACAGCCAAGTTTGGACCAATTCATGGTGGAGGGAGCCTCTAAAAACCCCAGTTTGGACCAATTCATGGTGGAGGGAGCCTCTAACCAGCCCAGTTTGGGCAAATTCATGGTGGAGGGAGCCTCTAAACAGCCCAGTTTGGACCAATTAATGGTGGAGGGAGCCTCTAACCAGCCCAGTTTGGACCAATTAATGGTGGAGGGAGCCGCTAAACAGCCCAGTTTGGACCAATTCATGGTGGAGGGAGCCTCTAAAAACCCCAGTTTGGACCAATTCATGGTGGAGGGAGCCTCTAAAAAACCCAGTTTGGACCAATTCATGGTGGAGGGAGCCTCTAACCAGCCCAGTTTGGACCAATTAATGGTGGAGGGAGCCTCTAAACAGCCAAGTTTGGACCAATTCATGGTGGAGGGAGCCTCTAAAAACCCCAGTTTGGACCAATTCATGGTGGAGGGAGCCTCTAACCAGCCCAGTTTGGACCAATTAATGGTGGAGGGAGCCTCTAACCAGCCCAGTTTGGACCAATTAATGGTGGAGGGAGCCTCTAACCACCCCAGTTTGGACCAATTCATGGTGGAAGGAGCCTCTAAACAGCCAAGTTTGGACCAATTCATGGTGGAGGGAGCCTCTAACCAGCCCAGTTTGGGCAAATTCATGGTGGAGGGAGCCTCTAACCAGCAGAGTTGTGGGAAAGCAGGGTGGAGGGAGCCTCTAACCAGCAGAGTTGGTGGAAATCAGGGTGGAGGGAGCCTCTAACCAGCAGAGTTGGGGGAAATCATGTTGGAGGGAGCCTAGTATTAGCAGAATTGTGCAACGCTTATGGTGGATGAGTATGAGGATGCGGAGGAATTGGAGAGGTTGAGTACAGACATGGAGTTTCATGTTGGGGTGCTTTACACAGGTGGGCACAAAAATGAAGGCTCTATCCAGTGGTGGTTCATTTTTATCAAAGTGAGCCGGTCGGCACTCTCAGCTGACAGACGGGTGCGCTTGTCAGTGATGATGCCACCGGCTGCACTGAACACCCTCTCAGATAGGACGCTGGTGGCAGGACAGGACAGCACCTCCAAGGCATATAGGGCAAGTTCAAGCCACAGGTCCAACTTCGACACCCAATACGTGTAGGGCGCAGAGGGGTCGGAGAGGACAGGGCTGTGGTCGGAAAGGTATTCCCGCAACATGCGCCTATACTTCTCACGCCTGGTGACACTAGGACCCTCCATGGCGGCACTTTGGCGAGGGGGTGCCATCAAGGTGTCCCAGACCTTAGACAGTGTGCCCCTCGTTTGTGTGGACCGGTGAGAACTTGGTTGCCTACTGGAGGAACTGCCCTCCCTGCCGCCAACGTCACATGCTGGAAACATCTCCATCATATTCTGCACCAATTGCCTGTGGCAAGCATTGATGCGATTGGCCCTCCCCTCTACCGGAATAAAAGACGAGATGTTGTTTTTATACCGGGGGTCAAGGATAGCAAAGATCCAGTACTGGTTGTCCTCCATGATTTTGACAATACGCTTGTCGGTTGTAAAGCACCCCAACATGAACTCAGCCATGTCTGCCACAGTGTTAGTTGGCATGACTCCTCTGGCCCCACCGGAAAGTTCAATCTCCATTTCCTCCTCATCCTCCATGTCTACCCATCCGCGCTGCAACAATGGGACGATTCGAAGTTGCCCGGAAGCCTCCTGTATCACCATCACATCATCGGACAACTCTTCTTCCTCCTCCTCCTCCTCCTCCATTAAACGCAGTGAAGCGGACAGATGTGTGGACCTACTCTCCAGCTGTGACGGATCGGATGCTATCCCTAACTCCTCTGTGTGATCTGAGTTATCCCTGATGTCAATCAGGGATTCTCTCAGAACACACAAGAGCGGGATTGTAAGGCTCACCATCGCATCCTCAGAGCTCACCCTCCTTGTGGACTCCTCAAAGACCCGTAGGATGTCACAAAGGTCTCTCATCCATGGCCACTCATGGATGTGAAACTGAGGCAGCTGACTTTGTGGCACCCTAGGGTTTTGTAGCTGGTATTCCATCAAAGGTCTCTGCTGCTCAACCACTCTATTCAACATCTGAAACGTTGAGTTCCAGCGTGTGGGGACGTCACACAAAAGCCGGTGTTGTGGCACATGCAGGCGTTGCTGGAGAGATTTTAAGCTAGCAGCGGCTACTGTCGACTTGCGAAAGTGGGCGCACATGCGCCGCACTTTCACCAGTAGCTCTGGAACATTGGGGTAGCTCTTTAGGAAACGTTGCACCACTAGGTTGAAGACGTGGGCCAGGCATGGAACATGTTGGAGTCCGGCAAGCTCCAGAGCTGCTACCAGGTTCCGGCCGTTATCACAAACGACCATGCCTGGGCCCAGGTGCAGCGGCTCAAACCATATTGCCGTCTCATCGAGGAGGGCATCCCTCACCTCGGAGGCAGTGTGCTGTCTGTCCCCCAAGCTGATCAGCTTCAGCACAGCCTGCTGACGTCTACCAATGCCAGTGCTGCAACGTTTCCAACTCGTAGCTGGGGTCAATCTAACAGCGGAGGAGGAGGCGGTGGCGGAGGAGGAGGCGGTGGCGGAGGAGGAGGCGGTAGAGGAGGAGGAGGAGGGGGGTGTTCTTCTCGTGTCCCTGCCAGGAATGTTAGGCGGGGAGACGAGGTACACCGGGCCAGTTTGGGAAGCAGTCCCAGCCTCAACTACATTCACCCAGTGTGCCGTCAGTGAAATGTAGCGTCCCTGTCCGCATGCACTTGTCCACGCGTCGGTGGTCAAGTGGACCTTTGTGCAAAGCGCGGAACTAAGGGCCCGCCTGATGTTGAGTGACACGTGCTGGTGCAAGGCGGGGACGGCACACCGGGAGAAGTAGTGACGGCTAGGGACGGCATAGCGAGGTGCCGCAGTTGCCATCAGGTCCAGGAAGGCGGGAGTTTCAACAAGCCGGAACGCCAACATCTCCTGGGCCAGCAGTTTAGCGATGTTGGCGTTCAAGGCTTGCGCGTGTGGGTGGTTAGCAGTGTATTTCTGCCGCCGCTCCAATGTCTGAGAGATGGTGGGTTGTTGTAAAGAAACGCCTGATGGTGCCTTTGATGGTGCAGGAGAAGGAGATAAGACAGGACCAGGGGAGGATGAGGTAGAAGTCAACAAAGTGGCGGAGGCAGATGAAGTGGTGTCCTGGCTCGTCCTCTGGAGTGCATCGCCAGCACAGTCAGCAGTGGCAGTGGCAGAGGCAGAGGCAGTGGCAGAGGCAGTGGCAGTGGCGTGAACGGCAGGCGGCCTTTGTCCTGCCGTTGCTGCCTGCCACTGATTCCAGTGCTTGGATTCCAAATGACGGCGCATTGAAGTGGTGGACAGGTTGCTCTTCTCAGAGCCCCTAATCAATTTCGAGAGGCAAATTGTGCAGACAACACTATATCTGTCCTCGGCGCATTCCTTGAAAAAACTCCACACCTTCGAGAAACGTGCCCTCGAGGTGGGAGTTTTTCGGGGCTGGGTACGAACTGGAACATCTTGGGAGATTCCGGGTGTGGCCTGGCTTCGCCTAAGCTGCTGACCTCTGCCTCTGCCTCTAGCTACCCTTTTTGGTGCTGCACCTGCCTCAACATCCACACTACTTTCCCCGCTTGACATCCCCCCTGTCCAGGTCGGGTCAGTGTCCTCATCATCCACCACTTCCTCTTCCAACTCCTGTCTCATCTCCTCCTCCCGCACAATGCGCCGGTCAACTGGATGCCCTGACGGCAACTGCGTCACATCATCGTCGATGAGGGTGGGTTGCTGGTCATCCACCACCAAATCGAACGGAGATGGAGGAGACTCTAGTGTTTGAGCATCTGGACACAGATGCTCCTCTGTTAGGTTCGTGGAATCGTGACGTGGAGAGGCAGGTTGAGGGACAATGAAAGGAGCGGAGAACAGCTCTGGGGAGCAGGGACAGTTTGGGTTATTGTTCTGTAAAGCTTCGGAATTTTGGGAGGAAGGAAGACAAGACTGTTGGGTAATAGGAGGAGAGGAGGCAGAGTCTGACTGGCTGCTGGAAAATGTGCTGTAAGCGTTCTCTGACAGCCATTGCAAGACCTGTTCCTGGTTCTCGGGCCTACTAAGGTTTGTACCCTGCAGTTTAGTTAATGTGGCAAGCAACCCTGGCACTGTGGAGTGGCGCAATGCTTGCTGCCCCACAGGAGTAGGCACGGGACGCCCTGTGGCTTCACTGCTACCTTGCTCCCCAGAACCATTCCCCCGACCTCGCCCACGGCCTCGTCCACGTCCCTTTCCGGGAGCCTTGCGCATTTTGAATTCCTAGTTAGAAATTGGCACTGTATACCAGTAGTAAAAATTGTGGGTGCACGTAACCCCAATATATTCTTTGAATTCCCAGTCAGACACTGGCACTATATGGCAGTAGCAAGAAATGAGGGTATTTGTATTCCCAATATATTCTTTGAATTCCCAGTCAGACAATGGCACTGTATACCAGTAGTAAAAATTGTGGGTGCACGTAACCCCAATATATTCTTTGAATTACCAGTCAGAAACTGGCACTATATGGCAGTAGCAAGAAATGAGGGTATTTGTATTCCCAATATATTCTTTGAATTCCCAGTCAGACACTGGCACTATATGGCAGTAGCAAGAAATGAGGGTATTTGTATTCCCAATATATTCTTTGAATTCCCAGTCAGACAATGGCACTGTATACCAGTAGTAAAAATTGTGGGTGCACGTAACCACAATATATTCTTTGAATTGCCAGTCAGAAACTGGCACTATATGGCAGTAGCAAGAAATGAGGGTATTTATAACCCCAATATATTCTTTGAATTCCCAGTCAGACAATGGCACTGTATACCAGTAGTAAAAATTGTGGGTGCACGTAACCCCAATATATTCTTTGAATTACCAGTCAGAAACTGGCACTATATGGCAGTAGCAAGAAATGAGGGTATTTATAACCCCAATATATTCTTTGAATTCCCAGTCAGACAATGGCACTGTATACCAGTAGTAAAAATTGTGGGTGCACGTAACCCCAATATATTCTTTGAATTCCCAGTCAGACACTGGCACTATATGGCAGTAGCAAGAAATGAGGGTATTTGTATTCCCAATATATTCTTTGAATTCCCAGTCAGACAATGGCACTGTATACCAGTAGTAAAAATTGTGGGTGCACGTAACCCCAATATATTCTTTGAATTCCCAGTCAGACACTGGCACTATATGGCAGTAGCAAGAAATGAGGGTATTTGTATTCCCAATATATTCTTTGAATTCCCAGTCAGACAATGGCACTGTATACCAGTAGTAAAAATTGTGGGTGCACGTAACCCCAATATATTCTTTGAATTCCCAGTCAGACACTGGCACTATATGGCAGTAGCAAGAAATGAGGGTATTTGTATTCCCAATATATTCTTTGAATTCCCAGTCAGACAATGGCACTGTATACCAGTAGTAAAAATTGTGGGTGCACGTAACCACAATATATTCTTTGAATTACCAGTCAGAAACTGGCACTATATGGCAGTAGCAAGAAATGAGGGTATTTATAACCCCAATATATTCTTTGAATTCCCAGTCAGACAATGGCACTGTATACCAGTAGTAAAAATTGTGGGTGCACGTAACCCCAATATATTCTTTGAATTACCAGTCAGAAACTGGCACTATATGGCAGTAGCAAGAAATGAGGGTATTTATAACCCCAATATATTCTTTGAATTCCCAGTCAGACAATGGCACTGTATACCAGTAGTAAAAATTGTGGGTGCACGTAACCCCAATATATTCTTTGAATTCCCAGTCAGACACTGGCACTATATGGCAGTAGCAAGAAATGAGGGTATTTGTATTCCCAATATATTCTTTGAATTCCCAGTCAGACAATGGCACTGTATACCAGTAGTAAAAATTGTGGGTGCACGTAACCCCAATATATTCTTTGAATTCCCAGTCAGACACTGGCACTATATGGCAGTAGCAAGAAATGAGGGTATTTGTATTCCCAATATATTCTTTGAATTCCCAGTCAGACAATGGCACTGTATACCAGTAGTAAAAATTGTGGGTGCACGTAACCCCAATATATTCTTTGAATTCCCAGTCAGACACTGGCACTATATGGCAGTAGCAAGAAATGAGGGTATTTGTATTCCCAATATATTCTTTGAATTCCCAGTCAGACAATGGCACTGTATACCAGTAGTAAAAATTGTGGGTGCACGTAACCCCAATATATTCTTTGAATTACCAGTCAGACACTGGCACTATATGGCAGTAGCAAGAAATGAGGGTATTTGTATTCCCAATATATTCTTTGAATTCCCAGTCAGACAATGGCACTGTATACCAGTAGTAAAAATTGTGGGTGTATATAGCCCCAATTCTATTGCTAGGGGACTTGCAGGGTATTTCTGGGGTGAAGGTGGGGGGGCACACCGTTGGAACGGGTATCGGGGTATATATCGGGTATACGGGAATACACTGACAGTGTATTCCATTCAGGATCCTGGGAAAGCTGGGTTGCGGCGATTGAGCCCGTCAGTGCCACGTTACACTGACAAGCTTCTCCCTGGAATTTAGCTCTTATAAGAGCTGTTGGTTGTCTTCTCCTTCCTATCCTAGCCTGTCCCTGCCTACCCAGAATCTAAGCCCTAGCTAGCTGGACGGAAACCTCCGTCCTCGGTGAATTGCAAGCTCAGAATGACGCGAACCTGGGCGACGCTGTTCTTTTAAATTAGAGGTCACATGTTTTCGGCAGCCAATGGGTTTTGCCTACTTTTCTCAACGTCACCGGTGTCGTAGTTCCTGTCCCACCTACCCTGCGCTGTTATTGGAGCAAAAAAGGCGCCAGGGAAGGTGGGAGGGGAATCGAGTAATGGCGCACTTTACCACGCGGTGTTCGATTCGATTCGAACATGCCGAACAGCCTAATATCCGATCGAACATGAGTTCGATAGAACACTGTTCGCTCATCTCTATATGTGAGCCATGCTCTCCCCTAACCAAATCTCCAGCATAGATCAGAGGAATATTGGTAGATTGCATGTAGAACCTCATGGAGAAAGAATATCTTGTAATTAGTTTCCTGTGTTTTTCAGGAAATGAAGAATTTGTGGCATAGTTGGGAAACTGGGCACCATTTCTCAGGGTAGTAGAATGTTCCCAACTCCCTTTCCAATTCTTAATAATTAGAGATGAGTGAACAGTAAAATGTTCGATATTCGATATTTGTTTCGAGTAGCCGCTCAATATTCGACTACTCTAATTGAATATCGAATCCTATTATAGTCTATGGGGGGAAATGCTCGTTTCAGGGGTAGGCAACATTCGATCAAATTACACTTGCCGAGTCCACGAGTGAGGGTCAGGCTGGATCCTCTGAGAAGTCTTCTCCGTGCAGCGTCCCTTACAGTCAAAGTGGCCATTTTTTTATAGCGCGGGCATGCGCAGTCTGCTCTGCCCAGGCCCGATGCCTGGCAGAGTGAATTCAGAGCTGGAAGACGCCGCGGGGAAGCTGCACGGAGAAGACTTCTAAAAGTAGGAGAAGTACCAGCGTTGATTGGCCGACTGTATAGCATTCGGCCAATCAATGCTGGTTCTGCATCAAACTTTTCCATTCGAATAGCGAGTGGTACTTGATCGAGTACGAGTATTTTGAATACCATAGTATTCAATCGAATACCTACTTGATCGAATACTACTCGCTCATCTCTATTAATAATCAATTTGAAAATGGTGAAGATTGAGGGTTATGATGGGTTTAAAGATGTAAAGGGATTCTAAGGGTTTCAGAGGTCTATGAAGTAAGTGCTAAAGGGACATCTGGATTACCTGAGTTTGGTGTAAGGGGTCTATTATTGATAAAGAGCTTAATAGAATGTAGGCACTGTCTACATGCCGCAATGCACTGTTTTGAGATGTACAAAACCTTGGCCAGTGCAAGCTTAGTCCAGTGTCACCAGAGTAACTATGGAAGAGTTTCTAGCGGAAGTGAGATAGGATGTTTTCCAGCTCAACCCAGAGCTTGCAGTATAGGATGTGTGAAGTTACTGTAATCGTAAAAGCAGTTTGAGATCCCAAGTCTCCCATAATGTTAGTTTCTGAAGAGTCTCTAGCTACTCTGGTGGGTTTTGGAGGGCCATATAAACTTGGTGAAAAATCTTTTTAGTGTCCCAAAGAGGTGTCTAAAGAGGATAAGCAGGATAGTTTGGAACAGATATAAGTTTAAGTTCATTTAAGATGAAATTGGTCTAGCCATGAAAACTTGATCATGGACTTTCTGAAGGGTAGGTTGCAGAGGGGTGAAGTTCAATGATTAAGCCACAAAAGTGGTAGCTGAGATTTGTATATGCCTAGATATTTTATGGCTTTGGTCAAACCAAGAGAAAGAGAATGAGGAATGCACTATTTTAATGGTTTGTCTTTCCATGGAGATGACCAAGGCCGTTGTTAAAGGCTTGGCATTATAAAACAGGACATCGCTGGCAAAGTCAGGAGCTATGAAATGAAGAATACGAACCTGGAGCCCCATTATATTAAGGTTACATCAAATAATCACAAGCAAGTACTCCATAACTAAGGTATATAGAATATTAGATAAGGGACCTCTTTGACTTGTGACATTTCTAATGGTAAGTGGTGGTGAAAAAGCACCATTAATTCTGATTTGAGCTTGCGGAGGATTGTAGAGTGCTAATGCAGGTAAGCATGTTATATCCCACACCTATTTGGGCTAGGGTCGTCTCTAAGAACCCCCAATCCACCCAGTCAAATGCTTTCTTCGCATCTAGGAAAAACAGCATTAGAGGAATTTGATGTTGATTAGCATGGTGGAGAATGGAGTAGGTCCTAAGGTTATTGTCCTTTGCCTCTCTCTGGGGGGGATAAACCCTACTTAATCTGGGTGTATCAGGTTTCCCAATAGCCCACTCAATCTGGTCACCAATAGTTTCATAAATAGCTTTACCTCAGTGTTTATCAGGAAATTGGTCCTGTAGCTGATGCATAGCTGGATCTTTGCCATTTTTGGGAAGCGCCATTATTTTCGGATGTAGAAAGAAGAAAGGAAAGGTATTTATTAGAGATGAGCAAGTAGTATTCAACCGAGTAGGTATTCGAATGAATAATACGGTATTCAAAATACTCGTACTCGTTCGAATAGTACTCCTATTCGCAGTAAAGATTTGATTCAGAACCAGCATTGATTAGCCGAATGCTATACAGTATATAGCATTCGGCCATTCAATGCTGGTTCTGCAACAGGCTCGTCTTCGCTATTTGGGAGAGCTGGCAGCTTGCCGTTATGTGGGAGCTGACTTTTTCTCATAGGAATGCATTGACCAGCGTTGATTGGTGGAATGCTATACAGTGTACAGCATTCAGCCAATCAACGCTGGTTCTGCCAGAGGCTCGTCTGTGACGAGGTGGAGTCTAAGATCAGACCACAATGGAGACTGCTGTGGTCCGATCTTAGACTCCGCCTTGTTACAGACGAGCCTCTGTACACTGTACAGCATTCGGCCAATCAACGCTGGTCAATGCATTCCTATGAGAAAAAGTCAGCTCCCGCATAAACGCAAGCTGCCAGCTCTCCCGAATAGCAAAGACAAGCCTCCTGCAGAATCAGCGTTGATTGGCCGAATACTATCGCAAGCACTATTGTGAACCGGCCCATAGTCTATGGGGTCCCTGCGCTTTAACTGCACTTTGCTCCTCCTAAACACTTTCCTCCTGCTACTTGTGGACTTGGTGACTCTCCTTTAGTCGAATAGTGGTTTCCCCTGAAACAAGCATTTTTTCCCATAGACTATAATGGGATTTGATATTCGATCGATTAGTCGAATATTGAGGCTCTACTCTAAACGAATATTGAATCTCGAATATTTCACTACTCGCTCATCTCTAGTATTTATCAATGATACATTAAAGACCATCAGGAGAGAGTGCCTCAACTCCACCGTAAAGGAACTTAGAAAATTGTGCAATGTAGCCATCAGGATCAGGACTTTTGCAACGGCTATGGCTAGTTCCTGTTCCTCAGTTCTTGAACTGGAATATGTCCTTTGATTTGAGGGTTGAGAGGGTTACATCCATTTTTTATTGGGAGGAAACTGAATTTGGTTTTGAGTTAGTAGAATGAGGTGACATGAGGTTACATAGTATAAGGAGCTGTAGTAGTCCCGGAAGAGCATGGAGATGTTATAAAAATGGACGGTTGTTCCTGAGGGGTGTTTTTTGGCAGTAATATAGGAAAAGGCCTGCCATTGTCTGGCCAATTTATTGCCCCATAGGTCACTGTTGCTTATGTGCTAGTAACAGTTGCATTTCATTCCTGGTTTTGGTGAAAGTGCAGAGTGGTATCACAAAGTGGTATGCTAACTGTTCTACATGGGTCTATATGCAACTGCCAAAAGTGGAGGGGTGCAACATAAAGGCTTTTTGTTAGCATGTCATGATATTATGTTGAATTGTTTTAATGACACATTGAAGCCCTTAACCAAATTGGAAATTGAAGCCCTAAACCAAATTTGAGTTCCCAGCCAAATTGGCTATATGTTCAGAGTGGGCTTATCTATATATCAAATCAGCTACTCTGCCAATGTTACACAAAAGGGCTTAACTTCTATTCTCCATTCGGTTAGTGATTTCTGACATGTAAGCTAAACAAGAGGAGAAACATATTCCTCATAATGAAGAGCCCCTTGTGATACCCAAATATATTTCAGAGTTCTGATTTGCATACACTGAAATTGACAGAAATAATACACCTGAGTAATTGCATTTAATAAAGTGTCTGTCACTCGAGAAACAGGCGCGAGATCATGACAGATGATGAAGCAGATCAGGTTGCGGTGTAAGATTTTGTCAGCTGTACCTAGTAATGTTTGCATTGCAAAGTACCTATGGTCATACATTAGCCTTGGAGATATGATTGGGCCATAGAATCTGGGTCACGTTTAATCAGTGTTCACCCACAAGGCAGCTTATAACTATTCCTATTACTTTATGTAAAACATATGGTAGGTAACACCAGGGACTTGTTGGTGTCAATTTTGTTTTCTAAATTAAATGAAAAATGTGCAATTTGGATTTTTACTACATTTGTTTAGTCTTTCCCATTAACATCCATGTCTCCTGACATCACTCTTTTACTAGTACTCAGGATTAGAGATGAGCGAACACTAAAATGTTCGAGGTTCGAAATTCGATTCGAACAGCCGCTCACTGTTCGAGTGTTCGAATGGGTTTCGAACCCCATTATAGTCTATGGGGAACATATACTCGTTAAGGGGGAAACCCAAATCCGTGTCTGGAGGGTCACCAAGTCCACTATGACACCCCAGGAAATGATACCAACACCCTGGAATGACGCTGGGACAGCAGGGGAAGCATGTCTGGGGGCATAAAAGTCACTTTATTTCATGGAAATCCCTGTCAGTTTGCGATTTTCGCAAGCTAACTTTTCCCCATAGAAATGCATTGGCCAGTGCTGATTGGCCAGAGTACGGAACTCGACCAATCAGCGCTGGCTCTGCTGGAGGAGGCGGAGTCTAAGATCGCTCCACACCAGTCTCCATTCAGGTCCGACCTTAGACTCCGCCTCCTCCGGCAGAGCCAGCGCTGATTGGCCGAAGGCTGGCCAATGCATTCCTATGCGAATGCAGAGACTTAGCAGTGCTGAGCCAGTTCTGCTCAACTACACATCTGATGCACACTTGGCACTGCTACATCAGATGTAGCAATCTGATGTAGCAGAGCCGAGGGTGCACTTTAACCCCTGTGCAAACTCAGTTCACACTAATAGAATGCATTGGCCAGCGCTGATTGGCCAATGCATTCTATTAGCCCGATGAAGTAGAGCTGAATGTGTGTGCTAAGCACACACATTCAGCTCTACTTCATCGGGCTAATAGAATGCATTGGCCAGCACTGATTGGCCAGAGTACGGAACTCGACCAATCAGCGCTGGCTCTGCTGGAGGAGGCGGAGTCTAAGATCGCTCCACACCAGTCTCCATTCTGGTCCGACCTTAGACTCCGCCTCCTCCAGCAGAGCCAGCGCTGATTGGCCGAATTCCGTACTCTGGCCAATCAGTGCTGGCCAATGCATTCTATTGGCGTGATGAAGCAGTGCTGAATGTGTGTGTTTAGCTCAACTACACCGGTCTATTAGCTTGATGAAGCAGAGTGTGCACAAGGGTTCAAGCGCACCCTCGGCTCTGATGTAGCAGAGCTGAGGCTGCACAAGGGTTCAAGCGCACCCTCGGCTCTGATGTAGCAGAGCCGAGGGTGCACTTGAACCCTTGTGCACCCTCGGCTATGCTACATCAGAGCCGAGGGTGCGCTTGACCCCTTGTGCAGCCTCGGCTCTGCTACATCAGAGCCGAGGGTGCGCTTGAACCCTTGTGCACACTCTGCTTCATCAAGCTAATAGAATGCATTGGTCAGCGCTGATTGAAGCAGAGCTGAATCTGTGTGCTTAGCTCAACTACTCCACCGGTGTAGTTGAGCTAAACACACACATTCAGCACTGCTTCATCACGCCAATACAATGCATTAGCCAGTGCTGATTGGCCAGAGTACGGAATTCGGCCAATCAGCACTGGCTCGGCTGGAGGAGGCGGAGTCTAAGGTCGGACCAGAATGGAGACTGGTGTGGAGCGATCTTAGACTCCGCCTCCTCCAGCAGAGCCAGCGCTGATTGGCCGAATTCCGTACTCTGGCCAATCAGCGCTGGCCAGTGGATTCTATTGGCGTGATGAAGCAGTGCTGAATGTGTGTGTTTAGCTCAACTACGCCGGTGGAGTAGTTGAGCTAAACACACACATTCAGCACCGCTTCATCACGCCAATAGAATGCATTGGCCAGTGCTGATTGAAGCAGAGCTGAATCTGTGTGCTTACCTCAACTACTCCACCGGTGTAGTTGAGCTAAACACACACATTCAGCACTGCTTCATCACGCCAATAGAATGCATTGGCCAGCACTGATTGGCCAGAGTACGGAATTCGGCCAATCAGCACTGGCTCTGCTGGAGGAGGCGGAGTCTAAGGTCGGACCAGAATGGAGACTGGTGTGGAGCGATCTTAGACTCCGCCTCCTCCAGCAGATCCAGCGCTGATTGGCCAAAGTACGGAATTCAGCCAATCAGCGCTGGCCAATGCATCCCTATGGGAAAAAGTTTATCTCACAAAAATCACAATTACACACCCGATAGAGCCCCAAAAAGTTATTTTTAATAACATTCCCCCCTAAATAAAGGTTATCCCTAGCTATCCCTGCCTGTACAGCTATCCCTGTCTCATAGTCACAAAGTTCACATTCTCATATGACCCGGATTTGAAATCCACTATTCATCTAAAATGGAGGTCACCTGATTTCGGCAGCCAATGACTTTTTCCAATTTTTTTCAATGCCCCCGGTGTCGTAGTTCCTGTCCCACCTCCCCTGCGCTGTTATTGGTGCAAAAAAGGCGCCAGGGAAGGTGGGAGGGGAATCGAATTTTGGCGCACTTTACCACGCGGTGTTCGATTCGATTCGAACATGGCGAACACCCTGATATCCGATCGAACATGTGTTCGATAGAACACTGTTCGCTCATCTCTACTCAGGATCACTTTGAGATATATAACTTGATTTTATATATTTTTAGGGTCTCTGCACACAACAAAGTCAGGTTTGGACTGACCTACCGATGCACAAGTAAGTCTTCTAGTCGCCCCTCAGCCAGGTGGGCCCCCAGGTCAGGTGGGACAGTGCACTTTTTGTATTTCATACAGATATTCATCGTACAGAATCACAACCTGTCTATGTGTCAGTATATATACTGAGTAGATTTAAAGGGAACCTGAGTTTTACATATGTCCTATAATATGTCCTAAAATAAGCAACATTCTGCTCCCTTCCCCATCCATTACTACTAATACTGGTTTCAAATAGCTGAGAAAAGTCTGGGTGAGCTCACTGTGAAGACTCCATTTCTTGTGAGCTCACTCTATTCACTGTGACGATGTCTTGCTTATCTAATGCATCTATGGACAGGACTTCTGCAACAGTGAATGAACTGCAAATTACCTACAAGGGAGACACCTAGTGGCAGATACTTTAGAGAGGTTTATCATGCAGAAAACAGCAAAATGCTTTATTAAAGTGCATTGCATTTTTGTCCAGAATTACATCCTATATGAAGAGAGATCAAATTGTCTGAAAGTTAGTGACCATTTAAGATATTGCATAGTTTATTTTTATATACTGTAGACACACTAATTAGCTGAGATGACATCTAGGTACAGGAGTGAGGCCAACCAGCATCCTTCCATCCTGGGCCCCATGTTCTTTACTATGCTTCAGGGGCCCCAATCATCAATCATTTTGCAGTATTGTGTAGCTGCCTGAGATCTGCTGCTGTGTAAGAATATATCCATAGCTCAAAGAGCTAAGATGACCCTAGTACAAGGGAAAACACTTGATTCAGTTGAGGCTAACTATCTACCTTTGGGGCTGGGTTGATATGTTGGAATCTGATGGCGTACTCTCTTTAAGCCAATGTCATATGGGTTGAAAAGTTTCACATGAGATAATATGCCTAATCCCATGCTTTGTGGTGGAGAATAACATACTACTCACTTTATTAAAGCCATAGTCAAAGCCTTAACTAGGTGGAGTTAATGATGCATATGTAAGATTCATCAGGGACCATAAACCCCTGTTTAACTAGCCTTTAATATTCAGATATAGCGCTAGGGTAAATAAGTCAATCTTAGCCTGAGCGAGGCAGAACCTTCCTAGGATTCTGTGACATACGGTAGTAACATATGGTAGTATCAGCACTAACAATCTGCAACAAATACTCCACGTGTTAGCTTGACCTTAGCCTCAGTCACCCCATATATATCCTGCTATATTTCTGCACACTGACAGCTCCGAGTACACTAGAGGCATCAAACACTATGAATTACTAAATGTCGCACGGAACTTGACACGTCCCACAAGATGTATGGATCCTGTACAGCACCTTAAATATTTATGATTTGTAAAGATTATGTATAGCTTGGCATATTCCTAAATTGGCTTTATTCCCAGCAGAAATAGAAAGGTTTTGACTTTTCTATTTTGCGGCGGTTTCAGATTTTTCCTATGGGTCCTAAGACTCTCCTTCTCCAACAAATTTTACAATCTCCACATTATCTTTGGATTAATGAAAAAAATTAAATAATAAGACGCTAAAGACTTCATGGAATCTACTGTATACACCGTCCTGCTCTTCTCTGACAATAACAGATGATTTAGAAGGGGAAACGATGAGCAGGTTGTCAGAGATGTTTACGGCTGTCATAAAAGGAACTGTGTGGGTAATACAGGTCATAATATTTTAATATCTGGTATATGTGGCTATAATTGGATATTCCATTATTATACATTCCTCTTTTGCAAGCCAGTGACTAGGCAGAGGAGAAGCGAATAACAGGTCACTATCATGCATACGTTGCGGTATTAGATGTTTGATTCTTGCCTAGAGGATATAAATGCATGTGTAATAATTTATGGTGACTCAGTCATGGAAAGGTGCAGTGTATGTCATGGTATCAGCTGTCCTGGGGATATCGGTCACATTCTGCCTACTTGATTACAATAGGGACTGAGCTATAACTCGGTGCACCAGGCACAGTGCTCCTTTCTGTTTTATTGAATACAGTACTATATATTTAGTACTGTACAGCAAGCATCAATTATTGTATATATGATTTTACAGAATACTTACCAGAATCAAGCCCTAGGTACAAGGAAACAAAGGAACAAAGCTCAAGGTAAAATACTCATTTATATAATTAAGTTATCTCTGCTCTTTTTTCAGCTTCTGATCTTGTGAATTTGCAAATTATACTGCTGTTCTCTTACAGACTTGTATCTCAATTCACTAAAATACAAAACAGTGTAATGTATGGATTCATTTTTAGTGTCGTTAGCCTTCCATAAAATACTGACATATTTGCTTTAGCAATTGAAGATTTAGCCCAGCTGTCAGGTTATGACATCATGTTTGGTCGTGTGACAGATGGTGACATCACATGTTGGCAACAGTATAAATGTTGAAAAAAAAAATCAAAAAAGAAAGCTCAGCTCACCCATATATATCTTGGTTCCATAGGCTGTATAATATGTCCGGGGTGCACGGCACAGACACTCTATTCCGAAAGTGTCTAGTAATCCAATAAACATGAAGAAAAAGATGTCCGGCAGCTCTCCGATAAAATATAACTTTTAATGAAAAAATGTCATAAAATAAAAAAAAATTGACATAGCACAGAAAAAAAGGAAAATGAATACCCCCTAAAAACGCAGACGCGTTTCGGAACGAGATGTTCCTTCCTCAGAGCCTTCCATCTCGTTCCGAAACGCGTCTGCGTTTTTAGGGGGTTTTCATTTTCCTTTTTTTCTGTGCTATGTCAATTTTTTGTTATTTTATGACATTTTTTCATTAAAAGTTATATTTTATCGGAGAGCTGCCGGACATCTTTTTCTTCATGTTTAGTATAAATGTTGGGCAGGGATATACAGATGTAAGATAGCTACAAGGTTTGAACCCAGGAGTAAAGAGGACTATTAAGAATTGGAGCTGTCAGGGTCCGGACTTATGCCCCCCTCCTGTTAGGGAGTACATGTAAGTATGATATAGGGGTGCCCATCATAGGGAAATGTTAAGACTTGTGAATGTATAGAGACTAGAGATGAGCGAGTAGTATTCGATCAAGTAGGTATTCGATAGAATACTACGGTATTCAAAAAACTTGTACTCTTTCGAATACTAGTCCTATTCGCAGTAAAGATTTGATTCAGAACCAGCATTGATTGGCTGAATGCTATACAGTGTATAGCATTCGGTAGCAGGTTCTTCTTTGCTAGTCGGGAGAGCTGGCAGCTTTCAGTTATGCGGGAGCTGACTCTTTCTTATAGGAATGCATTGACCAGCGTTCATTGGCCGAATGCTGTACAGTGTACAGCATTCGGTCAATCAACGCTGGTTCTGCCGGAGGCTCGTCTGTTAAGAGGCGGAGTCTAAGATCAGACCACAATGAAGACTGCTGTGGTCCGATCTTAGACTCTGCCTTTATATATGCACTACTGGGTCAAGAGTTCTTGGTTAAATACCGCTAAGGCAAATGTGAACACCCTTCTGGAAGCTCATATGATCAGAAGGAGCAAAATGCAAAACTTAGGGTGACTGACAATGTTGAGTGGAGCCTTCTGTTGACTGAGGAAGCAGTTAGTAGAGTAGAAACATAGGTTTTTGTTTTTTAATGTACATTGTGAGCCCCATATAGGGATCACAATGTACATTTTTTTCCTATCAGTATGTCTTTGTAGAATGGGAGGAAATCCACACAAACACAGGGAGAACAAACAAACTCCTTGCAGATGTTGTTCCTGGTAGGATTCGAAGGCAGGACTCCAGCACTACAAGTCTGTAGTGCTAACCACTGAGCCACCGTGTCACCCCTAGTAGAGATGGAGGTTTTATTAGTAACATGGACTCACAGAACCTCTCATGTCGTAACTCTCCTATAGCTACAACAATAAGTGTGAATAATATGCGCTTTATATGGATTTCTATTCTTCCCTTATCAACTAAACTGGAAACAAACTCCTATCTGCACAAACACTGCTCAGCCTTATTACGGCTTAGCACAAAAGGTAAGTGTATTCTCCTAGAAGCACCTGCACACGGCGGAGATAATGTATGAACTATGCTCCATGCCCTCTACCATGTAGGTCTCCTTCGACAAGTACAGCTGCAGTGTAGCGATACGTGAAGTCAGGCTGCGAGCACATTATTCTAACACTTCTACTTGGTCTCTACAATGAGCAGACAGAGAATACTAAATTCAATCCAGAGCCAGCTTCCTCCATACACAATACAATTGACAAAAAAAAATGAACTCTGACCAGGTGCCACAATGGAGATCATGCATTATAAAGCTGGTCTGGTGAATAATGTTTCCGAGAGAAATATTCTTATTGTGTAAGGAGCAGGACACAGTACAAGGACAATTTTAATAATATACAAGGACAAGGGGATTGTGTGTTTTAATATTCAATGGTTTTCCATATGCATTAAACATTCAACATGAAGACTATAGTAGCTGGTATACATGTATTATACTATGTTTGTAGGTCATGCATGTGACATAAGATGTATAATGAATAGAGATGAGCGAACACTAAAATGTTCGAGGTTCGAAATTCGATTCGAACAGCCGCTCAATGTTTGTGTGTTCGAACGGGTTTCGAACCCCATTATAGTCTATGGGGAACAGATACTCGTTAAGGGGGAAACCCAAATCCGTGTCTGGAGGGTCACCAAGTCCACTATGACACCCCAGGAAATGATGCCAACACCTCTGGAATGACACTGGGACAGCAGGGGAAGCATGTCTGGGGGCATCTAACACACCAAAGACCCTCTATTACCCCAACATCACAGCCTAACAACTACACACTTTACACACTCAATACCACCTCTCTGACAGTAGGAAAACACCTTGAAACATGTGTATTTGGCACTTGCAGTGAGGAGAGCTTGTCACCAGCAGTGAATTTGGCCCTTGTAGTAAGTTGAGGTTGGCACCAACATTTGTTTTGAAAATCAGGGTGGATTGAGCTTCTAACCAGCAGAGTTTGGGCAAATTCATGGTGGAGGGAGCCTCTAAACACCCCAGTTTGGGCAAATTCATGGTGGAGGGAGCCTCTAAAAACCCCAGTTTGGACCAATTCATGGTGGAGGGAGCCTCTAACCAGCCCAGTTTGGGCAAATTCATGGTGGAGGGAGCCTCTAACCAGCCCAGTTTGGACCAATTAATGGTGGAGGGAGCCTCTAACCAGCCCAGTTTGGACCAATTAATGGTGGAGGGAGCCTCTAACCAGCCCAGTTTGGACCAATTAATGGTGGAGGGAGCCTCTAACCAGCCCAGTTTGGACCAATTAATGGTGGAGGGAGCCTCTAACCAGCCCAGTTTGGACCAATTAATGGTGGAGGGAGCCTCTAACCACCCCAGTTTGGACCAATTCATGGTGGAGGGAGCCTCTAAACAGCCAAGTTTGGACCAATTCATGGTGGAGGGAGCCTCTAAAAACCCCAGTTTGGACCAATTCATGGTGGAGGGAGCCTCTAACCAGCCCAGTTTGGGCAAATTCATGGTGGAGGGAGCCTCTAAACAGCCCAGTTTGGGCAAATTCATGGTGGAGGGAGCCTCTAACCAGCCCAGTTTGGGCAAATTCATGGTGGAGGGAGCCTCTAAACAGCCCAGTTTGGGCAAATTCATGGTGGAGGGAGCCTCTAACCAGCCCAGTTTGGACCAATTAATGGTGGAGGGAGCCTCTAAACAGCCCAGTTTGGACCAATTCATGGTGGAGGGAGCCTCTAATCAGCCCAGTTTGGACCAATTAATGGTGGAGGGAGCCTCTAACCACCCCAGTTTGGACCAATTAATGGTGGAGGGAGCCTCTAAACAGCCAAGTTTGGACCAATTCATGGTGGAGGGAGCCTCTAAAAACCCCAGTTTGGACCAATTCATGGTGGAGGGAGCCTCTAACCAGCCCAGTTTGGGCAAATTCATGGTGGAGGGAGCCTCTAAACAGCCCAGTTTGGGCAAATTCATGGTGGAGGGAGCCTCTAACCAGCCCAGTTTGGACCAATTAATGGTGGAGGGAGCCGCTAAACAGCCCAGTTTGGGCAAATTCATGGTGGAGGGAGCCTCTAAACAGCCCAGTTTGGACCAATTCATGGTGGAGGGAGCCTCTAAACAGCCAAGTTTTGGGAAATTCATGGTGGAGGGAGCCTCTAAAAAACCCAGTTTGGACCAATTCATGGTGGAGGGAGCCTCTAAACAGCCCAGTTTGGGCAAATTCATGGTGGAGGGAGCCTCTAACCAGCCCAGTTTGGACCAATTAATGGTGGAGGGAGCCTCTAAACAGCCAAGTTTTGGGAAATTCATGGTGGAGGGAGCCTCTAACCAGCCCAGTTTGGACCAATTAATGGTGGAGGGAGCCTCTAAACAGCCCAGTTTGGACCAATTCATGGTGGAGGGAGCCTCTAAACAGCCCAGTTTGGGCAAATTCATGGTGGAGGGAGCCTCTAAAAAACCCAGTTTGGACCAATTCATGGTGGAGGGAGCCTCTAACCAGCCCAGTTTGGGCAAATTCATGGTGGAGGGAGCCTCTAAACAGCCCAGTTTGGGCAAATTCATGGTGGAGGGAGCCTCTAACCAGCCCAGTTTGGACCAATTAATGGTGGAGGGAGCCTCTAAACAGCCCAGTTTGGACCAATTCATGGTGGAGGGAGCCTCTAAAAAACCCAGTTTGGACCAATTCATGGTGGAGGGAGCCTCTAAACAGCCCAGTTTGGGCAAATTCATGGTGGAGGGAGCCTCTAACCAGCCCAGTTTGGACCAATTAATGGTGGAGGGAGCCTCTAAACAGCCAAGTTTTGGGAAATTCATGGTGGAGGGAGCCTCTAACCAGCCCAGTTTGGACCAATTAATGGTGGAGGGAGCCTCTAAACAGCCCAGTTTGGACCAATTCATGGTGGAGGGAGCCTCTAAACAGCCCAGTTTGGGCAAATTCATGGTGGAGGGAGCCTCTAAACACCCCAGTTTGGGCAAATTCATGGTGGAGGGAGCCTCTAAAAACCCCAGTTTGGACCAATTCATGGTGGAGGGAGCCTCTAACCAGCCCAGTTTGGGCAAATTCATGGTGGAGGGAGCCTCTAACCAGCCCAGTTTGGACCAATTAATGGTGGAGGGAGCCGCTAAACAGCCCAGTTTGGGCAAATTCATGGTGGAGGGAGCCTCTAAACAGCCCAGTTTGGACCAATTCATGGTGGAGGGAGCCTCTAAAAAACCCAGTTTGGACCAATTCATGGTGGAGGGAGCCTCTAAACAGCCCAGTTTGGGCAAATTCATGGTGGAGGGAGCCTCTAACCAGCAGAGTTGTGGGAAAGCAGGGTGGAGGGAGCCTCTAACCAGCAGAGTTGGTGGAAATCAGGGTGGAGGGAGCCTCTAACCAGCAGAGTTGGGGGAAATCATGTTGGAGGGAGCCTAGTATTAGCAGAATTGTGCAACGCTTATGGTGGATGAGTATGAGGATGCGGAGGAATTGGAGAGGTTGAGTACAGACATGGAGTTTCATGTTGGGGTGCTTTACACAGGTGGGCACAAAAATGAAGGCTCTATCCAGTGGTGGTTCATTTTTATCAAAGTGAGCCGGTCGGCACTCTCAGCTGACAGACGGGTGCGCTTGTCAGTGATGATGCCACCGGCTGCACTGAACACCCTCTCAGATAGGACGCTGGCGGCAGGACAGGACAGCACCTCCAAGGCATATAGGGCAAGTTCAAGCCACAGGTCCAACTTCGACACCCAATACGTGTAGGGCGCAGAGGGGTCGGAGAGGACAGGGCTGTGGTCGGAAAGGTATTCCCGCAACATGCGCCTATACTTCTCACGCCTGGTGACACTAGGACCCTCCGTGGCGGCACTTTGGCGAGGGGGTGCCATCAAGGTGTCCCAGACCTTAGACAGTGTGCCCCTCGTTTGTGTGGACCGGTGAGAACTTGGTTGCCTACTGGAGGAACTGCCCTCCCTGCCGCCAACGTCACATGCTGGAAACATCTCCATCATATTCTGCACCAATTGCCTGTGGCAAGCATTGATGCGATTGGCCCTCCCCTCTACCGGAATAAAAGACGAGATGTTGTTTTTATACCGGGGGTCAAGGATAGCAAAGATCCAGTACTGGTTGTCCTCCATGATTTTGACAATACGCTTGTCGGTTGTAAAGCACCCCAACATGAACTCAGCCATGTCTGCCACAGTGTTAGTTGGCATGACTCCTCTGGCCCCACCGGAAAGTTCAATCTCCATTTCCTCCTCATCCTCCATGTCTACCCATCCGCGCTGCAACAATGGGACGATTCGAAGTTGCCCGGAAGCCTCCTGTATCACCATCACATCATCGGACAACTCTTCTTCCTCCTCCTCCTCCTCCTCCTCCTCCTCCATTAAACGCAGTGAAGCGGACAGATGTGTGGACCTACTCTCCAGCTGTGACGGATCGGATGCTATCCCTAACTCCTCTGTGTGATCTGAGTTATCCCTGATGTCAATCAGGGATTCTCTCAGAACACACAAGAGCGGGATTGTAAGGCTCACCATCGCATCCTCAGAGCTCACCCTCCTTGTGGACTCCTCAAAGACCCGTAGGATGTCACAAAGGTCTCTCATCCATGGCCACTCATGGATGTGAAACTGAGGCAGCTGACTTTGTGGCACCCTAGGGTTTTGTAGCTGGTATTCCATCAAAGGTCTCTGCTGCTCAACCACTCTATTCAACATCTGAAACGTTGAGTTCCAGCGTGTGGGGACGTCGCACAAAAGCCGGTGTTGTGGCACATGCAGGCGTTGCTGGAGAGATTTTAAGCTAGCAGCGGCTACTGTCGACTTGCGAAAGTGGGCGCACATGCGCCGCACTTTCACCAGTAGCTCTGGAACATTGGGGTAGCTCTTTAGGAAACGTTGCACCACTAGGTTGAAGACGTGGGCCACGCATGGAACATGTTGGAGTCCGGCAAGCTCCAGAGCTGCTACCAGGTTCCGGCCGTTATCACAAACGACCATGCCTGGGCCCAGGTGCAGCGGCTCAAACCATATTGCCGTCTCATCGAGGAGGGCATCCCTCACCTCGGAGGCAGTGTGCTGTCTGTCCCCCAAGCTGATCAGCTTCAGCACAGCCTGCTGACGTCTACCAACGCCAGTGCTGCAACGTTTCCAACTCGTAGCTGGGGTCAATCTAACAGCGGAGGAGGAGGCGGTGGCGGAGGAGGAGGCGGTGGCTGAGGAGGAGGCGGTAGAGGAGGAGGAGGAGGGGGGTGTTCTTCTCGTGTCCCTGCCAGGAATGTTAGGCGGGGAGACGAGGTACACCGGGCCAGTTTGGGAAGCAGTCCCAGCCTCAACTACATTCACCCAGTGTGCCGTCAGTGAAATGTAGCGTCCCTGTCCGCATGCACTTGTCCACGCGTCGGTGGTCAAGTGGACCTTTGTGCAAAGCGCGGAACTAAGGGCCCGCCTGATGTTGAGTGACACGTGCTGGTGCAAGGCGGGGACGGCACACCGGGAGAAGTAGTGACGGCTAGGGACGGCATAGCGAGGTGCCGCAGTTGCCATCAGGTCCAGGAAGGCGGGAGTTTCAACAAGCCGGAACGCCAACATCTCCTGGGCCAGCAGTTTAGCGATGTTGGCGTTCAAGGCTTGCGCGTGTGGGTGGTTAGCAGTGTATTTCTGCCGCCGTTCCAATGTCTGAGAGATGGTGGGTTGTTGTAAAGAAACGCCTGATGGTGCCTTTGATGGTGCAGGAGAAGGAGATAAGACAGGACCAGGGGAGGATGAGGTAGAAGTCAACAAAGTGGCGGAGGCAGATGAAGTGGTGTCCTGGCTCGTCCTCTGGAGTGCATCGCCAGCACAGTCAGCAGTGGCAGTGGCAGAGGCAGAGGCAGTGGCAGAGGCAGTGGCAGTGGCGTGAACGGCAGGCGGCCTTTGTCCTGCCGTTGCTGCCTGCCACTGATTCCAGTGCTTGGATTCCAAATGACGGCGCATTGAAGTGGTGGACAGGTTGCTCTTCTCAGAGCCCCTAATCAATTTCGAGAGGCAAATTGTGCAGACAACACTATATCTGTCCTCGGCGCATTCCTTGAAAAAACTCCACACCTTCGAGAAACGTGCCCTCGAGGTGGGAGTTTTTCGGGGCTGGGTACGAACTGGAACATCTTGGGAGATTCCGGGTGTGGCCTGGCTTCGCCTAAGCTGCTGACCTCTGCCTCTGCCTCTAGCTACCCTTTTTGGTGCTGCACCTGCCTCAACATCCACACTACTTTCCCCGCTTGACATCCCCCCTGTCCAGGTCGGGTCAGTGTCCTCATCATCCACCACTTCCTCTTCCAACTCCTGTCTCATCTCCTCCTCCCGCACAATGCGCCGGTCAACTGGATGCCCTGACGGCAACTGCATCACATCATCGTCGATGAGGGTGGGTTGCTGGTCATCCACCACCAAATCGAACAGAGATGGAGGAGACTCTAGTGTTTGAGCATCTGGACACAGATGCTCCTCTGTTAGGTTCGTGGAATCGTGACGTGGAGAGGCAGGTTGAGGGACAATGAAAGGAGCGGAGAACAGCTCTGGGGAGCAGGGACAGTTTGGGTTATTGTTCTGTAAAGCTTCGGAATTTTGGGAGGAAGGAAGACAAGACTGTTGGGTAATAGGAGGAGAGGAGGCAGAGTCTGACTGGCTGCTGGACAATGTGCTGTAAGCGTTCTCTGACAGCCATTGCAAGACCTGTTCCTGGTTCTCGGGCCTACTAAGGTTTGTACCCTGCAGTTTAGTTAATGTGGCAAGCAACCCTGGCACTGTGGAGTGGCGCAATGCTTGCTGCCCCACAGGAGTAGGCACGGGACGCCCTGTGGCTTCACTGCTACCTTGCTCCCCAGAACCATTCCCCCGACCTCGCCCACGGCCTCGTCCACGTCCCTTTCCGGGAGCCTTGCGCATTTTGAATTCCTAGTTAGAAATTGGCACTGTATACCAGTAGTAAAAATTGTGGGTGCACGTAACCCCAATATATTCTTTGAATTCCCAGTCAGACACTGGCACTATATGGCAGTAGCAAGAAATGAGGGTATTTGTATTCCCAATATATTCTTTGAATTCCCAGTCAGACAATGGCACTGTATACCAGTAGTAAAAATTGTGGGTGCACGTAACCCCAATATATTCTTTGAATTACCAGTCAGAAACTGGCACTATATGGCAGTAGCAAGAAATGAGGGTATTTGTATTCCCAATATATTCTTTGAATTCCCAGTCAGACACTGGCACTATATGGCAGTAGCAAGAAATGAGGGTATTTGTATTCCCAATATATTCTTTGAATTCCCAGTCAGAAACTGGCACTGTATACCAGTAGTAAAAATTGTGGGTGCACGTAACCCCAATATATTCTTTGAATTACCAGTCAGAAACTGGCACTATATGGCAGTAGCAAGAAATGAGGGTATTTATAACCCCAATATATTCTTTGAATTCCCAGTCAGACAATGGCACTGTATACCAGTAGTAAAAATTGTGGGTGCACGTAACCCCAATATATTCTTTGAATTACCAGTCAGAAACTGGCACTATATGGCAGTAGCAAGAAATGAGGATATTTATAACCCCAATATATTCTTTGAATTCCCAGTCAGACAATGGCACTGTATACCAGTAGTAAAAATTGTGGGTGCACGTAACCCCAATATATTCTTTGAATTACCAGTCAGAAACTGGCACTATATGGCAGTAGCAAGAAATGAGGGTATTTATAACCCCAATATATTCTTTGAATTCCCAGTCAGACAATGGCACTGTATACCAGTAGTAAAAATTGTGGGTGCACGTAACCCCAATATATTCTTTGAATTCCCAGTCAGACACTGGCACTATATGGCAGTAGCAAGAAATGAGGGTATTTGTATTCCCAATATATTCTTTGAATTCCCAGTCAGACACTGGCACTTTATGGCAGTAGCAAGAAATGAAGGTATTTGTATTCCCAATATATTCTTTGAATTCCCAGTCAGACAATGGCACTGTATACCAGTAGTAAAAATTGTGGGTGCACGTAACCCCAATATATTCTTTGAATTACCAGTCAGAAACTGGCACTATATGGCAGTAGCAAGAAATGAGGGTATTTATAACCCCAATATATTCTTTGAATTCCCAGTCAGACAATGGCACTGTATACCAGTAGTAAAAATTGTGGGTGCACGTAACCCCAATATATTCTTTGAATTACCAGTCAGAAACTGGCACTATATGGCAGTAGCAAGAAATGAGGGTATTTGTATTCCCAATATATTCTTTGAATTCCCAGTCAGACAATGGCACTGTATACCAGTAGTAAAAATTGTGAGTGCACGTAACCCCAATATATTCTTTGAATTACCAGTCAGAAACTGGCACTATATGGCAGTAGCAAGAAATGAGGGTATTTGTATTCCCAATATATTCTTTGAATTCCCAGTCAGACACTGGCACTATATGGCAGTAGCAAGAAATGAGGGTATTTGTATTCCCAATATATTCTTTGAATTCCCAGTCAGACAATGGCACTGTATACCAGTAGTAAAAATTGTGGGTGCACGTAACCCCAATATATTCTTTGAATTACCAGTCAGAAACTGGCACTATATGGCAGTAGCAAGAAATGAGGGTATTTATAACCCCAATATATTCTTTGAATTACCAGTCAGAAACTGGCACTATATGGCAGTAGCAAGAAATGAGGGTATTTATAACCCCAATATATTCTTTGAATTCCCAGTCAGACAATGGCACTGTATACCAGTAGTAAAAATTGTGGGTGCACGTAACCCCAATATATTCTTTGAATTACCAGTCAGAAACTGGCACTATATGGCAGTAGCAAGAAATGAGGGTATTTATAACCCCAATATATTCTTTGAATTCCCAGTCAGACAATGGCACTGTATACCAGTAGTAAAAATTGTGGGTGCACGTAACCCCAATATATTCTTTGAATTCCCAGTCAGACACTGGCACTATATGGCAGTAGCAAGAAATGAGGGTATTTGTATTCCCAATATATTCTTTGAATTCCCAGTCAGACAATGGCACTGTATACCAGTAGTAAAAATTGTGGGTGCACGTAACCCCAATATATTCTTTGAATTACCAGTCAGAAACTGGCACTATATGGGAGTAGCAAGAAATGAGGGTATTTATAACCCCAATATATTCTTTGAATTCCCAGTCAGACAATGGCACTGTATACCAGTAGTAAAAATTGTGGGTGCACGTAACCCCAATATATTCTTTGAATTACCAGTCAGAAACTGGCACTATATGGCAGTAGCAAGAAATGAGGGTATTTGTATTCCCAATATATTCTTTGAATTCCCAGTCAGACAATGGCACTGTATACCAGTAGTAAAAATTGTGGGTGTATATAGCCCCAATTCTATTGCTAGGGGACTTGCAGGGTATTTCTGGGGTGAAGGTGGGGGGGCACACCGTTGGAACGGGTATCGGGGTATATATCGGGTATACGGGAATACACTGACAGTGTATTCCATTCAGGATCCTGGGAAAGCTGGGTTGCGGCGATTGAGCCCGTCAGTGCCACGTTACACTGACAAGCTTCTCCCTGGAATTTAGCTCTTACAAGAGCTGTTGGTTGTCTTCTCCTTCCTATCCTAGCCTGTCCCTGCCTACCCAGAATCTAAGCCCTAGCTAGCTGGACGGAAACCTCCGTCCTCGGTGAATTGCAAGCTCAGAATGACGCGAACCTGGGCGGCGCTGTTCTTTTAAATTAGAGGTCACATGTTTTCGGCAGCCAATGTGTTTTTCCTACTTTTCTCAACGTCACCGGTGTCGTAGTTCCTGTCCCACCTACCCTGCGCTGTTATTGGAGCAAAAAAGGCGCCAGGGAAGGTGGGAGGGGAATCGAGTAATGGCGCACTTTACCACGCGGTGTTCGATTCGATTCGAACATGCCGAACAGCCTAATATCCGATCGAACATGAGTTCGATAGAACACTGTTTGCTCATCTCTAATAATGAACCTTAGCCCTTAAAAAAAGAATCAAAATGTTATACATTACTATCTTAGGCATTCTGCATACAGTACATTAATCCAAGTATAGCACTGTGTAAAGGATTTAGGCAGGAAAAAATGCTGCAAAGTAAGAATAATTTCAGAAATAGAAGTGTTACTAGTGTATTTGTCAGTTAACAAAATCTAACATGAATGAACAAAAGAAGAGTCAAAATCACACATTTGGTCTGACCAGTCTTTGCCTTCCATCACTTCTTCTTGGTATACTTGTAGACAGTTTTTGAAGGATCTCAATGTTGTTCCCGCCATCTTGGAGCACTAAGCTCAGATCTTCTGTGGATGTAGGCTTGCTCCAATCCTTCTGTCTCTTCATGTAATCCCAGACAGACTGGACAATGTTGAGATCGAGGACCCCTCCTTCAAAGGGCGATCACACCAAATATTGATAGGATTAGATTTCTCTTTCGTTCATTTACTTCATTTTGTTAATAGCCAAGAATAAACACTTATATTGCATTCTTACTATGCAGCATTTTTCCACATCTGCCTAAAACTTTAGCACTGCACTGTATGTGGAATTGAAAAAAAGGTAATATTTTCAATAATCAATGCCCATGATGTTCTTTACCCATGGGCACAGCTAAAGGATCATGGGTCATGGTGTCCAATTTGGGATCCCTTCCACTTCACCATACCCCAGCCTCCAACTTTCCATGATGTCCACTCCCCTCACCCTGCTGAACAGCAAATTAGTCAGTGTGGATCTCCAGCATTATCATTGCTATTTATACCATCTGCATTACTAATGTACCAGCAGATTAGACTTCCAACATAAGGGCAAGGCTAGACATGGCCGTGATGTGTCCAGAATGTAGATGAAAAACATGCAGCCTAGTCATCCTCATGGAGAATTTATTGTTTAATGTTTATTCACTATTACTAGAGATGAGCGAACAGTAAAATGTTCGAGATTCGATATTCGTTTCGAGTAGCCCCTCAATATTGGACTACTCGAATCGAATATCGAACCCTATTATAGTCTATGGGGGGAAAATGCTTGTTTCAGGGGTAGGCAACATTCGATCAAATTATACTTACCAAGTCCACGAGTGAGGGTCGGGCTGGATCCTCTGAGCAGTCTTCTCCGTGCAGCGTCCCCGCGGCGTCTTCCGGCTCTGAATTCACTCTGCCAGGCATCGGGCCTGGGCAGAGCCGATTGCGCATGCCCACACTACAAGCGGACATGTGCAGGTGGCTCTGCCCAGGCCAGATGCCTGGCAGAGTGAATTCAGAGTCGGAAGACGCCGTGGGAAAGCTGCATGGAGAAGACTTCTAAAGGTAGGAGAAGAACCAGCGTTGATTGGCCGACTGTATAGCATTCGGCCAATCAGTGCTGGTTCTGCATCGAACATTTACATTCGAATAGCGAGTGGTACTCGATCGAGTACGAGTATTTCGAATACCGTAGTATTCGATCGAATACCGTAGTATTCGATCGAATACCTACTCGATCGAGTACTACTCGCTCATCTCTAACTATTACCTTACCCCATATAAAGTCTATGTTTGGTTTACAAGTATACACGGTAAGATATATCAGAATTCTTAGGATTGATCTGCGCATAGAGCCTGCTGGGTGATGGAAATCATCTGGAAGAGTCTATTAGAGAACAGCAGGTAATGTCATTTTCGATATATTAATTTTTGTGTATCCAAATTGGACTTAAATTTGTACCTTAGTGAAGAACAACTTCAGTTATCAATGTCTGACAAATTACAGATCCAGATGCCGCTACTGCCACCCTAGCTAACCCCACTCCTACCATTTGTTACATAAACTTACAATTTTTATTGTGTACTGAGAAACGTCTGAATAGGATGTAAAAAAATCCTACAATTGTGTAATTTTTTTATGGATCTAGTTTTTAAGGTGTTCACTGTTTGGTAAAAGTGACCCATAACCTTTATTTTGTGTGCCAGAATGATTACTGCAATACCACATTTTAATAGGCTTTGGGGTGTTTGTAATACTTGGGGGGGGGGGGGGTTACAAATACTTGATTTTTTTTGTGTTTTTGAATTGTTTTGTGTTGTTAATTTTCTTTTTTCATAACATTTTGGGAATGTGATCCTTTTTATTTAATTTTTGGGAGATAATATGGCAAATATATTATGTTTCAATAGTGTTTGGATATTTTTGGATGTAGTAATCCTTATGTTTTTTTCTTTATTTTTATTGGTAAAATAGTGAATGGGGGAGATTTGTAGTTTTGTTTTCAATTTGTTAATATACAATATATATATATATATATATATATATATATATATATATATATATATATATATATATATATTTAACAAATATTTTAACACCACATCCAAGGAGCGTGAACAGCAATCAACAAATTGCTTACACCATAGGTTGCACTACTATGGCAGGGCCCCACAGCATTGACAGGCCCCATAGCAACTAATTGGCTCCCATAATTTTGGTGCAGGAAGGTTGTTCCGTCTCTAGAGGGAGTTCTGTCTGTTATGTTGGTACCCATTCAGGTGTGTTCAGTTTTGATTCCTTGCGTAGGGTTCTTGTTGCTCTGTAGAAACACTCCTCTATTTCATCATCTCTCCTCACCCAGCTCTTACACCTTTGTTCCCCTCTGCTCCTCAAATAGTTAACCTTAGCCTTACATTTGTGATTGATAGCCTATCTGCCAATTAATTCTTACAAAAAGGTCTTCAGCCCACACAGATTTTCTAGCTATTGTGACTTGTCCTACCTAAGCTGTTCTCTTGCTATTGTATTGTATTTCTGACTTCTGAACTTTGGCTTCCCTTGTGACTACTCTTTATGATTTTGATTTGGTACTGCTTTGTCTCTCTGGTTTTGACCCTTGGCTTGCTGACTCTGCTTCTGTGTTGTTTTGTCTAGTCCTGTTCTGTGTTTCACTTATTCAGAGAAGGGACTGTTCCCCAGTTGCCCCTGTCATTAGGACAGTTGTGTCTGTCTTCCTCTTCCTCTCTGGTTTTAGCAGCAGCACTAGCAACCAGCAATCCCATAACAATGTCCCTCAAAACAAACTCACAGTTGGCATTCACATTAGACCACAGCATCTAATTGTCCATGATTGAAGTTGTCCCTAAATCCGGTATACACTGTACATGTTTGGTGGATGTTGCTACGGGGTTAAAGCGACGCTCCGGTCCCAACCTAAAATTTGAATATACTGTATATGACACTGTGTAGTTTAGTCAATATAAATGGTGAGTAATATTCTTTCTACTCAGCTTTGTATCTCCCTTCTAGTTCCCCTTTGTTTCTTTCAAGATGACCCCAATACTCTCAGGGCACTGTATGAAAGTCTACAATATCACCCACCTTCTTCACTGACTTTGGATGGACCAGACTAGTACATAAAGACTCAGAAAGGATGGACACACCACAAGTGGACAGGCAAGGGGGGTGGGGTCTTACACTTTCCTAAAAAAACTCTCCATTGGAAATCCCGAGATGGTGGTGGCCATTTTGCAAGGAATCCATATACCAGAACAGAATAATTGAGGATGTATGGAAGTAATGGAGAATATGGAGCCACACTTTAGGTTTGGATTGGAGTGTCGGCATAGTGGCAAAACAGAAAAGAATCCCAGACATCATATTCAATTTGACGATATGTATTTTAAGTCAGTGAAAAATTAGTTGGCATCGAGAACCAATTTTTCTTACCTAAATAATACAAGATGTATACAATATTGCACGGCAAACGTTTTCAAAGTACTGTACAGAAATTCTAAGACGTCATTAAGCTTGTCGCAAAGTTGTTAGGCCTGGTGGGAATGCAATGTCTGCACCGACTATTGTTTCGCCCCAGATGTGTAATTTCTATGATAAACTACAATGTTTTGCTATATTTTACATATTTTACAATTGTATGAATTACATTGACATAAACAGGGAACTTGACTTGATATACTTAAATTCTCAATGTTAATGTTCCCTGCGCTGTGACTTATATCCCTCCTGCCTAAAATGAAAAGGCATTATAAACACAATGGATTTTAATCAGAGCTCCTTACAAGCGAGGTCAAAATTGGAGACCTGAGTTGTTTAAATATTTCCAGAGTTGAAAGAGCCAGAATAATGGCAAGGTTTAGAAATGTATTCGCATTGGCACAATGAGTAAAGCTGGAAAATGTTAATTGGAAAGATAAAGGTTCTTTTTATAGTTAGCATGTCTAGGTTTGCTCTTCAAGAACCAGGTTCTCTAAATACATTAGCAAGCAGACATTTAAAAACGCCAAAGAAGTGATACATAGCAAGACTTTAAGACTTTATGAGTGGACTTAAAGGGTTATTAAAGTTATTTTACGTTAACCCGTATGCATTGGATAGGGGAGACGCAATTGCAAGCATTTTTGCAAACCGGAGCATGTCAATTATAGCTATGGATACTCTAGCATTTTCCATATAGGTGTAATAGAAGCAGGAAAATAATGCGGAATAAAACAATGCGTTTCCATCGCAGTCAATTCCAATGCATTTTTGGCTGTGATTTGCTGTGTGGGACCTTAACCTAAAGGTGTTCTCTTATAAGGATAGTCATTTTTGAATCTGAATATTAAAGGGATCCTATCATTGGATACCCTTTTTTTCTCCCTAACACATAGGAATAGCCTTAAGAAAGGCTATTCTTCTTCTACCTTTAGATGTCTTCTCCACACCACCGTTCCATATAAATCCCAGTTTTTGTCGGTATGCAAATGAGTTCTCTTGCAGCACTAGGGGCAGTCCCCAGCGCTCAAACAGCACTGCACAATGCTGCAAGAGAACTCATTTACATACTGAAGAAAACCGGGATTTCTACTGGATGGCGGTGCAGAGAAGACATCTAAAGGTAGGAGAAGAATAGCCTTTCTTAACGCTATTCCTAGGTGTTAGGGAGTAAAAAAAGGTATCCAATGATAGGATCCCTTTAAATATGTTGGTTCAACTTCAGGGTAATATAGTAGTGTAAGCCAGGATGTAGTGTTACATTGTATGCCAGCTATACAACGGAATATCCAATATATGGAGTGCTTCAGTTCACCAAAGTAAGAGCCACTTGGAGACCCATCAGGGCCTGAAAGGCATTTTGGTGTCCTAGGCAAGAAAGACAAATTGCAACCCCTCTACATCTGACCAACTCTCCCTTCCTTTGCTATCCTTAGAGTCAATTCAAAACTACCTTCTAGATTTCATGTTTTTAAAAGATACAGATAGTAGGCAAAAGAAAAAATGTATATCTGGGACTTCTCATTCTCCTTTCTTTTCTTCATCATTTATCTAAGACTGTCAAGTTATCCTTAGATCCAGACAAAAACCATAAAATTAATACAGGCAACACGGTGGCTCAGTGGTTAGCATTGTATCGCTGGAGTCCTGGGTTTGATCCCCACCAAGAACAACTTCCGCAAGGAGTTTTTATGTTCTCCCCGTATTTGCATGGATTTCCTCCCATTCTACAAAGACATACTGATAGGAAATAACTGTACATTGTGATCTCTATATGGGACTCACAATCTACATTTAAAAATGAAAAATAATACAGGCACCATGTCAGATGCCAAAATTAATACAGAAACTAAGACAATAGAGAATAAAATATAACAGACCCCAGGTGTGTAACACAACCCTTTTTAAAGAACCCTTTTAAGCCCCTGTTTTCAAACCTTACACTCCTGTAATTAGATTTTATTTATAGACACTAGACTCCTATATTCATATTATATTCAGACTTCAGACCAGAAAAAAATAAAAAAGAGAGTAAACCTTTCCTGCTCTGGTTGCAATCCTGCATTGGGTCATTGACAGTGACAGTGATGCTATCCATCAGAATAATGGCTAAAGAGTATATTGAGCAGTATGCATGGCAAACCTGCCCTCGTTCTGAAACTTGTGCTTAGTATCGCAGCCCCAGCTTGTCTAACATATTCACAGCATATCGCCAAAGCTGGGCTCTGAGCAGGCTTAAACTAAACTGCAGTAGGATTCTGCAGCCCTAGAACTCACTGCTGACTAATCACTATGAGGCAATGTTTGTGCCCCCCCCCCATCTGTTAAAAGGTGGTGCCCTAAGCAGACCCAGGTATAAGTCTTTTTCAAACTTGATCTTAGAAATATTCCACAAGGTTGAAACAATGCTTGGTGCTTGGTGAATAAAAACTTAAATTTTTTCCTGTACTGAAAAACTATGTTTTTTTTTTTTTTTCTAAGAAACAGGAAAATATTTAATAGGTAAATAAAACACTGAAGTGGAAGTGTACAATTCATAGAAACAGCTCAAAATGAGTCTTATTGCAAATTCTCTTTTTTTTTTTTCCACATCCAGCCCAGACTACCATTACAACTTCTCCTGATAACTGTAAGTTTTCTGCCAAGACATTTGCAACACAGATAGGTGCATATCCCAGACCAACCCCCAGAACAGATACACCTTCAGGAATAAATACAAATACCCTGGGGGGGGGGGGGTTTGCAGGAAGAATGCCAGGGGTCGCACGCCATCTGTAGTAATTATGCGGATAAAGATCAGCAGCCATATCAGTATCAGAGTTCAGAATTCAGCAGTGGACCCAGGGGAGGTGAGTAAAATTAACAAACACTTATACTTACCTCTTCTGGGAGTCCAGCAATGTTCCAGCCCCTTCCGGCCCCTGAATGATGTCAGATGCCCTTGGGGTAACTGCTGAGGTCATATCACAAGGGTGTCCTGGTGTCAACATGCCCCACATGACTGTGGCATGAGACCCAATCACAGATCTCAGCTGTGACCCCCAGGACAGGAGATATCACAAGAGGCCCGAAAAGGATATGGGGCGACGACAGGATGCCGCCGCTCACCAAGCAGATACCTTGCCTCACCAATTCTGGGTGAGTATAAGTGTCTATTTTTCCTCACTTCCCCATGGTCTACGATTATAATACTCTGGAGTCTGAGGACTACGTCTGAGATTAGTAGAGTAAATAATTAACAAATTGTCTTTTTTCTTTGTAGGTTTATATTATGAAGTGTGGAGAAAATGCTGTCCAAAAAACCTGTGTTTTCTTTGAAAAAGCCCTGTGTACATCCTCTTAGTATAAATGACTTGTTTTCCCAGTGAACTGCTTTGTGAGTTTATCAGCTCTAAGGTATCATTGATGATGTATTATTTTGCATGTCACTGATACATTTGTGTGCCAGCTTCCGAGCTGATATCCCGCTGTCATACCTGTACTGAGGATGTGGCTGTTTATTAGTCTGGTTTATGACCCGTCAAGCCTTTATCTGTCCTTCAAATAACAAGGCTGGAATTTATGGATGTCTGAGTCCACTAAATTATATCATCGCTGTGTCTGGTAGAAATGTAAGGTTTGGCTGTTTATGGGGATTGTGTAGGAGTTTAAATAATGTATCATCAGTACAGAGGTGGGATAGAAGTGTTTTACAAATCACTGGCTTGTTTTATCACAGGAAGACAGGCACTCGAATCTACTCCGAGGCTAAGTTATCATAAGATCATTGACATTTTTAAAACTTCATGATTTCTATGATGAAGTACTAGTCATCGCGTAATTATGTCATCTTAGCTACGAAGAACAAATGACTACAGTCTTATGTTCACCTTCATTATAAAATTCAGATGTAAATTTAAAGAGATTTCCAGCTGGAAAAAAAAATAGTAAAACTGTGTAGGATGGGTAAAAATATAATAAAATAAGAATTGGATGTTGAACTCACCGATCCATTACAGTTGGATCAGTGGCGTAACTAGACATGGCGGGGCCCCGTGGTGAACTTTTGACATGGACCCCCGACCAACACCGAAGACCTCGACCGACCCCCTCCTCTGCATTTCTGCGTGCTCTATTATGCCCCTAGTGGCCCCTGCACACAGTATTATGTCCCTTAGTGACCCCTGCACACAGTATTATGCCACATAGTGGCCCCAGAGTATAATAATCGGAGACCCAGGGGGAATAAAAACATAAAAAAACTCCTTGTTATTTACCTGTCCCCTGTCTCCACTGCAGTCCTCCGCTGTTGTCCTTTTTCAATGATGTCGGACGTTACATGACTCGAGACATAGGCCGGGTCCATGTGACGTCAGAGACATCAGACAACTAGACCTGAAGCCTTCCCGGATCATGGAGAGGTAAGTAACAGTGTTTTTCAGTGTTTTCCAGCCTCCGATCATTATACTCGGGGGTTTGCAAAGACCTCCAAGTATAATGATAATCTTTGTGGGGCCCGCGGTGTCACTTACTGATCGCAGCCCAGCCAGGATCAGTAAGTAAATAGGGCCTGTTACTGGTTGGATTAACGGCCTATCAAGAAAGAAGAAAAAACTGCAGAGGTAGCGGCTGTCGCGGGCCCCCTAATGTCCCGGGCCCTGTGGCAGCTGCTACCACTGCTACCACTGTAGTTATGCCACTGAGTTGGATCTGTCCTTATTGACATTGTGTTCCAATAAACATGGATTGTCCCTTTTTCTTTACAGGCGAGGTGAAGGAAACCCAGAAAAGTGTTGCTTTAGCAGAACATAGTCTGCCAAGGCTCTTTTGTTTACCGTACTGTATAGGCTGGTTTTTCTGGACTGGAGGGCAGGTTGGTAGTGGGAGCCTTCCATTCCACACCCCTACTACATCACGGTCTTTCCTTTGGTCCCAGGTGTTCACAGGTGAGGCTTCCTCATGGTTATTACTGGGGAAGGAAGCCCGGTAAAAGGAGGGCTGGTACTGACACAGCCAGAGTGTGAGAGAAAACACTCCTGGGACAAACCTGTACATATGGTGATGTAATCACTTGACCTGCTCTAGAATAGAGAGGTGTCCTATTGTGTAGTTAGAGCCGGGCAGGCTTAGGTTTATGTTTCTTTTTACTTTGCTTGCAATGTGTATTATGCTGAATACTAAATAAAAAAACTCTCGATTTTTTAATCCTACTGCCTGTCTGCACTGAGTCATTGTCATTCCCCAACCATGTGAGCTGGACCCCCTTACAATGCATAAAAAGTGGTTGCCTAAGGAAACCTATGGACCCCATAGACTATAATGGGGTCCGTGTGGTTTCCGCTCGGTTTCTGATCAAAACATGTAGAGAGAAAAGTATTATATAAAATATATAAAGTATAAAAGTATTATATAAAGTATTCCATAAATTAGTGGTAAAACTGGGTTATTACACCACATCAAGCGGTATTATTCTGCTTTTGCGTCCCTTTTATCATTTACTCTAAATACCTGCTGAGCACTGAGAACAAAGTGCATGCTAAACTGGATGGAAAACACATTACCTGTAATTGATGAAAAAGTTAGGTTTTAGGTAGAGTATTGGGTTAGGATAGTGCTCAGCGAGTTTTTCTATGTTCTGTGTAAAGCTTCGGGAAGTGGCAAATCAATGGCCTGAGCCTCGAATGGGACTTCAGGTTACGCCAGACTCCCTCTACACAGTAAAGCTTAACCACAGTCATTGTGTCAAAAAGAGCCCAAAAGAATCCTAGCACATAATGATTATCCATGACTGGTACCAATATATATGTTAGCCCACAAGTGGATATCCATTTTAGCAAAGAGCTTGCTCGTGTTTCGTGTGTCAATCGTATCAGGTCATTGACATTCACGTGAAGAAGGTTGAGCTACAGATCAACATATAGCCCCTGGACAAAAGTGGCAAAAGTGAAAAAAAACAAATGATTGAAAATGACTTCAGCACCTTGGACAGTTCCCACATCCCATGTCAATATGCAAAATCTGTACATGCAAGAGAACAGCTGTACGCTAAAATGTTCTTTATAGTTAGGAAAACAACAAGAAAACAGGGCTAAAAACTATTTTGTCATTCAAAATGTATTAGCGGCTTCAGAGCTATGCCAGCTCCCTCTGCAAACCCCGCTCAACAACAAACTGGAAGGAGTTATTTCAGACCGCAGAGAATTTGAAGTCCTTGTTAAAAGCTGACAAATGTTCGCAGGTAGCAATTTACTTTTCATTTGTGGTGCTGTGTTCCAGCCATTCTTTCAATTTGCCAACTGCCAAGGGTGATAAGAAGGAAGTTAGCACTCCATGGGCAATCTTTGGGGACGCTTAATGCAAAGGGAAATGATACTGCTCAAAGGTGGAAACTCACTTGCCAAATGACTCTCTAGATAGGAAAGGGCACTCCGATTCTGCTCAGAAATGTTTTGGCTTTTCGAATCTGTTGACTGCAGCATAACACAAAGTAAAATGAGAGATCAAGTGCAGCACATAGGGAGTCCTGCAATCTGTACAATCTTGCAAAGTATACCAGGGTTAATTTATTTTGAAGTTTTACCGCCCTCCATTTACTTTTCTACTTGGATGCCCTCCTCTGTGTCACAGAGGGAATGAATTGCTTGCTCTCCTCAAGTTTAGACAGCTTGAGATCTTCAAAAACACAAGTGTTTCCAGCCGGGCATGTATTTTCACTATGAAACATAAAAGAGTATATAGTATTAATAAATATATTCTAGAGAGAACCAGTCAATATATAGATAACTAATGAAGCCATTTTCTTCTACCTATGCAAAAAGTCCATACATGGAGGTTTATAACAAAATACAACATTCCTAATGCAAAAATTTATATCTAAGGAGCCTGCACGGACATATTGTTTAGTGCTTTAGATGCCACCAGACATATAGTGGTCATTTTTAATTTAATTAACAGAATTTGACCAAGCCCAGGATCCCTACGTTTGTTACCTAAATCTCTGAAGTAAATAAGTTCTCACAGACTCCTTGCAGAACCCCTTTAAGCACTTGTAAAAAGACTGGGTGTTCAACCATCTCTGACTCAGATGACGTTAATACATATTCAAGTTGTGTCGTTTTTCATTATGGAAATACTGTATGATTTTTATTTTTTTATTGTTTAATTTAACTTATTTATTTTGTCATTTATCAAACACCTTAAACTTACCAGTTTTATATAAAATAGTAAATTATTTGTTATTTCTGGCGAGATTACCAATTGCCAGATAATAGAAATCTTAACCTCTCAAGCATGTATTATGTGGATAAATAGAATTGATAAGTATAAATCTACTTTAAGTATTCTGCAAGAAGTTTAAACTAATAGTTTTTAGTTGTCTAGGGAAAATTATATCTATATCTAAAATTCTACTCCTACAGTTTTTTTAATCTCTATTCTCTTCTTCCTTTCCCCCTCTATGGCGTAGGTGGGTTAGAGTGTTAATTTTCTTTTCTACTGACTATTGTAAATTCTCTTGTAAACTGTTTAATAAAAGGAAAAAGTAGAACCCAGGATGTTATGGAACATAGCTTGATATATATTTTTATTGGTAAGGTAAGAAAAAAGAATAACAGTGGACTCGCCTTGGATTAGGTTTGCTTTATAGCCCCAGGACCTAACCAGTTTGCAGCCATTATGGGAATTTTGAATTCTATTGCAAAAATCAAGAGGACAAGGGAAAAAAATGTTTTCGTTTCTAAGGTCAACCTTAAAGGGAACCTGTGATATAAAACATTCTTTTGAATCTACAGGCAGCCTGTTATGGAGAAGAGACGGGTGAGCAGATTGATACTTGGTTTGGTAAATATTTGTATTAACCTTTAACTTTTTGAATTTAAATCATTGCTGGCTCTTGGTTTAGTAGACAAGTAGGCGGTGCTTCTAATATATTGTAGATGTTTATATATTCTCATACAGGTCACTCAATAGTTGAGACTGTCCACTGGACTCTACAACCCACAATGAGCAAAGTTGTCAATTAATTTATAGAAGGGGCACTGAATATTTCCTAGACAAATATACATCAATCTGCTAAGCTCCTTCTGCTTTATAAAATGCCACCAGGAGATGAGACAGAAATTTTAACCTTTTCGCTGCCAAGGGTCTCTGGAAATTTTGCACCTCCAGTAGCCAGAGCAATTTTCACAGTTTTGAGATGGACAAATCAAACCTAAATTGCAACATTAAAAAAGCATCCAACCCCCCCATACCTATATATTTTCTTAAAGTAGACACCTGCAGCATTGTCAGAATGCCACTTGGTACTGTATACGAACAGGCACCTTCATGCAATTTTGATTTAAAGTGAATGTTTTATGAAAAAATGCAAATAAATGTATATTAGTTGTTAAAAGCGGAAACCAAAAAAAAAATTAAATGCACCAAACCTCCTAAAAATAAGAGTTCAACATGTGCAGAGTTCATACATATCACTATGGCCTGAACCCGCATGCACATGTCTTCAGAAAATCGCTAGAACTGGAAGGAACCAAAATCTGCTTTGAACCTGGAAATGTTAAAAAAGTATCATCCTATAAAATGTAGGGATTACACACCATGAAAAGTAAGTGAACCCCTAAACCCTATATATTTTTTTGAAATTAGATAATCTGAAGATTACAAATGTCTTAATGGGTCATTGATAGCCACATCCACCTTCATGCAACTTCGCGACCAACACATAATTTTTTGAAAAAATACACTAAAACACATATTTGCACCTAAAACTCATGTTCAATCTCACATTCATATACAAATTACTTTTAAAATAATAGCTTATGGTGTATACAATGTGTACACAGCATACCATATATAAAAACACAATTTAATAGTTTATATATACAACCACCTTCATTCAACTTTTCCGCAAACAGAGATTGCTAGCAAAAATTGCGCAAAAATTCAAATTTGCCACTAAAGTGCGGCTCAAGAAATCCCTTTCTGCAAACATAATGTACTGTCCATAAAACTGCAATATGTGAGGAGTTCATACATACCACACATGTATATATTTACAGGGGCGGGTGTTAAAGAATCGCTAAAATCGCAGAAATGCGCCATCCCATTTTGTGCATGCAAATTAAATAGGACTTTACATAAAAATGTTATTTTCCATCCCCCTATAATAATTTTAGCAATCTATATGTTCATCTCTAGTGATAATCGTTATTACTATTATTTTAGTGTGTAACGGACATCACTAGAGACGTATTTTACTGTAGAAAGCTCAGGTATAGACAGGACAGGGATTGGGTGAAATGTAAACTTTATTTGCGACTTTATGTATATATTGTGTAAGTGTTTGGTGCGACTTTTTTTTTTTTGGCTTGCGACCTGGACAATGGTAAACGTCTGGGTCTCAGTGCCAACAAACTTCCTGGTTATGTTCAGGAGGTATAACATAAGAATACCCCACTAGAAAAGCTCAGGGGGAATTACATTATAACTGTATGTGACAATCAGAGACAAATGTATAGTATACGCTCTGATTGGCAGGAGAAGGGTTAATAGGGACAATAGAGTCCCTACCACCCCCCTCCTGCTGTCACATACAAGTTATGCAGAGAGAGAGATCGTTTCTCTGTCTCTCTCTCTCTGCTGGGCTGCTCCGTGTCCCTCTTCCTTTCTTGTTAGATCGCAAATTGCTTGCTTAGACAGGAGGGGGGGGACACTTTGGAGCTCTATATCTTTGGACTGCATCAACATGTCTTGATGCTTTCAATTGCATTTTAAAGAGGAGAATCTCATCTTTAAAATGATATCAAAAACTCAATGATTGGATGTACAGTTTTGGAGAAATTCACTGTTGAAACGCTGCAGTTGGATCTCAATGCCAAATAGTGTTTTCAACAGTGAATGGCTCAAAGACTGTAAGTAAAATCATCAAGTCCCTGGTATCATTTTAAAGATGAGAGTTTCTTCTTTAAAATGCATTTTAAAGCATCAAGATATGTTGATGCAGTCCAGAGATATCGGCATTAGTAGGGAGGACGTACTAAGTACGTCCTCGGCTACTGAAGTGCCACCTTGGGAGCACGTACAGTGTACGTGCCTGGCAGCGAAAGGGTTAAAGTGATGGATTACCCTTTAACCCCCCTCTACCAGCTCTTTCACAAAATCAGTGCAGTAGCACCAATTGAAGAGGGCAAAGTTGGATTTCTTTTTTTGCTAGCCACAGAATATGCTGATTAGGCTCTCTGCTGTCAGGTGTGGGATACAGGATTGGAGTAAACAGGCAAGAACCACCCATGTGACAATAGAGAGCCTAATCATCATTTTGGTTGCTGAAACTAACAGCATGGATTGCTCAGGAAAAGTGGGAGCTAGAGAAAAATTTCCAACGGTGCCAGAATCAAGCTGTACCTATTGAAGGAGGCAAAGAGATGGAGATAGTTTGATATGGTAAAAGACATTTTTAATGTACACCAATGAGCAAAAGGGTAACAATGTTTTGAACTTTTGACTTTCAGGATCCACTACAGCTCCCAACATGAGACTATCATCATTTTATAAACAATCATCTTGGCTATCTCATACATAAATTTGACCTGCAACTATTTAACATATAATTGGTTATGCAGATTCTTGTCATGTAACTATATTGTTACTGTTTTGCTCTTAAAAATCTAAATTAGAATTTTTATTATTTTGTAAATCCACCTTTGGTTTCCAACACTGCCTGAATCCTTCTCAATCAGATTTAAGCATGTCTTGACCGATCACCCATTTTCGATCTTCTATTTTTCACACCTTATTACAAATTCAAGCTGATGCTTGAAATTGATGAGATTGAAGTTGAGGCTTCTTCATTTTTCTGGTGGCAACCATTCCCAAATTATTTAGTGTGGGTCACTTGCAAGGACTTCTATGAACTCAATATTATAAAGTATTTAAGCCACTTTAACTTGCAGGTTCGTCGTGCCAAAACTGATATATCTTCTGATAAGTCAACTTGCTGACTCTAATATTTTGCCTGGACGTCCACTTCTTGACTTTTGAATGGATGGATGGACTTCATTTTGTATTCTTCAACAGTCATGGCACTTACCTACCAACTTACCTACCAACTCCCATGCCACTCTTGCTCAAATGGTTCCTCACCAGTCTTTGAGTAATATGGGGCATACTGGACAGATACAGAACATTGCCCCCAGCAAACTTTTACTCCAACATCAAATTTTTTCTCCTGTTTCATATTCTAACTCACAAAGAGGATGTGGGCCATTGGGCAAAATACCATAATGTCCAAATGGCTAGTCCTAATCTACAAGTTTCTTAATAAATTACACCTCCTGCCTTGCTGCTATATTATATAGTGAATAGATGAGATGGATATGGATTCCGGCAGCAAAACAGATCCCATCTGTGTTTGGAAGTAATGAGTATAATGAAGATTATCAAACACAAAATAATACTATAATATTCCGTAACCGTGAATGGAGGCATAATAACAGCTGCTTCAAATACTCAGGTTATTCTGGATAGAAAATCGTATTATAGATGAATGCAGTTTGCCTCCGAAAACCACATTCTGACAATTTAATGAATATGCTTTGTGTTTCCTACAATTTACACTACACACGGCGTGCACCATCTTTGATATAACAGAAAACAGGCCTATTATGGCACTTGCATCCACAAAGTGCTCGCTCACAACCCTCCAGCCATTTCTACCATAAAAGAAACACAAACACTTTCAGAGGAGCAGGGCTGTCAGAAGTGGGAAATGTCAGCCGAACAAGAGATTTGTTTTGCTAAAGGGATTAGTTAGTGGTGTGAAATTTTTTTTTGTCTGACTATAAATGAATTGTAAAAGAGCCGCAGCTAAAATGAACAGAGAGTGCCCAGCATGAGTTATCCGAGTGGGGTCCATGCACAGCAATGTAAACATTAGTGATCACGGATAGGATTGTGGGTAAAACAAAACCGACTGGAGACCTTAGAGGATTTTGTGCTTTTCATTTTTATAAAATATTTTTTTCTACTTTATAGAACTGGCAATAAATACAACCAATGACTTAAGAGTTTTTTTTTTTTTTCGAGAATTTTAATATTTGTGATCTTACCTTAAGATATATCAACACCTGACACCTTTGCTGATCAGCTGTTTGAGGAGGCTTTGGGGTTTCATTGAATACCAGGCATACAGTGTACAGCAACTGTGCATAAAACTCCAGCCCAGTCCCATTTGCTTAAATGGAATGAAGCTGCAAATAGGGCAGGTGACTCCTAAATGTGACATCAGAATTTCTCATCAATATTAAGATCTTATAAAAAGCCGTTTTTGAGCTTTTGATTCGATTATACACTTTGTAGTTTACAACTTGTATATCGTATCGGATCATTCTTCAAGGGATTGTCCAGTTATTTTTTTACTGATGATCTGTTCTCAGGATAGATCATCAATAAAAGATCAGTGGGGTTCAAGATCTGCCATGCAGCGGGGATTGAAGAGGCCACAGTGTCTATGTGAGTAATGTGAACTCTTCACAAAGTGTTTGTTTCATAGTGGCCATGCAATGTAATTACAGTCTCATCCATTTACTTCTGTAGGACAAGGCTGTAACCATATCTCATGATCCCTATGAAACAAATAGTGTGTCATGTAAACAGTGAAGGGATCACTGCGTTTGCGAGACCCTCATGGATCTTCCAAACAGCGGGCCAGAGAAGGACTCGAGGATTTTATTGTTGGCCTTCCCTGAGGATGGGGCATGAAGAAAAAAAGTATTGGACAATCCATTTAAATGATCTATACAGGAGATAAGTACCATATAGGTAGGAGTTTTAACACTGGAATTCCCAGTGAGATTGCAATAACTGGGGTCCTGAGTCCCCCATTTCTAAGGAAATGGTTGAGTATATCCACTCACTGGTTAATGACAATGACAAAGGTAGTTGAGTATGGTGATTGACAACAGAGTCCCATAGAATGACTTGAAATTCTCTGCAGTCATGTTATTGGCATGGAAGAGGAGACTGGCAATATAGACAATGGAGAAGGTGTCCGGAAGAAGACTTAAAACCCATCAGTTTGGTAAAGTACATACATAAATGAATTCTGCTCAAACACAATGTACCAATCCTGCTTAAATGGAGCCTTTCACAAGAACCCAGAATGTCAGGCCAACAGATAGATAATTTAGGGTCACCTAAATCAGTATTTGCAGGGTTTGGTTAATATGCTGGGATCTGGTGAGAAGATATATTAAAATCATTTTTATTCACAAGCGTTGTTTTTTCCCTTATAAATTGGTGGCTCCATTGCTGAGATATCACAGTTTTTCCTAATATGTATCTGACCTCTTTGGAGCAATGAGGGCATTGTTATTGCTGCAAAGTGGTACATGGAAACGCCCTAATTGCTCTAAAGTGGTAATTTGCATATTGCCAAAAAGATGATCTCATATTGCCAAAACGATGAGGTGATGGGTTGGATTTTGGTGACAGACTCCCTTTAAGTATATTACAACTATGATTCAAAAGAGAACCACTATTGCCTATAGACTTGGACTTTTCTTAGTCCAGCACACTGGAATTATGTTCATATCGGACACAACTCTGATAGCAGTATACAGTACAAGGGGGCTGTTACTTGTAGTTCTCTAACTTAACCTTTAACATGCTGGTAAATAAAATCTGGAACGTCAGTACCCCAGTTGCACTTAAACTTAACCTATATCATAAGACTGAATTATAAGACTATGAAACTATTGTCTTATGCTTGTTCTTATTACTATCCCTTGTAATTGAGATCACCGCACACTGTGTGTAGTATATGTATTTTAGTGCTAATGGTTTGGAGCATCTGCAGTGCTCTGCGCCCTTCTGTCTATGGCTGTATTGAAAGACTTCTGCTTTTTCTGCATTTGTCTTGTCCTTGTGTTTTCAAGTTTTCTCTTTTAGGAAAGTTTGAACCTGTTAAAATATAAAATCATAGCACAAAGTAACAAAAGCTGACAAGAAAAACATGTGTTCAAATTTGTACAAGTTTCAGGCAGTGAGATAAACTCCAATTTTAATCCATTGCAGTGAGAGAGTATCTGTGCTTAGAAAATGAATAAGATAAAGTTCTCCGGAGCCAACATGCTGTAAGTTGTATAATACCAGACAGGGATTACAGTCTACTAAAAGGTCTGCAAAGGAAAACAGGCAGGATTGATGCAGGGACAAAGGGAGCAAATACCTACAAACCCCACAAAGGTATCCACACTAAACTGATCTCTAGTTTGGTTAGGAATTCCAATTACTCATGAAACCAAGAGATGAATTGGTTCATATCAATCTACATTTGACCTGAATTTTCAAAAAGGTATAATCTCAACCCAAAGTCTTTTGTAGTTTATCACCCACAAATAGCATTGTGACATGGGCACAGTCCAATCACAAGTCTCATCAGTCTCCTTGATGTTACCCAAGAGACCAGAAGATCTGTGAAGTGGACGTCAAGGGTGTCCAGGAGAGGTGAGGTGAGGATAGCATAAGAGTTTATGTTTTCTGTGCTTTGGTGGACTTCCACTTATTATACCCTAGAGTCTCAGGGTTATAATAATGGCACTTCCAGTTTGACATTTACTTTTAGGGTGCTTGAGATGCACATATGTTTATGCTCTTGTACTATAATGCAAAATCTGCCTTAAGAGATGTCATCTAAAATAGTGTCTTTTTATTTGGTATAGGGACTTGTGCCTCTTAAAGGACTGTCAACACATCCCAGTATATCGACTCAGCCCCACAGATTAGAGTTTAGGGTCACCTGAATCAAATAGTGTTTTACCCATGTGAATCAATGCCTCTGCTGCTGAGATATTGCCAACAGATATTGCTGTTGCTCCAAAGAAGTAAGTGGCAATACCTGCATTGCCCGGAGAAGATCATTTTCATATTAACAAAAATGGAGTCACCAATGGAGGAACCAACTGATATTTCTGGTTCTGAAGACAGACTCCCTTTAGAGGGTTTATTTAATTTGTTTTTATTTGTGACCTATCCTTAGCAGAGACCATTAATATCTGACAGCAATCCACAGGTATCACCTGTTCCTGTACTATACAGTGCACAAAGCTGGAAACAGATAGCTCTGTATGCTGTATAATAGCCAGACACCATTACCGCAGCTTAACTCCCATTCAGATCAATAGTAACTGAGCAGCAGTAACGGTATTGGCCCTTTATACAGGACACAGAGCTATCTGCTTCCAGATCTTTGCATTGTATTGTACAAAGACTGGATGTATCTAACGTTAGGCCATAAATAAAACAATCCTGTATATCCCCTTTAAGGCTCCAAATGACATATGTAATGGCTCCCACTGCCCTCCTATATAAGGGTATGTTCACAAGGCAGAATTTGTATTGCTCGTGTGAACACTTCCGCGTGGCTAACAGTGACTGGCATCCCGTCGCAGCATTCCGCGAATGAATGGGCCCAATCGTAAGGGACCTTCGCGCCATGGACTACTAGCTAGCAGAACAAAGAAGCAAGCGGCTCCCATTGAAGTCAATGGGAGCTGTTTTTTTTTACGTGGATTCCGTGTCAATATCTGCTCCAAAAAACTCAGTGTGAACACACAGTACCCTAAGTGATCCTTAATATAATGCTTTAAGTCATGTATTACCCTATTCCTATTAAGGATGAATGCACTAGAAATCCATGCATGCTTGTAAAGGAGCTTTTGGCTATATGAACATATTCCATGGTCAATTTCTGCTAGTACTTCTATCTACCAGCCTCAATACTGGTGGTTTACAGGACATTATAAGAAAAACCTGTGTACTGTGTATGTATAACAAGTAACCATATTATTATTTTGCTATTTCCTATAAATGGTGCAGAGTTGACTGTAAGCCCTCATATCTGTACTTGTTTACTTGTTTGCAACATCTGCCTACAAGCATGCATGGCAAGTAGAGTCCATGGTGGTAAATATCTGCTTATCCTAAAAAAAGAAGCTCAGCTGCCCACATTCTGGAGAACCCTGCTGACCCAGTGGGCTGCCAATTTCTTCATAAATTAAAAGGCACTCTGAGCAGCCAGGGGCAGTAAACACCAATGGCGTAGATCTTATGCTAACAGCCAGACCCCTCTCAGAGGTCGGAAACGGATCATCGCACTAATTTATGCAGGCAATTAGTGTTTGTTAGCAGAAACCAGGCAAATTATCATAAAATTTCATACACCGACTATTTTCAATGTGAGCCACTGCTGGGGGAAGAAAATGTGAGCGTGAAGAGAGATCCTAGTACATGTGCAGACAAGAGGTGGGAGGGCTTCCTTAATAGAGTCTTAAAAAAAGTTCTCGTTGTCTAAGTGAATCAGGAGATTAAAACCTGATATTAACATGGCCTGTAATTATTAGCTTATGATGAAAAGAGAAAACGAGTGTAATATCAGAGAGTCTTCAAAAAAAAAGAAGAAGAAAAATATATGAATAACATAATCATGTCTTGGATTTATGTACCTACTTTTAATTGCAAAGCAATTTCCAATTATGCCTTGGAAGACATTCATGCATTCAGCCAAGTCTGGCAGCCTGAGACAGAGGGATGAGTGTGAAGAAGATAGACGCATAGCAACAGACAGAGGCTGAGAACTGTTACATAGTAAAAGGGGCTTATACTTTTTCATCTCTCAAACATGCAAATGAGACTCCATTTTCAATAACTAATAGCCACATAAGATAGCTCTGCTCCAGTTATGATCATACACAATTCAAACGCTGTAGACATTTCTCTTAGGGTACGGATTTTATTTAACCACTTATTGACTTTATTACGCCCGGGTGGTCCAAGTTTAATTCTATAAGGATATACCTGCACTCTATGATCTCATTATTCCTGCACTCAGTGAGTACCGTTACATCTATTAGTCCAGGTAATAAATAGCCACTTGCTTGATTATATGCTTACCAGAATACCTGGGGGTCTGCAGGCAGGGGCATAACTAGCAAACACTCAACTTGCCTCTTCCCCCGCTCCACAGAGCATAGCACCCCCTTTCTTGGTCTCCACGCAGTATAACGCCCTATTTACACCCACAATTAGGTTTCAAAGTGGCCTCCGTATGGTATAATATATCATAGTGGCCCCTCATCACAGTTTAATATGCCATAGCGGCCCCTCCACACAGTATAATGTTCCATAACAACCCCTCCACAAAGTATAATGTCCCATAGTGGCCCCTTCACACATTAGAAGCCCCTTTATAAAGTATAATGTCCCATAGCAGCCCTTTGTATAGTATAATTCCCCCATAGTGGACCCTCTATACAGTATAATGTCCATAGTGGCCCCTTCACACAGTATAATGTTCCATAGTGGCTCTTCCACACAGTATTATGTCCAATAGAGGCCCCTCCACTCGGGATAGTGTTCCATAGTGGCCTGTCCACGTGATATTATGTCCCATCATGGTCCCTAGGATGTCTGCTGGAAATATTGCAAACATTTTAGGTTCGGCAGAAGCTCAGGAGAGATGAGTGCAATTGGTTTTTATGCTTGCTCTCCTCCACTGCACCTCCGATCATTATACTCAAGGTTGTGAAAAGAACCCAGAGTATAATAATAGTTTGTGGGTGGTTTCGGGTGGGTAGGCCTGAGAGTATAATAATAGAAGAAAAAAATTCACTGATTTCAAACAAATGTGTGTATATTAGAAAGTTCACAGAGGGACAAATGACACTATCTGCCCAAAAAAATAAACACATAAAATTTCACTTTTATTGATATCCTTTAAAACCAATCCAAAAAGTAAAACAAAATGATTGTGTTCCACCTGTTCAGTCCATACAAAAGTGAAGAAGTAACTAGGGAGGGGCAATTGTATATACACCTATATATGCCCTATAGGATATTGAAACCCTCACTCCCTAATAAACCACAGTGGCTTTTTTCCAAACAGCAACTTGTGAACAGGACCCAAAGCGTGAACTGCCAGCAAATCACTCCCCCCCTCTGAGGTTACTGGCCTATTGCCACGCCAACAGAGAGGAGAGAGGCACTGACAGTCAGGTCACCGTACAAATGCTGAACTGGATGATAAGTCCACTGACTAACTGGGAATTTATGACCCTACGCAGCGTTTCTTCTATTAAAAAGACTCATCAGGGGTCTTTTTCTCACCTCACAAAATAAACAGCTTAACACTGTAACACATGATAGCGGTGTGGTGTACTGACCGCTGGCAGGACCGCCGCTCAAAGATTCAGCGGTGAGTTGCCCTGCTCCACACAGATCTTTTAAACCTCCTACTCCGCCCTCCAGGCTGTTGTGATCCAATCTCCATCATGCTGAAAACACACCTCTTTCCTGTCACTCCCCTAGCCCACGTGGGGCACATCTCCCTCATGCATTACAATGTACCACCCACTAGGCTGAACTACAGTCCAAGCGCAGAGGATTATACCGTTCTGTTTCTTCACACATGCGCATTACATTCTACATCGTGCCGAACCTTTTCACAGTCAGCACGCTACCAATATACTGTACCTGCGTCTATGCATATGAACGGCCCCCATATTCTACAGCGCTACCAAGCCTGGATCAATAAATCCATAGATCCAAGCGCTACCAAGCCTGGATCAATAGATCCAAGCGCTACCAAGCCTGGATCAATAGATCAATAGTTCACGCTTTGGGTCCTGTTCACAAGTTGCTGTTTGGAAAAAAGCCACTGTGGTTTATTAGGGAGTGAGGGTTTCAATATCCTATAGGGCATATATAGGTGTATATACAATTGCCCCTCCCTAGTTACTTCTTCACTTTTGTATGGACTGAACAGGTGGAACACAATCATTTTGTTTTACTTTTTGGATTGGTTTTAAAGGATATCAATAAAAGTGAAATTTTATGTGTTTATAATAATAGAAGTATTTATTGGGGCTCGCTGGACAAATACTCTTGCCGCAGGCCCGTGGCCTTACTTAACAATACCTATTTCTGCTCATGGATGCCTACACTTCCCCTGTTTCCCTCCAGGGGGCCCATATCATGTCAGTGGGATGCACGAGGGCCTCTGAAAGTTGGGAAGTATAAGTGGTGGTGGTGATGAGGGCCCCCACTGATGAAACCTTTTGACTGGGTCACCATTGTGAAAGGCAGACATTTCCTGGTGACGTCTTGAAGGACATACATGGAAAGATCGATCTAGTGCTGGATGGTTATAAAGTACTGTTTTATCGGTACTCTATCAGTACTTTATCAGAATAACAGTCCCAAATGAGTGAGTTTCCAGACTCCTAAGTCCCTTTTATCAACATACAGAAACAAATATAGGTAAAAGGTATATTTTTCCTGAATGGAGTGGCAGGTTGAGCATGCACACAGTTGCTCCATTTTCTTCGGACTACTAGAGATGGCTGAGCACTGGTCTCGGCTATCTGCATCAGTCAATAGTAGTGAATGGAACAGTGACTACTCTCATATAAGGGTACAAGGGACCCAGAGGCATAACTATGAATGGCGGGGCCCCTTGGCAAAGGATCTGCAGCTGTGGCGGCTGCCGCTGGGCCCCCTAATTTCCCGGGCCCTTTGGCAGCCACTACCACTGCTACCCCGATAGTTACATCCCCTGAAGGGACCCCCATTCTCTTGAAGAGTGGATATCCCAGCAGTCAAGCCCTCATTGATCAGACTGACGTCCCATAGTGAATAGTGAATAAAGGATTACTCTAAATTAACTGACTACCCCATTAAATAGTTAGAACATGCATCACTAAAATCAGAAGTGAAGTGAACAGCGAATGTACCGGCAGAATAAATAAGAACTTGTCCAGGATTGCTACACAATTACCAGACTATGAACTGTTTATCTTACATATCATCCTGAATATTTATAAAATTGGTTTGTAAGATAGAAAGGTAAACATATTTATATGAGACTTTGGTATTAAACTTAAACGCCAAAAAATGAATTAGATGTCGGGATGTGCTTGTGGTTCAGAGAAATTCAATTACATTGGTACATGCAGTATGATGTTTGTACAGAACCTGCTGTCTGGATTTTTAATGTAAACAGGTGAATTATATTGAGCGACTCTCCGCTGCCAAAAAGCCGTGTACCAATACAGCAGATCTTGTAGACTTTATGAGACGCTTGGAGAAGGCGGCCGCTTCTCCATGGGCAGTTTGACTCTATGATGGATTCATTCATTTCACAAGTTCTGCTGCATTAAGAAACATAAGATGGTATAACAAGACAAATAAATGTCAAGGCCTGGGCAGGGCTGGCATGGTGTGTGCCAGGAACATCAAAGAGTGCTATTTTAATCTTAAAAATAAGCTTGACCTGGTTCCTGTGCTTAACTTTGCAAACAACAACAAAAAAAGCCTACGAATGTTGTAAGTTTACTTAACCTCTCCATTACCCCAGACCACCCAAGATTCTGCCAGTAGCCTCTTTGGCCATTTCCCTGATCGTCTGTCTTCGTATTGTTTAAGGTGCTGATACATTTCTTAATGGAGTTACACCTTATTAGTCACTTTATTTACCTCTTTTTGATTTAGGGAGAGATTTACTACATTTTCTTTAATTATTCATGTACACTTTTAATCTTTAGTATTGCATGTTATTTACTTATTGTGCCTTAGAGGGTCTATGGGTGTAATGTCTCTGCCTGTTGGGGTCTCTGCACCACCCTCCGCTTGCACGCTTCGGCGCAGGAGGCGATTTCAGTTTGATTATTTGCTTAGAGTTTTTCATTGCACTGTGTGAATACTGCTCTATCTCTGTAATTGACTTTCCACCACACCCATCTCCTGCACCTTGTTTTTCTCTGTTCATCCAATGGTTTATTCTAGTCTTGCCTGTGTGACTGACAGCCTGTCTACCAATCAAGCCTAGGGCGGGTCTTGGGCTTCCTATATACAGGTCATCAGCCCAAACAGACTGGCTGGCTATTGTGACTCTGTACTTAGACCTTGTCCCTGTTAAGCTTCTCTTCTGCTACTATTATATTGCTGACCTCTGGCTTCATTTGTGACTATTTTCTTGGGTTTTGATTCTGTACTGCATTGCTCAACTGTTAGTGGACCCTTGGCTAGCTGACCTCCCTTTGTAGTTGTTTGTTTTGTCTGCGTTCTGTGTAGTCACTTATATAGGAAGGGCTTTTCGACCAGTTGCCTCCTATTGTTTAGGATAGGATCGGCTAGCAGGAAGAGACAGCAGGGAGTTCATCTTAGGGCTCACTGTCTATTGTGCCCTCCCCCCAGCGTTCTCCAGCAGCTACTGAGTAATTGCTGTTCTAGCAATTTCTTTACAATAGGCTTTATATATTTTTTCTTATGACATTTTAGAGATTTTATTGAACATTATGCTATTAATATTAAACTATATTGTTGCAAGTTATGATATATTGAATATATGAATATTGTTGGGGTAGCAACAGAGGGGTTGTTTGCCATATCTGATAACACCCTGTATTTTTACATCATGTGGATGTTTTTACTTGGTTTTAACCATCTATGTCCATGATTATGTGAAATTGTGCAACAAAATTGTATTCATAGCCTTATGGATATGCACCCTAGTTTTGTGCTATACTTTATTGTTGGAGTATATTTGTGTGTTTTGGAGCTCCTAAACTGTCACTCTCTGTATAATATTAGGGGTATCATCACACACGTGTGTGAACACTTCCGCGCGGCTAGGATCCACTGGCATCCAGTTGCAGCATTCCACTCCAGATTAGGCCCAAAGAATGGGCCTAATCAGGAGCGAGCCTTGGGCCGCGGATGCTGCGGCTCAGTTAGCCGCGGAATCTGTGGCGAGATAGGGCAGCACGTTTCGTTTTTCTGCTACTAGCTAGCGGAAAAAAGAAGTCATTTGCTAGAGAGAAGTGAACCTTGTGAGATTTGTTTCATCTGAAGACACCACAGACTATAACAGTAAATCATAGGTAGCGAACCCTGAAAGTTTCAGATTCTGTTGAACCCAAAACTTTAAGAACACGAAGGTCGAAATCAATTCGTTTCGAACTGGTTTGCTCATCTCTAAATTTTTGTTTGAAAAAATGCTCTAAAATTGTTATTTTCGGAGGAATACAAGTACTTTAGGAGAGGTGACATATTCTCTATACAGAATTGATAGTTACGTTCTAATCAATAACCTGCCTCTTAACTGTTCCACCACCTTCATCCACCACGTCAGATTTGTATGCCAGCCTGACATTGCTTATTAATGGGTCCTATCATACATAACAAAGGACATAAAATAAATGGCCACAGCTGCATATAATTAACTATTGTACTGAAAAGAAAATGAATTTTATTGGCAGTCATATCATGCCGCCATTAGAAGTCCTAGTTACAGCTGACTTCCATGTAATACACATGTGTATGGTAAATTAATGATCATGGATTTGTCACCTGTCATCTATTAGTTTACTGGAATGCCTTCGTCCCTCTTCCCCATCCCCCGGGAACTGCACAGCTACAGACACAACACAATCATTTTGTCATTAATTGCCGGCAGCACTTTAAGTAAATGGCCCCACATTTAATGCCAGTAATTCACTATTGACTTTCTGGTGTATTACTGCATTGACACATACACTGTACTATTTCCCTTGAGGCTTGCAATAGTTCAGATTAATACTGGAGCCATTAATACTGAGAAGCCCATTTTACTGGACTAAATGTAGGAAAGTCCAAAGTCTCTCTGACCTGATTCTACAAAGACATACTGATCCCTATATGAGGCTCACAATCTACATAATAAAAGAAAAAAAGAAAAAAAAATAACAATGAGAAACTCCTAAGCTGGTGAGTAAAGATAGGCAAATTGAACTGGATCCGACCTGAATATTCCTAACCCAAAACATTGAGGGTTTGTCACCTGCGAACCTAAAGCAAAAAAATGTTATATGCTGGGGCCTCTTCAGACTTTAGCGTATAATAAATGAAGGGTTAGTGGTGAAGTAAAAAAATAATATAACCATTTAAAAAAAAATAATTATACTTTCTTCCTACACCTTTTCCGGGTCTCCTCATACACTTGGGCTCACCGCTAACAAGTCTCAGCGGCCATCCTCTTCCATAAAATGGCATACTCTAAAAAAAAAAAAAAAAAAAAAAAAACCTGTGGAAATTTATCCCAATGAATTCCTATACATAGTCACAAAAATCAGCAAAAATAAACAATAATAGTGACCAATAAGGATTTTCTGAATGTAAAGTAGAATCTACAAGAAGACCCAACAGAAAACTCCATTTCCGTATAAAAGAGGTGAGCTTGCGAACATGCCACCTGAATTAACTAGAGAAGGCTTATCGCCGAGATCATGTACCTAAGCATTTCAATTTGCACAATAGAGAAAGATCACAGCTATAAGCAGCAAATCTGCAATTTGCGGTAATTACAGCCTACGTTAATTGCATGCTGATTGGAGGATAATATCTGTTATTCATGCTGTTGCCTGGCTGTATTTTTTAAGCGGCACAATGTCAATATATAGTGTTTTTGTTTTTTTGCTCTAAGATCTTGAAAAAAAAAGATTCAGCATAAATTATACTGTTAAAATTGCCATTTGATGTCGGGGTGTAAAATAGGTCATTGGAGCTTTCACTGTGTTGTCTGAAAGCAAGATGTTTTGTGAACCTGCAAATGTCAGTAATTTCGTACATACTCATCTGCCCGTACATACACAATAGGCTTTCTACTGTATATTGGACGTCTCAGACCTACCAGGCCTACCAGATGAGACGTTAACGTAAGTAAGTGAAAAATAGACATTTTTACATTACGCATAAATCTCAAAATCTAAGTTTTACTTGGACTTTGGCTTCTGTTGTAAGGGTACATGTGCACAAACCTTGTGTCTTCCAGCAATTTTGCATCTATGGGGCACTCATATCATAGATCCCTTATAGATTTGAGTCTATTGGACCAAAATAGAACATGCTTGTGAATAGCCCCAATTAAATCAATGTGCTCTAAAAATGGCCATGTATACATGAGGCTATAGCTTTGAGGGGAAACCAAGTATTAAGGTTATATTCAGATAACCAAGGTGCAAAACGAATGTGAGAAACATCAATTTTTCCAGGCCATCTTCCACCTGAAAGACGCCCATTTTCATAGATCCCCAATACATTTCAGTGTATGGACGGATCTGTGAACGGCCAAAAAAAGGACATTACCTTCATTTTGGTGGTCCACGACAACAGACCATCAAACTAAGGGTCATGTGAATGGCGCCCATTCACTGGCAGTGAAATTAATGCTGTCATGTGATGTCCATTTTTATAGCGGCGATTAATCACGGTCATGTGAATGTAGCTTAAGGGTCCATTCACACAGAGTTTTTTGGTGCTGATTTTGACGCTGAATCCACATCAGAATCCACATAGAAATAAAGCCTCCCATTGACTTCAATGGGTTTCTTTTTCCACTAGCAGAAAAAGGAACCCATTGAAGTCAATGGGAGGCTTTTTTTTCCATGTGGATTCTGACGTGGATTCAGCATCAAAATCAGCACCAAAAAACTCTGTGTGAATGGACCCTAAGTGTTAAATTTTTCTGCAAGTGACGCCACTGGTGAAATTTCTTTAGTGGATACAGTAATTGGGTTGGTGGTTTCATCTATAGAGGAGTTATAAAGGGAATTTGTCCCTTTAATATTGTAATCCTGCCCATAATGTAAATGAAGTGACTCTCTGACCTACCTGATCTGATGAATATGTCAACAAAAATGACCTATATTTTTAAACCAAGTTAAACATATTTTAAATAATTTTCCATGTCACTATATGTTTTAAAATTTGCTATACCCTGCAATTTTCACTGTGAACACTAAGTCTAATAATAAGCTGACACCTGCCTTTAATCCCTTTCTGACATTCACCGTAATAGTATGGTGGATGTCAGGTATTTAAATACGGCAGCCATGGTAGATACCGGGTATCCGCTGTATTATACAGTGGAGACCCAGAATTAATGCCTCTAATATGTGCCAGCACTGATTGTGAACTTTAACCTGAAACACCTTGGTCAAAGCTGACTGAGACGCTATTTTTGAGGCAGAGCTTGGGTGCTGCCATTTTGTCGTAGATCACAGGTCTGTTCATGACAGCCAGCAGCATATCGAAGGCTCCCTGGCTTGTATAGCATTATGCTCTATTACGGGCTGCTATATGCAGCCTGATAAAACTATAGGAATTTTGAAATGCATTTCAATGTATTAGTATTGTTATAAATTGTATTAGTGATCAGAACTCCGGGATTCAAGACCCTCTAGGGGGTCTTATAATTACAGTAAAGTTCACCCGTACACAGAGATATAAAAAAAAGTTATAGGTATCAGGATATGGGGGTTGGAAGGAGGAAAGTCAAAAACACTTGTGTGATGGGAAGGGGTTAAGGATCCTGAACAGAATCTCTACAAGGATATATGACAATGGATTTCCAAACTGGAACAGTCCTTTAATACAGGGTATTGTTTGGTTGAGGCCAGCACACAATAGAATAATAGAGAGTATGAAGGACATATATGAAGCAAGTAACATTGCTTAGCAATATTTAATGGATGAAAATAATCTACCGGCAGCATTGGTGATATTCATTTTCTTTTTGAGAACCTACATGTTGTAATGCAGGAAACCTCCCATCTATCGGAGGCCCATTATATACTGTAGTTTACAACCTGTCTGCAGTCCAGTAGGTACCCGGAGAAGGATTCATTGCCTCTCCAGTCAACACAAGCTGACAGGCTCCTAGAAATAGAGATGTTTCATAAGCATGCTCTGCAGCTATAAACTCATATTGCTACAGGAGCCATAAAGAACAGAGAAATCACAGCTTTACTGAAACATCCAGATACTTCACACACTGCACATGGTTGCCGAGTGTTTGATCTCTCTGTAATTGTGGTTACACGAGTCATTGGGCCACCCGCG